>NC_139008.1:67610520-68210520 GCF_964374135.1 Grampus griseus | reverse complement strand
TTGGTTCAGTGAAACTCAACCCTGGGACTTGTGCTAGAAAAGTTGGGAAAGAGCAGATCTATTTCTGTAGGAACTACGCTGGTAAGAATGATGTACTGGGGAGATACCATTTCAAAGGGTCTACTTGGCTGTGAAGCCAGCACTAAGGAAGACTGAAAGAGAGACAGAGACTGAGAGAGAGAGAGACTGCATCCTGATGATATGTTTTGAGCCCCTGGATCCACTTGGCCCCAGACTTTCCAGTTACATAAGCCAATGCATCTCTTTTTTGTGTAAGTCGATTTTAGTTGGGTCACTTGTAATCCTTCCTCTTAGCCCCTGGTATATCTCCACTACAAATGGAAGACGCTCTTACCCAGAGATCTTTTATACCTAGAAATCCCTGGGTAATAAGAGCTTTAAAAGTAGCTGCAGCCTATGGGCTTCCCTGGTGGCGCAGTGGTTGGGAGTCCACCTGCCGATGCAGGGGACACAGGTTCGTGCCCCGGTCCGGGAGGATCCCGCGTGCCGCGGAGTGGCTGGGCCCATGGGCCGTGGCCGCCGGGCCTGCGCGTCTGGGGCCGCAGCGGTGGGAGGCCCGCGTACCACAAAAAAAATTTAAAAAGTAGCTGCAGCCTAGAAACTATGACTAAAAGGTAGATTCATCTGACAGTGACGAAAATATAAAGCATAGCAAAGTCAAAAGACACATGAAAAACTAGAAATATATTTACAACCTATAAGAGAAAAGGGACTAATTTCCAAATGTATAAAGAGCTCTTAAAAGTCCATTTGAAAAAGCCCAACTACCCAACGGAAAAAACAGGCAAAGGACATTAATATTCAGATCACAGCAAAATGTAGATCTATATAGCATATAAATGTAGGAAAAATTTTCAATCTCACAAATAGTTAATGACATAAAAATTTAAACAACAAAATATCATTTTTACCCATCACATTGACAAATTTTTTAAAAATATTTATTTATTTATCATTTATTTACTTTTGGCTGCGTCGGGTCTTTGTTGTGGTACGCGGGCTCAGTAGTTGTGGCGCACGGGCTTAGTTGCCCGGATCCTGACCAGGGATCGAACCTCTGTCCCGTGCATTAGAAGGTGGATTCTTAACCACTGGACCATCATGGAAGTTCCAACACATTTTTTTTTTGGTTGGCGGGGAAGTGTACTGAGTGGCTTGTGGAATCTCAGTTCCCTGACCAGGGATCAAACCTGGGCCTTCAGCAGTGAAAGCACAGAGTCCTAACCACTGGACTGCCAGAGAATTCCTGACAAATATTTTTAAAGTTTGTTATTATTCAGTGCTTGCAGGGGTGTGGGAAGTAGACAGGAGTGTCAACTGCCACAACTTCTTTGGAGGGCAATGTCACACCATCCACAAAAAAAAAAATTTTTTTTTAAGAAAAATATATACTTTGCACAAGCATGCCCATTTCCAGGACTTTGTTTCACAGATAGATTCCCTCAGGGGAGCATGAAAACCATCATTAGGCAGGTGGGAAATTATGGCAAGTACTTGTATTAGACTGTTCTGGAGCTGGTAGGAAAAAATGAAGGAAGTCTCTATGTGCTGACTTGTGATTCCAAGAATCTGATTTCTTGGAAAGATCTCCAAGAAATATATAATTAGATTAAAATATGGTGAGGAGAGGAATGCTTCCCATAGCAAGTTTCCATTTATGTGTGTGTTTCTTCTGTTTCTTCAGTGGCTTCTTCTGAACTATGCAGGCAAACTGATGACAAATGGGATGGGAGGATGCAGATTCTTGATGGTCTAAATCAGTGCTTCTCAATCTTTCATGTGCATATGAGTCACCTGGGGCTCTTGTTAAAATGTATATTCTGATTCACTAGGTCTGGGTTGGGACCCAAATTTCAGCATTTCTAACACGTTCCTGCGAATAATTTGAGCAGCAGGGATGGAAGTCACTCGTTCTCAGCCTTGAGTGCATATTGGAATCATCTGGGAGATTTTAAACACATGCAATGCCGAACTGAAAAGCAACATGCTGTGTGATTCAATCAACATACTGTATGATTTTGGAAAAGGCAAAACTTTGGAGACGGTAAAAAGATCAGTGATTGCCTGGGGTTGGGAAGGGATGAATAGGGAGCATCAGGGATTTTTAGGGCAATGAAAATATTCTGTATGACACTTTAATGATGGACACATGACATTATATATTTGTTAAAATCCATAGAACATACAACCAGAAAAGTGAACCCTAATGGAAACTATGGACTTTAGTTAATATAATGTATCAATACTGGCTCATCAATGATAACGTGTATACTACACTAAAGCAAGAGGTTAATAATAGTGGAAACAGGGGGGCATGATAACGAGGGTATATTGGAACTGTCCGTACTTCCCACTTCTTTTTCTTTTTTTTTTTTTGGCTGTATCGCAGCGTGTGGGATCTTAGTTACCCGACCGGGGATCAAACCCATACCCCTGCAGTGGAAGTGTGGAGTCTTAACCATTGGACCACCAGGGAATTCCCCCCACTTATTTATCTGAAAACCTAAAACTAGTCAAAAAGTAAATAAATACATAAAGTCTATTCATTAAATAGATAAATAGGGACTTCCCTGGTGGCGCAGTGGTTAAGAATCCGCCTGCCAATGCAGGTGACAAGCGTTCAATCTCTGGTCCAGGAGGATCCCACATGCCACAGAGCAACTAAGCCCGTGCACCACGACTACTGAGCCTGCGCTCTAGAGCCTGCGAGCCACAACTACTGAGCCCTCGTGCCACAACTACTGAAGCCCACGTGCCCGTGCTCCACAACAAGTGAAGCCACCGCAATGAGAAGCCCGCGCACTGCAGCCAAGAGTAGCCCCTGCTCGCCGCAACTAGAGGAAGCCCGTGAGCAACAATGAAGACCCAATGCAGCCAAAGATTAATTAATTAATTAATACAATGCCTGAGCCCCAAGCCTGGAGATTCTGATTTAATCAGTTGGGACTGCAGCCTGGACATCAGGTTTTTTCAAAACAAAAACAAAACACCACCCCAAGGTGATTTTCTTTTACAGTTAAGATTGTGAACCACTGGTTGAAGAGACGGGGTTGTCTTATTACTGCTGTGCCTGCTATCAGTGAATCAGCTCTGCCAAAACCATGTACCCAAGCCAGCCCTGGGGGTTAACAGCACAGAGCCTTGGCAGAAACCTGACTTGGGAGTCAGGCTGAGCAAATACTCCCTTAGATCAGTGGTTCTCAAATTCATGCATGCATCATAATCCTTTGCAGGGCTGGTTAAAACAGAGAGTGCTGGGCCTCAGCCCCAGGGATTCTGATTTGGTACATCTGGGGTGGGGCCTGAGAATCTGCATTTCTAACAAGTTCCCAGGTGACACTGACACTGCTGGTCCAGGGACCACACTTTGAGAATCCCTACCTTATAGACTATTATGTCCTTGACAGCACCTAAGGCCTTGAAAGGTAGTAGGAACAAAAAAGGAAGGAGCTTTGAGCTTTGCAGCTGTATCCTGTGACCTCCTTGTTCCCTCTGGGGCTGGGACAGGGACCCTGGACCCTGACGGTTTCCCTGGGACAGGACTTCTGAGCACCTGAGAGAGGACTGCCTGCTTCTGGCTATGCCATCTCTGTACCCTGTCTTCTCCTCCCTGGTCTGAAACCCCAGCCCCTGAGGCCAAGTGGCCCATCTGATTGCTTTCACTCAACTCCAGATAAACTGAAGCCTTGATGAGGAATCTCCAGAAATTAACAACAACAACAAACTCAGACCTAACTCAGGCTGGTCTCCAGCATCCCTATCCCCCCACCCTTTCCCTACAGGGCTAATGGTTTATGAAACTCTACATCAATGAGCACTTCTGAGAGAATCCTGGGGCCTGTGAGATCTGAATAGACACACGGAAAGGAGCAGGCGTGGAGAGGGAAACCCCTGAGGGTTTCTTGAAGAATCTCAGTCTCTCCTATGAATCAATAAGGAAAAGATAAACAGCCCAATAAAAAAGGGCTAAAGAACAGATGAAGCACGAAGAGATAACCAGTTGGCCAATAAGCACAAGAAAAGGTTCAACATCATCCACCATCGGGAAAAACAAACTAAAAATTTGAGCTACACAGCAACCCCACCAGGACGGCTCACACGCAGAGAACTAACTATCCCAACAGCTGGCAAGAAAGGCGCCTTCACTGCTGAAGGGAGAGCAGACAGGTACAACTGCTCTGGAAAACTGCCTGGCGGGATCTCTGAAAGGTACATATCGCCTACCCCGTAACTCATACCGCATTCCTTGGTAAATACCCTCCAGAAAACAGCGCTTGTGTCCATCAAAAGACACACACAAGGATGTCCGGAGCAGCTTTATTCAAAATAGCCCAGGCTGGAAACAACCCAAATGTCCACCAACGGACGAATGGACACATAAATTGTAGACTATGTAAATAATAGAATTTACAGAGCAATGAAAAAGAATGAACTGCTGCTGAATGCCACCACGTGGAGGAATCTCGGAGACACAAAGAAACCAAACACAGGGCTTCCCTGGTGGCGCAGTGGTTGAGAGTCCGCCTGCCGATGCAAGGGACGCGGGTTCGTGCCCCGGTCCGGGAAGATCCCACATGCCGCGGAGCGGCTGCGCCCGTGAGCCATGGCCGCTGAGCCTGCGCGTCCGGAGCCTGTGCTCCGCAACGGGAGATGCCACAACAGGGAGAGGCCCGCGTACCATCCCCCCCAAAAAAGAAACCAAACACAAAGAACCATAGACTGCCTGGGTCCATTCATATGCAGATGCAGGTGCAAAACTAATCTTTAGTGCTCCAAGTTAAATAGTGGCTACCTTTGGGGTGGGAGAAGTCCTTGGAAAAGAGAACATGGGAGCCTTCTGGGATGACAAAAATGCTCTATACTTTCATCGGAAGGTATGTGTTTGTAAGTTTATTGAAAAATTCATTTAAGCTTTGTGTACTTAACACAAGTTACACATGAATCACAAAGAAAAAATAATTAAAGCATAGCTGGGAGGCATTTGAAATGTGATTCGATTTTGATCTACAACTCTTTTCTCTCCCAACCTCCAAGTTTAGGGAAGAAGGAAGACAAAAGCTCCACGTGTGCCGGCTCCATCCCAGCCAGTGTTTTGATGGGGATTCTCTTGCCTTCTCTCCAGCTGGCAAGACAAGCCCTCATGTGACCTCCCTGTTCACGCAGGAAAGCAGGGCCCCACTGAGACATTTTGCATCCCTCCAAAGCAACACTTGCTAGAAATGTTTTCAACTGCTCATCGTGTAATGGAAGAACCACAAAGGCAGACCCCTACTGGTATGGTCAGCCTCTTCCTTCTTGTCCCCAGCAATTCTGCTCTGGTCCCAAACCTGCTCACTCCTCTCAGCAAGGCTGCAGCCATGCATGGACCTGAGTGTATCGGTACTGAGTCGAACAGTGTCCCCCCAAAACTCCTACCCACCCCACATCTCTGAGTGTAACCTTATTTGGAAGTAGGGTCTTTGCAGGTGTAATCAGTTAAATTAAGAAGAGGTCACATTGGATGAGACCTAGAGGGGTGGGATAGGGAGGGTGGGAGGGAGACGCAAGAGGGAGGGGATATGGGGATATATGTATATGTATAGCGGATTCACTTTGTTATACAGCAGAAACTAACACAACATTGTAAAGCAATTATACTCCAATAAAGATGTTAGGAAAAAGAAAAAAAGATGAGGTCATACTGGATGAGGGTGGGCTCTAATCCAATGACTGGTATCTTTCTAAGAGAAAACAGAGATACACACACATATACAAGGAAGGCCATGTCAAGACAGAGGCAGTGACTGGAGGCCTGCTAGCAAAAAGCCAAGGAAGGCCTGAGCCGTCAAAAGCTAGGAGAGAGGCATGGAACAGATTTCCCTTCTGAGACCCCAGAAGGAGCCAACCCTGTTGACACCTTGATTTTTAGACCTCTGGCCTCCAGAACTGGGAGAGAATACATTTCTGTTGCTTCAAGCCACCAAGTTTGCAGTCTTTCGTTACAGCAGCTCTCAGAAACTAATACAGCATCCTCTTAGGAAAGTGGTTGAATGCTCAGACCATTGGCTCCTCCTGGAGCCGGCTTCTTAGATGTCCTGCCAGCCCCTTACTATTTTTCAAAAATTTTCTTCCAACCTGATGTCTCAACACAATTCTCCACATCTTGTTATATTTCCCCCGAAGAAGTTGTAGTGCCCTCTCCCCCAGGGTGGCTGCCCTACGAAATCTCTCTTCTGGGCAGCTCAGAACTAAATCTCTCTTCTGCTGGAGCCCAAGCAGGCACATGGTGATCACTCACTCCCTGGCAATTATGAGTCCCTACTGGGTGCAAGTCTCCCGGCTCTGACACGAACACACCCTACGCTTGCCCCATTAACCACGGTAGCTGCCCACATCAGACAGGATCCAGCTAGTTTAAGGGCACTGCCAGCTGACCACCCTCTGAAGGCTCTGAGATGAAGAGGCAACACCAGGCTGGGGCCCTGTCCCCCTCCCACGGCAGTGACCAAGACGGGGGCCAGGCAGGAGGCAGGCACTCACCGGGTCCTTATTCTCTTGGTCTGTCCTGGTCTCCCTGATGTCCCCATTGTAGGTGGAGGTCCGCTGATCGTCGGCTGCGCTCCTCTGCTGCCATAGTATGGCCTCTCCCTCATACTCCTTCCTGTACAGGTTGGTTCTGTCCGACAGGCTGGCTCGACGCACCACCTTCCTAAGGGGAGTGGGGGTGGGGGGATGCTGAGAGGCTGCATCCAGGCGCCATGGGTGGGGGCATCCTCGGGCGCCCCGGCTGCCCTGCCCCTGACTCACCCGCGGCTGCCCGCACTGGACGTCCTGCGGCTCAAGGATGACTTGTGCCTCAACTGTGACTTCATGATCACGTCGTGCTTGTGTTTTAGCTCCAACAGCAGTACCTTGAACTCTTCCTCTTCACACAGGTCTGAAGGGGCAAAGGAGCCCATGGTGGGGGATAGTGCAGGGGGCTGTGGTCCCTGAGGGCCCTCCAGACCAGAGGAGCTGCCACGCCAACCCACTGAAAACTCCCAGCATCTTTTGGGACATGGGAGGAGGGGAGAAAACAGTGCCAGCCTTATTTCTAGGCTACGACTCAATCCTTAGAGGACTGTAAGAAGAGGAAACCCATGTCCCATGTACAGTCCCAATTCCCAGTTATGACCGAAGGATTCAGACACATTTGATAGCTTCCAAGAGGAGTCATTAATTCCCCACAAAAAGTATCAAGGGAAACAAGCAGGTACCCCATGTAGCCCAAGCAAGAACTTATGAAAAGATGCTGAAATCATACATCCCTACCCACTCAATCCACCTCATCCTTTCATTCAGCCGTCTACCTATTCGCTGAACCAGTCATCCATCCATAGACTCATCCTCTACCCACCCATCCTCTTATTCATTCATACATACATTCATCCACTTATCCACCCACCCATCCATCCTTCCATCCATCTACCACCCATTAATTTATTCATTCATCCAACTATCCATCCACACACCAACCCACCGTCTATCCAACCATATTTAACCATTTATCCTCTATTCATCAAAAAATCGATGAATGCTTATGTATGTACCAAGTGTTGTCCTGAACTTACCTATTGGCATCTCATCCATGGACGTCCTAGCACTGAGACTGGCCCCATGGGACACTAATAGCTCTGCCATCTGCATCTGAAACATAGGAAGAAGCCAAGGTTTCCCCCTACCCAGGGCTCAGAAAGCCTAGGAGGTGGAGAGAGTGTTCAAAGCTTCTTAGGATGTGATCCAAAGAATGGTGGGGCAAAGCTGACTCCCAGGGAAGGCTCTGCCCCCTAAAGCCAGGAATCCCGGCAAATGCAATTGGCTTGACACCTCCTCCAGCATGTCTGGGCCATACCAAGGGACAGAAGAGGGAGTCAGCTATAACTCCAGAGCTGTCAGGTGTTTAAAGAGGAATGGTGAAAGCCACCGAGATTTCTATCTGGGAGACAAAGGGAGAAACTATTCAAGGCAGAAATGTGGGGAATTTTCCAGCAAATTGGATTGTCGTCTTGTTAGGACACAACTCGTCAATCATTTCTGCAAACTCCCTAGGTTTTTTCATATCCCACATAATAGCCGTAGCCAACACCCTAAGTGGGTCTTGTGTTCTTTTGAACCAACTTCCAGCCCAAAGGACAGCAGGTTGACCCTGTGATGGCCTCCTTCACAGCCCTGTGGGTGACAACTACCTGTCCCCAGAAGGCAGCCGCGTGCAGGGGTTCCCAGCCATCCCAGTCCTTCACATCCACGCGCACCCCGTGGTCCAGGAGGAGCTCGGCTGCCCGCAGGTATCCATTGGCTCCAGCTATGTGCAGCTGAAGGAGAGGAAAGACGTGAGCATTCCACATGGGGCTGGCCCCTCATTTGGAGGCAGGAGAGCCCGTTCCCTGACCCAAGTCCCAGATCATACTTGGGGCCAGCAGAATGGAATAGAATGCGGTGGAAATACCAGCCATGTTACAGAGCATTAGTAAGTCTGCAACGTGGAACTAGAAGGTAAGGCAGACAGGCGAGCCTTTCTCCCGTCTTCAAGCCCTATAGTTAAGGCGACAGCATTTACTGAGTCCCTACTCTGCATCGAGCCCTGTAGAAGGGGTCTCAGAGGTCCAATAGGGTGGTTTTAAAGTATGTCTACCAATTCTTTGACACATCTCTCTTTAAAAGATGAAGCTTAGGGAATTCCCTGTGGTCCAGTGGTTAGGACTCCACGCTTTCACTGCCAAGGGCCTGGGTTCAATCCCTGGTCGGGGAACTAAGATCCCACAAGCCACGCAGTGCAGCCAAAAATAAAATGTTAAAAATTGAAAAAAAAAAAAGATGAAGCTTAATGCCTCCCTCCTTGAATGTGGGCCAGAACAAGTGACTCACTTCAAACCAATAGGACGTGGTGAAGTGGTGGTGTGTGATTTCTGAGATTATAAAAGTCATTGCTGCTACCACCTTAGGCTCTCTTGCATCAGTCACTCTAGAGGGAGGCAGCCATCATGTTGTGAGGACCCTTAAGCAGCCCTAAGGAGAGAGCCTAAGAGATGAGAAACTGAGGCCTCCTGCCGACAGCCAGTGTTAACTTGCAGCCGTGAGTGTGCCACTTTGGAAGTGAGTCCTCCAGCCCCGGTCAAGCCTTCAGATGACTGCATCCCTGGCTGACATCTTGACTGTAACCTCATGAGAGACTCCATGCCAGGGCCACCCAGCTAAGCTGCTCCCAATTCCCTGACCTACAGAAACGATGTGAGATAATAAATATTTATTGTTGTTTTGAGATGTTACATATTGTGTTAGTATGTTATGCAGCAATAGATACCCAATACATCCAATAAGGGAAAGTTCACGTTGAGGCCCCATCTCTCTTACCTGGCACCATTTAAGGCCTCTGGTGATGGATACCACCTTGCAGACCTCAGTTGTCCACTTGCCCAATCTCCCAGAAAATACATAAAGTACTTAGCACGTGACGAACCCTCAGTAAGTGATGAACATCCTTAGAGAGCCATAAGTGATGACAAGATGCACTGTGGGAATGGATGGAGGAGCGAGAAGGAGACGAGGCAAAGAGAAACCGAATGCCCAGACAAGGTGGGAGACAGGTGAGAGCCCAAGGAGGCCAGCAGAAGCCAGGCTGGGAGGAAATCAGAGGGCTCTCGAGGGGGCCAAGGTCTGGGGCAACAGAGACCCAGCCAGTGGGACAGGGAAAGCATGGCCTTCAGAACAGAGCCCTGATGGCCAGATGCTGCATCATCCTGGGGTCAGGTTGCTGTAAGGTTCTGGCAAATAGAGGTTTTCCTTTATTTTTTAATTTGTAGAAAAAACTCAGGGTGTGATCTGGTACAGGCACACGTGAAAGTTGGTATCATTATCTGATTTATAAATATCTGCTGCTTGCCAGTGGTTGGGAATGACACACAGCTGGACAGCCAGACATTACAAGCTGTGGGGTCACATACATGGCTGGGAATAAAAAGGTATGACTGGGAGAGCAATATTGGTGGTTTTTTGTTTTATTAAAGTACAGTTGATTTACAATGCTTCAGGTGTACAGCAAAGTCATTCAATTATACATACGTACATATATATATATATATATTCTTTTTCAGATTCTTCTCCATTATAGGTTATTGCAAGATATTGAATATAGTTCCCTGTGCTATACAGTAGATCCTTGTTGTTTATCTATTTTATATACAGTAGAGTGCTAATGTAAATAATAATAATGTGTTAATCATTAGCATCTATTGAGCAGTTACAGACTCTGTGCTGAGCACCTACATGCAGAATCTCATTTAGTCCTCCCAACAATGCTTAAGGAAGGTACTGTTCATCTCCCCACTTTACTGGGAAGACCTGAGACCTAGTATGTGCCCGGCCCATGTGGGTGAGCCACTTATGAGGCTAGCCCAAGCGGAGCAGACCCCTGTGTCTAGAGGACTGAGCCACAGACCCAGAGGAGCTCCAGCTACGGTGGGCAACTCCCTGATACAGCCTGGCCATGATTTCATACAGCGTTCATGCAGCAGTACTCAATCCAACTACCTGACTCTATCCTTGAGTTCTGGGCTGAGCAGGTGATCGGAGCAGGGACCTTGTTCATAGAAAAGGGCATGAGGTGCATTAACCTAAAAATGGAACTACCATATGATACAGTAATTCCACTGCTGGGTATATATCCAAAGAAAATGAAAACACTAATTTGAAAAGATACATGCACCCCAGTGTTCATAGCAGCATTATTTACAATTGCCAAGATACGGAAGCAAACTAAGTGTCCATCAAAGATGAATGAATAAAGAAGGTGTGGTATATATAGACAATGGAATATTACTCAGCCATAAAAAAGAATGAAATTCTGCCATTTGCAGCCATGTGGATGGACCCAGAGGGTATTACACTTAAGTGACATAAGTCAGACAGAGAAAGACAAATATGTTATCACTTATATGTGGAATCTAAAAAATAAACAAGTGAATGTATATAACAAAACAGAAACAGACTCACCAATATTGAGAGGGATGGGGGAGGGGCAAGATGGGGTAGAGGATTGAGAGATACAAACTATTATGTATAAAATAAATAAGCAACAAAGATATATTGTACAATACAGGGAATATTGGCTATTGCTTTGTCAGAACTTTAACTGGAGTATAATCTATAAAAATATTGAAACGCTATGTTATACACCCAAAACTAATATAATATCGTAAATTAACTATAAAATAAATAAGTAAATAAATAGTTTTTAAATTAAAAAAAAAAGAAAAGAAAAGGGCATGAGGCAGAGGGTAGGGCTCAGGAACAGGTAGGAGAAGCCCAGTTGTCACACCTGGGCCACCAGGTCAGGCCTGAGGGACGGTGAGGGAACTTGGTACTGCTGAGCTCTACCTGGTGAGCTGAAGATTCTGAAACCCCTGAGTCCTCACGATCACACAGACCACAAGCCTAGGGCAGGGCCCAGCCATGGGCAGGGTTGGGAGTGGTGGGGTGGGCTTCCAAGGCCATGCTCCAATTTTCAGTTTAGAGGCTGCAGAAGCAGACCTTCCGCAATACTGAGCTGTATCATGCTATGAGAGCCTATGAAGAAAGATCAAGAAGGTTTCCCAAGTCACTGACACTTGAGCTGAAAGGGTGAGTGGAGCTAACGAGGCAGATTAGAGAGAGAGAGAAGGCTCCATTGTTCTCCATCTCCAGGGTCTAGTACCGCATGCGGCATAGAGGACGTTGATGGGTGGGCGAACCGATGGATGGATGGGTGAACCAGTGATGAATGGGTGCCTGGTGGTGTCTGGCCTCTGAAGTCAGGGAACCCAGAGGAGAGGTTGTTGCGGCAACGTCAGGGACAGCCAGCGAGGCAAGGCATTGGGGTGGGAGAGGGGACACTAAGGCAGGAGAGGGAACAGTGCAAAGCAAGATGGCCTGGGTGAGCAGATGAACAGGGTACCAGTCCTTAGGCAGGAGACATCACAGGAGGAGGCGGAAATAATGAACTCAGGATGGACACCTGGAGCTTGAGGTAAAGGAGAAACTTAGAGACAGAAGAGGCGAATGGCAGAGCCAAGCCTCCCACCCAGGGCTCCCGACTCCCAGCCCCAGCTTCTCAAAGCGGCTGAGCCCCGCTCTACTAACTTCCCACATTCCAGGGGCACCCCTGGCCCCAAGAGGTGGGGGAGGTCCAAAGCCATGGACAGGCCCCAACTGTATAGGCTTGGCCTCCACCGGCACTGGCCCGGTTCAGTTCTAGCTGGTCTGGGTTCTGGTCCTGACCCCCCCCCAGCCCAATCCAGCCTGGCCCCTCTCCTCACCAGTGTGGCACCCTGGGCATCTATCCAGTCAAGGTCCTGGCCGGCTGCAATCATACAGTGAATGTCCGAAATCATCTGCTGCTCAGGAGCTGCCCGCTTCTCATTGATTTTCTCTTGGGTGATGCCTGCAGTGGGGAAGGGGGCACTGAGTCAGCATTCCCAGGCAGAGAACCCAATGGGGAGGGGAGCGGGGGAAGATTGGGGAAGCATGACTCCTGTCCCCGAGGGTCTGCCAGTCAACGAGGTAGATAGATATGCTCAGAGATCATTTCTCCCAGGCCCAGTGAATACAAACACCACGTGTTGGGCCACAAACAAGGTCCATTCCTGCCTGGTACCCAGTCGGCATTGTAGTAATATTGATTACTGTTACACACACAGTTCTTCCACCCCTACCGTCCACCTACCTGTCTCCAACTGCTCAAATACCTGGCCCATCTCATCCTTTAGGTCCAGCCTGGACCACCTCCTCAGCTGGCCTCCCCTGACCACTCTATTTGACCAGGTCTCTGTTAATTTCTTCTATTTCGTCTACAGCTGTGTTTGCAGCGCCAGGCACGATGCTCAATGAATCTTTATTACGGCAATGACTGAATTACTGAGCATACAACTTTTGAATGGAGAGCTGAATAAACCGAGGTTGAGGGACACAGAAACACATTTTCAAGCCTGAATCTCTGGCTAAGAATTTAAGTGTTACTAGCAGCTGCTAATGGTATTTAAGGAGAGAGTGATTTGCTCTGAAAAAAGAGGTCCATGAGATCAAGCATTCTTGGATAGAATTCAGGGGAGGTCTGTAAACTTGAAAGAGAAAAAGAATGACCTGTTTATTTTCATTAACCTTTAAATGAAATGTAGCATTTCCTTCCATTAGAACGGACGCCAAATTCACAGTAGAATTGGCAGTGCCTGTGACTCTGTCACCAACAGAAACTGTAGGTATTTTCGTATCATGTTATCTTATTGTTTCACGAATCAATAACGTTTCTATTTCACACATTTAAAAATATTTGGGGAGCTCTACTTTAATAGAAGTGGTTTCCTTTATAATCCTATGGCTTTGATAACTGTATTTAAAAATATTATTCTGAGAAGGGTCCATAGATTCACCAGATTGGCACAAAAATTGTTAGGAAGTTCTGCTGGTGAACAAGGAAAGCGCCAGGGCCAGGGAACGGACAGGTCAAAAGGGCAGTTCCCGCAGCCACCTGGGAAGAAACACAAGCGCAGAGCCCGGGCAGGACCTTGGACTGCAGTCCAGGGTCTGGACTTGAGATTTATTTCTAAAGAGGAGGTCCTTCAGGGGTATGCACTGGGGTGGCGAGTGTGGGCAGATCTCTCTGACTGCTGCATTCATTTCCTCTCTGAAGCTCATTTGTAAGCTGAGGACAGCCCACATCTTGTTTATCCAGGGTCCCTGGCAGCCCGTGTGGTGCCTGGCACAGAGCAGGCAGCCGCGAATGTTCTTGACTTCGTATTATTTTTTCCAAATGGGAATATATCTTTATTGTGAATGTTTATTGAATTGAAATTGTCACAGCTGACGAAGAGACCCGGCCAGCTGAGGCCACCCGTGTGTGGGGGGGTGACACAGATGAGAGCAACGCCCCCCTTGTGCACAGCACGTTTTCCAGGGTTGTTCTGTGTCCGCATCTTGCCCATCACATGGGTAACAACCATCGTGGGGCCCCATCCCAGTTCCTGAGCACTGAGCAGGCGGTGGGCACATTGCTAGGTAACTTGTTCAGCTGCACTGATGTGAGAGAGCCGCAGCCCCGCACTAAGCCCACTTCACTGCAGGCGGCCCCGCCCTTACCCTGGTACGCCATGCACGTCTCGATGACATCCAGGGTGGGCTCATCCTCGCAGAGGTCATAGGGCATGTTCCCATCGGAGTTGACAGCAAGTAAGTCGGCCCCACTGCAGAGAGAGGGCCAGGGTGAGGGCCAGCTTTGTGCGCAGAGGGTTGGTCTGGTTGCCTCTACCATCCAGCCTCTCACTCCCACCCCACTATGCACCCCAACCTCCACAACCCGACCACGGTGCAGCCCAGCAAGGACAGCATCTCCAGGATCTCAGGGGCCCCAGGTGGGAAGGGGCCAAAATCCCAGGAGAGCTGTGCCAGCAGACTTCCCCCAGCTTCCCGCTCTGTTGAACCAGCAGGCAGGCACTTGGGCACAGATGTCAAATAAGAAAATACAACATTAATGGCAGCAGCACTGCTTCCTAGGCATCTGCTTAGAGCCAGGCTTGATCTAAGCTCTTTACACTCATCATTTGATATAATCCTCGTTAACAGTCTTCTTGGTTCAGTATTATTGGCCCCATCTCATGCAAGGGAAACAAAGGCTCAGACAGGTTCAGTCACTTGTCTGAGGTCACACAGCCAGGACGTGGGAGGGTCAAGACTCAAACCTGGCCCTTTCATGGGCCAGCTCTTTTCACTTCTCCTTGTAACCTCAGCTATCCCCTACCTCCTCCTCTAAGTCCCTGCCCAAAAGGCTGACCAGGATAGGGACAGGACAGAGCCTTGGGGCTCCATGGCAGAATCTGCCTTTTGGGCCACTGGTTCCTATGTGCATGGTTCTGGGATGCCCTGCGGCAGAATCACCCGGGCACCACTGAAATAAAATGCAGCTTCCTGGGCTCCACTCTGGACCTCCTGAAACAGAGTCTCTCGGGGGTGGGGTGGGTGGGGTTGAGGATTACGTATTTTAAACCCATGATTCCGGTGCACACCGGTGCCGGAGACCCACTGTACCAGGCTGGCACCGCTCCCTTCTCCTCTCGCACCATCCCAGATTGGACTGTGGCCACCTGATGCTCCTGTAGACTTAACTGCACCCAGGTTCTCATCGGAGGTGTGGGCATGGGCCACCTGCCAGTCCTTTGGCCTAACAGCCCTCCACTGTGACCTCTCTGAGCTCCTGTGTGCCCTTGGGTAAGCTCTTCCACCCCTCTGAGCCAGGGCAGCATCTCTATCCCCCCAGTATCCACCTGATGGGCCCTGGCTGCTCTGCTGAGACCCCTGCCAAAGGTCACCTGCACTCGGCCACTATTCCTGAATCCTTACACTCAGATGTTCTCCTGGGACCCCAACCCATGGGTCTCTCTCCGTCTTGGCTCTGGTACTGAAATCACCTGATTTCCTGGTGGTTCCTCAGAACTTTAGCATCTCTGAGTGCTCTGTGCCCAGCACAGGGCTTGGCCCAGCTTGAGTGCCCTCCCATCACTAGATGAATTCAATTAAATACGCTTGAAATTTAATGGTACCTTTTCTGTGTGTTTATAGAAACTAAGCAGACTAGAAGGAATTTCAGCATGGGAGAAGACTGTCAGAGCTCTATAGAGGGAAATGGCCTTATTCCTGGGAAAGGCATTGTTACGTGGTGTCCCCCAAAGCACGTTCTGCCCCAGAGAAATGCAGGTGGACATGATTTGGCGGGGGGGGGGGGGGGGCGGGCAGAGCCAAGGAAGTATGCTTGCTTTTTTTTTTATAGCAAGAAAAGCAAAAATGGCAACGACACATAAGCATGGAGGAGATGAATTCAGGCTCATAGGGACAGACAGAGAAAAAGAGATTGAAAAAAGAAAATGATACCCTGATACAAAGACAGATGAAGACACTACAAGAAAACTACAGGCTGATATCCCTTATGAACACTGATGCAAAAGTCCTCAAGAAAATACTAGCAGGGACTTCCCAGGTGGTGCAGTGGTTAAGAACCTGCCTGCCAATGTAGGGGACACAGGTTCGTACCCTGGTCCAGGAAGATCCTACATGCCTCGGAGCAACTAAGCCTGCTAGCCACAACTACTGAGCCCGTGTGCCACAACTACTGAGCCCGTATCCTGCAATTACTGAAGCCCGCACACCTAGAGCCCATGCTCCGCAACAAGAGAAGCCACTGCAATGAGAAGCCGGCGCACCGCAACGAAGAGTAGCCCCCGCTCGCCCCAACTAGAGAAAGCCTGTTCGCAGCAGTGAAGACCCAACACAGCCAAAAAAAAAACCCAAAAAACAAAAACCAGCAAACCAAATTCAGCAGCCTATTGGAAGGATTATACACTGTAACCAAATGGGATGTATGCCTGTAACACAAGGATGGTAAATTTTTTTTAATAAATTTATTTATTTATTTTTGGCTGCATTGGGTCTTCATTGCTGCACGTGGACTTTCTCTAGTTGCGGCAAGCAGGGGCTACTCTTCATTGCAGAGCGCGGGCTTCTCACTGCGGTGGCTTCTCTTGCTGAGGAGCACAGGCTCTCGGCGCGCAGGCTTAGTAGTTGTGGCCCATGGGCTTAGTTGCTCCATAGCATGTGGGATCTTCCTGGACCAGGGCTCGAACCCATGTCCTCTGAGGATTCGAGGACTGAGGATTCTTAACTACTGCACCACCAAGGAAGTCCCAAGGATGGTAAATTTTATGTTAGGTATATTTTACCCAATAATATCGGTAGAAAGAAAGAGAATGAAAGGAAAGACAGAGAGAATTAAGAGAGACACAGTGGAAAAGACAGAGTGATACCAAGGAAGAAAGAGACAGAGATGGAGAGAAAACGAGAGAGGAAGACACAGGGATGGAAAGGGAATGTGGTGAAAAAGAGAAGGAGTGGCAGGCAACAAACGAGACAGAAAAAAAAGAGAGAGAGGAGATGAAAGTAAAAAAAAAAAAAAAAATAGAACTTGAAAAAAACCAAAGGCAGAGGGAAGGCTGTTCTTGGGGGAGAGAGGGGCACGTACTACTGAACGAGGATTTTCACCAGGTTGATGTGGCCGCAGGTGGCCGCGGCATGCAGGGGCGTCCACAGCTCGTTGTCCTTGGCGTTCACATTGGCACCGTGGGAAAGGAGCAACTTGACAATTTCCTCAAAGTTGTCAATGCAGCACTGCAAGGTGGACACAGGCAGGGTCAGCTCCCGGCAGGGCCCTGGGTCGTGACGAGGGCACACCAAGTTCCCCCTCGAGAGGCCACAAGAAGGACAGCAGAGCCAATCTGCCTGAGTTTGAATCCAGCTCCATTACGTACATGCTGTGTGATTTTGGGCAAGCCACTTAACCTTTCTGAGTCTGTTTCCTTGTGAGTAAGTTAATAATATACGAGATAAAAATACAAAGACAATCTAAAAATAAAGTCATCTATAAGATGTTTTGCAAATGTTGGTGGAATGGGATGAAATTTGGAATGAGGCTTTAGAACCTTTTCTTTTTAATTTCAGAAGGCTTCCTTCCAACAAAACTGTACGGAGAACTCTAACTTAGATAACCAATCGATTCAAGCAGGGCTGCTCGCGCTGAAGCAGGGGCATGTGTTGGTTGGGTGGGGATGGGGGTGATGGGGGAGACCCTCCTTGACAGCAGTGACCTCCTAGATCACAGTTTGGAATCTCTGACTTAGGAATTTCTGACCCAGAAGCTAGTTCTTGGGGAAGTCCCAAGTAACCAAGCCTTGCCCCCGAAAACCAAGCTCTGTGTGAGGCTCTAAGGGGTCCTTAATACAGTCCCTAAGAGGAGACAGCCGTGTCCGTGCTTCTGCTTGTCCACACGTGGGGCAGCCCCCAGAGAGATGCAGGGCTCCAACAGCCATTGGAGCTCCCAAACTCCAGGGACGGAGGGTGAAAGATTCCAAGCGGACAGAGGGGCCTCACGCCAGGGCCATGAGCAGCGAAAAGGGAGGACAGGAAGTAGAAGACAGGAAACCACTTTACAGACTACAGGACGCATCCCAGGTGACCTCTGGAGAAGCCAGCAGGGGACAAAGTGCTCAGAACTGCCCATCCAGGGAAGCCCTTACCCCTCGGTGCAATGGGAGATGTTGCAGAGTTATACTCAGAGGAGCAGAACAGTCAAGCTTGCTTTTTAAAAAGTCCCTCCTCTGGCTGCATGTGGAGAAGAGATTGCGATCACAAGCTTTGCAGGGGAGAAGAGGCATGGTGAGGAACTATGCTGAAATCACCCATGTAAGGGATGATGGTGGTCCAACCTAGAGAAGTGACCGTAGGCCTGTGGAGAGGTGACTGGATGCCAACAGAAGGAGCAGGGGCACCTGTGGCAGCCCCAGGTGGGTGTGGGGATGGGGATGGAGATGGGGCGGCACCACGGCCTCCACCCCTATTCTCAGCAGAACCAGGGGCCAGTGCCAGAGGGACAGATGGGAAAGAAGCAGCCATTTGCACAGATGGTGCCAGGGACCCAGGTTCTCTTTCTGCACCAGCCGATCTGGGGTTGGCTGGCTCTGGGGGCATCTCTCCGGACAGCAGGGGCATGTGTGACCAAGTGGAGCTGGGTGTTGCCTCAGGTAGTCGGGAGAACCATGCAGTGACACAGCAACGCCGGCAGAGGGCACCCAAAGGCACCAGAGTGAGGCGTCGGGGAAAGGCGTGGGTCCCCAGGCTGTCACCGGGAGATGGGTTTGGGTTTGGGATGGCCCGGTCCATAGGAGGAGAAGCAGCCCAGCCCCTGGGATCGGGGGACAGGAGGGCCAGAGATCCCACCCTGAGGGCTGCAGAAAACATGAAGATGGGCGGGGCGGTGTGCGGCAGGGAGATTATGCATACAGAATTGCAGTTGTGTGAGAAGGATGCCCATGGGCTGGGCCAGTCTGTACCTGAGCAAGGGCTGGGTTGGGACCTGGATGCAGGAGTGCAATGGGGGCTGGTACGTGACGGAGCGGGCCGGCCTCCTCTCCTGCATTCCCCAAGGTGGGCAATGACACCTGGCATTGGATGACTCCTCCCACCCCGTCACTTCCCACGTCCAATCTATCACCAGGTGTGGATTCCATCTCCTGCATCGCTGTCCCCATCCCCACTGCCTCGGCTGAGGCTTCCCTGTCACTCTCCTTCCACACACCTCAGCCAGAGAGAGCTTCTTTGTTAATCCAGCCACGTTGCTCTCAGTTTACAACCCTCTGAAAGGCTCCCTGTTGCCAAGAGCAGAAAACCCACAGAAAGCTCTTCTTACTGTGCTCCTTCTTTGTATTGGAGCAGTAGTGACAATAATGATGACACCTGTAACAACAGCCCCAGCAAGAGCAGTAATAATACGTCACATTGTCAATAATAAGAGCTAATGCTTTTTGAGGAGTTACTAGGGCCACGCATCTTGCTGGCCATGCATTGCCTCATTGGATCCTCAGAACAACACTTCCAGGGCTCCACAGCCATGTGGGGCTAGAGGCTACCATACCGGACAGTGTCGTTACACAGAACATTCCATCACCGTAAAGGTTCTATTGGACAGTGCTGCCCTGAACTCAGTTTCCTGAGCTGTAAAATGGGGATAATAATATTTCAAAGAGTTGCTGTGACGATCAAACCACACTTCACATAAGTGAAGTGGCTTTGCCGAGAAGTGAACATGTGACAAATTTTAATGCTAATAATAACTAGTATTTACCCAGTGTCAAGTGATGCGTATAGGGTTTTTATGTGTATTTATTTAATCCTCACAGCAACCCAACGAGATGGATACTTGTTATTCCTCTTTTACAGATGAGGAAAGTGAGGCACAGAGAGCTTAAATAACTTGCCCAAGGTCACACAGCTAGAATTTGTGGATGCATGAAGCCCTGCGGGACAGGAAGAGAAGCCGAGAGGACACATGGGGAGCCCCTGGGTTGATGGCTGAGGGTGGAGACTTGTCCCCAGGGCTCATGGGTAGGGGGATGGCCAGTCTCTGCCCACCCTTCCTGCCCTCAGAGGGAGACGGAGAGGCTCTCCCCAGCCCAGGGTTCCAGTTGCCTGGCCTCCCACTCGCCAGGCTGCATTCAAGTCCACCTGATCAAAAACTTGGTCCAGAGCACAGGGGGGCTCAGCGTGCTCACTCGTTAACTCAGCACACACATATTGAGCACTATTGTATGCCAGCATGGGGAGTAAGACTGGGATACACCGATGAGAAAGAGACACGGGCTCTGCTCTTGTGCCGCGCAGAGTCTGGGTAACGGGAGACCAGCATTAAACAGTCATGCTAATGGATGACATGACAAAGGGATGCTCAGAAGAAAGGATATGGATATAACAGCAGAGCTCTCAGGCTCTTGCTGTGCACGCACCCGAGCGCTGCGCGCAGTGCGACGGGGAGCAGTACCGTGCGTGCAAGGGACCGAAAAGTCAAGTGGCTGGAGGCCAGGCAGCCAGAAAACATGGTGGGCTCAGCAGGGGCACAGGGGATTTCCTCACCCCCAGCGTTATGGAAAGACACCAGAGCACTTTGAGTAGCATCAGCAAATGTTGGGTCTGAGCATCCCTGCAGCCACTGCTTGGAGGATGAATCAGGAGCAGTGCTGCCTGAATGCTGGGGACTAGATAGGGGGCTGCTGCAGCATCCAGGTGACAAATGACAGCCAGAGCAGCCCCTCCCCAGCCAAAGGGGCCTGGGCCCATCTCGCTGCGCTAAAAACGATGTGATAGCACATGATTCCTGGCCAGAGTTCATGGCTGTGTGACCTGAGGAAGGTCACATAAGCCCCCTGTCAATCACTTTTGTCGTGGGGGTGGATGGATGCCTTGGTGGGTGTGAACAAATGTGCTTCGGAAACTGTCAAGCTCCAGACAAACTTGCTTTGTTTGTCAAACCCTTTGCCAGGCAGTGAGGACGCAGCGTACAAAGGCTCCCTGTCCGCGGAGGCTGTGTGTGTGCCGTGCATGTGGGCACGGGGCTCTGTGGGCGTGTCTGTAACAGACACACTCGTCTCCAAAGCAGACAAGAGCCTTTCAGATGTGGTAGCTGCGGCTCCCCTCCCGCTCCTCCCTGAGGGCTCTGGGCAGGAAAAAGCAGGGAGATGGGGTACCTGTCCAGGTAGACAGCAGGGAACCAGGGGCCCCAGCGGGTCCTTACCTGGTGCAGGGCTGTGAGTCCATCCTCGTTACACAAATCAGGGCTGACCTTATTCTTCAGGAAGTAGCGCACTGCAACAGAGGGGACAGGAGTGACTGTTCTGTCACACTTCAGGTGTGCAGGGATGCGGGGGACCCAGGTAAGACCCTCTCTCCCCCAGGTCCTGACACAAACAGTCTTGTTTACTTCTTACAACATGGGTGAGAGGTAAGTATCAAGACCTCCCCATTTCACAGATGAGGAAACTGAGGCACAGAACACAGATCTCTTGTCCAGGATTTCCAAGAGGTGGAGAGCACTGCCTGTCTTACTCTGCATAATAATGACAGGAGCTAACGGTTATTGAGCACTTCCTGTGCGCCAGGCACAGAGCTAAGCGATTTACATTTGTTGTCTAGAGGGAGAACATTCTAGTCACTGAAAGCATACACTCTGGTGTCCAATGGCTTGGGTTCAAATGTAAGTGCTGTTTTTATTGGCTGTGCAACCTCAGTCAAGACACTTCCCTCTGGGGCTTCCCTGGTGGTGCAGTGGTTGAGAATCCGCCTGCCAATGCAGGGGACACAGGTTCGAGCCCTGGTCTGGGAAGATCCCACATGCCGCGGAGCAACTAAGCCCATGCGCCACAACTACTGAGCCTGCGCTCTAGAGCCCACGAGCCACAGCTACTGAACCTGTGTGCAGCTACTGAAGCCCGTGCACCTAGAGCTCGTGCTCTGCAACAAGAGAAGACACCGCAATGAGAAGCCCGTGCACTGCAATGAAGAGTAGCCCCTGCTCGCCGCAACTAGAGAAAGCCCATGCAGAGCAACGAAGACCCAATGCAGCCAAAAATAAATAAATAAACAAAAATAAATTTATATATATATAAAAAAGACACTTCCCTCTCTGTGCCTCAGTTTTCTATTCTATAAAATGGGGATGATGTTAATCCCACCTCACCAGGACATCATGTGGAATAACTGAGGTGAGCTGTGGCAGGGTTTTAGCATGGTGTCTGGCACATGGTTTGAGCATCAGCACTTGTTGTGGAGGTTGTTATTATTTTTATTAACACTGCAGGTCCCTGCACCCATAAGTGCCAAATGTCTCTGCTTTGGCCCTACTGAGCCTTGAGGTTTTTAAGCAGAGGCTTTAACTGCCCTCCATCCTGAGACCTTTGTCTAATGTGTGTGTGTGTGTGTGTGTGTGTGTGTGTGTGTGTGTGTGTGTGTGTGTGTGTTTTCAGGGATGGTGGGAGGGGGGAGGGAGCTGGGGCGTGGGAGGGCAAAGAGAACTCTAGCCACTTGCTTAGGACCCTCTTGCTTAGGACCACTTGCTTAGGACCACTCCCTCCCCTTTTCCAAGGGGACCCTCCCTCCTTCTCCATCCTCCCCAACCCATTCAAGCCCTAGTTCCCATCCTGGACCCAAGGGCAAAGGGAAAGAGGGAGGGTCAGCACACACATACTGGTAGTACATCATCATATCAATATATTCAAGTCCACCTGCTCAGAAACTTGGGCCAGAGCACAGGGAGTCTTCAGTGCGTTCATTCATGAAGTCAGTACACACATATTAGGCACCTACCGTATGTCAGCCTGCGGAATGATGCTGGGATACACCAAGGAGCGAGAGGCATGGGCTCTGCCCTCGTGTGGCTCAGAGTCTGGGCAGCAGGAGACCGACATCAAACGAGCGAACCCACCAGCCCTGCAGGCCCCTTCCAGCCAGCAGCAGGAGCCCCTGCCATGGCCTCCAAGCTTTAGGATACCCGTCTCTGGCCAGCCTCCAGCTGCACAGCTCCCATGGGGTGAGGTGCCCATGGAGTCCATTAAAGCCCATGGTTCCTCTCCTGGCCCATCTTACCCTTCCCTGTTCAAATGTCTCCAAGCCCGAAGGTAGGGCCTGCACAGGTCTCTTCCCCAGATCCACCTTCCCAAGTGTGGACCATGCAGTGGGAAAATACACCTCTAGGCTGCAGGGGTGACCAAGGGGTGGCCGTTTGCAGAGCAAATGGAGGAACTTGACTACACAAGCTGGCTTGTGTGTGAGGCCCTCATGACGCCAGGAACTGAGGCCTGGGTCCTGCAAATGGGAGAAGCAGGCTGGGCCTGGCCCCTCTGAGCCCCTCCCACTCCCACCCAGTTTGGCTTCCTCAAAGCACGAGCCAAACTGCACAGCCCCTGATGCCCACTGGGGGTGCTATCTCCACACTACAGCCCACCACCCACGCAATGGGGCAGGGACGCAGTGGTTTCCTCCTAGATTTGCCTCTGCTGTGGAGGAACAAACTCGAGTGACCTGTGAACGGCGGAGGGAAGGCCATCCATTCTGCAGGCCGAATACCTGCTCGGCACCCCCAGCGAGTGCTGGGGAAGAAGGTGAGGTCTCTGGAGCAGTGGGGATGGGGGCCGTCTTCATTAGTCCCAGCTCCCGGACCCAAAGCCCCAGTGGCATCCTTGGCCTGAGTGTGAACAGAGGCCCCTGTGAAGGGGTGGTTAAGGCCTCCACCCAGCGTCCTGGCAAGAGGTGACATCTCCGGCAGACTTGCCCTAGATGCTTTCATTGCTGCTGGGGGTCAGAGTGACAGGAGTTTACACCAGATACAGTCAGGGCCTCTGGAACCACTAGCCACATCTAGCTCACATGGCTTTCAAATGTTAACTCATAAAAATTCAAAATTCACTTCCTCAGTCGCTCTGGCCACATTTCAAGTGGTCAACAGACACAGGTGGCTACCATATTAGAAAGTGCAGAAATAGAACATTTCCATCTTCACGGAAATTTCTATTGGACAGTGCTGCTCTGGGGCATTATACATGGAAATTAGCCCCATCGCCAAGAGCTAAAACCCTTCTGTGGCACTCCGTTGCTCTGGGAACAACGTCCAAAACTCTTACTATGGCATAGAAGGTCTGCACGATGTGTTCCCTGCCTGCAGACCTCCATCTTGCACAATTCCAGGGGGAACCATTCACACTGTGGTCTGTGAGACTGGCACCCCCCAGCCCAGGGCAGAGCAGTGCACAGCTTGCTCAGCTGTACACAGGACTCCTAACCTACCTACCTCTCCAGTCTCACTTCTTAAACTCCAAACACCTTCCACAATGGTCTTTTGTCAGCTACGGAGTCACCATACTTCCTTTGGCCTCTGAGTTTTGCATAGCCTGTTCCCATTGCCTGGAAGACGCAATCATCCACCCATCCACCCACCCATCCACCCATCCATCCACCCGTCCACCCTCATCCAAGCATCCATCCAGTCTTCCACCCATCCACCAACCATCTATCCACCCACATCCATGCATCCATCTCTAATACACACACACACACACACCTGTCTCACTCCTCATCCTGTACATCTCCCCTCAAACTCTCCAGACGAAGGCACTCCCCCTGGTCTGCATGCCCTGAGCTTCTATACATCTCATGTATAGCCTTATCACAACCGTAATTAAGTAACAATTTGAGTAATTATGGTAGACTTTGGGTCTGCCTCTGTAGGGCAGGACAGTGACCTGGCACTTACTGCTCTTTCCTTAAGGCCTGGCACATGGTAAATCCTCAACAACCTTTCCAGGACCCTGACCTAGTTGGCAGACCCTTAGCTCAGTCCAAGTACACAGCTTCTCCATCTCCGAGCACAGCAGACCACCCTGTAGTGCTGACCCGTATGGCTCGCATCTGGAGTATGCAGTGCTGCCGGCAGTGTCCTCCTACCAGGATGGACGGTAGCTGTTCTCAGCCTCAAGGCCATGTTTGAAGACTGTGGCCCAGCCTGTCCACGGGCTGGTGGGGTTGTCCTGGGCCTGACAGCTGACCTTTGGGAGAGTGGAAGTGACCATGATGTCCCTGTGCAGGATGGGTTTCTGGAAGGTTCTCCTTTGGGGGTGGGTGGTGGACCAGGCTTCTGGTCCAGGAGACACTCTTTGAGGCAAAAATGGAGCATCAGATGCCAAAAGCATCCTTTGTGTGCAGTAATTATCGGGGTGTTCTCCGCGTGGCACGGGAGCCCGTGTGCAGTAATTATCGGGGTGTTCTCCACATGGCACGGGAGCCTAAAACATGTAATTACTTCAATGTTGGGCAGTTATTTTCAGCCCAAGAGGTAGGACAAGTCATCCTCATCTCTAAGGAGCCATCGATAGTCACGAGCCAAGGCCCCCTCCGTGGTTCTACTAACGCTTTAGCTGGGAGCCTGGCTCTGGACACAACTCATTGGAGCAAAGACCCCACCACCCAGGGCCTGGCCAGGTTTTCCTGCCTCTGGGGTTCAGCAAGAAAAATGATTCTTCTATCTACAGTGTGTTCTTACTGGACGCCTCCTATGTGCCCAGGTACATGCAGAACCACTTTCTTTCATGGGTTCATGTCTAATTATTCCTCTTACGGAGAACAGGAGACAGAGGGTCAGGGAAGTGCAGCTCACAGCCACGTGCAACCGAGTGGAGGAAATCAGACCCTCTGATTTCTAAGCCCAGGCTCTTAGCCACAAGGCTGCTCTGTTCTGTCCCTGAGGCGAGGAATGCGAACCAGCATTGCTGGAGTAACCAGAGCCGGGCTGAGAGCTGGTATGGGGAGGAGGGGGAAAGGAGAGTGGACAGAGTGACCTCTGCCCTGCAAGCATCAGAGGCCCTCGCGTCCCAGGCCAAGCCTCTTCTTGCAGACAGAAGGGCTCAGGGACCCACAACCAGGACAGAAGAAACATGGCAGCCCCGGGGTCATGGTCAGACATCTCAGGGGCCAAATTAAACACAAAGTTGCCTTCTCTCACTCCCTCCTTAAAACCCTCTGGTGGTTCCACATTGCTCTTAGAATAGAGTTCAAAATCCTTCCTTGGCCTTCACTGGGGTCAGCAAACTATGGTGCAAGGGCCATATCTGGCAGGCAGCCTGGTTCCATAAATTAAAATTTCTTGGAACACATCCGCACTCATTGATTTACATATTGCCCGTGAATGCTTTTACCCTACAACACCAGAGTTGAGTACTTACAGCAGAGATGTATGGCCCGCACAACCTAAAATATTTACTATCTGGCCTTTTACAGAAAAGATTTGATGACCCTGGTCTTCACGGTCCTGCATGGTGTGGTCCACCTACAGGGCTACCACCTTGCACAATTCTGGGGGACACTGTTCTCAACATAGTCTATGGGAATGGCTAGCTCTGGAGTTGTGCAGTGTGCAGCCTGGTCAACCTGACCAGGCCATCCTATGTTCCTAGCCCTCCAGGTTCTTCTCTTGCTCTCCAAGCACCTTGCACAATGGAGGTAACTGGCTTAGGGGGATCTGAGGGTTGGCTGGGGCTCAGAGAGGACAAAGACAAGAAGGGCATGCTCTCCTCTCCAGCTGGGCATGTCCACCACTTCTCCTGATTGCCCACCCTCAGGTCTGCCCCCAAAGCACCAACACCAGGCTTGCCCATCAGTTTGTCCAAGTGACCCTCTGTCCTCACACATTTCTTTAGCTGTGGCTTTAGGCAAGTTATTCCTTCGCTCTGTGCCTCAGTGTCCTCATCTGTAAAATGGGGATCACAACAGCATCTTTTTTGTGGGGATGCTGTGAGGATTAAGTAAGACAATGCCTGAAAGATACTACTATCATTTATATTAAAAATAGGGCTTCCCTGGTGGCGCAGTGGTTGAGGGTCCGCCTGCCGATGCAGGGGACACGGGTTCGTGCCCCAGTCCGGGAAGATCCCACATGCCACAGAGCGGCTGGGCCCGTGAGCCATGGCCGCTGAGCCTGTGCATCCGGAGCCTGTGCTCAGCAATGGGAGAGGCCACAGCAGTGAGAGGCCCACGTACCGCAAAATAAATAAATAAATATAAAAAACAACCACTGAGCTCCTGCCGGGTCCCACCCTGTGCTGGGTGCTGGAGATGTAATCATGGATATCTTGCATTTCTCAAGAGCCCTTGACCTGGTCCTAAAAGACAGAGGTCATCTCTCTCCAGGGAGCTCCGAGCATCTGCTGGCTCAAGGACCACAGTGAGGCCACAGCCAATGTCCCCACCACCCCCCGTGAAGGCAAGACCCCTCTGCGATGGCAAAGAGGTGGCTCCCGCCCTCCCCTCATGTATTCCTGCTCCTGGCGCCAAGCCCGTCGCTCCACCCACAACTCCCTGGCAATCTGGCTGGAATCTGGGCCAAGCAGGCCCATCTGTTCCCCTCCGTCTCCAGCTGTAGCGAGCGAGGCTGAACTGGCCCATCTCGGCAGGAAGCTGGTGGCGGCTGCCTTTGGGGAGAAATCACTGCTGACAAGCTTGTGTTTTCTTTGCCACCTGACCCACTCCACCCCACAGAGCAGAACGCCTGACCTCGGGCTGGTGAGTGACGTGCAACCACAGGTGTGGGTCCTGCTCCTGCCCTGGGGGATCAGGGACAGCAAGGCAGAGGTGTCTGCTTACTGGAGGCGGACCTTGGACAACCTACATCTGCTGGGGGCGCCCTGGGGCTGAGCTGCTGTCGCCTGGCCACATGACTTCCACAATCACGTTCACAGGACACCCACTCACCAAGCCCTCCTCCCTTCCCATCTCGCTTCCTTTCCCACCCAACACCCAGGAATGAAGCCTCATCCTCCCACTACCTCCTAGGTGCTGACCTAGGAGGTCAGATCTAGTTCTGACCCTCCACACCCCTACTTTGTCCCTCCCTCCAAACCCCACTCCCTGAAACCCTCACCAATTCAGTCACACTGGTTTCTTCCATTTCTTAAAGCAAAACGAAACAAAAACTGAACTCCTCAGGGCCTTTACACACAGTTTCCTGCACCTAGAGCCCTCTTTCTTCCCATACTTGGGCCAGCAAACTCCTCTTCTTCCTTCCAATTCCAGCTGAAATGTCACCTCCTCTGAGAGGCCTTCCGTGATCTTAATCGAGTTGCCTGAGTTATTCTCTCCCATAAAAGCCTGCATTTCTGCTTCACAGTAGCTCCTACGGCAATTTATAATTATAGGGTCATTAGTTAGCATATATTAATTATATAGTGATTTGTTTAGTTTTGGGGGCTCCATGAGGGCAGGGAGCCCCATCGACTGGTATCCCCAGTGTCTAGCATGGAGGCTGGCTCAGAGCAGGGGGTCAAGAAATATCTATTGCAGTGAGAGCACCTGAAATCTACTCTCTTAGCAAATTTCTAGTACTCAATACAGCACCATTATTAACTATAATCATCACGCTTCACATCAGGTCTATAGATGTATTCAACCTACATAATGGCAACTTTGTACCCTTTAACCAACTTTGTACCCTTTAACCCCCAAAAAAGTAACTATATGAGGAGATGGATATGCTAATTAGCTTGACTATACTAATCAGGTAAACATCACATTGTGTACCTTAAATATGTACAATTTTTTTAAAATTTATTTTCATTTATTTATTTTTGGCTGTGTTGCGTCTTCGTTGCTGTGCGGGCTTTCTCTAGTTGCGGAGAGCGGGGGCTACTCTTTGTTGCAGTGCGGGGGCTTCTCATTGCAGTGGCTTCTCTTGTTGCAGAGCACGGGCTCTAGGCACGTGGGCTTCGGTAGTTGCGGCATGTGGGCTCAGTAGTTGTGGCTCACAGGCTCTAGAGCGCAGGCTCAGTAGTCGTGGCGCACGGGATTAGTTGCTCCACGGCATGTGGGATCTTCCTGGACCAGGGCTCGAACCCATGTCCCCTGCATTGGCAGGTGGATTCCCAACCACTGCGCCACCAGGGAAGCCCAAATATATACAATTTTTATTTTAAAAAATCTATTGTGTGAATGAACAAAGGCAGGAAGGAATGGAGGGAATGCGCAATGCTCTGGGGGCCCACAAGGCTGCTTGTTCAGGGGGGCCTTGGGACGGTGGGACATGGTCTCTCCCTGGGGACACATGCATAGTCCTGCAGACACAACACAAAGAGTGTGACTTGAGGACTGAGAAGCAACAGGCATGGATTTTGCACAGAAATGAAGCAGCGAATACCCCTCCCCAAGCCTCCAGTGGCGATACAGCCAGACATGGCAGCTGACCGTAGGAGTCCCTGAGCCCACCTCCAGGCCAGGCCCCAGGCACCATCATGACCCTCCCACCCAGGAGACCAGTCCTCACTCCCTCTTTCCTGCACCTTTGGTGTCCTTTCTACAATCCAGCACTGACTGTACAGCAAGCACTTTGTCCATCAAATCCATTAGTCTTCCTAAGCCAGTTATGAGGACTAATGACCTGCTATTATAAATTAACTGCCTGCTACCATCACCCCAATTCACAAATGGGAAAACTGAGGCTCAGGCTTGAACATGTGAAATGACTTGCACAAGGTCACGTGTCTGGGAATGGCAGAGCTGGGATTTTAACCCAGGTCTGGCCACCTCCAAAGGCTGAACACTTAACCACTTTGCTAAAACTGCGCCAAACAAGGACACGGGGAAGGGAAGGTGGGCAGCAAAGAGATGTGCAAGATGGATGCAGATATTAGCGTGAAGAAAGCCATTGACAAAAAGCTAGAAGAAAGGTCAAGACCACTGCCAACAGTTCATTGTTCAGTACATGATAATAAAGACAACGATCGCTAACAGTCATCCCAGAACCTTCTTATTAGAGCAGGTTGCAGACAGGACACTGGGGCAGGAAGTTAACACTTAGCTTGAGGTCCCGTGACAAATGAGTGGCAACTCGGGGGCTGACTCGAGCCTGAGCTCCACCACTTCCTCTGTTTATCTTCCTGTTGCCTCTCCGTTCTAGGCAGACCCCACCCCATCCCTGATGTGAAGCATCCTCATGGCCGGCCTCTGGCTGCTGCACCCCACCCCCTAGGCTTGCACCTCCTCCTTGGAAAGTCGTGCCCCCTGCTGGCCCTGTTTCCTCCCCTTCCACTTTGCTCAGTTTCATGGGGTCCAGCACCTGGGGTCTGGTCAAACCAACTCCTCTGGCCCTCCCTCCCCCTCTGCCCCTCCTCAGGGTGCTGTCAGGGCTGCAGGGGGCCCAGTCTACTGCTTTAACCATGCCAGAAGGGCCAGCACTCTCAGCCTCTTTCTTCTCCTCCCAAGTCAAGGTTGTCTCGGGTCCTCAGTGCACTGCGCTTCCCAAATCATTCCACTGAGCAACTTCAACCTTTCTACCCACTACTGCTCCTCCCTGGAGCAGAAAGAGCCAGAAATAGCTGCTTCTAGGGAAGCCCAGCCGCCTTGGGCTGAGGGTGGAGTCAAGTCTAACGGTTTCTGCAGGAACTGGTGCAGCCCATCCCACAGGCAGGAAGTGCACCCCCGGATCCCGGGCAATGACTCAGCCATGGTGGAGGGTGGACTCAAAGTCACAGCCCCAGGCCCAGGGCCCAGGAGCCAGGCCTTGCTCTTCCTTAGGTAGCCCCCCTCCAGGGCCCATTCGAGAAGAGGGGTCAGACAATAACAAGTGTTGGCAAGGATGTGGGGACATCGGAACTCTCATACATTGCTGGCGGGAATGTAAAATGGTGCAGCTGCTGTGGAAAACAGTCTGGCAGTTCCTCAAAATGTAAACATGGAATTACCATATGACCCAGTGATTCCACTCCTAGGTATAGACCCAAGAGGAATGGACGCATGTCCACACAGAAACTTGTACACAGATTTTATAGTAGCATTATTTACAATAGCCCCAAAGTGGAAACAAGCCCAATATCCGTCAATGGAGGAATGGATAAATGAAATGTGGTTTAGTCCCACAGTGGAATATTATGTAGCCATAAAAAGGAATGAAATGCTGATATGTGCTACACCATGGATGTACCTTTGAAACATCATGCTAACTGAAAGAAGCCAGTAATGAAAGACCACATATTGTGTGATTCCATTTATAAGAAATGTTCGGAATGGGCAAATCCGTAAAGATAGAAAGTAGATTAGTGGTTGTCATGGGCTGAAGGGAGCAGGGAATGAGGAATGACTGCTCATGAATACAGGGTAAACTTTTGATGAAATTTTTCTGGAATTAGTTAGTGGTGATTGTTGTACAACCTTGTGAACGTACCAAAGACCACAGAGGGAATTTTCTAGTATGTGAATGATACCTCAATTTTAAAAGGAGAACAAGGGGCTCCAAGCTGACCTTGAGCATCCTGCTGTAAGCTCATTCCCCTGCCAGCCTGGGAGATCTGTGAGGTCAGTAAGCACCTGTTGCATTCATCGCTGTACCCATAGGAACGAGGATGATAGCCAGTACACAGTAGGTATTCAATCTTTACTTAATGGAAGGGAAGGAAGGAGGAGGCCACTGGCCACTGGGCTGTATATGATCTGGCCTCTGCTCACCTCTCCTGGTATCATCCATCCTCACCACCATGGACCCTTTCAGGACCACCCATGCACCACTCTCTCTCTTGCATTTGTAAGCCTTCTTGTGTGTTATTCCCTCTGTCTGTCTTTTTCTGCCTTCACTTCACTTGGCTAACTCTTAACCAGGTTTCAGCTTAAGTGTCCCTTCCTCCATGAAGCCTCCCCAGGCTGGGCCAGGTACCCTTCTCATGTGCTTTCTGTTCCCTCCACAAGAACACTTAACACCATAATGTAGTTGTGTATGGATCTGTCTGTGTCTTTACTAGACTATCAGCTCTGGACGGGTAGAGGAGTAGGAACCACAAACTTTCTAGCTACTGTGACATAGGCTCCTGGTCCATTTGTGAGGATTACAGGGGTCAGGAGAGCCTGCCTGGCTCCTACTCAATCCTCAGAACTGGCCAGAGCATCCTCCCTCGGGATATTTTATGCTTTGTCCTCTGGACAACAAGGCTCCCAGGCTGGGCTGGGCCACAGACTTTTCCATCTCAGAGAGAATCTTCATCCCTTGGCTTATATAATGCAAAGAGGCCAGTTTCTGTCTTAGCATCTCTGATGTCCACATGACTGTGAGGACAAGATGGCCAAGGGTGCACCAGACATGAAGCTATAATCTCTTTTCTAGAGCCTCCATGCCCAGGGCACATGGCTGAGCTGGGCAGGATTTTTTGACAGAGACTCGTATCAGCTACCCAGATGTCTCTGGACATATGTAACTTATATCTAGTATTAGGTGTGTGCCAGAAAAATGATTTCAGACCCTTTAGAATATAAACTCTATGTGGGCAAATCTTGTCCGTCTTCTTATCTGGGGTATCCAGCACCTAGAGTAAGAGCTCGACAAATATTTGTTGAGAGAATGAACAAGAAAAATTGTTTTTCTTCTATGAGAAGATAAAACTGAAGATACCAGGGAAATTTAACAAAATATGTACAAGATCTATATGAAGAAAACTACAAAACTCTGATGGATGAAATTTTAAAAATTAAATAAAAGGAGAGGTATTCCATTTTCATGAATAGGAAGACTCAATATTGCCAAGATGTCAGTTTTTCCCAACTGGATCTATAGATTCAATGCAATCCCAATCAAAAATGAGTTATTTTATGAATACTGACAAACTGATTCTAAAGTTTATATGGAGAGGCAAAAGATCCAGGATAGTCAACACAATATTGAAGGAGAAAAATAAAGTTGAGGGACTGACACTACCTGAGTTTAAGACTTAGTATAAAGCTATAGTAATCAAGGCAGTGTGATATTGGTGAAATAATAGACAAATAGATCAGTGGAATAGTATAGAGAGCCCAGAAATAGACCCACATAAATATAGACCACTCTCATCCATTGCTGGTGGGAACACAAAATGGTATAGTCACTTTCGATGGTTTCTTACAAAACTAAACATACTCTTACCATACAATCCAACAATCACACTCCTTGGTATTTACCCAAAGGAGTTGAAAACTATGTCCACACAAAAACCCACATACAGATATTTATGGCAGCTTTATTTATAATCACCAAAACTGGGAAGTAACCAAGATGTCCTTCAGTAAGTAAATGGATAAACTGTGGTACATCCAGACAATGGAATATTATTCAGTGCTAAAAATAAATAAGCTATCGAGTTTAAATGCATATTACTAAGTGAGAGTGAAAAGCTACATACTGTATGATTCTAACTATATGACATTCTAGAAAAAGCAAAACTATGGAGACAGTAAAAGGATCCGTGGTTGCCAGGAGTTGGGGAGGGGGGAGGGGTGAAGAGGCAGAGCACAGAGGCTTTGGGAGGCACTGAAAATACTCTGTGTGATACCTTTATGATGGATACATGTCATTACATACTTGTCCAAATCCATAGAATATACAACATAAGAGTGAACCCTAATGTAAACTATGGTCTTTGGATGACTGTGATGGGTCCTTGTAGGCTCATCAACGGTAACGAATGTGCCACTGTGATGGGTGTTGTTGATAATGGGGGTGGGCTATGCATGTATGGGGCCAGGGGGTGTATGGGAAACCTCTGTACCTTCCCTCAATTTTGCTGTGAAACTACAACTGCTCTAAAAAATGAAGAATAAGTAAATAACGAAGCAAACAAAAAGAAACCAGGGAGAAGCTACAGTTAATCCTCTTGAAAAATGCATAGTCTTTCTGAAAAGCGAGGGTGGGAAAGGAATCTCTTCATAATGTAGGAGCAGACATTTATGTACTAGATTTCCTCCAAGGGATGGAGAACTACATTTAACTCATCTAATGTGAAGAAGACATGGGTCTGCAAGGTTTCTCCATCGAATCTCCAGACTGTGCCTGTGTACACTGCCCTCTGTCCCTCTCCCTTCCTCCCCTTCTGTCAGCTCCCTCACGCCATAGGTATCTTGTGGCCTCCCCGCCCTCTCACCCCCACAGGAATTTATCTCAGGGACTCAAGGCAAGGATACTGCTGGTCCAGAAGCACGACCCTGAACTTCCCCCATTGCATTCATGAGCACATCAGTCCCCAGCTGTGCCAGGTCCCTGTCCTTCACTAATTCTGCTTCCAGAATTCTCCCAGCAGCTCCTCCTGCAGCTTCCCTGCAGACCCAGGAACCCCATCTCCCATCCACCCTGCAGAGCCTGGCCACCCAGGAACTCTCCAAGGTATTAGCTTTTATCCCAATTCCCCTCCGCCCAAATGCCCTGCACTCCTCTTCTTGAATTCCTGTTGCGTCCCCAACTCCATCTCTCTCACCTCATTGCTCTTTCTGCTTCTCTCTCCTTAATTTTTTTAAACAGCCCAATTATATCGTATCTCCAGGGAAGCAATAGATAAAAAATATTTCCAGGCCTGCAGGTAGGTGCTGCATACACATAAACACTAAAATGGCTTCACAGCCATCATAACAATATCTAGCATTCGTTGAATACTTTTCACGTGTGAGGCACTATGCTGAGACATTACATGTCTCAGCCCAGTTAATCCCCACAACAACCCTATGACTTAGGTGCTATTATCAACTGATTCAAAAGAAAACTATGGTTTGCTCAAGCTCACTTAGCTAATAAGTGTTGAAACTCATTTCTAGTCTGGGTGATTCCAGGCACAACTGGTGGTTCCGGCATAACTAGTGACAAAAGGTCCTCACCCAAATATAACCAAGAATAAAATCCATTCCTATCAATATTTAGGCAGAGAAAACAAGTTTCCTATGAAGGGGGAAATTCCTTTAGCTCCCATCTGCTCACTTTGAACCTTCTGTCTGCTTTCCCTGATCCCCCTCTGCTGTCCCAAAGCCCCCCACTTCCCACGCCTGTCTGCCCAGTTCCCAATTTCTTCCTAAAGATGCTGTGTCTTGCTTCTCTCCCTCAACACAGAGTTATGCAGGACAGGGACAAATCGCAATCTGGGCTTCCTTCCGCCTGTCTGACCGAGGAAATTAAACAAGATCTTTGAACGTTTTAAAGGTAACCACCAGAGAAATTAAAATCAGGATTTATATCTTCCGGATCAATGGAAAAGATAAAAGCAAATAAACATAGTATTCATGAAAGTCACAAAATGAGAGAAACAACAGAAACACAAATGCCACAAAGCATGAAATTAGATGACCAAAACACAAACATTATAACAATAAACAAAATCATTTATCCTCCTCTATAAAGCAGTAGAGATTTCGTTGCCTAAAAGAAAAAAATTCAACTATGTGCTGCTAACCAGAGATACATCCCAACAAAATAACAGAGAGACTGAAAATAAAAGGATGCTCAAATATAAAACAGGCAAATGCAAACACAAGGAATGCGGGGGTGGCGACATCACTGTGATACAGAATAGAATTCAGGGCAAGAAGAGGAGGTAATTAACTTTAGGTTGATTTTTGAAAAATACTTCAAAATAAAATCATAAACAGAAATCAGATCAGTGGTTGCCCGGGGCTGTTGATGAGGTGGGGAAAGCGAAGTTGTTAGCAGTTAGGAAAACTTATGAAATCATAATCAGTAAAGCAAAATTCAGTGCAACACAAATTGTCAGTATGTAAGTCAAAACCACAATTTTGACAGCCTAAAGAAAAGATCAGGTTGGGGGCGGGAGGGGAAGACTTATTGACAAGGTTGTTCACAGTAGCATTGTTTACATACACTGCTTATAATTGAGAAATATTGAAAGCAACCCAAATGTTTAAACATTTGAGACTGCTTAGGTAAAATATGGAACATCCATGTAATGGAATATTCTGCAGCTGGTATCTTAAAGAATTTTTAATGACATAGGAAAATGCTTGATATATAACATAGAATGGAAAGACAAAAAACCAAAACTATACATTCAATGCAATCTCGATTGGAAAGGAAAAATGCATTGGAAAGGAAAAATGCATGTGTCCACACAGATACACACTTCTCACTGGGAAAAAAATTAAGATATTAACTGTGGCTATCAGGGACTTTTATTTTATGGTTGCCAGAATTTTCCAAACATTTAAAACTAGGTATGGACAACCTTTATAATCAGGATTTTCTAATTTCACTATAAAACTAAAACCAGAAACAGAATGGTAGGCGAATGGTAAGAACTATATTTTTGCTAAGAGTTTCTAGGGCAGAAATGAGGTCTCAAGCTGGCTGACCCCACGAAGCAAATGCTGAAGCTGGGATTCCCGCGCTGGGTAGGAAGTTAAACAGCGACCAACAATAATAATAACCTCTTTGTTGGTATTGCAAAGAGGTTCACAAACTATGGTCCAATGGCCAAATCCTGCCACATTTTTTTTTTTTCAAATCCTGCCACTTTGAACGGTTTACATGTTAGGAATGCTTTCTGTGTTTTTTAGTAGTTGGGGGAAAAAAATCAAAGAAGAATATTTTGTGACTCATGAAAATTACATGACTGTCAAATATCAGTGTCCGTAAGTGAAATGTAATTGAAACACATACTCTATATATTGCCTATGGCTGCTTTCTCTGTGGTAACAGACTGTACCACCCACAGAACCTACAATATTTCTTATCTGGCCCTTTGCAAAAGAAGTTTGCTGATCTCTGGCGCAGCGCTTTTCCGCTAACAAAGCATGTTGAAAACCACAGTCACTTAATTCTCACAATAAAAGTCTCTGGTAGGAGAGGAAGAAATCAATGGATGTCCAAGGCGGACCGTGGGCTCGTGGCCAGGAGGCTCGTGAGCAGATCAGGTTCAACGTCTTCACCTGCCAAGGAATGAAGGGGGCACAGGTCCCCAAGAGCCAGCTGTCACTCACCTTTCTCCCCATCGTCTCACCCCCAGCCCCAACTCAGTCGCTTCTGCCCTCCAAAAGCAGTCGCGTTTCCTGTCAAGAGCGTGACCTTCTGAAACCTGCATAGTGGAGGCTGCAGCTGCAAAAAAGATGGTATTTTTATCCGGACCCTGCTTCCTGTTTGCTGGCTGGGGGTTTTATTTGCTGGTGTTCTGTTTTGTCATTTCTGATACAGACTCTTTCCCTTGTCACATCAGAACAGAGATGTCTGTCCTCAATAGGGTATGCTGCCTGCCACCAGGCCCACCTGCCCCCGGGTCCCTGGTCCTTTGTACTCTCCGTTCCTGCTGCACCATCTCCTGTAATATTGAGATACCCATCTTCTGCCTGCTCAGGAGCAGAAATCAGGGCAGCTGGATGGGCAGGGGGGAAACAGGAGCATTTCTGCTGCAGGAAATGGAAAAATCCACTCTCTTATCAGAGGAGAGCTGGCTGGGCTAGGAGAGGAACAAGTTTGCAGGTTTTCCAGAGCTTCTGGAACCCACTGTCCTTAGCAAGGCCTGGCTGGGGAAGGACCAGGGCAGCTGCTGGAGGTGGTTAAGTTTGGGACTTGGGAGTCATTTGCTGGGAATGTCCTCCCCTGGGACCTGGGGATCGTTTGCTGGAGCTCCCAGCTACAGATAAAAAGGGACTGCCTTCAACCCTCCTGTCCCCGGGACTCAGCCAGATGGGGGAACAGAGAGCAGATACATCAGTGTCTAACAAGTCAGTGATAGCAGGAGCTCACGTTATTGAGCACTTACTGTGTGCCTAGCACCGTGCAGGAATTAGCTCACTGAAGCCCTACCACTGCCCTGGGCAGGAAGGAGGCAGCCGCTCTGATTGAGGCTATTTTACAAACAGGGATACTGAGGCACAGTGAGTTTAATTACCTTGCCCAGAACCACTCATCTGGTAAGAGACTCCAGTAGCCCCACACTGGAACTCTGGGCTTGCTCTGCCATGATGATTTCATGTCTTAGAACTAAACCTGACCCTAGGTCTCAGGAGCTGGGGATCTGCAGCCGGGAGCATCCGTGTCCTGTCATCACACCCAGCACCAGGCTCTGAGCCAGACAGATAAAAGGGCTACAATCACTCCTACCCTGGAGAGAAGCCACCAAAACGTACCGCTGAGGGACAGGCAATCTACCTAAGCATTGCGCCTGGCATGAAAACACAGGTGCAGTGGCTAAGAATTCAGACCCCTTTTCCCAGTGATCTGACCTCAGGCATGTCACTGCCTCTATCTGAGCCTCAGCTTCCTCACCTGTAAAAGAGGAATTAGAACCTCATAAGGTTATCTGAGAAGTAGATTATAGAGTACTGATATAAATAACAATAGTAGTAGTAGTAGTAGTATTTAGCTAGTTGTCTCTTCCCATCCCAGCAGTGATCCCATAGGAACGTGGAGCCCAGTCTTCAAGCTCCAAGGCACTGAGTGGTGGTTCCAGATGGTGAACATCTTTGAAGAGCTTGTGAGCTGACCACAAGGTAGAGCCAAAGGGCATCCCGGGTGTGGCATCCAGCCTCCAAGACGCATCCCTTCCTCCTAAGATTTCACACGCTTGTGCAGTTGCTTCCCACACTGAACAGGACTGACTGACATGGGTCATTGTAGGATGGCGTGTGACCTGTGAGGCTGGGTCACAGAAGACATTGCAGGTCCCATCTTGCTCCTTGGACCACTCACTCTAGAGAAGAACCTGCCATGGTGTGAAGACACGTAAGCGGCCTTGGGAAGACCTCATCATGAGGAACTGAGGCCTCCTGCCAACAGCCATGTTGGAGCCATTGTGGAATCAGAGCTTCAAGCCGCAGACGAGCCCTCGGATGATGGGAACCTGGGTTACGTGTTGAAGACAACTTCGGGAGGGACCCTGAGTGGGGACCACTCAGCTACCAGCCCAGGCCTCCTAGCTGTCCTAGAACCTGCGCTTTCTCCCCTCGGAGTCAGTCAAATTTCTGTTAACCAGGGAAATTCTTCACTAAACCCTAGAGCTGACTAAGGGTTTCTATTTCTGCCCACAGTGCTGAAAACACGTCAGTCATCACCTGAGTCTCCTTCCTGTTCTAGGGGCACCACCCCATCTTCCCCACTGCATGAGGATGGGACCAGGTCTCGAGGCACCTTCCTGAGCTGAGGGTATCAGGGACCTGGCTGGAGAGAGGTGGGGGAGGAGACAGCGGCCACATACAGCTTCCTAACTCACAGACCTGAACGTGCTTCTCTCCTGCTCAAAAACCTCTCATGGCTCCCCACTGCCTCCACGCTGTCAGAAGTCAGCCCAGTGGTTCTCACGGTGCGGTCCCAGCAGGAACGGCAGCACCTGGGAATTTGCTAGAAGCATAAATCCTGTGGCTCTACCTCAGAAATACTGAATCAGGAGTTGGGGGGGGGAAGGCGTGACAATCAATGGTTTAACACGTGCTCCCGGCGATCGTGAGGTTCCATCTCCTCTCCCCTCACTCCTTTCTGTGTCTTCTGGGCCCTAGAAACACCCAACTTCTCTTCCCCCTCCCCCGCCAAATATTCACTGGGTACCAACTCTGTGCCAGGTGTGAGCACACAGCAGTGAACAAGGCAGACACCAGCTCTGCTCTCCTCAAGCCTGCAATCTGCCCTGCTCTCAGTCTGGAATATTCTTCCCACCATCCAGCTCCCCACCCAGGCCCTCACGCCAGTGCAGGAGACGCTCAACAGTCACGAGGCAAACATTAAATGAGCCGATGAATACGTGACTGAATGCACCACCTCCTTGACCCTGAATTAAGTGCCCTCAGCAGTCCGTGTGCACCTCAGCCGGAGCGCCCGTCACCCTTCACGGTGGCCCACGGAGCGCTCGAGATGTGCACAACCCGGATTGAAATATTTGTGCTGTGAGTGTAACACATGCACTGGACTTGGAAGATTTAGTACCAAAAAAGGATGGGGAAAATGTCTCAATAATTTTTTTGTACTGATTATATGTTGAAAGAACAGATGGAGTTAAAGAAAGTATACAAATTAATTTCACCGGTTTCTTTTCTACTTGAAGCTGCTACTAGAACATTTGCAATTAAGTATGTGGCTCGCATTTTTTTTTCTGTCGACCAGCACTGAGGGGGTTGTAAATATTTAGTCCCAGGACTATGGGCTCCAGGGGCATTTCTGTCCATCTATCTTTCCTCCCTTCCTTCTGTCCGCCCTCCCTCCCTCCCTGTCTCCCTTCCTTCCTTCCTCGAATTCTAACCTCCACCTCCTCCTTTCCACAAACATTTATTGGACATCTGCTCTAGACTCCCACCATGAGACCTGCCACAAAGTAGGTACCAAGCCATCTGCTGAATGAATAAGTCAGTGCTCAGAATGCAGACTGACCAACAGGTGACCCTGGGGGAGTTTCTCTCCTATTTGATTCCCATACCTGCTTGTTTGCATGTAGTTTTCCCATTTCATTTCGAAAGCAGCCAAATTCCAAAGATGTCGTTACATAACTCGGGGCCGGGGTCAGCTTTCCTCTTGCATTTGGGGCTCAGGTGCCCTCATGTCCCAGCGCCAGGACTCTGAGTGCAATACACTTTGTTCCTGAAGCTCCAGGAGGCTGGCCAGGGCATGGATCTGGGCTTGGAGCTTTAGTGCCAAGTTCTGCAGTGAGGGGAGGGCAGCAGGCGGAGCCATACACTGCACCCTGCCCAACCTCCACCGGCCCCCAGGGGCCTGGGAGGATGAGGGTACATGTGGGTCAGTGAGACCCAGGCTTCAAGCCTGCCTTGGACCCTGGACAAGGGTCACTGTGGAGGAGCTGCTCCTTGGAGCTGGGAAGGTGGCAAGAAGGCTGGCACGGTGCGTGGCCTTTCGTGTCCCCGGGACACACTCGCAGCTAACACAAGGTCATGGCCACTGCACCATGGCCCAGCAGCCAGCAGCAACTTCTCTGATGCCTTCCCACTGGTTTCACAGCCTTCCCAACCTCGCACTGAACCACTGGAGGCGTTCCCTGCCCCAGGGCCCTTGCTTATGCTATTATTTCTGCCTAGAATGCTCTCCTCTGGCTCAACCTCGATCTTTCCACATGGCTGGCTCCTTCTCATCCTTCAGGTCTCCTAAAGGTCATCTCCTTGGAGAGAACTTCCCTGACTGACCTCACTAAACAAGTCACAGTCCTTTTTTCTCTACCAGAGCAACCTTACCTGTTCCTTCATAGCAGGGAATTTCACAGTAGGGGAGTGAATTGCCACCTTGGGCTTAAAGAATCTTATCTTCCCCTTTAATATACTCCATGGATCATGACAGGAATTTTCAGTCACTTAAATCGCACACCTCATGTCTCCTCATGTATAGGCTGAGAGAAATAAGCCTCATACATAAGAGTCCAGGCTGTGATTCCGTTTACATGATGTTCTAGAACAAGCAAAACTAACCGTATACTTCACACCCACTAGGGTGGCTATAATCAGAAAGCAGACAGTAATAAGCGTTGACGAGGATGTGAAGGAACTGGAACCCTCATACAGTGCTGGTAGGAACATAAAATGGTGCAGCTGCTGTGGAAAACAGTCTGGCGGTTCCCCAAAAAGTTAAACATAGAATTACCATGTGACCTAGCTATTCCACTCCTAGGTATATACCCCGAATAATATAAACCCCAAGAACTCAGACAAATATATATACACGCATGTTCATAGCAGCACTATTCGCAGTGGCCCCCAAAACAGCCAAAAGGTAGAAACAATCCCAGTGTGTACATACATTAGGTCACAGAAAGGAATGAGGTACTGACACATGCTACAATGTGGATGAACCCTGAAAACAGGATGCTAAGTGAAAGACGCCAGACTCGAAAGGTTACATATGGCATGAGTCTACTTGGATGAAGTTTCCAGAATAGGTAAGCCAATAGAGACAGAACGCAGATTTGTGGTTGCCAGGGGCTAGAAGGAGGGGAGAATGAGTGGTGACTGCTTAATGGGCACGGAGTTTCCTTCTGGGGGGATGAAAAGGGTTTGGAACTAGATAGAAGTGGTTGCAAAGCACGGTGAATGTACTAAATGCCACTGAATTGTTGAACTTAAGATGGTTCGTTTTATGTTATGTGGATTTCACTTCAAAAAACCCCAAACCAAAACCAAAAATACAACTAACCTGTAGTGGTTAAAAAAAAATCAGAACAGTACTTGCCTGGGAGGAGGTAGAGAACCAGCTGGGAAGGGGCATGAGAGAATTTTCTGGAGTGATGGTAATGTTCGAGACCACCACTGTCCAGTAGAAATACAAGACGTGGGTCACATATGTAATTTTACATTTTCTGGTAGCAACATTAAAAAAGAAACAAGTGAGATTTTGATAATATATTTTATTTAACCCACTCCAAAATATTGTCATTTCAACGTGTCATCAATATTTTGAAATTCTGTATCTTGACTGTATGTGTAGCGGTCACACAAGTCTACATCAGAGATTTTAAGAGATTGCAGAGAGCTAAATACACACACACACGCACACACACATCAATGAGGGTATGAAAACTGGCAAAAACTGAGTCCGGTTGACGAATTGTATCAATGTCAATTTCCTGCTTGTGCTACTATAGTTTTGTAAGATGTAGTTACCATTGGGGTAAACTGGGTGAAGGGTAGAAGGGATCTCTTTGTTATTTTTTCAGTCTGCATGTGAATTTAAAATTATTTCAGAATAACAAGGCATGGGATTCATCCACTGGGGTGGGACCTTGGACTCCTGAGATCAGGGGCAGAAGTGCCGTGGGCATGCCGCTGGGCACAGGCACTTGCCAGATGTACACACTGGGCTGAGCCAAACCAGACCCAGCCCTTGCCTTGCGGAGGGTCACCACAATGCATGGTAACCAGACAACCACTCAAATAGAGGGAACCATGCCGTGAGGGTGCATGGCAGGGACCCAGCCCAGTCAGGGGCTCAGTACGGCCACAAGCCTGCAACTTTAGGGCTTAACATCTCCCGATATATTCAAAGAACGATGACAGCTGAGAGCTGACATGTATTGGAGTCTTCCTCTGTGGTGGACATGTGCTAAAGCCAGGCTTCATTTAGTTCTCAGTACAACCCTTTTAAGGAGGTATTATTACTTCCATTTAACCAAAAGAAAAACTGAGGCACAAGAGGTTGAGTGATTTGCCCAAGGTCACCCAGAAAGCAGAGGAGCCAGGATTTGAGCCCAGAATGTCTCGGTCCAGAGCCCTGCGTCTGACCCATGCACTTCGGTGACGCCCAGGCTGGACCACACGGGAGGCTGTTCCTCTGGGCCTGGTGGATCTTTAACCATCCCCACCCCCCGGAACCACTTCCTCTGTCGTCCCCATCAGCACCAGGTTGAATGTTTGAGCATTAATGCGCTGACGAGGCCAGAGGAGCTGTGACCACGGTGCACTTTGACCATCAGCCTTAGGGTGGGCTGCAGCCCGTGTGTGTGCATGTGTGTGTGTGTGTGTGTGTGTGTGTGTGTGTGTGTGTGTGTGTGTGTGTGTGTGTGTGTGTGTGTCTGGGCCCAGCCTTGCCCTCTCCTCAAATCCCTTTTAAAAACAGCACTTTCTCCATCAAGTGATGAACAGATAAACAAAATATGGCATATCCATTCAATGGACTACTATCCAAACATAAAATGCAATGAAGTGCTGACACACACCACAACAGGGATGAACCCTGAAAAGATTATACTAAGTGAACAAAGTCAGACGCAAAAGCTCACATGTCGTATGACTCCATTTACACAAAATGTCCAGTATAGGCAAATCCATAGAGACAGAACGCAAATTGGTGTTTGCCAGGGGCTGGGGGGGAGGGAGGCACAGAGGAGTAACTACTAACGGGTATGGGTTTTTTTGGGGGGGCGGTATGGGGTTTTGAGGTGATGAAAATGTTCTGGAACTAGGTAGCACAACACTGCGACTGCACTAAATGTCGCTGACTTGTACACTTTAAAATGGTTCATTTTAGGGTTTCCCTGGTGGTCCAGTGGTTAAGACTCCGCACTTCCACTGCAGGGGGCATGCATGCTATCCCTGGTCTTGGAACTAAGACCCTACATGCCGCGTGGCATGGCGCCCCAAAAATTTAAAAATAAAAATGGTTAATTGTATGTTATATGAATTTAACTTGGCCTGCACCTCAGACGTCCATGGGGTGAGGGGGAAGCAAGCGGCTCCGCTTTGTGCCAGGTCCCCAGAAGCTCACCATAAGAGCACTGGCGAGCCACTGCCTGTTTTTGGGACACTTACTAAGTGCAAGGCGCTGGGTATGTCATCTTAGCTAATCCTCACCAGAAGACTGAGATATGTGCTGCTGTGACTCCGTTTTACAGAGGAGGGAAAGAAGCTCAGAGGAAGCAAGTTCACTGCTGAAGTTCACCTAGCAAGTAAGTACTAGAGCCCGTGGGCACCTCCCTTCCCACTGCATGCACACTCGGCCGACAGAGGACCGCACACCCAGGATCTGAAACTTCCTCTCTTCCCCAGGGGCCCAGAGTCTGAGTGATCACCCTCCCTCCAAAACCAGAAGCAGGAATCAAGCCTTCACAAGCTTCTGAAACACGAGTGCTACTCTCAAAATACAGACAGGCTCTGCAGGGGCAGGTTGGAATTGCACTAGAAGCCAGGAGCCCTGGAGGGAAGAACAGAGGCACTGACTTCTGGCTGTGTGAATTCTGGGCAACGGACACCCTCGCTGATGAGTCTGTCTCCTCATCTGCGAAGTCAAAGGGCTTTGGTACACAGGTGGTGCTGCAAAGGATGCAGCAGCGTGCAGGGCGTGGGCTAGGTATCTGTCAGACGTCAGAGATCTGTGGGGAGACAGGGTGTGCTGGAGCGAAGCTCTTACTTCTTCCTCTGGTCCCCTCACACCCCAGGACCCACGGCTGTCTCACACTTGCCAGGTTCAAGTAGGTGTTCCCCTGGGGTCATACAAGGGTAGAATTTGTCTCACGTTCCAAATCGGAAACTCGGGCCGTCCTGAATTCCAGCCTGGCTAAGGGGACAGAGCCTGAGAGACAGATAGCCCCGAGGGACTGGGGCTGAGGCCACCGGCATGATTTCAGGCCAACCCAGCCCATTAAATGGTGCTTTCCCAGCCAGAAGGAGGCCAGGCTAATTAAGTGGAATGTGCCAGTCTGTAAATCGATTTCTGCGCGCCAGGAGCTCCCAAAGTGGGTCAGAGACTGTTAGTCCCTCAGAATCACTAGGAAACGCCCACTTCCTACCTGCATCTCAGAGCCTGGCTCTCTGTAGACACATCTAGGAGCCACACCCTCCCCACCCTGGTACCCGGGTTCAGGTCACTGACCGAGGTCTGACTCTCCAACTGCCCAGCCCACCCCAGTGGGCACTGCTTTCCTCTATGGAGAGGCCGATCCCCCGGTTCTCCCCAAAAGGCTGGGCTCAGAGGTTCAGGGTGAGCTGGTTTTTTTGTTTGTTTAATTTATTTTTATTTTTGGCTGCCTTGGATCTTCGTTGCTGCGCATGGGCTTTTCTCTAGATGCGGCGAGCGGGGGCTACTCTTCATTGCGGTGCGCGGGCTTCTCATTGGGTGGCTTCTCTTGTTGCGGAGCACGGGCTCCAGGCGCACGGGCTTCAGTAATTGTGGCACTCGGGCTCAGTAGTTGTGGCTCGTGAGCTCTAGTGCACAGGCTCAGTAATTGTGGCACACAGGCTTAGTTGCTCCGCGGCATGTGGGATCTTGCCGGAGCAGGGCTCGAACCCATGTCCCCTGCACTGGCAGGCAGATTCTTAACCACTGTGCCACCAGGGAAGCCCTCAGGGTGAGTTTAAAGTCACAGCTGGTGGGGGAGCGGGGTATGGTTTGGGGGACATGGCCATGAGTCATGGACAGTTCAGGTCAAGGCCTCTGGGTCTTCGAGCCCAGCTCATGGACAGGGCCCAGCAGAACCCACTGAGTTCACCAATGAGAACAGAACAAACCAGCCTGAAACAAAGTCCAAAAGTGGCATCTTGGAGGCTAAAAATTACCAGCTGGAAGGTCCAGGCTGAGGGGCAGAGCTACACAAGGCCTTCAGCAGAAGCCATCAACCATGGCCCAGATATATGCTGGGGACATCCTAATAGGAACAAAAAAGTCTGTTTATCAGGGATTGCTGTATGCCAGGAAGTATGCCCATGCACATGACATACATTTCCTTCTTCAAACCTCGCAGCTTCCTGTTAGTGTCCCCATTTTACAGATGGTGGAACTGAGGCTCAGCGAGATGGAGTGACTTGCCTGAGGCCACGGCAAAATCAGGGTTGGACCCCAGGCCTGGCTGAATCACAAATCCTCCCTCCATGTGCTGTCCTACCTCTTGGCTCATGGAAAAATCTCACAGGGCATCCTTGGTGGCCAACCAGGCTGCCGGGGCTTCACCAAGCCTTGGAGTCTGATGTGACTCTGAATTGAGTCGGTGTGGTGAGCCTCTGGGGTCAGCACTCAACACAGTCACGCTGCGGGAGCCTGTGGACACACCCTAAAGCTCAGGGCCCTGACCAGCGGGGATGCAACGAGGGTGGGCCTCATGGGCGTGGGTGTGTCCAAAGGAGACAGTGACAAGGAGTCTGGCTCCAAGGGAACTCGGAGGGCTTCATAAGTAAGTCAAAGGAACCTGGCTAAGCTGGAACTTTCAGTGGAGGGCAACCACCTGACCCGGGGGCAATGGTGGCTGTTTGGCCTGAGGGGTGTTACAAGCTGAGGGTACAGGCTGGCTCTTCTTGGCCAGTTGGGGAGATTCTAAGAGGCTGCAGGTGGGAGGGGTGAGAACAAAAGTGAGAGCTGACAGCGAAGTCTGGGAGAGCGGGAGAGGGAAACTGGAGATGAATAACGGGTATCGCTCTGCTCAGGTGCTGCCTCCCTGCCTCCCCACAAAACCAGCAGTACAATCTGCACGTCTTCCCACCGAGAAAGCACAACAGCAACAGCAAAATGAGTGCGAGCTGATAGCCCCCCCGCACTGCTCCCAGGCCACAGCCCACCCAGAAGGTCCCTTGTGAGAGGTGTGCGGGAACCTGGAGGTCTTTCCAGGCTGAGGAGGGCCTGTGAACCCCTCTGTCATGCACAATCTGACCCGGGATTGCTGCAAAAGGGGGGCAGCTTGGTGTGGCAATGAGGGCACACATCAGAATGCCTGCGTTCAGTCCCCAGATGTGCCACTACCTAGCTGTGTGACTTTGAGCAAGTTACTTTACCTCTCTGTGCTTCTGTTTCCACAACTGTGGAAGCGGGGTGACAACGATACCTCTCCTAGATCGTTATGAGAATTCAATGGGTGAATAGTTATGATGCACTTTAAGTTTCTGGCACAGAGCGAGTGCTGGCAAGTTTCTTTACTCACCCCCAACTTTTCATATTTAAATAGCTTTCCTGAGGTATAATTCACAACCATACAATCCACCTATTTAGAAGGTACAATTCAATGATTTTTCCCCCCTGTATCTACAATCAATCTTAGAACACTTTATCACCCCGAAACGAAACCCCATACCCATTACAGCCACTCCCCATTCCCACTGCCACCCCAAGCCCCAGGTAACCACTAATCTGCTCTCTGTCACTACAGATTTGCTTTTTCTGGGCATTTCCTACAAGTAGAATCATACAATATATGGCCCTTTGTGTCTGGCTTCTTTCACTCAGCATGTGTTCAAGGTTCACCCACGTGATAGCATGTATCGTTTCTTTTTAAGGCATAATGTTCCACTGTGTGCAGAGGCCACATTTTGTTTATCCACTCGTCAGTTGATGGACATTTGGCTTATTGCCACTTTGGGGCTATTCTAAATACTGTGGCTATGAACGTTCATGCACAAGTACTAGTGGGGACATACGTTTTCAGTTATCTTGGGTAAATATCTGAGAGTGGAATTACTGGTTCTTTATGGAAGAACAGCTGGATTTAATTCTCACAATTTCACTGAAAGAAATTTTATTATTATTATTATTATAGCCACTGTCTAGATGCAAAAACTGAGGTGTAGACAGGAAAAGCACTGGCCCAGAGTCACGCACATAATGTATCGGGGAGACGGAACACTACAGAACGTGGAAAGCGTCTGGTTCTTTCCATCATCAGAGTCAAAGGGGGCATGGGGAGGGGGCCAGGGCTGGGGGGTGGGCAGGGAGACAGAAATGGAAGCGTGAGAAGCCCACACCCTCCCCTTCACCTGGAGCGGTGGGGCCTGCTCTGCAGGAGCCCACAGTCATGCAGGGAGCTGAACCTGTCAACAGGGACCTTTGGGCTGAGGCAGAAGGAAACCAGCCAAGGTCATGCTCTACAGACCAGATGGGAAATAAGAGGCACATCGTTGCTCTGTGGTCAGACCAGCGTTGTCTCAGGACCAGGAAGTCAGGGAACTTCTCCTTTTCCACACCTTTTGTATTCTGTGCTGTGGTGGGGCAGGACAAGAGGGGCAACTCACATCCAGGGAGACCCCTTGGTGGTGCGCCTTCCAGGGGGTCCCCGTGGCTAGCAGGCTCTAGTCCTCGGCCTCTTAGAGAGTCCAGAAACAGTCTCTACTTCATGACCCAGAGCCACGGCAGTCTCTAAGCCCCAGGGGACCAATGAGAGCCAGACACCCCTCTGGGTAACTTCAGAGATTTGAAGAACAAGCCCATTGCCCTCTCCATGGTGTTGTGGACCTGAATCATATCCCCCTCCTCAAAATCTCATGACCCAAAGAGGGTGTCAGCCACCAGGCCCATTCATTTGCCCAATAAATTGGGTTTAAGTCTTTCCCTCTGACTGGGATTCTCCCCTCAAAATGATGCATCCTGAGTCTGCCAGGATCTAGGGACCCCAGAGCTCTCCCAATCAGCAGTGAGCTTTCTTCCAACATGGTCAGCCCTCTGGAATCCATCCCCCCCCAGCCTTGGGTGATTTCTGTGTCCCCACCTTGGGAAATCCCTACCAGCTTCTCCAGCATTGCAGGAAACCTCGGCAGCACCAAAGAAGCCAGCCCTCTGGCCTGACAACTTGAAAGTGCTTGCTATGGACTGAACTGTGTCCCCCCATCAAAGTCATACGTTGAAGCCCCAAACCCCAACGTGATGGTGTTTGGAGGTCGTGCCCTTGAGAGATGATTAGGTTTAGATGAGGTCATGTCATGAGGAGATTAGTGCCCTTACAAGAAGACACACCAGAGAGTTTGCTCACTCCCTCTCCCTGCCATGTGAGGACACAGTGAGAAAGCAGCCGTCTGTAAGCCAGGAGAAGGATTCTCATCAGAAACCAACCATGCTGGCATCTTGATCTTAGACTTCCAAGCCTCTAGAACTTTGAGAAAATAAACTTTTGGTGTTTAAGCCATCCAGTCTATAGTACTGTGCTATGGCATCCTGAGCTGACAAGACAGAGTCCCCAAGCCATGGCCACCAGGAGACTGGGCTCAAATGACTTGGGGGATTTGAGACCCCCATCCGCTATGCCCTGGGAGACACCCAGGTCAATGCCATGATCAGTCACTGAGTGCCATTAGTCAGAACCTGTTTATTAGCCAGAGCACACCAAGACCAGAAACGTAGTTTGAAGAAATCTACAGAGTTATGTGGGCTTTATGAATATATTTTCAGCTACAGAGACAAAGATGGTAATATTTGACATGTCCCCAAACTTACCTACCGATCTATCTGCATAAAATCCAATCCCTCCCATTAATTAGAGCTTAACCTTAAGCTTTTTATAGTGAAAAACAGTTTTACCAACGAAGAGCTTCCCAGAGTGAGTGGCCTATCCTGGAGACAGCAATAGGACACCACGTCATATATGGCATGATTGCATTCTTTCATGAAATAAGAGCAGGCTCTTTAGGACCCAAATGTAGATTTTGAAATAAAATTTTTTTCTGAGGCCTGGAATTATTGCCATATAATATTTTCCAGGCACCTGGTGTCACAAAATGCTTTTGAAAACATCAGCTAGGTATGACCCTTGACAAGGTGTCTGTCTCGAGATGTGCTAGAAAGGACAGAAGAGAGAAGAACAAACTTTCCACGCCCAGGAGCTTTCTCTTCCTATGTCTCATCCTATACAGATGATGGAAATTCACCATGGACTATAAATGTCTCAGTGCAAATGAGGTCTGATTGCCAGTGGTGGGTGCACCCTGGGAAAGACTGGTTCTTTTTTTTTTAATTTATTAATTAATTAATTTATTTATGGCTGAGTTGGGTCTTCGTTGCTGCGCGTGGCCTCCCTCCAGTTGCGGCAAGCAGGGGCCACTCCCCACTGTGGTGCACGGGCCTCTCACTGCGGTGGCCTCTCCTGTTGTGCAGCACGGGCTCTAGGCGCACGGGCTTCAGCACCTGCAGCACACGGGCTCAGTAGTTGCGGCGTGCAGACTCTAGGGCACGCGGGCTTCAGCGGTTGTCACGCGCAGGTTCTAGGGCACAGGCTCAGCAGTTGTGGCACACGGGCCCAGTTGCAGCATGTGAGATCCTCCCGGACCAGAGATCGAAGCTGTGTCCCCTGCATTGGCAGGAGGACTCTCAACCACTGTGCCACCAGGGAAGTCCCAAGACTGGTTCTTAACTGTGCCTCCATCTGACAGACCTTGTTAGGAATGAGTTTGCAACATGGCTGCTAGGCAGCTGCATCCACCTGCAGGTAGGGGCCATGGGCACTTGTTTTGTTTCTCAGTTTCCTTCCTCAAGCAGGGCGCTCTCCCTGAGGCCTCATTCCTGGCCCAGACCTTGCTAAGTGCTGTTAAATGGTGAATGGGGAGGACTAGCCTCTTGAAGAGGGATAAACGCTCCACAGGGGTGTGATCCATGATTGCAGGATAAGGCTTAGAGTGCAGGTTCTGATGTCAGACAGTCCTGGCTCTGCCTCTTACCCAGGCAAGTTACTAGACCTTTTTAAGCCTCAGTTTATCCATCTGTAAAATGGAACTACCAATAGTACTTGCTCCCACTCCAGGTCTGGGACTCTTCTATTGTCCCACTGCAGTAACTCCCACTTTGTACTTCACCTTCATTATCTACTTACATCCTCCTGCTACTCCCTCATCACTCAGGTACTCCCCTTCTCTCCTGCTACTTCCCCTTTCCCTTAGCTGCTCCTTCATTATTCAACTCTCTGTCACTCACTCACATGGTCACTCATCCCACAGTTACTCTGTCACTCCCCAGCTTCTCTCTCACCCTCATATTATCTAAAGTTATATTTTTCTAACTTAACACAAGCTTGGAACAATCAAGGGAATCTTGGCTTTTGTTGGGACAAATCTGTCCTAGTCTATATATACTTATCTTTGCAGGAAACTGTCTCTTCCTGGACCAAGCAGCTGATGTTTAGAGATGGAATGTTTCCTGCTTATTATCTTAGAGGCCTTTGGTCTGGGTGACAGGGAGTGGGAAAGCAGAGCCCACATGGTACAAAGGCATGGAACATTGCTAGGCAGAGCCAGGAGTCTCCACCACACAGGAGGAACCTGGCGGGTTGGTTGGCATAGCCTTGGAGCTGCTCTGCTGGTTCCAGGTGGGATGCTGAGGCAAGAGTCTCCTCCCCGTCACCAGGGCCCTGCCCCTAACCATCCCTGCAGTTCAGGATGCTCTCTCCTAAAAGCTGGGAGAGCTTCATTATGGATCTGATTAAATCATAAGGAATCTCATCCCAAGCTTGCCAGAAAACAAGTTATTTTCAGCATCCGTGGGCAGCAAATGGAGAAGAGAGTCATGAGCTGGAAGAAATGACTGTGTAGAAACCGAGCCCATTCAGATGAAGGTTGGCCACCATGCCTCCTTGGCAAAACGTTAGATGCCAAATAACTCGGGAGAACTTTTGTGACATAATATACAGGTTTTCGTCTTGTTTTGTTTTGTTTTAATGACAAGGGAACAGATCATGTTAACTCCTAAGGGTTAGAGAAAACAATGTATAGAAGCCAATTAAGGTTCCTCCAAAGAGCTTTGTAATTATAGATGGGTTTTAAACACTTAAATGGCTCAAGCCAAGCAAAACGAATTAAGAGATGACACACGGAAACCAGGAAATCCTGGGCACCTTGAGTCCTATGGTTTCAGTCAATGGTCTGACAAGTTCTTCAGGGGGCAGGTCCTTTCGTTTTAGGGACTCTGAAAGGTCTCCCTCATGCAGGCTGTTTTTAAGTGTTCCATTATGTGGGGTGGCCAAAGCCTTTCACTTTCCACTGGCTTACAATGAAAATTGATGTAAAACAATTTTTTTAACTCTTTTACACTAAAGTGTAAATGACTACAACCAGAATATTCTCATGTAAATCACTGATGAGAGGCTGGCACTGAGTAAACAGAGATAGAGAAAATGAGAGTAATTACGGCAGTAAGGGTGAGCAGAAGAAAGATTAGAAAGAAAAAGGAAGAGATAGTAACCTTGCTTCTGGTTCACTGTGAATGAAGCTAGTGGCAGATGATAGTAACAGCAACACTGGCTACGTTCACTGTCCAGCCTTTAATCTTCACAGCCCCATCACCACAGTCATTATTCTCTCCACCTTACAGATGTGGAATTTGAGCACAAAGAGATTAAGTAACTCACCCAAGGTCACAAGATAGAGATTAAAACTTAGTTTTGTCTGATTCCTTGTTCTTAAGCTCCAAAGTCTGCCTACCTCTCTGCAAAACTTCCCAACTTTTCCACCGTCCCCCATTTGATTCAGTTCCCCTATGCCATCCACATTTTGAAAGATTTTATCTATTGAGCGCACTGTATTTGTGAACTAATAATTTGTTCAATAATAATTATTATTGAACTAATAATTAGTTCAAACTAATAATTTGAACTAATAATTGGAACAAATTACTTTTCTGTTTCTGTTTCAACATTGATCCCAACTTTAATCCCAATTACTGGGGATTCAACATAATACTATGAAATCACAAACATCAGTCATGGCTATGTGGCTAATAAGCAACACAATTAAATAAGCATAAGCACTGTTCCCCAGCACTGAATTCTGACTGCCACATGGTTTTAGAGTCAATGTCAATCACATACTTGGCATACTCAACCCAGGACCCAGGGTTCCCAGATAGAGGACTCTGGTAACAGTGTTTGGTCCACCCAATACATCCCAGACGTTTCCAGGGAAATCAACAGCCAATCACAGTGTTTGATCCATGTCCAGGGTAATCACATTGTGTTGCTAGAATTCCAGTCTAGGGCAAAGCAAAGTCTAGAATGTGTATAGATTGTAACAATAACGGCCCCCAATGGATCATGCCTTATTAGTACCCACACGCTGTATAGACTCCTCCCACAGTGACTCTGCGCTTGGCCATGTGACTTACTTTGGCCAGTGAGACATCAGCAAACACGATGCAGGCAAAGCTTGATAAATGCTTGTGTATCAGAGCTTGTCTTCTTGAGACCCTGACCCCACCATGCTAGATGAAGTCCAGGATGAAACACCACATGGAGAGAGCAGCCCAGCCATCCCAGCTAAGCCCAAACACTGGTTTACCTGGCAGCTAACTGCAGCCTCATGAGTGAACCCAGCCAAGACTGGTGGAAGAACTGCCCAGTCCATCCAAAGAATCATTGAAAAATAATAAGCTGTTTGAAGCCACTAGGTGGTTTGTTTCAGGGTTTGTTATACAATAATAGGCAACCGGGGCTTCCCTGGTGGCGCAGTGGTTGAGAGTCCGCCTGCCGATGCAGGGGACATGGGTTCGTACCCTGGTCTGGGAAGATCCCACATGCCGCAGAGCGGCTGGGCCCGTGGGCCACGGCCGCTGAGCCTGTGCGTCCGGAACCTGTGCTCCGCAACGGGAGAGGCCACAACAGTGAGAGGCCCATGTACCGCAAAAAAATAAATAATAATAATAATAGGCAACCAACCAGTACAGCATAGTTCTTGACGATGACTCACCCAGAGGACTGCCATTACTATCTTCATGGTGCCCAGGGACCCGAAAGAGTCATTAAGCCAAAAAGCCTGTATCCTAGGGTTTCTCTTGAGGGACTGGGAACCCTCACTCCTCCATCAAGATTTAGGTTTCATTTGGCTTTTCCTGTGTAAATGACAAAAGCTCCATTTCCCTCTCCTGGACTTTGTGGGTTCCATATCTATCCTTTCTTAGTCTTCCCCTCTGCTCCGGACACAAATTCCTCCATCAAATATGGTAGACAGGGTGGGCAGTGAGACCAGCTCTATTTGTTGGCACAATCATGGGATGAAGGCACCGGCCAATGCAATACTCTGAGCAGGTTCTGGAACATTCTTCTATTTTTCAAACCCCCACCTGCTTCCCCATGGTTGACGACTTTGGCTTTGGTGATTGTTGAGAGGAGGGCTTAGGGTTTGTGCATTTAAAGAGTCTCTGAGTTTCTTTGACAGAAATACTGACCATTTTCTCACTCCATTAGAAGAGAAACAGTGGTTCCTAGAAGCCAAGCAAGAATAAATCATGCTAAAAATACCTCATTTATCTCCTCCACAGGGTCACTAGACTGACAAATGCCAACGTTAGGAAGTGTCTAGACTTCAGTGAGCGTTTGACAAGCCTCTTATATATCTCCCTACCAACACCCAGCGAAATGCTGGTGTCATGGTGTGTCAGGTTTAAGAAGGTTCCAGGAGGGCTTCCCTGGTGGCGCAGTGGTTGAGAGTCCGCCTGTCGATGCAGGGGACACGGGTTCGTGCCCCGGTCCAGGAAGATCCCACATGCCAGGGAGCGGCTGCGCCCGTGAGCCACGGCCGCTGAGCCTGCACGTCCGGAGCCTGTGCTCCGCAATGGGACAGGCCACAACAGTGAGAGGCCCGCGTACCGCAAAAAAAAAAAAAAAAAAAAAAGAAGGTTCCAGGAGAGCACCAAATTGGTTGAATCCCCCTGAATGGCATCACCGTGGTTTATCAGTCTATTACAAGTGGTTTCTTCTCCCAAGAGTTATCTCACACTATCCAAGCATATAAGGTTAGTGAATAAAACCACAATGCCAGTTTCACGTGAGAAAGAGAATTGTCTTGCACGTCAGAAATTCATTTAAGCATGGTCGACTCATTCTGCATCTGTAGGCAGACCTGGCTGGCACGCCAAATTATAATCAGAGGGTTGCAAGGAGATACATAATCATCACATTTAACGGCATTACGTCAACATGGGTTGAAGTCTCCTTTTCCATAATCAGATTGTCCTTAGCAGTGGGATGGTAATCTTCAAAGTTGCTGGTCATACTGTCCTCTCCCTTGGACAGTATTTAGATCTCACTGCTCATAAATGATCCCCTAGCCTCCTTTTTCTAGGCATCTGGTTTTTTTTTTAAGTCCTAATGTTTATAATTGGATTCAATAGACATAGAATTACACTTGAATAAATATAATCAAACTAACAACGGAGGGAAAAAGGAAAAAAGTACAAAACTGTACACATTGTTGAAAGTGTGTATATATGTTGATTTAAAAGATTCACTGTAATACTTAGAATTCGAGAAAGAATAGATAAATGTATATGTATAACTGAATCACTTTGCTGTACACCTGAAACTAACACATTACTAATCAATGATACCCCAGTTTAAAATTAAAATTAAAAAAAAAGATTCACTGTTATACTTAGAACTTTTTGTCTTTTTGCAATTATAATAAAACAAAAAGTTATGAGCAGAATACTGATTCGCCATATTAAATGCCTATATACACTCTTTGAAAAAATAAACACTATTATGTCTGTATTTAAAGGTTTTAATGTAAAAAATGAGCTTGCTTCTTGCTTATTCACATAGCTACCTAAGTTGAATTGACAACAACAGTACTTGCAGGGCATAACTTTTACCTATGATGCTTCCTTGTTTTGTTTTAATGGCATTCAGTAGAGAAATCAGTTTAACAGAGGTATGTTGAAGGGAATGGAATAAGAGCTTTCAAACTGGCTTCAGCAAACTCAGAAGCATATCAAGATCATAACTTCTTTCATAATTGTTGTCAAACTAAGGGAATATATTGTAACGATCTGTAGAAACTTCAGTTTTTGCTCTTCAATTTTTTTCTACCATTGAAAAACACATTGCATTCTCTCTTTGCAGAGAAGTATTGATATTATTAAAAATCAGACAAATAAGCAAGTCTGTCTATCAAAGTGTACAGATTACATTTTTTAAAAGGTGAGAGAGGGACTTCCCTGGTGGTCCAGTGGTTAAGAATCCGCCTTCCAATTCAGGGGACACGGGTTCGATCCCTAGTCTGGAAACTAAGATCCCACGTGCTGCAGGGCAACAAAGCCCACACACTGCAACTACTGAGCCCATGCACCACAACTAGAGAGCCGCGTGCTGCAACTACAGAGCCCACGTGCTCTGGAGCCCCCGTGCCACAACTAGAGAGGAGCCTGTGCATCGCAATGAAGAGCCCATGTGCTGCAACGAAAAGATCCCGCATGCCGCAACTAAGACCCAACGCAGCCAAAAAGAAAAAGAAAGAAAGGAAGGAGGGAGGGAGGGGAAGGAGAGAGGAAGGGAGGGAGAGAAACAGGGAGGAAGAAGGGGAGGAAGGAACGAAGGGAGAGATGGAGGGAGGGAGGGAGGGAGAAATTCTGTAATTAAAAAAAAAACTCTATAATCCTAATTCCCTGACATAAAAGAAAATTTAAAATAAATAAATAAAAGGTGAGAGAAAACTGGTTTCTTTTTTTTTCTTCCTCCCATTTCCCCCATCTCAATCCCTAGTAATCACTCTTCTAGTCTTTGTTTCTATGAGTTTTGTTGTTTTAGATTTCACATATAAGTGATATCATACTGTATTTATCTTTCTCTGCCTGACTTATTTCACTTAGAATAATCTAGGCATCTGTTCTTGACAAAGCTCTTTTTATAACATTATCTACTGTGAAGCATGTGAATACTGTGCTTTCTTCAAAATGACTTTGCTAGACTCAGCTCCAGCTTGGCCTGGCCTGGTCTCTTATTCACTATTGAACCACCAGTGCTGGTCTGAAGATGTCCAGACTGTGTTCCACGAATGTCTGTGCAAGAGTCTCTACTCTGATTCATGACATGTTTTGTTATAATTTAATCCTCAGAGAGAACTCTTCTTTCAAGTTTCTGTAGAAAAGGAAGGTGTTCCCACATACCAACTACAAATAACAGTACAGTTAAGTTCATCAGTTGAACAAATATCCCCAGTGGGTAATGACTGCCTGTGATATCTTAATATGAAGGCGGTCTCTGGGGTTGTGCTCCCAAGCTCTTGTCTTTGGCCATGTTCAACATTTTTGTCAAGGATTTGAATAATGGGCAAGGCCTGTGGTGTCCCATACAGTAGCCTCCAGCCTAACCACAGTTGACTACTTAAATTATTTTAAATTAAATAAAATCGAAATATGGGTTCCTTAGTTACCCTAGTCACATTTTAACTGCTCAATAGCCCCATGTGACTAGCAGCTACCATACTGGACAATGCATTTCCATAATCAGAAAAAGTTCTACTGGACAATTCTGAACTAAAAGGCAAATGTTCATTGCATTTATGAACAACATGGAGTAGAAACTGTTGACGAATATTTCATTTGAAGTAGACATATTTAACTATGGTCTGGCCAGCATCCATTTTCCCTCCTTCTGGTAATAGCATCTCAATTTTCCTTGGGGTAGGTACAACATACCTGCAAGCACCAGTCCATGTATTTTGGGAGGAGCTGACTCCAAGGGTGGACATATGACTCAGATCAGACCAATCATAGCTTTGTACTCATGCTCTAGCCACTGTGATTGGCTGAGAGGTAAGTATATAGCCAATCTCAGCCAATGAGATTCAGTTCTGGGATTGTTGAACCTACGACATGATTGAGAGGAGAAACAATTCCTATTGGTGTTGCAAAAAAGATAGGATATATACTTCAAACTGCTGACAGTCATCTACTCAGAGACATTTTTTGGTAGTCCCCTGTATACGCATGTGTTAGTTTGAGTTGGATTTCCTGTCACCAGTCTTAATTTATCATTCAAGACATCCAAATTATTTGAGCAGGTGGATAATGGGCTCAAAGCTCAACAAGATTGCGGCTTCCCTGGCAGTCCAGTGGTTAGGACCCTGCGCTTTCACTGCTGAGGGACCAGGTTCAATTCCTGGTCTGGGAACTAACTTCCCACAAGCCGTACAACACAGCCAAAAAAACAAAACAAAACAAAACTCAACAAGATAAATTTAGAGCCTCGACTTCAATGTTGAAAATCACCTGTGTGTCCAGGAAGGCTGCTGCGGTGCTGCCGATGTTCTGCCTCTTGATCTGAGTGCTGGTTGCATGCGGATCCTCAGCATATGAAAGTGCAACCAGTTTTTCCCCTTTCTGTATGAATAATACACTTCAACAAATAGTTTTTTTTTAAAAAAAGATCAACTGCATTAGGACCAGATGAGGAAGATGTAACTCCACTAATGGAACACTGACCCGAGAGCTTTAGTTTCTTATAAACTCAATATGAGTCAACAGTGGCTGCCCAAAAAGCCAATGGAAACTTAGTCATACTAATAGACACACTCAACCTGAACGAGGAAACTGACAGCGCCATTCACCCTAGGGTGGGTCAGATCAGACTCTGGGGAAAGGTATAGACAAAGTAGAGCATGTTCACAAATCTCAAAGTCACATCCCATAATAGTCAGGGGGAGAAGAGATGGGAGGACATGATACAGGCAGGACAGGCTGAATGAAACCCTGGAATGAACAGGGTTTGAAAAAACAGACAACCCTACGATCTGCAAATAATGTTATTTTCTACACAGAAAACCCCCAAGGAACCTACTGAAAAGCTGAGACTAAGGCGCTCAGTGGCCTGATACAAAGTTAATATACAAACCCTTAAAGCCCTCCCTTCAAGATATAAACAGAACTTACATGAAAAAAAAAACAAACAAACAAACCCTAGAGCTTTCCTAAAGGACATAAAAGAATACTTTCCCAATAGAGACATGTACTACTCACCTACTTAGAAAAACTCACTATGACAAAGATCAGTTTAGCCCAAATTAACTTTTTAAATTGTGATAAAATATAGATAACATAAAATTTACCATTTTAACAATTTTTAGCGTCCAGTTCAGTGGTATTATGTACACTCACATTGTTGTGCAACTGTCACCACCATCATCCACCTTCAGAACTTTTTTCATCTTCCCGAACTAAACTCTGTACCCATTAGACAATAATCTCTCTTTCTCCCTTCCCATCAGTCCCTGGTTAAATTTCTTTTCAATTTTTGTTATCGTGGTAAAACACACATAACATAAAATTTACCATCTCAACTATTTTAAAGTGTACAGTTCATTGGTATTAAATATATTCACCACCATCACCACCATCCACCTCCAGAACTCCTTTCATTTTGAAAAGCTGAAACCCTGTGTCCATTTATAATACTGATCAATTTTGGAGGAATCTATTTTTGAGCTTTGCAGGGAAAACTAACCCAAAAGGTCTTAAATATTATGTGAACAGCCAAAAATAACCAGGAACATTTTGAAAAGGAAGAGCCATATGAAGAAGGACTTTTCTATCATACATTAAGCCACAATATAGAACTACAAGGATCAAAACAGTGCAAAACTGGCACAGAAACAGATTGTTAGAACAGAATAAACAGCTTGGAAAGTTACCCTTCTTCACAGATAAGGGTCTAGAGTATGAGGGTGGCATCACAAACTCACGGGGAAGGGAAAGATGCTGAACAATTGATAATTCTTTGGAAACAATATAGAGATAGACAGTTTTTTTCAGTTATTACTTTATACTCAAATGAATTCCAGAAGGATTACATATTTAATTTATTTAAATAAGGCCCCAAAAATCTAGAACATAAAGGTTAATATACATCACTGGATGAGGAAACACTTTAGAGCAAGAGTTAGCAAACTTTTTCTGTAAAGGGCCAGAGAGTAAATCTTTTCATCTTTGCAGGCCTTATGGTCTCTGTTGCACCTACTCAGCTCTGCCATTATGCTGTGAAAGCAGAGACAGTATGTCAACAAATGGCTGTGGCTGTGTGTCAATAAGACTTTATTTACAAAAACAGATGGTGGGAAGATTTGGCTTTCCAGCCATAGATTTCTGACCCCTGTTTTAGAGGGATAAAAGCAAAGAACAAAATAATTGGGAAAAAAAGCAAATATCATTAGGTTGGCTACATAAAAATTAAGGACTCCAGGGCATAAAATATATATATACGATAAACAAAATGTTAAAGCAAACACACACACACACACACACACACACACACACACACACACATAATGCAGGAAATATTTGCACCATACATGACAACAGAGTTAACATCTCCCCCTCTGTTTTCATTCTTCCCCTTTCCTTCTCCCCCTCACACACAAACATATACAATCATTGAAATCAATAAGAAAAAGAAACACACTAGTAGAAAAAATGGACAAAACTCTAAACAGAGGAAGAAATGACCAGTAAGCTTATAAATAGGTATTCAACCTCAAACATCTCAATTATATGCATATTAGGACCACAGAGCTATTTTTCATATATCAAATATATCAGCAAAGTGTGTTTTTAGCGCCACTGACCAGTGTTGATGGGGAAGGCAGAGGTCAGGCAGGCCTGATACCCACTGCTGATAGGGGTGTACACCGATGTAACCTTTCTGGTGACCAAATAAGCAGTTTATATTGAAGCTCTGCATATGTTATATCCTTGGATCTACTGAACCTCTGAGAATCTACTCTAAGTAAATCATCAAAGCTGTGGACAAGTACTTTTATACAATGATAATCACGATGGCATAATTTATAGTAGCAAAAATTAGAAACAACCTCAAAATCCAATAATATGGAAAGTGGTTTCATAAGTTATGGTACACTCAGACAGCTGTATGAGGTTGTCATTTAAAATCTCTTTTCCAAAGACTATATAAAGACAATAAAATAGTCAACCTCTAAGCAACATTTGACTCAGCAGACAGACCTTTCTTCTAAAAACACCTCCTTCCCTAGGCTTCTGAGACGCCACACCATCCTCGTTTCCTTTCTTCCTCCCTGGCAGATGGTGTTTGGTCCCCTTTGTTCTCTTCTTCTTGGCTTAACGTGTAGCTAGCAAGGTGTTCCAGGGCTTTCTCTTGGGTGTCCTTCTTCGCTCTATCTTACTTCCTACATGATCTCAGACAGTCCCTTCACTTTAAAAAGGTTGCATTTGTAAGCTGATGACTCTCAAATTTTTAAATCTGTCCCTGAGACCACCCCTTGGATGTTAAAAAGGCATGTCAACTTGGACGGCCCTGCAGAACTCTCGATTCCCTTCAAATTCCCACCTCCCTCCCACCCCAGCCTTTCCAGTCTCAAAGTACGGCACCATCATCCACTTAGGTGCTCAAGTCAAAAACCAAGGGTCATCTCTACGTCCCTCCCTTTGTCACCTGACACACAAACCCTGGTGGCTCTACCTCTTCGTTTCTCCACCTCCATGGCCAACACTCAGGCTCTCACCTAAGCCTCTGAGATAGCTTGTGATAAGGCCTCCCTGTTCCCACTCATGCTCCCATAGGAAGAGACTCCTACTGTCTCTTCTCCACTCAGCAGCCAGCAAAGGCTTTTCACAATCTATGTCTCACCACATGCTTCCCCATCTCAAAACCCACCAGTGGCTTTTCATCTCAACCCAATAAAATGTACACGTCCTACCACAGTCTTCAGGGGTCAATGTCCCCCAGGCTACCTCTCTTCCTCCATCTTCTTTCCGTCCTCAAGTTCATTCCCATCCCATGCCTTCATCCCTTTCCTCCAGACCCACGTGGCTGCCTCTTTCTCCACATTCAAAGGTCAGCCCAAGTCACCTCCTCAGAGGCACTCTCCCTGGTGTCATAGCTTACACACGGCCTCCCACCCCAGCCCTTATTTATACCACTACTTTGCTTAGGTTCTTCAAAGCACAGAGTAGATGACTAATTTTGTTGAATTGACACATGTTAGGGTGAAAGTTATTTTGTAAATACACACATAGTCACTCTGCGTTTGAATGCGGATACCAAGAGTGAAGACAACTGGGTTGAGTACACGCCGTGTGTGCCCCCCAGAACATGGACAAACAATGGCTATCAGTCTTTTTCTCTAAAAAGGACAAAGAGATCCTCTCACTGATAATGTTTATTGCCAATGATAGAATTTGAGCTTTCAGGCAAAAACTTGTTTCACCACCATGACCTTATAGTTTCCCAGTACTTGGAAGAATTTTCTGGTGAGATTAGTGTTGAAAATATAAATTTTTATTGAAGTATAATTTATTTACTATATTGTATTAGTTTCTGGTGTACAGCACAGTGATTTAGTTTTGTTTTCTTTTTTGCAGATTATATTCCATATAGGTTAGAAAGTATAAATTTTTTATATTGTACAATTAAATGTGTCAACATTTAGAAGATCTGTATAACTCAGTCAACCAATACTTTATTTTTTCCTCCAGGTTTACTGCGATATAATTGGCATATAACATTGTGAAAGTTTAAGGGGTATAATGTGTTGATTTGATACGTATATATTGCAAAATAATTACCACAGTAAGGTTGGTTAACACCTCCATTATCTCCAGTAATTACCATTTTTGCATATGTGTGGTGAGAACATTTAAGATCTACACTCCTAGCAATTCCAAATATATAATATATTATTGTTAACTATAGTCAACCTGCTGTATGTTAGATCTCCAGAACTTATTCGTGTTATAACTGGAAGTTTATACCCTTTTACCCCCACCCTTACCAGCCTCTAGCAATAACCATTCTACTCTGTTTCTATGAGTTTGGCTATTTTACTTCCACATGTAAAGTGGTATCATACAATATTTGTCTTTCTCTGACATTTTGCTTAGCATAATGCCGTCAAGTTTCATCCATGTTGTCCTAAATGGCAGTATTTCCTTCTCTTTTATGGTCAAATAATATTCCATTCTGTGTGTGTGTGTGTGTGTGTGTGTGTGTGTGTGTGTGTGTGTGTGTGTGTACATACCACATTTTTTTATCCATTCATTCGTTGATGGACATTTAGGTTGTAGTGAATAATGCTACAATGAATATTGCAATGCAGATATCTCTACAAGGTAGTGATTTCATTTCCTTTGGATATATACTCAAAAGTGGGATTGCTGGATCATATGGTAGTTCTATTTTTAATTCTTAAAGGAATCTCCATACTATTTTCCACAGTGGTTTCACCAATTTACATTCCCACCAACAGTGCACAGAGTTCCCTTTTCTCCACACCCTCACCAACACTTATTATCTCATCTTTTTGATTAATAGACAATCTAAAAGGTATGAGGTGATATCCCATTGTGGTTTTGACTGGCATTTCCCTGATGATTAGTACGTTGAACATCTTTTCATGTTCCTGTTGGCTATTTGTACATCTTCTTTGGAAAAATGTCGATTCAGGTCCTCTGCCCATTTTTTAATTGGATTATTTAGCTTTTTTGCTATTGAGTTGTATAAGTTCTTTATATGCTTTGGATATCAACTCCTTATCTGATATAGGGTATGCAAATATTACCTCCCATCCTGTAGGTTGCCTCTTCATTTTATTAGTTGTTTCTTTTGCTGTACAGAAGCCTTTTAGTTTGATGTAGTCCTACTTGTTTACTTTTGCTTTTGTTGCTTTTGTTTGCTTTTGGTGTCATATCCAAAAAAGTGAACCAATACTTTCTACAGACCAATACGTTAGTTGAAAAAGTATGCATGTATAAAAGAGCCATTCAGAATGTAAGACAAACCAATGGATTTTAATGTAATAGCATAAGAAACGCTAAAAATTGATCTAGTTGCAGATTCCACACTGCAATTAACCTTCAAGAAACTAATACCTGTTGCATTTGATTGAGATTTCAAAGAATATCCACATTTATCTGAAAAAGCAATTAAAATATTTCCTCCCTTTTCCAACTATATATCTGTGTGAGGTAAGATTTTCTTCATTTACTTCAACCAAAATAACATATCACAACAGATTGAACTCAGAAGTGGATGAGAGAATCCAGCTGTCTTCTATTAAGCCAGACCTTTAAAAGATTTGCAAAAGCATAAAACAAGGCTACTCTCCTCACTATTTTTTTTCGTTTTGAAAATATCATTTCTTGATTATTTGTGAAAAAGTCTAACTTACTTTCCTATATGAATATTTAGTAGAATTTTTAAAATATTTTGATTAAAATTATATATTCAAAGTCTGAGTTAGTTTGAAGAAAACTTTGCCTTAAAATAAATGGATAATCCAGAAAAAAAAAAGAAAAAGAAAATATCATTTCTCATAAAAAGATTTATGTTAACATGTGTGGTGGTTTTCAAACATGTCCACAAATTCTCCTCCCTTCAAGAAGTAGAGCCTAATTCCCTTCCCCTTGAGTGTAGGTTGGACTCAGTGAATCATTTCTAATGAATAGAATATGGCAGAAGCAATGGGATGTGACTTAGAAGGCTAGGTTGTAAAAGGCACTGTGCTTCCCTCCTTGCTCTATCTCTTGGGTCACTGGCTCTGCAGGAAGCCAGCTGCCATGTTGAGAGGACGCTCAAGCAGCCCTAGGGAGAGGCTCATATGGCAAGAAACTGAGGCCTCCTGCCAAGAGCCATGTGGGTGAGGCATCTTGGAAGTGGATTCTCCAACCCCGGTTAAACCTTGAGGTGACTGCAAACTTATAAGAGACCCTGAGTTAGAATCACCCAAGCTAAGCTTCTCTGGGGTTCTTGACTCACAGAAATTGTGTAAGACAGTAGACATTTATTGTTTTAAGTTTCTAAATTCTGAGCTCATCTGCTATGTGACAATAGATAACTAGTACAACAGTTAATGAATTTATTTTTAAGTTTTAGTCAGTGAATACACATTTATTTTTATTCCTCAGTTTTAATTTCCAATATGGTAAATATTGATGTAGAACCCAGTTAAACAAAAGTTCTTAGGGGTTCTCAGTTTTTAATAATATAAAGGGGATTTGAGACCATAAAGTATGAAGACTATTGTCCTAAACTCTGCAAATTGCTCCTTTATTAAGCTTTTCTCAAATTATCCCACATGAGAGCAACTTCTGTTTCCGATCAGGACTCTGACTGATAGAACAACACCAAAATATTATCAGTGGTTGTTGCTCTTCAGTAGGAGAACATGATTTTATCTTCTTCTTAATGTTTTCTTTTCTGTACTTTAAATTTTTTCTGCAAATAAGGATGCATTGTTTTTATAATTAGGAGAAAAGAAACTTCCCTTTTCAAAATCATCAAAAGTGAAAGTTAGAGCTGTGTTTTCTTTAGATGAGTCAATGGTTGAAGCTTGGCTTGCAGAGCCCAGGTGTCCGCCAACGCACCTGGGAGTTGGGGAGAAGTCTGTGGGGGTGGGGTGGGGGAGGGGAGGTGGCTGAGGAGCCAGCACCCCCCGCCTACCTCAGCCAGAATAGTTCCTTCATGTGCTTTACATATTGGGTTTCTGCATAATATTTCATTTAAAGAAAAGTTTCCACTTTAAAAAAAAAAAGTTTGAAAGCCTTTACCATGAGAATAACAGCTGAAGAGTTAAAATCAGGCTATAGAAGAATCACTCAAACTTTCTCCTCAATGTGAACAGAGTTTCCATAAAGGAAACACTACACATTCTGAGGGAAGAACAGAAGCCCTGACAACTTAATAAGTGTTTGGTGGTTTCCAGAGAGAGGCTGGCTCATGTGGCCATGGAAAGAAATTATAGGGATGAAGAGCTTATCCAGGGACACCCCCCCCCCAATACTAAGGGCCCAAGAAGCCAGCAGAAACACCAGGGTCCTTAAGGCCCACAGAGACACAGATCAGAACCACAAGTGAATGGTTCTCTTATTTTCTTTAAAAAAAAAAAAGCAAGAGGTACCAGGACCACCTGGTGGTTAAAAGCATGGGCTTCAGGGACAACAGATCTGGGTTCAAGTCCCAGGTCTGACACTTAAAACCTATGAGATCTTGGCAAGTGATATAGCCTCTCACAGCTTCAATGTAAGGGCACAATGTACAATTTCGCCTGTAAAATGAAGTCTGAGAATGTAAAGTTGTGAATCCATTTTGCAAAACAGTTTAGCAGTTTCTTAAAAGTTAAACATAAATTTACCACATGACCCAACAATTCCATTCCTAGGTAACTACCCAAGAGAAATGAAAACATATGTCCCCAAAAGGACTTGCATACAAATGTTCTTAGCAGCATTACTCATCATAACCCCAAATGGAAACCATCTAAATGTTCATCAACTGGTGAATGGGTCCCCAAAATGTGGCACGTCAATACTGCAGAATACTATAAGGCAATAAAAAGGAATAAAGTCCTGATGCATGCCACAGCCTAGATGTACCTTGAAAACATTATTCTAAATGAAAGAAGCCAATCACAAAAGATCACATAGTGTATAAGTCCATGTAAATGAGATGTCCAGAAAAGGCAAATATATAGAGGCAAAAATAGATTTGTGGTTGCCTGGGGCAGGGGCTGGAGTAGAAACTGGGAATGACTATAAATGGACTTAAAGTTCCTTTTTGGGGCGATGGAATATTCTAAAACTAGGCTGTGGTGATGGACTCCCAAGTTTGTAAATTTATTGAAAATCATTGAACTGTACACTTAAAATGGGCAAATTTGACGATACGTAAATTAAACCTCAATAGAGCTGTTTTTGTTTTTTGTGTGTTTTTTTTGTGGTACGCGGGCCTCTCACTGTTGTGGCCTCTCCCGTTGCGGAGCACAGGCTCCGGACGCGCAGGCTCAGCGGCCATGGCTCACGGGCCCAGCCACTCCACGGCATGTGGGATCTTCCCGGACCGGGGCACGAACCCGTGTACCCCGCATCGGCAGGCAGACTCTCAACCACTGCGCCACCAGGGAAGCCCAATAGAGCTGTTTTTTAAAAATGGAGTTTGACTCTCTACCTCAGAGGGTTGCTGGAAGGATTAACAGATAATGCCTGTAAAGCAGGCAGCCTGGTACAAAGCAAGCATTTGGTAAATAATAATAATGATGACAATCAGAATATACACTAATAATAGATTATGTAAGTGTAGAATAATAGATAATGCAGGATAACAACAATTTATATCATATGTAACTCTCATTTAAATTTTAATTAAAGTATAGTTAATTTACAATGTGTTAGTTTCTGGTATACAGCAAAGTGATTCAGTTATACATATATATGTTTTCATATTCTTTTCCATTATAGTTTATTACAAGATATTGAATATAGTTCCCTGTGCTATACAGTAGGACCTTGTTGTTTATCTATTTTATATACAGTAGTTTGTATCTGCTAATCCTAAACTCCTAATTTATCCCTCTGCCTCCCTTTTTCCCTTTGGCAACCATAAGTTTGTTTTCTATGTCTGTGAGTCTGTTTCTGTTCTGTAAATAAGTTCATCTGTGTCATATTTTAGATTCCACATATAAGTGATATCACATATAGTGTATAGATATCACATATAGTGTATAGCATATGTACTTCTTACCATACCACTCCCACATGTGTCAACCCAATTTAATCCTACAGGATTAAATTAAGGCAGGTGTACTATATCATCCTTGTTTTTACAGATGGGGGAAACTGAGGCACCAAGAAATTAATGAACTTTCCCAGGTTGCGCAGCTAGTATACGGCAGAGCTGGGATGGGGAGTCCTGGATAACTAGCTCCGGAGACTATGCTTCTCTCCACGACACTGCACTGCCTCTCAGTAAACGTCAGCTGTGTACTGAGTTATTGCTCTATCTAGTGATGGGGGAAAGGGTACAGAAAAGGATCCGAGACAGCTCCCCAAGAAGGCACCACAGGACCTAAGCCTGAAGCGTGTAGCACTTAGTCAGGGCAAGAGTGTTCCAGACAGAGGGAACCACATATGCAAAGATGGAAAAGTAAGAGAACGCAGGGCTTGGGCAGGAAGCCAGAGGAGGTGGAGGTGGCTGGAACTGATACCCAGCAGTGGGAACACGGGGCTCAGGCAAGTCCAAGGCCACGGAGGGTCCCTGGTGCCCGGACATTAGCCTGAGGCGATGCGGAGCCAGAGAAGGAAAGTCAGTGAGTTCCCCAGCACTGCCTTACTCCAGGAATGACTCACATCACCCTGGCAGGTGGAGGAGGTTGACTCAGCCACTGCTGTGAGCTCAGGGGAGCGGGGGAGCTGCTACCCCACGTTCCCATCCCACTGTCAGCTAACTCTCCAGCACCAGCTCCCCAGCATGCAGAAGCCACCCTAGCCAGCTGGGAGCACCGGGCTTGGTCATGCTGCCAGGAAGCTGAGCATAGTCTGGTGAGAGCGCCTGCTGGCGGCTGGCAGCTTCCACACCCCCGCTCAAAGCCCAGATAACTGTGGACCCCAGGGGCACCTCTCACCGCACTCCAACTGCCTGCCACGGGGCGCAGTGCTCAGGCCCTCCACTCTCACTTGGCTGTCAGGGGACCAGCCTGGGGGATCTATCACTTTTCTTATTCAGATTTAATATACAGATAAACATTTGCATGTGTGCACAAAACATTCACTGTGGCAAAAGCAAAACTACTGAAAACACTTGCATGCCTAACAAAAAGGAAGTAGTTCAAAAATGCTGGTGAATCCATACTGCAGAATACTACGGAGCAATTAAAAAGAAGAATGCAGATCTATTATCCCATTGTACTAGGCATGAAAACACCTCCAAGACACACTGTTGGGTAAAAATAGATACCTACAGAATAATGTATCGAGTATATCATCACTTACATAAAAACCAAAACAAACAAAAATCACAAACTAGCTCTTTATTTTGCCAAGTCTACAAATACGTGAGTAAGTAAGAAAAATGCCTAGAAGGAAACACATCAAACTAAGAGCAGCAGTAATCACAGAAGGGAGGGAGGGAGGGAGGGAGGAAGGGAGGAAGGAAGGAAGGGAGGGAGGGAGGGAGGAAGGAAGGAAGGAAGGAAGGGAGGGAGGGAGGGAGGAAGGAAGGAAGGGAGGGAGGGAGGGAGGGAGGAAGGAAGGGAGGGAGGGAGGGAGGAAAGAAGGAAGGAAGGGAGGGAGGGAGGGAGGGAGGAAGGAAGGAAGGGAGGGAGGGAGGGAGGGAGGAAGGAAGGGAGGAGGGATGGATGGGGCTTTTTACATTTCTATGTAGTTTGATTTTTACCAGAAGCGTGTATTTGGGTTCTTAAAAACATTAAAGTCTTGAAAAAAAAACAAAACAAAAACCAGAGGGAAGTGTGTTAAAATGATCACCATGCTGGTGCAGGGTTCAGGGTCACTTTTCAAAGAGCTGTGACATCCAGAATCTTGTCTAATTCTTGCTACACCCCCTTGAGGGCAAGTGTTCAAAACCCCTTTTACAGATTAAGAAACTGGACCCGGAGAGGTGAAACAAGCTGTGCAAGGTCACATGTAGGGCCGAGGGGCCCCTGGACCTTGGACCCAAGCCCAGCACTCTTTCTAACCTGTACCCGTGGGAGCGCACCGCGGTGCGGGCCAGGGGGCGGGGCCTGGGGTGGGGAAGCGGAAGGCTGGGGGGCGGCACGGATGCTCCGAAGCAGCGTGTCGTCCAGCTCACAGAGCCTCTGAAAAGCCCCTTCAGCGAGGGGAAAGGGGCCTCAGTCAGGGGAGAAGGGGGTGGAAGATGAGTGTGAAAGGAGGGCTGATGCAGCGCCGCCCACGACAAAATCAGACGTCATGACGTGCCACCCACTGAGTGGGAGGGACCCGACGCGTCACCCGGCAAATGACACGTGGGAAGTAGCCTCGCAGGGCCACGTCCCTGGAGCCTGAGATTTCACGCCTCTCTCACAGGGGCTGCTCACCCGAGGCTCTGGCTGCGCTTTTTGCAGCCGAGTGGTTCCGGGAATGCCTCTCTACTCAGTTCCCAGAGCTCTCTGTAACCAGGGCAGAAAGGGAAGTGTGCTTCTCAGAGGGTTCTAGAACCTGAGGACCCTAATACTCTTGTAAACCCTAATACTCTTTGGAGTGGTAAATGCCTCCACCCCTCAGTTCTTTTATTGGCTGCTTTAGCACCAAGTGTCTGGGTGGGGGTGGGGGGGTGGAGACAGGAGGCCAGAGGGACCCAGGAAACATGGCTAGGTCCCTCCAAAGACAGGCAGAAGGGATTCATATACAGGGAGGGACCAGAGCCTGCTGAGGGGAACACGGGATGCATGGACACATCTCAGCTGGACAGTGAACAGGCGTGACCCCTCAGAGCATGCTCAGAGAAGAGGGCTTTGGCCAAATCACCGATCCTCTGTTCACTCTTATAATGGGGAGCAAACCCACGAGGCCATGAAGCCAGGGACAAAAGCCTGGATCCTGGGAGTTCTGATTCCAGCTCTCCTCCCTTGGTCAGGTTTCTGAACGTTGCTGGGTCTCAGTTTCCCCATCTGTAAAATGGGTATTATTTTTTTTTACTTTATTTTATTTTTTATTTTTTTATTTTTTTTACATCTTTATTGGGGTATAATTGTTTTACAATGGTGTGTTAGTTTCTGCTTTATAACAAAGTGAATCAGTTATACATATACATATGTTCCCATATCTCTTCCCTCTTGTGTCTCCCTCCCTCCCACCCTCCCTATCCCACCCCTCCAGGCAGTCACAAAGCACCGAGCTGATCTCCCTGTGCTATGCGGCTGCTTCCCACTAGCTATCTACCTTACATTTGGTAGTGTATATATGTCCATGCCTCTCTCAGCTCACCCTTCCCCCTTAAAAGGGGTATTATTATACCTGCCTCTTTGGTATCATGATATCTGGATCATAAGACACATAATAACAATAACTAAATAAAATATAACAAGTACAGGGTATCCATAAAATCTGGAAACAGATTATATGAATGCATATATGTGTTCATATTTATTTATCCACCTGTTTTACAGAGTGAAAATGTCCTAGACAACATTGTGTACATTCGTCTCTGTTTCTAGACTTGCTGGACACTCTTTAAATAAATGTAATTTTATACAAGTATAATTTTATATAAATGTATATAAATATAATGAAATAAAATATAGTAACAATATAATAAACTAAAACATACTAATCACTTACACAGTAGGAGGGACCACGTCAAGGACTTGCAGGTATTCTCTATTTTGGTGTTCACAGCAAGCCCTGGAGGTGGATACTATTAATATCCCCATTTTACAGAGGCAGAAACTAAGGTACAGGGAGCTGAAGAGACTTGGCAGGGTCACCCAGGGGATAATTTGCAAAACCAGCTTGAGACCTGGGTCATCTAACCTCAGAGCCTATGCTGTTCTCCACCCGTCTAAACCATCTACCTCTAAAGTGAAGACCGAATAAAGGGGACCAGCAGACAGTTCTGCCGTACAGAGGAGGAGCTTAGGAAATGCAAAGTCCTCTGAGTACTGAGCTCCTGGAGGAGAGAAACCAAATCCAACTGGCTCACCACCATATCTGGAATAGTAATGCACAAGATGTAGGCTGACAGTCAATATTAGTGGGAGGGAAGGAAAATGAGTATTCATTAGCCAAAGGCTGGTATTCTTGTTTTCAAAAAGAAGTCTCAGATTTCAGAGCCCTTCCCAGACCCACCCTGCCCTCCCCTCCACTGGCACAGAACCCAGAATTCAGGAGGTCCAGGTAGCCATACACCAACCAGGACCAGGAGTGACCTACCTTCCTCGGCGTCGTTCCTAAGCGAGGCCTCCAGCAGGGCCACGCTGGCCTCGAAGGACACCTTCTTTCGCCGGCCGCCCGTGCTGCGCTTCCGTTCATGCTTGCGCTTGCGATGCTGCAGGTCCTGCTCATACTGCGCCCACTTCTTCAGCTGCTGGGCCCGGCGCTTCTGGGCGGCGCGCAGCCGCTCCAACGTGGGCACCTTCTCCAGCAGCTGCAGCTCGGTTAGCAGGTCCACGTGGGTGGCCATGGCCTCCGCGCCTCCCCGCGCCCTGGCTGGAGGCTAGCACAGCGCGCCGGGGGCCGGGGCAGCATGGGGGCTCCTGCGGGGCTGGGGCCGCATGCTGGAGCCTGTGGCGGGGAAGGGGAGAGACACACATGGACATGCTTGTCAGACTCAAAACTCCGATCTGATGATGTCACCCGGCCCCATGTTCCAAACGCTTTTTCCCCCTATTTTATTATTTTTATTTATTATTATTTTTTTTTGTGGTACGCAGGCTTCTCACTGTTGTGGCCTCTCCCGTTGCAGAGCACAGGCTCCGGACGTGCAGGCCCAACGGCCTATAGCTCACGGGCCCAGCCGCTCCGCGGCATGTGGGATCTTCCCGGACCGGGGCACGAACCCGTGTCCCCTGCATCGGCAGGCGGACTCTCAACCACTGTGCCACCAGGGAAGCCCCTTTTTTTTTTTTTCAATTGAGATATAAATGACCTATGACATTGTGTAAGTTTCAAGTGTACAACATGTTGATTTGATATACTGCAATATGATTACCACTGTTAGCTAACACCTCCATCACGGTCACATAACAATCCTTGCTTTCGAGTGGTCATATTGTAATTTCATATAAGGTTGTTCTATTGTTATAACACATACGGGTTTATTTTTATAACATAGAAGGGGTTTATTGTTAGTTTTAAAGGAATGAGGATTATATTTTAAATGTCTCAGTATTAATTACAAAATAGGTTAATATTGACAGATATAATCTACATAAATGAAAGCTCATTGGGAACCTTAATCTTAAGAGTATAAAGGGGTCCTAAGACCCACAAATAGCTGCTGAACTACTGGGACCTAGAAAACCTTAGTTGAAGTTTTCCTCTTTGGATGATTTTTTTAAAAAAATTCACACCTCTTGCTCTCATCAGTTCTTGGGCGACATGAGATCAACAAAAGTTCAGTGTGAAGCCAAGTGGGTGCCGTCTTCCTGTAAGCGCAGACCCTATGGGCTCTCAGATGCAGAAGGAAAAGGTCTTGGAACAACTTGAGCCTTTCTAAGCCTGTTTTCCCACCTGTTAAATTTTGTATCCACCTCCCAGAATTTACAGGATGTTCAAGGAAGAAAGAGCTGACGAAAAAAAGTTATACCAAAGAGAAACAGGTTATAGCAAAGAGAAACAGCTTGGAGGAAGAAAAGCAGGGACACGTAAACGCAGCACGTCTGGGAAGCCATGGGGGCAAGGCTGGTGGAAGATTGCAGGATGCTGGGTACAGGTCTACATTTATATGCTGTGGAAATGCTCACTATCATAAAGGGGATCAGCATAGCACTGGGCTTCAGCAAGTGATCGTCAATCTCCTGGGTTCCTTGCTTCACTCTGGAGCTGCTGGTCCTCAGGAGGCTAAAGACCAGAATTCAGCCTTCAGCTGGACCCTCAGGAGCTCAGAATGTTCTTCAGGTCTCTCCCTGAAGAGACTGGAGCATACACAGGAGGAATGGGGAAGGGGTGGGCTTGGCAATATTCAGAGGGCAAAGGCTCCTGGGGTCTGAGCGGACCAGATCTCAAGGATAAACATAAGCCAGGACTTCCCTGGTGGCACAGTGGTTAAGAATCCACCTACCAATGCAGGAGACATGGGTTCGAGCCCTGGTCCAGGAAGATCCCACACGCCACGGAGCAACTAAGCCCATGCGCCACACCTACTGAGCCCGCACGCCACAACTACTGAAGCCCTCGCGCCTAGAGCCCGAGCTCCACAACAAAAGAAGCCACTGCAATGAGAAGCCCGCACACTGCAGCGAAGAGTAGCCCCCGTGCAGCAGTGAAGACCCAACGCAGCCAAAAATAAATAAGTAAATAAATTCATTTTTAAAAAAAGGATAAACATAAGACAATGGCAAGACTCAGCAGGAAACAAGCAAACTGCCCTTGGTTGCCTTTTGTTTTGTTCTGAGTATCTTGCAATGCTTTTTCAATTAGTTAAACTTTTAATTTTGAGATAATTATAAATTTACATACAGTTGTAACAAATAATGTGGAACGATCCCGTGCAAACTTTACCTAGTTTATCCCAAAGGTAACATCTTGCAAAACTACAGTACAGTGTCGAAACCAAGAACCTGACATTGATACAATCTATCAATCTATTCAGATGTCCCCAGTTTTATATGTACTCATTTGTATGTATGTGTGTTTAGTTTTAAGCAATTTTGTCACAAGTGTAGGTTTGTGTATCCACCACCAGAGTCAAGATACAAACAGTTCCATCACACAAGGATCCCTCATCCTCCTCTCCCAATGCACTCCTGTCCTTGCCCTTGTCAATCACTAATCTGTTCTCCATCTCTTGAATTTTGTCACTTCAAAAATGTTATATAAAAGAATCAGACAGTGGGTAACCTTTTGGGATTGACTTTTTTCACTCAATATCCCTTGAGATTCATCCAAGTTGTTCTGCATAACAGTAGTTCATTCCTCTTTGGTTGCTGAGTGGTACCCCCACTTTATGGATGTGTCCCCGTTTGTTTATCCATTCACTCATTGAAGAGCATCAGGGTTGTTTCTAGTTTGGGGCTAATACATTCATGTACAGGTTTTTGTGTGAACATAAGTTTTCAATTCTCTGGAGTAAATACCCAAGAGTACAAGTTTCATAAGAAATTGTCAAACTGTTTTCCAAAGTGGCTGTACCATTTTTTCATTCCCACCAGCCACGGGTGAGTGATCCAGTTTCTCTGCCAGAATTTGGCGTGCTCACTGTTTTTTAGTCATTTAGGTAGATATTCGTTTTTAAAAGTAAGGAGCTCAGAAGAGTTGAATTCACAACCATGCTGTATCATCATGATGGTCAGAACTCACTGGGAGCTAGTGGACCACATATTTACTTTCCCCCACTTCTTCAAGGAATCAAACAGTGAAACCTGCCCTGTGATGAGCCCTGGTTCAGAGATGGATTGAGGATCAGCTCTGCCTTCTAGGAAACCCAAGTCTGCCTGTCTGTCATCTATCTGTAAACTAATCTAATCCTTCTGATGACCTAATGAGATAGATACTATTATCATCCCCATTTCACAGATAAGAAAACTGAGGCACAGAGAGATTAAGTAAACTACCCTACATCACACAGCTAGAAAATGGAAGACCTTTTCTGCCTAAGGTTATCAGAAAAGGCTCTCCAGAGTAGAAGGCAACTGAGTTGAATCTCCAAGGATGAGTAGTCCACCAGGTGAAGAGGGAAGACATGGGAGCTTGGCAATGTACAAAGGCATGGAGAGGTGCTGGACACCATGGAGGAAATTCTGGGAACCAACACGCACAAACATGGCTGGAAGTGGATGGGACTGCCCAGCCCAATGGGAACAGAAGTCTTGTGGGAAGCAGTGAGCAACCTGTGGTACAAGGCCAGACAACCAGAAAGTCCCCTGTGGTCCACATCATGTTTGTGTGTTTGCTTGATTGCTTTTTGGCCCACACCATGATTTACAGTATTGTCATTCATTGCTAACTTTTAAAACTTGAAGATTTTATATCCAAAATCAGATTTTCAGCTTTTCTTAGAACATCTCAGTACCTGGCCACACTGGGCTCACGTGGCAATTATCAGCAGGTCTGGAGTAGGACTGTCCCCTTTAGATGGGGCCCATCTAATTTCCCATAGTCCCCACTACCCCCCCCCCCATTACTCCCACCTGACCTCCTTCACTAATTGGCATCCCTTGCTAGCTCCTATGGTCATTTCAGTTTGCAAGCCCTGCCTTAGGCGGAATGAGACAGCGGTCTCCAAATATCCACAAGTCCAATCTGCACAAGAAAGAGAAGATAGTCTGTGAGTCTCCCGGATGCAGAACAGGACCAAGACATAGAAGATCAGTGGTGTGCACCAAAACCAAAACAGGCACCTGGCCTCCAGAGCTGTCCAACAAGCAATTGAACAAGGGCTTGTGGTCCAGTGGCTGTCTCTGGAGGTGGCAAGTTCTCCGTCACTCACCGGAGAATACAATTTCTACTGATGACAGATCAGCCTAAGTGTTCTGTACAGTTTCTTTCAGCCCTAAGATTCTGTACACAGATGGTTACTCATTTCTTCATTATTAAGTATTCACTGATCACCTACTAAGTGGTAGGTACCAAAAACATGCTAAGACTGAAGATAAGAATAATCATATCAATCACCCTGTTAAAGCCCTTAATCCTTTTCCAAGAACTTCCTCAGCTATCATCCCAGCCAGGTGTTTCCCTAAGTGTAGAAAGAGAACCCATACCCAGGGAATTTTCAAAAGTTCAGGACAAGACTTAATATAACATGGAATCAGAGACACCAAGTTACCTCCTTTTCATTTCTTTTTCAGTCTATCAGATTGTCTCCAGAAGAAAATGCTAATAGTTCGTGGCTAATAGACATCTTTATAACCATGTTTATAATCGTGTCAATTTCCCTCCTAAACAAAGAGAAAGCAGGCCTCAGGCTAATAGCCTTGGGCAAGAAATCGTATCTAAGACAGAATGTAATAACAATGACTTTTTTTTCCCTGTGGATTTGGTTTCACAGTTAGTGTTTATTTATGGTAGTGAAATAAAATTTCCTTTTTAAATAAATCTACTTCAGTGGAAATCTTACAAGGTGGTAGCAAAGAAAAATTAAATATTGATGGTATTTTGTGCTGGCAAAAATTGTGATTGACATTTGGGAAACCGTCCTGGTCACTTATCCTCAGTGACAACAATCTTATAAAAGAAGCACTCATAGGAGCTCATTACTTCATCTGTAAAATATTTATTGGGCGTCTATCACATGGCCAGGACTGCACTGAGAGCTAGGTATACAGCGGAGTAAAGACAGGTACAGTCCCTACCCATTGGATGGATGACAAAACAGAGGCACAAGGGAGTGGAGGACATACTCACGGGATACAGAGACTGAGCAGTAACTTGAACCCTGGGCCTGACTCCCAGTATAGTGCGCCCTCCTTGGGCCTCAGGGTGGTGGGCCCCATGCAGATGGAAGGCACTCACTGCTGTGCCTTCCCTGGCTTGGACAGTTTGCCTGGGTAAAGGAATTAAGGGCAGTTGCCCAGCCCCCTGGAGAAAGGTGAGAACAATGCCTCCCAAGGGCCAGAAAAGGGGGCCAGAGCACATTTTCTCTGACTTTGCTCTCTCTGCCAGCTCCCACCCCGCTCGCCCCTCTGGGTTCCCTGGAGCTGGGGCTCCAGGACAGCTCCCTCTTGACTGTTGGTTTTCAGGTGACCTAGTTTCCCCCAATAGACCCACACACCTCCTCCCACCCCCGTCCAAGAAAACCCTGCTTGGTCTAATTACAGAATTGCCATCGGTGCTGGTAACACAGCAGCTGGGCAGCCCTCAAGACAGGGCACTGGCCTGGGTGCTGGGGCAGCTCACAGAAGTCCTGGCTCCTATGAGCTGTGGACTGGCTCCCTCGTGAGACCCGGTGCCCCTGTCCGTAGTTCCAGAGGTAGCCCTGGTTGGTGATGGGGACACAGCCCAAACTGCCAGAACCCAGGAGAGCAATGGCATTATCAACTCTTTTTTTTCTCTCTCTCTCTTTTAAGGGCAGGGGAGTTTTTATTTATTTATTATTTATTGGCCGCTGCGCGTGGCATGAGAGATCTTAGTTCCCCCACCAGGGATTGAACCCATGCCCCCTGCAGCGGAAGCGTGCTGCAGCCTTAAGCACAGGACCGCCAGAGAATTCCAGGCATCATGAACTCTTAAAGGAGATCCCCAAGGAGGGCCTCACTGGAGGAAAACCAGCTCTACGGAGACATACTGAGCCCAGTGTGTTGTGGGAGCATCCGGATGGACCATCTTGAAGAGAACTGGGCGTGATGTGGGGACGCGAGATAATGGAATGGCTGGGCTAGAGACGCGGGTGGGGGAGGGGTCCGCAGAGGCCAGGTTGGGGTGAGGTTATCCAGGAAGTGTGTGCGCTCTTAAAACAGGAATCAGAAGCAAGGGGAAAACAAAATACGGTACTCGATAATTTTTCCAACCAGTGGCTGTGTCAGGTCTGGGTGGATGAACCAAAGTAGCCCGATTCTGGGCAGCCCCAAGTCTGAGGCCAACGCCCTTGACCCTCAGTGAGGCAGGAACAGGCAGTTGAGGTAAGCCTTGATTCATCCTCTGACTGCTGTTTGACGAAGCTGAACCGGATTCCTGTTGGTGTATCCACTAACCCTCGCTGCCGCAGAAAAGGAAAAACAAGCAGTGTAGGGAAGCAGGGGCTGCGCTTGGGGACAAGGTGGAGGCGGGCTGGACAGGGTGCACTACAGAATCCCTCCCCTCCCCCAAAATGAAAAGAAGGCTATTATATAAGAGTGTTGTTTGGAGTATGATATGTCTCTGAGAAGAAAGGCATGGGCCCATTGAAATACACAGCTTGGTGATGGTCTGTGTAGTTCCCTCAGTATCACTCCGTGCTGATTGGCCAGAGTCCACGAGCAACGGCCTAAGCCCAGCCAGAGTGATTGGTTGGGGGGAGGCACATGACCTAAGCTGGACCAATCAGAAGCTGTCTCTTCCCACTGCCCATTAATTGGAAGCATGAACCCTAGTTGCCGCTGGAAGCCGGCCTTTGGATAACGCCAATACTCGGGAGTCAGAGGAGGGAAACAGGGTCCTTTAATTTAGGGACCTCTGGACTTTATCTCCTTTATTATTTAAGCCAGTTGAATTGATTTTGTTACTTGTAGCCAAAAGTACCCTAACAGACATTTATGCTACTTTTAGGGATGCAGGAATGGGCGCCCCAGAAGGAGGCGTTGCCTGAATCAGAATGAGTGGTCTCTTGCTGGGGCATGTCACCAGATACCTCCACTTCCCCTAGAATGGCCATCTTATGGCCCTCCAGGCCCAAGCTGAGGGCCCGCCTTGAAGAAGGGTGGGAAGGCCAAAGCCAGGTTTCCACGGCAGCCCCGCCCCCTGAGATGGGGGGAAGGGGACCCAGGCCTTGCGACGCCTCCATCCCAGAGGAGCGGCTGGTTGACACATCTTTGGACTCGAGCCCAGTGCCTTGAGAAAAACAACACGAAGGAAGGTGAATTCAAATTGAAGAGACTTTAAAACATGAGTCAGACAGTGCCTCAAAGTTCACACTGCTAACAGAAAACGTTAAGAGTTTTTTTCTCGTTCTTCAGCTATTCTTCTCCACCGAACCTTGGCAGCACCCTGGAGGAAGGCCGTGAGTGCTTGCGCCTCGTGCTTCCTGTACCATTGCGCACGAGGGAAAAAGCAAAACAAAACGCTGCACCGGCTTTCCCTGCTCCGAGCTCACTTGGGACCCACTTTCTCTCCTAAAGGATGCACACCTCTGCCCTCCCTCAGCACGTTCCTTTGAATAATAGCGTCATTTCCCCTTTCCTGCTCACTCCCCACCCCCCAGTATAAAGATGCTTTACTCATGAACAAAGAGACTTCTGGGGCCCTTGGTGCTCCAAAATCTGAATTAGAAATTAGCCTTGTCCCCCCCCCACCAACTCCATTCTCATGGGATTTTGTAGACTTTCTGTTCTACCCCTGCTGTGATGAACCTTCTAGATTTCGTGCACAGTCATCCTAGACAGACACCCTGGTTTTAAATCTGTTGTGGGACTCGGGTCCCTGAGGGTCTGCTCCTTAGCTCTGCCTCTCCCAGCTGTGCTCCTTCATCCAGACCTCTGAGTGGTGGCCCTGGGCTTGGCCTTGATTTGTCACTGTTCTCTGAAGCCCACTTACTATAACCCAATTTGGCAAGACCTTGGGGGGTGGGGGGCAGGGATGGAGGAGAGGGGAGGGTGGCAGGACTCGAAAACCACAAGTTAAACAAGAACAGAGTGATCGATCAAGCAACTAAAGCACCTTGAGTTCTCTCAGGAAAAGAATCATGTCCAGCATTGAGATAATAGCCCAGCTGACCTCTGTCTGAACTGGCTGGGCCATTTTGGTAAAATAGGACCAGGCCTTAATGAAAGCCATGAATGAAAGGATTAGCTTTGTTCTCTAGAGGACAGAGTTGGGATCATAAACAGGCAAAATGAAGAAGTAGGATCAGCCTGGCACTTTCCTGGAGGAAAGTGGTTAAGACTCCATGCTTCCACTGCACAGGGCGTGGGTTCGATCCGTGGTCAGGGAACTAAAGATCCTGCGTGCTGCGTGGCGCAGGGGGAAAAAAAAAAAAAAAAAGTAGGATCAGCCTGGAATGAGGAAGAACTGTCTAACACTGGTGATTCAAAGCCCAGCCATGGTGTGATGCTGAGGTCCCCACCACCAGGAACACCATGGTCACTCTTGAGGCTGCAGAGAGAGAAGGTCCATATTGGGTTGGAGGTGGGACTGGCTCAGTGAACCCCAATCCCAACCTGGCAGACAGATCATCTGTATTAGCAGTAAGACTCTATCGTGTGTATTTGCAGCCCAGCACTTGGTAACCACCAGGCTAGACAGTGTGGAAGAACCATTGCAAGTAGATATTGACTGACGATGTTTTAGATTCATTTCTACTTGTGAAGGTGAGGCAGCTGTCTCAGACTCAGCTCTGAGAAAACTTCAAAGGAAGCCACAGCTCGAAGGGGTGAAGGAAAACCCGTGAACACAACCATCTTCCATGCTGAGCTTCTCTCCATGAAACTGAACCCACAGAGAGGCCCACCTACTTCTGGGTAAGAATGCCACTGTGGAGGAGGCTGCAGGGGACAGAACAAAGGTGCCAAGGATGGGGCACATGCAAAGATGACATGATGTCTACGAACACATTAGTCAGTCACAGTCACGGTGCTAAACCAGCCAGTCTTCTGAAGAAGCTTATGTAATAGCTAAGCACGGGGAAACGGGAGTCAAATTACACATACTGCTTCTCCAGGCTTGGGGGTGTGTGGTCCACCCCCTCCCTTGCAGAGAGAGATAAAAACTCCCTTTGCAGCTAGAGGGATCATTTTCCGAAGGAGGCCACGTGTGGCCACAGAATGCCCTCCTGGTTTACACATTGATTAAATAGGGGATGGCTATTCACACTGACTAAGGCTGGAGTGGCCTCTGCCACCTCTGCCTCCCTCTCTCAGCATGACCTCCCTGGACGAGCTTTCCTCTGTTGTGCCAACTCTTAGGTTGGTGGTGGCTTCTTGGAGCACTTTGAGGACAGAGGTTATGAGGCCACATGTGATAACAGGAGGAATGAGGGCTGTGATTGATTAGTAATGTCTGCCACAGATAAAGGAGTGGGAATTGGCTGCACGCATACTGAGCATGCAGCTCTGTTCTCCGTCACGCTTGCCTACTTGGATTTCAATACTTGCCTTTGCCCCATTGTTCAAAATCCTCTAGTCTCAAACACAGACATCTGGAAAGTTATCAGATTGGGTGGAAGGGTCCCTCAATATCAATATATCATTCAACCAAGAACAAAAGTCACTGTGGCCTCAGTGGTAGACAGGAATCAAGAATATCTTAGGTTCTAGGAAGAATTTCTCCAATAACTTGCACTAGGGGGTAGAATGAAGAACTGTCCTCCATGACTCCATCCCCTTAAATTGACCGGATCCTGGTTCTAGGAAGCAGTATGCTGAGCCAACATCAAGCAAAGGTTGGCAGCCCCTGTGGGAATTGCCACCCCTCCCTGGAAAGTAGGGAGGTAAGTGTCCTGCTGGTAACTGGATGGGGTTAAAGAGGGAGGGGCAGGAATCACTATCAGCCAGGGATCACTCTCTCATCCATCCTAGGCATCCTGGGTTTCACAGCATTACCAACATAAAGGAGGAAGGGGACTGTGGTCTGCGGAAGCCCCTCTCTCCACTTCAGAAACCTCAAAGATATCCCTGGCGAGCTATCTCCTTCCCTTGAGCCAGGGGTGTTCTTAGCCAAGTAGGAAGTAGCTGGGATGGGAATTTTAAAAAGCTTTTCATGTATTTTGTTCATGGAGGTTTGGAGAATAATTCCAAGGAAACGAGAACAATAAAAAACAGAGCGTTGGATTCAAAGGAGAAAGTCCTACCCTGGAGGAAGAAAGAATGAGGAGACAAAGGGCTAGAGCAATGCAGACAATGGGTACCAATTAACTGCACAGCCAGTAAGTGGTGGAGCTGGGATCCGAACCCATGTCTGTCTAATTCCATTGTCTACGTATATTAAAGGAGAAGGAACCAGGAAAAAACTCTAAAAGAACCACAAGTGCTTTAAAAGATCTTCCTCATGAAACACAAGATTTCAGAAAATCCAAGGTATTAATCATCAAGGAGATAAGAGGACATTGCGACTAACAAACCAGACAGATCAATTGGTAATAAAGCAAATACTTGCTGAAATCAGTATAGAGTAAAAACATATGCTTAATGAAACTAAACATAAGTGGGACTTCCCTGGCAGTCCAGTGGTTAAGACTCCTCGTTTCTAATGCAGGAGGCGTGGGTTCGATCCCTGGTCAGGGAACTAAGCTCCCACATGCTGCATAGTGTGGGCCAAAAAAAAAAAAAAAAAAAAAGTAAAATAAGACCGATCCACTTAAAAAAAAGAAAAGCAAAACTAAAACATAAGCATCTCAGAACCTATAAAATATGTAGATGAAATGAACCCAGAGATAAAGAATGCAGGGTAAAAATGGCAGCTTCTGTGCACAGCACATCTTCCATGGGTCCAATTCTTTACATGTAACATCTCTTGGAATCATTGTGCCAACTCTGCGGTAGGTGTTGTTCCCCTTTCAAAGAGGAGAAAACTGAGACTCAGAGAGGTTAAGGAACCCATAAGTAGGGCTATTCCAGTTGTCTATAGCTGGCATCTTTTCTGATTGCTCAGTCATATGCCATGATGGTTATTTTTTATTAAGTATTTTTATTAAGTATTTTATTAAGTATTTTTTATTATCTCCCCTGCTTGAAAATAGAGAAAATGTCAGACAGGAAAGATGGGCCACAAAAGCACGACCAGAAGCAAGAAGAGAACCCTTTGCAGGAAAATAAATGAAATCTATGCAGAGTGAGGATAACTGATTACAGTCATAACTTCCCCTACTATTGGAGCTGTCATCACCTTTGGAGGCTTAGGCAGGAAATATAAGTATCTCATCCTAAATTTCATAAAACTCTGCCTTCCAAACCCTATGAGCTCAGCCCCCTATGACTACTGTTCGCTTTCTTGGTGAGCACTTTCTCATTTTCACTTTACCCAACAGCTCCCAAACCAGATTCATAACAGCAACTGTCTTCTCTCCTCTACTCTCTGGGAGATGAAGCTGTCAGTAGAATAAATCAGGAAGTTTCCAGACCCTCTGCATTTGGGTAAATGAAGTTTCCATCCAATACACAGGCTTTGAAGTCTCTCTGTATGGGATCTGTGACCTTCCAGGTCACCATGCAGAGAGAGGCAGGCTGTAGTAACCTGCCTTTACATTGCTTTCGTTCCTCCCCTCTTTGATCTCCAGCCAAAGTCCCTTCACTTTGATTCCCTCCTCTTGGCTCCTCTTGGGTGTACAGAACTCCAAGCATACCTCTGCTTCCCCTATGACCCCTTATTCCATTGAAAATTCTCCATAAGCCATAGATTCAATCCCATGAAAGTGATGTTACCGTCACAATTGAACTTATCTCCTCGTGTTGGAATCTTAGGTTCACTTTGTTAGAGACTTTGGTCTACACTCAGAGCCCTAATATAATTTCAATCCTCTCACTCATCATTTTCTCCAGCAAATTGCTAAACACTCTTTCTATTTTGTGCCTGATGTCAACGACAAGTAACTAATTTCAGAATTTTCTTTGGGCAGTTTTCTCCTCTAATTCACTTCCACTTTTAATTTAAAGCTGCATTCATTTAACCAATCAACAAATATTTATTACCATCTACTATGTGCTACGCCATAAAGCATGGGGGTCCTAAGGGTCCCTTAATGAACAAAACTATTGATCAGAAAAGTTCTGCTCTGGTAACGGCAGAGTAGCTCTTATTGGACACACTCCCTCACATATAACTATTGTGAACTCTACACACCACACACACACACACACACACACACAACCTATTGGAAGGCACTAAATTTGTTCAACCACAAGCAGACAGAAACCGGAGGGGAGCCAACACATGAAAGAAAGAAATTTGCACTAGGTGAATTCCATGTTTTTGTAGCTTTTTATCCGAGGGCAGGCCCCAGTCAGTGTTGTACCTGTTGGCTACAACCTGGATGAGAACCTTTGCTCTTACCGTTTGAGGAATTAAAGGACAGAGTTCAGGTAACTACAGTTGGGAAGTGAGGAGAAAGCATCCCAGAAAAGAGTCGCAGATGGTAGCCCCAAATGCTGAGTATAGATTCTGTCCAAATCTCTCTGAATGCTGCATGTGCAGGGCAGGTTCCAAGCAGCCCAACTAAGGCTAAAAGAACTGAAGAAAGATTTCAGCTGCTGCCTACCCAGGGGGAAACTGAATTTAGAGTTTGTTTGGTCAAGTTAACTGATTTTTTTAAAAGTCATTACTGTTCTGAGGAACATATAGAACCAAGAGTCTCTTCAAGTCTCATTCATGATGTTCAAGATGTAACCTAAAATTATTAGAAAAAAAAAATTTTTAAAGCAAACAGGAAAGGGACTTCCCTGGAGGTCCAGTGGTTAAGACGCCATGCGTCCACTGTATGGGGTGTGGGTTCAATCCCTGGTCGGGGAACTAAGCTCCACATGCCTCAGCGTGGCCAAAAAAACCCAAACAAAAACAAAAAACAGAAAATATGACTCAAACTCAAGAGGAAAGGCACAATAGAGATCTATCCACAAAATGACCCCTTATTTCCTTTAAGGGTATAAAGGAAAATATGCTTGTAATAAACGAATAAATAGGAAATACCAGCCACAACACAGAAACCACAGAGAAGTAAAACTATTCATCAGATTAGCTAAATCCACACCAACACCTTTCTCTGCATCCATGTGAGTTGTGCTTTTCACTAGAGCCAGTTACATAGTTCTAATATTGACTTCAATGACTGTTTTTTTTTTTTTTTTTTTTTGGAGCACCTTCCAAGTGCCAGGTCTTGGGCAAGCTGGGAGCAAAAGTACAACATAAAATATTAAATCCTGATCTCAAAGACCAGATATTTTCATCTGATGACATCTGTATAGACGACTTGTCACTTCTCATGTCCTCCTTTCTATTTCAGGTCTTAAATTGGAAGAAGAGATTGAAGTCCTGTCATGGGCTCTTCCCAGCTTCCAGATCACTCCTGATGGAACCATTTGCCCACATAAAGCACACATGAATGAGGCACAGGCTGTCAGGTTTAATACACCTCTACATTCTCCTTCCACAGCAAAAGCATCCTCCCCTGCTGATTAGACAGATCAGATCTATAAAAAACTCTGGGTAGAGACGTCAAAGAGAGTCAATGGGGAGGCACCTGCCATTATAACACCTCTTTATACCGTTCCATTAATGCGTGTTTTGCTTTTTCAAAACCTGTCAGGAAAAAGGTTCTCAAACTTGGCTACAAAGTTGGAATCATTTGGAGATGCTGGGAACTTATATTAAGATCACAGAGCATGACTACTATATGTCCACCAGAGTGGCCTTTTTTTTTTTAAAGACAGAAAATACCAGCGGTTGGCAAGAATTCTTATAAACTGAGTGGGAATATAAATTGGTACAGTCACTTTAAAAAACTGCTCAAGCAATATCTTCTAAAGCTGAACCTATGATGCCCTATAATCTAGCAATTTCATTCCTAGGAATATACTCAACAGAAATTTCTATATACATTTACCAAGAGGCATTTACAAGAACGTTGACAGCACGATTTGCAATAATCCCAAAGTGTAAACTATCCAAAATGCCCACCAACAGTAGTTTGGAAAAAAAATTATGGTGCACACACCCAATGGAACCTAGTCCAGCAGCATGGATGAGTAATACACAATTACACTTGACAATCTGGATCTCTCACATTGTTAACCAAAATAAGCCAAACACAAAAATGCATACTACATGATTCCATTTATGTAAAATTCAACGACAGGCAAAAGGAATCTCTGTTGTTATCAATCAGAATTGTGGTTTTGGAGTCGGGGTGACTGGGAAGGGACTGAGGAAGGGCTTCTGAAGTGCTGATAATATTCAGGTTTTTGAGCAGGATATGGCTTACCTGGGCATGTTCGATGTGTGAAAATTCATTCACTTAGGATGTGGGTACTTTTCTGTGTTTGTTTTACCTTAATAAACCATTAAAAATGTTTAAAATACGGGGTTCCATCTCAAGAGATTCCAGTTTAGTTGGTCTGGGGTGCAGCCATGCATTGAAATTTTTAAAAAGCTCCCCAGGTGGGTCTAATATGCATCCGAGAACCACAGTGTTAGAACTTGGCAACCCTCTTGACTATTTATTTCTTGGAGCAGAAAGTGCTGCTGCTTCTCCAGAAAGGTTAAAGCAGGATGTTTTCTGTGGAACACTAGTAGCTCCAGAGGAGGTTAACAGGTGTTACATGGAAAAAGGGTTCCGTGGTGAAATAAACAATTTTTAAATTTTTAATGATTAACTCTTTTTGAACACGTACTACATTCCTGGAGCTAAGCTAGCTGCTTTATCTACACTATCTCATTTAATCCCACAATAAGCCTATGAGAAAGGTACTATTAATCCTCATTTTACAGAAGAGTAAACTAAAGTTCAGTGAGGTTAAGTAATTGCCCAAGGTCACACAGCCAGTAAGTGACAGGGTTAGGATTCAAATCCACATTGACCTTGACACTGAAGGCCATGCTCTGAACCACTGCCCTGATTTGCCTCTCCAGGCAGCACTTGTCTGCAGGACTTAACAGAGCTTCCACTTGGCTAACGTGAGCTGTGGGTTGTCAAGACAGGAACATGGGAGGCAACACTTCCCAAAATGGTCTCCTTGCCTCCATCTCTTACCTTCCAACCCACAATCCACATCACTGGCAGAGTTTTCATTCTGCACCCAACTCTGATCCTGTATTTCCCTTGTAGGGAAGCCTATAATGTCTCCCCAGTGCCTGTAAAGTCTAAACTTCTTAGCCTCAGAGACCAGACCATCCAGTATCTGGCCTTGACATGTTTAGCTTTACCTCTGGTCGTCCTAACCTCCCTCCCACCCTCCCCAAGTCCACTAAACACTCAATTTTTCAGCTACACTTAATAGGTCTGGTGGATTCACACGCCACAATGGTACCCACCATTGGCTGAGACTCTGCTATGTGTCAGGTACTGCCCATAAATTAACTTTAATCCCCACAAGGAGCCTTTAAAAACAGGTCTCATTATCTCCAGTACATAGAGTAGGAAACGGAGGCTCACCTTGACACGCCCAAAGTCACAACTAGTGAGTGGCAGAACTAGAATTTCAACACAGATGTAGATTTCTCCTCTGCAAAGCCCATGGAGTTGTCTCTCTGCCTCACTCACCACCTCACCTTCATTCATGCTGTCCCATGCAGTGGCAGTACCCTTCTTTCCCTCCACCTGCCAAGCTTTTCCTTGTTCTTTGAGAGCTAGCCCAAGTGCTGTAATGATAATATCTATCATCTCTTAAGTGCTTTCCAGGCACCGTGCTCAGCACTTGACTTGCCTCGTCTCATTTACACAATATTGTCTCCATGCTCCTTTCATTCCCTCCGAATTGTTCTTTATCTGCCTTGTGCCAAACGGGTTCCTCTCTCCTCTTTAGTTCCAAAGCATTTGACCACATCTCTGTTGTGGCTCTCAACTAGTAATTGTTAGTTTCAGATCTGCCTCTTCCATTGAACTAGATGCTCTCGAGAGACAAGGAATAGATGTTATTCAACTTTTCATCCCACCCTAGAGTCACCCAGCATGTGGTAGATTTTCAATAAATGGAAGAGGGTAGACAGGAGGGTGGGAGACCAAGAGACTGAAATTCACTGACATTATTCCATCAGTCGTATCATAGGGAGTGGTCCTCTGACTTGGAGCCAGAGCTATAGAATCAAACCAGACAAAATAGACCTGGCTGTTGGAGGAACGTGGGGGCCAGACCCAGGATGTACCTTACCTGGCCCCTGCCTTGCCATCCATGAAAGGATGAGTTGGGACCGTCTCTGGCTCCACAGTCTTTTTTCAACTCTGCATGCTTTGCAATTGGCTCCAGAGATCCTGGCTTAGAAGCTTTGCTGTAAAATGATGGTTAGTTTCATTCCACAGCACTGTTTCAGATATTCTCAGCTGCTCCTTGTCGCGTGTTGTTCTTAAGGTATTGCGGTGAATGAAGAGCTATCCAAGACAGGTAGCCCAAAGAAAATGCATAGCTAAGGCGTGGCTCCCGCAGGTGGGAAGATCAGGTGGTCATAACCCCTTTCTAAATGGATCTATTCTTTTTGAGTAGGAGGCCCTTTTACAAGACACAGACATCTTTGATGCTTACTCATTCATTGAACGCCCATTCTGTGCACCCAGTCTACAGTGGGCACTGTTCAGAGCACGCATCCTTGTAACCCCTGGAGTAACCGCCAATTCATGCCACCCACATCCAACTTCTATGAGCTCCAAGGCTGTGGATTTTTAAAGCCAGCCTTCTGTTCCTTTGCTCTCACTGTTTCTGGACTAACATACACGTTTGTCCAGGTACGAGCGATTGGTCATCAGCACCAGCTGCAAACTCAGCTGGGTTTCTGCACAGCCTCCCTCAAACAAACCTCATTAGTAAACATGGAAACTACCACAAAGTCTATTTCAAAATTACTTCTCCCTTCCTAGCTGCCCATCTCTTCTGCTGCCACCACTAGGGGTAAGCAGCATGATTTTTCTGCTTCTAACAAGTCATTTTCTTCTGAGGATTTCAAGTATCCCCACTCCCACCGGGACATAGTGTATGCTGTATTTTACAAATTCGTTTATGATAGTCATGAAGAGGTTATCGAACAGAACTTAGCTTACACATTTCTCTAGCACAGCTTTGTTCTTATTTTATTTGCCCACTTGTCTGCTTCCTTCAGGAGACAGGGACCAACCGAAGGGAAGGAGCTGGTTTAATTTAATTTTATGTCTCTAATTCCAAGCATCAAGCCAAGTAAAATGCAGTTCTTGAATATTTAACAATCTTTATGTAGCCACGGTCTAAAGGGTCATAAAATCTGAAATATTGTGGAACTTGACCTAGAAACATTCTTTCTATTTTATTCCTATCTGACTGGCAAAAATTAAAGTTACTCAGTGATGGAGAACGGGTTGGGGCAATAGGCATTCACACACATGGTTGAGGGAATAGAAATTGGTTTTCGGGACTTCTCTGGCGGTCCAGTGGTTAAGATGCCGCGCTTCCACTGCAGGGGGCATGGGTTTGATCCCTGGTCAGGGAACTAAGATCTTGCATGCCGTGCCAAGAAAAAAAAAAAGAAAAATGAAATTGGTTTGGCCTCTTGGGAGGACAGTTTGACAATGTCATAGTTCAAACTGCAGGGAATTTTCCTTACAGAAAAAATCATACCAGTGTACAAAGATACATGCTGTGTAAGCAAGGATGTCATAGCATCATACACTTGTAGTAGGAAAAAAAACAAAATAATCTTCACTGCCAGCAAGGGACTAGAAAACAAATTATGGTAAATTTTTATTACGGGAATATCACGTAGCCTTTAGGACTGAGGTATATCTATATGTGTTGACATATGCTAAGATAAATTAGCTGAAAAGGGAAGTTTCAGAAAAGGGTTGTACAGATGTGTTAAAAAGAAAAAAGGATAAACATGTAAATGCATGTGGATTTGTATATGCATAAGAAATTTATGGAAAGACATAAAACATTCAGGGATTTCTTCTGGAGAAAAAGAAATGAGTGGATGATGATTGGGGAAATTTCCCTTTCCATTTCCCACATTTCTGTACGGTTTGAATTTTAATAATGAGTTTGTCTTCTTTTTATAATTAAAAAGCATAAAATACAGCAATAAGAAAACAAAAGCTTGATTTCATACGTTAAAAAAAAAATGAAATTCTGGAGAAACTCTTCCCTGTTTCTTAATAAGGCAATAGGCAATGACTCTAAAGCGTTTTTTCTCTGCCCAGTTCATGGGGTGGGGGTGGGGCGATGATGACTACAGAGTTCCAGAAAGGAATCTGGGGACAGGAAAAGTCACCAAGAAGACCCAAGAGCCCTGAAGAAAGTAAGTGTGAGAATGTGTGCCTTCTACTTGCTCTTGGATGACAGGAAATAAAGCCAGTTCTGACTGAGACTCTGAAACATTCTGGGAGCCAAGAAATTCTGAGAACTCGCCAGGCTGGCATGGACACTGGGGTCTGTAACCAGCGCCAAGAAGCAAAGGTTAGGAATGCCTAGGTAAGTAATAGACATAAGTAACCAGGGTGAACAAAACAACAGACCCAGTCCCCTGGGATGTAAGTGACACAGGGCTCTGCTCGCCTATCCCCTCTGCTCTGAAGCTATGACTCCCAGGGACTGACTTCACTGACACTAATGTAATAATTATTGTTGGTATGTATCGAGTACATCCTATGTGCCAGACACAGGCTAAATAATCATAGCCTCTCATACGATTATTATTCCGATCTTACACACTGGTAAATTGAGGCTCAGCAAAGTTAGCAAATAGCTTCTCAAGGTTACAGTAAGTGGCAGAGGCAGGGATCCAACTGAGGTCTGACTCCAGAGCCAGCCAAGGTCACTGCTAGCCTTTCCCCCATCTGGGGAAGAACTAGAGAAAGGCACTCCCTCAGGGCAGGGACAGCTTACAAAGTGCAACAGCATTTTTTGCCCAAAGTCAGACAGCATCATGATTAAGTTAAAGGACTTGGAAGCTAGATGTCCTGATTCAAATCCTGACTCCACCACTTACTGGCTATGTGACAAGGGCAAGTCATTGAACCTCACTTTCCTCAGCCGTAAAATCAGGGTCGTGGTAAGGTCACCTCTTAGAGTTGCTAGGAGGACTAAAAGTTAAATAGTGCTTGGCTCATAATAAGTACTAATTGTTAACCATTATTATTAATATTAAGAAAAAGATGGGGCTTCCCTGGTGGCGCAGTGGTTGAGAGTCCACCTGCCGATGCAGGGGACGCGGGTTCGTGCCCCGGTCCGGGAAGATCCCACATGCCGCGGAGCGGCTGGGCCCGTGAGCCATGGCCGCTGAGCCTGCGCGTCCGGAGCCTGTGCTCCGCAACGGGAGAGGCCACAACAGTGAGAGGCCCGCGTACCGCAAAAAAAAAAAAAGAAAAGAAAAAGATGCCCTTCCTTCCAGGTAGATGCAACCCTGCAGGGTACAGAGCTAGGCAAGCGGCGCGGGCTAGCTTTAGGTCCCTCCCTCAGCCATGTGCCATCAGGCTAAACACAATGCTACAACTTTACACCGGGCCTCCTGAGCAATTAACTTCCACGTGCTGCCAGCTCTTCCTCTTGGCTTCCCCTCTGCCAGCCTGGCTGTGAACCAGAATCACCTGGCACACCTTTTAAAAATACAGACTCCCAGGGTCCCACCTTGGCCGGTTCTGACTCAGGTAGGCTGGGCTAGGGCCAAGGGATCTATCTGTGTGTTTAACAATCCCCAGGTGACCAGGTGACCCAGGAATAGTGTGTCTCCCGACACACGTTTCTGGAAGTGCTAGAAGCCCCTCACACCTGTTCTGGCTGTTTCCGTTGCTCCTTGCGGGCAAGCAGCCTTTCCTTCAGGCTTGGTCCCAGGTCTGGGCACACAGAGAAGGGGAGCAGTAAGTCCGCTCCCCTGCAAACCAGCCTGCAGAGCAGATGGCTGGGTGAACAGGCGCGACAGGCTAAATTTGCTTGAGTGGGTGATACCAGGGACCCCTCACCTGTAGACTTGGGCTTCCCCAGACCTTTGCTCCCCAAAGTGCAGTTCACAGACCAGCAGAATGGCTCCCCCTGGGAGCTCGTTATAAATGCAGATGCTCAGGCCCCAGACCTAATGCATCAGATTCTGCATTTTACAGAAACCCAAAGGCTGTGAGCAAGTTTGAGGGCTGTGCTCAAGATTCCTTCCCCCATCAGAATAAGTTCTAATCCATGCACACCTCTAACCTGTCCAAACACCCTTTGGGGCCGCTCTTTTCTTTCAAACTCCCAGAGAGCCCTGGAAAAGCAGCCTGGTCCTTTCAACAGCCCAGATCTAGGCTCAGCAGGATGAGGCTCATGATGAACCTTTGCTTTAATGAATTATTTCAAAGCTCACATGAAAATAAACCTTCCCACTAAATTGAAAAAGAGACAACAACTCTGGCCTCTATGATTCTGGGGCGTAAAACATTCCCTTCTTTTGTATAGAGTCGTGACCCCTACTTCCCTGGCCAAAGCCATCCAAAGACATCAAATGCTCAAAGAAAACAAGCCATGTCTTCCTATTGGCCAAGCTTCAAGTTATCAGGCAGATTTCACACTGGAGCTTGACCTCATTAATCCAAGGCCTATCACACTGCTGTAAATGTCAGTGGAAAAATAGCCATTCAGTGGGTTTCCTTCATTCCACCAGAAAGGGAAAAAAACAGGAAGCTGACAGCAGCTGCGCCCCAGCTTGGCAGATCCCAAGGGCCCAGCCGACAGGGCGTTCCTTATGAGCACCTACATTCCCCTGCCCCAGCCTGCTTGTCCAGATAAAGGTGGGTCCTGCGTCTATATGAGCAAAATGCAGCGGTGATCGTAGCAACAGTGCTGATAATTCGGGCCCCCTAGCACCTGCTCGGGAAGGAAAAGAGCTTGGTCTGGATTTCTTTGGCCTGAATGACCAGTTGGCTGTTCATCATTCAAGTTCAGCTGAATCGCTTCGGTCCATTCAAACTGTCCTGCAAGCCAAACCTCTGGGACTCCAAGGGACATAAGGCCTTCCAAGTACTCATTCATCCCTTTAATGCATATTGGTTGTCTCCTGTGTGCCGGCCATCATGCTGGGCAACTGGGGACACACGGCTGAATGAATCAGACACAGTCACTGACCTTAGGGGCCTCATGTCCAGTGTAAGCTTTCTCAATTTCGGCACTATTGACATTTGGGATGGGACAATTCTCTGTTCTGGGGGGCTGCCCTGGGCACTGTACGATATCTTGCAGCCTTCCTGGCCTTGATCCACCAGATGCCAGTAGCTCCCCGCCCCCTCTGCACTTTCCCACTTGTGACAACCAAAAATGTCTCCAGACATTGCCAAACTGCCCCCAGTTGAGAACCACTGGCCTAGTGCGGGGGAGACAGAGTAAAAGGATAATGACCAGAGATAGCCATATAATCGCAATTATGCTAAGAGCCATGGAGGGAAATTTTGTGGATACGATACCAATATATTTATGATGTGGAAGTCAATTTCATGCGTGATTACATCCCTTATGACAACTCTGAATTGTATATATATACACATACACGTATATGTGTGAGTGTGTGTGTGTGTGAGTGTGTGTGTGATCTGTATTTCCAGTTGAAGAAATTGAGGTGCAAGGAAGTGAAGAAACTGGCCAACACCCAAAAGCTAGTGAAAGGCAGAGGCAGGATTTGAACCCGTGGCCCTGAACTTTGCCTCCTGTAGAAAAGGAAATTCGAGCCTTTGTTTTGATGTCTTCTGTAAACAGGTAGGGTGTGTGGTCACGTGATGCTCTAACCAGCCATCCTAAAAGACTCGTTCCTTCCTGGGGTCACCGTGGAGCGCTACTGCCACCTGCTACATCAATCAAGCTGCAGACTGCCTGCGTCAAGGCACGTCCGTGGGGCCTAGCGGGCCAAGGAAGGAAGCCCTGAATTCTGAGACATCCAAGAACAGCTCCCCGTCGCCAAGTGCCTGCACGCAGGGCCTTCCCAAACATCAGGGCTGGGAGAGGATGGGGCAGTCCCCAGGGACCCGGAGCGCACCCCACTGTGATCCATCGCCAAGATGCCTACAGCCCAGCATCCAGGGCTACTACCAGACATTCTGCAGTCAGCTTTAGGTATTTACCAAGGGCATGCGCGAGGTGGTACACATAGCACAGAGCAACTTCGGAGACCTCTAGACATGAGTTCCTGCCGCTTATGAGCTGAGTGCCCTTTAGCAAACTGCCTCATCCTCTGTGCCTCAGTTTCCCCTTCTGTTCAGTGGGGATAAATGCATCTACTTCAATAAATCAGTATGAGGATTCGATGGCAATACGAGCAGAGACCTTGGTCAGTGACCAGCATCCAGAAAAGTACTTGGTACCTTATTATGGTCGAGGGAACAAGAGCGTGACGCTTCCTCCACCCACATCCCCTTCCTTCAAGTGAGAAACGTCCCAGGAAGAGAGAAACAGGCGCAGAAGTAGCAAAAGCATCTCTGGAAGAAGGAGGGGACCTCTGTGCTTTCCAGGTAGGAGGAAGAGGAAGGACAGTTCATGTACTGGCAAACGTGCACAGACCAGCCCTTCCTCGCCTGCAGAAGTTAATTCTAGACTGCGATCAGACATCTCCGTTAGCTGCAGGGGGCCTGCTTTGGGTGAGCAAGCGTTTAATCATTCGGGACCCCTTGGCAGGATGGCCTTGCTCCCTGGCCTTGCCTCCTGCCCCTCCCTAAGTCACACCCTACGGGGATGGTGCTCCAGCTATAACTCCTGCTCACTGCTCTCCGAGACACTCAGCACTTTTAAGCCTCTGTGCCTTTGCACAAGCTGTTCTCTTGGCTCAGGCTGCCCACCCCCCTACTAGCCACCACCTGGATATCTGTCTCTGAAGGGCTCAAATGTGCCCCTACTGCAAAACTTGCCCACCTGCAATTGGTCACTGCAGACTAATAATAATAGCAACCAACATTTGCAAGCACTGATTAATATCTAGAAGGCTCTGAGCTGAGGTTTTTGCCCATGTGGTCTCACTATTCTCCTCACATCACCACCCTAGAGGTAATGCATCTGTCCATCGCCACCCAGCTACAAGGTGGCAGATTCAGGAATGAGACCTGGGTTCGTTAGCCGAGCCCACCTGTTCATCCATCCCTCGACTCCTCATTCCTCTTCTTGCCAGTGAAGCTGGGTCCTCACTATCACCTTTTGCCCCTAGATTGAGAAGCCTGAGAGCTGCCTGATTCATCTTGAAATCCCTCGCTAAGCACAATAGCTAGAATGGAGTAAACATCTGTTGAACGAATCAACAAATGCTGCAAAACGGCAGCCAGATGAGAAAAGCTAAATGACAGACTTCCTAGAGACAGGCCCATGCTGGACTTGAACTCCCAGAAATCAGCAGCACCCCCTCCAGGCTAAGGGGCTTTCCCTGTCCTGTTAGCTAGAGGCAGAAGAGTTCTGACATCCCCCAGATTCGGGGGGTGGGGGAGTGAGGGTGAGAGGGGGGAACCTGTGAGAGCCCAATGCAAAGGAGGAAATGGTGGTGATGGTGATGATAAACATGTCCTGCATTCCTGCCCATACCAGGTGCTGCACGAAGCACTTCCTGTGCATCACGGGCTCACAGAATTCTCACAACCCCACAGAGCAGGCATTACTATTACACCTATTTTACAGATGAGAAAACGAGGAGTGAGAGAGAGTAAATAATTTACCCAGGTCACAGAGCTTTTAAGTAGAGACCTGTAATTTGAACTAGGCCTATCTGACTCCCTTGCTCTTCAAACTTTGTGGCTTTCTGTAGGAGGCAAGCTTGTCCAAGTCCTCCTTAAATCCCAGTGTCTAGGATGTACTCAGGATAAAGAAGGTCATCCTAGCCTCTGCTGGAAGAATGCCACTTGGGACCCACTGTACACCAAGTGCTTCAAGTCCTGGGTGCAGGTGGCATGGAGGTGAGGGTGGCTAGATTGGCACAGGGGTCAAGGTTGGGTGAGGTTCCTGATGGTCCAAACACAGCACAGGAATCCAGGTATGTGCCTTCCGTGATCCATAAAGCCATTCTGGCTGTAGTCTCTGTTGGTTAGAGAATGTTGACGCTGGGTATGGAGCAGGTTTTGAGAAGAACCTGGGGCCCTAGTTTCCAAAGAGTCCAAATGAATTCTGCAGAAGGTTACTGCCTTGGGGAAAAACCCTCCTTTCTGCGTCAGCATCCTCTTAGCCCTGTGGCTCAGGCTCCCGAACAGACGTAACAGCTGGATTAGAAACGTAACCTCCACTCCAGCATCAATTACCAAAGAGAACGAAGTCTGAGCATGCACTGGGTCTTGCCTGCCATGTCCCTCCACGCCAGGAAAGATTCAGAGGGCGCAAGGATGCAAGGAGCCCCAACCCAGAGCCCACCAATGAACGGCACAGAGGGAGGAGACCAAAAGAGGGGTGAGCGGGATCAAGTGGTCTTCCTGAAGGAAGACATTCAGAGGCTGGCAAGAGCTGGGACCAGGAGAGGGGTCAGGAAGGTTCCAGGGAGGGGGACGCTGTTGGGTAGACTCCAGTTCACAGCAGAGTACGAAGTTGAAGGTCCAAAGTGTCTGGTTGACATCTTGCCTCCAACATCCTGGCGGCAGGTGGGAGATGAGGGGCTGGGAGGCTGTGTGGGAAAGTCCGGGAGCAGGCTGAGAGCTGAAAGGTCTCACCAGCGCCCACCAGCCGCCCGCAAGCTGCCTCTTTATGACAGAGCGGAGGGAGGAAGATGTGGAAACTCCCCCAGCCCCTGCAGAACCACCCACCAGGGCTCTACTTCAGCTCCTGCCTAAAAAGAGACACGCCCCACTGCAAAGCGTTCTGAGAGGCGCTGGTATTAACAGCGGAGCGCTCCCGCTGCCGAGCTCCGCTGCACCCAGCACCTCACACGGTCCTCTCCCCATCCTCCCACGGCCTGATTAGCCCCGTTTCCTAGAGGCAACTGAGGCTCCGAGGCCAAGGGCCTCGCTCTCGGGCAGAGAGCTAGTCACTGGCTGAGCTAAGAAGCTTTATGGCCAGTCTCGAAGGAGGCCTCCCTGATGGAGGGTTTTCCTCCGGTGCTTCACCAGACACGGGCAATGGCAGGGCCCACAGGGAAGTACCCCCGCTGGCCGAAGTGGCCAACGGCAGGCCCCTTCCCGGGGGCGCCCTGCGGGCAAGGGCGCCTGATACCTCGGGGGTCCGGGTCCTCCACAGAAGGCGATTCAGAGGCGGCACCTGGTGCCCGGGGCCGCTGAGAGCTGGTGGGCGCTTCTGACAGTGAGAACAGGGGCCCATTATGTGGAATCCAGTCACATGGGCGCGCAAGCAGCTCGGTTTTCGGTTCTGAGAAGCGCTTATGGAGCCGCGTCTCTCTCCTCGGGCTCCAGAGATGCCCGGGAGCACCGGGTCTCGGGTTTTTCGCGCCGCCCTCCCAGGAGGGCCAGATTCAGAGCTCCAATTATCCGCCCGAGGCTGGGAGCTGCATCATCAGCATCTCCCGCTAAGCCGGTCCGGACTGGAGAAGAAGGAGGCGGGGAGTCGGCCTCAGGGAAGGAGGCGGGCAGAGAACGCCCCCCCACCCCTGGCTCTCCACTCGGGACAGTCTGGACAGTTCAGTCTGGGCGCTCCCGGTGACCTTGGGGAGACCCCTTTGCGCGACCTCTCCGGGGAGGGCTGCACAGTTTCTGCCCATCCTAGGCGCTCGGGGGCGCTCCTCCGGCAGGAGTCGATGCGCGGGACTCGGGAGGGGAGGAGAGCTCCAGGTGCGGGGGACCGAGCCGCGGGCGCACGGCTGCCCTTCGGAGAGGCCGGGAACAACCACGCGCGGGGTCTCCCCGGGGCCGCGGGGCGCTGTCAGCTGGATCCCGCAGGAGGCGGTTCTGCACGCGGGGGCGCCTGCCCTGGGGACCTTTCCCGCCCAGGCAGGAGCCCTCTCGGCGCCCTGCCACCGCCTGCGGGGAACAAGCGCCGCCACGCGAGGGGGCGGCGCCCCCGTGCCGGGCCCGAGGCTGGGCGCCGGGGCTGTCTGGTGCTGGTTGTGGCTCCTTCTGCCCGGCATTGCGCCCCCCGGCAGACGGCGGCCCAAGAGCCCAGAACCCGCGAAGGAGCCCCCTGCCCGCCCCAAGAGCCGGCCACAGCGGCCGCAGCCAACAACCTGCCACTGCGCCCCGTACCCCGGCCTCATCTCTGGCGCGCAAGACCCGGGAGAACGCCCCCACCCCAGCCCGACTCTCGGGTCCTGCGCTCCCGGTACCCGCCTTTCCAGGCTCCCCCCACCCCCAAATTACCTTCTGCCGCCAGCCCTTAGCCAAAGCTCCACACACACCCCCAGCCAGACCCTCAGAGGCTGGGACCGCCTCCTCACCGCGATCCTCATCCCCCGCCCTGTCGAGCTGCAGAACGCAGGGAAGCAGGCGGCGCCGCGGAGGAACTCACCCGCTCTCCCGAGCCCTGCCCCGGGCGGCTCCCGGCCGTGGCTCGGTCCGTCCGTCCCCGAGCCGCAGCTGCCAGTGCGGCGACAGAAGCCTGATCCGCACGACCGCGAGCCTCCACCCCGCCCCTCGGCTCCTCCTCCGAGGCGGGGCCTGAGCTCGTGGGAAGGGAGTGGGCGCGCTCTACCCTGCCTGGCCGACGAGGCAGCTCCAGGAAGGGTCCTCGCGTCTCTGGGTGCTCCCCACCCCTTCACCACCCTACCCTTTGAGCGGCTGGAAATTGAAGGTGGATGAAAAGCGACCAGGATTCGGAAGAGTTTTCCTTACGGGCTTCCTCCCACCCTCCAACACTACTAGCTTGGAAAGGGGGAAGCCCAGGACTGGATTCTTGCTCCCATTTGATGGAAGAGCATCAGGAAGCCCAGAGAGCCGCAGTAAACCACCCAAGGTCACACAGCATTAGTACAAGTGCCAGCAATTCAAGTCTCCTACCTTGAAGCCTGAGTCAGAAGGCTTCCTAGGACGTCAAGGAGCCCAACCAGGCCTTGCCGTGGGGGCAGGTTTGTGTGATCAGGTCCCCCAACTGAGGGGTGGGAGACGAGAGCCAGACTAGTGGGAGTATGGGGACCGTGGCCTGCGACGTAGAATCGCGTTATTTACTCTTTCTGGGAAGAAAGGAGGTGAAGCAAAGGAGGAAGGAAGTGGTCGTACCTCCACTGACGTCTGCCGCTGTTTGGGAGGTACCGGATCTAGAAAGGGGCTGCCTCCCTGAGATAAAAAGTAATACACACCCGGTGGCTCCTATCATTGAATTCAATCCTCTTTCCTGGGCTGAAGACCCCTCCACTCAGCACCATCTTTTCTTTAGAGGACAGTGGATTTAACTATCTTTAAGTTGCTGTTGAGAAGACCCTTCTCTCCACCCCACCCCCACCCCCCAGGAAGAGGAGAGAAAGTTAACAAACAAAAGGGGAAAAAAATCCATCCCCAAACATTCTCTGGAATCCACACTCACTGAACGCGGGCTTTAGAACAATAGAGTTCTCTTCTGCACAAAGGGCCTTGTTTCCTGAGCTTTCTCAGCCTCCAGACTAGAACCCTAGGCACCCCAGGGCCAGCCAGTGGGGCACAGAGAAGGTTTAAGTTTGGGGAGTTTCAGGGTGATACCCAATTAATTCAATTCCATTTCTTGTTCAAAGAAATCCCTTACTTATTATTATATAGCAACGTTCTTCTGAGGCTGACAGTATAACCTGAGTTTAGTGATTTCCTGTTTGCTGAGGAAACTCCGTGACCTTTCTTGGGGAAGTGAAAACCTCTGGATTGGGCTTATTCTGGGCCCCCAAGCTCCCCAGTTTCTCTGAAAGCTCCTCCCCAATTTGACCCCTGGCTTCCTCTCAGATCATTAATAATCCAGTTGTGAATGACACCGTTTCAGAAGAGCAATTAGAGAGCAGGACAGGTAGGGAAGACTTAAAGTGATGTTTAAAATAACCCAAGGGGATCATTGTTCGCTGCAGAATGTTTCCACTGATTTATCCTGAAGAGCTGTGGGCTGAGAGGGCGGGAATCCGTCTCTCCAGGGCATGCGCAGAACTTGGAGCCTGCTTCCTGAAATGATGCCTTGAGTATGGGTCCAAATCCCCATGCTGTCTGTTCATTTACACTGCTCTCAATGTTCGATATCCAAAGTTCAAGTATCCTCAGAATCCGGTGGAAGACTCACATTTCCTGATTTCAAAACAAAGCTACAATAATCAAGACAGTGCAGTACGGTATAAGGATAGTCACGGATCAATGGAATAAAACTGAGATTCCAGATATAAACTCTTATTTTTATGATTGATTTTCAACAAAAGTGACAAGACAATTTAAAGAATAGTCTTTTCAACCAGTGGTGCTGGGACAACTGGATTTCCATACGTAAAAGAATGAGGTTGGACCCCCTACCTCACACCATATACAAAAATTAAAACAGATAAGGCTGAAACATAAGAGCTAAAACCATGAAACTCGCAGAAGAAAACATAGACATAAGTTGTGACCCTGGATTAAGTTGTGGTTTCTTAGCTATGGCACCTAAAGCACCAGCAACAAAGGGAAAAAATAGACAAGTCGGACTTCATTAAAATTAAAAACTTTTGTGCTTGAAAGGACACCATCAAGAAAGTGAAAAGATAACTGTAATGGGCTGAATTGTGTTCCCCCAAAATTCACATGCTGAAGTCCTAACACTCAGTACCTCAGACTGTATCAATAATTCTGTTTGGAGATAAGGTCTTTAAAGCAGTGATTAAGTCAAACTAAGGCCCTGAGGGTGGGGCCCTAATCCAATATACCTAGTGTCCTTATAAGAAGAGGAAGAGGCATAAGGGATGCTTGCACAGGGGAAAGGTCATGTGAGGACCCAGGAAGAAGATGGTCATCTACAAGTCCAAGAGAGAGGCCTTGGGAGAAAACAAATCTGCAGACACCTTGATCTTGGACTTCTAGCCTCCAGAACTGTGAGAAATAAATTTCTGTTGTTTAAGCCACCCAGTTTGTGACATTTTGATATGGCAGCCTTAGCAAACAAATACAATAACCCACAGAATGGGAGGAAATAGTTGCAAAGCATTTATCTGACTTGTATCTAGAATATATGAGGAACTCTTACAACTCAGTAATAAAAAGGCAAATTACAATTTAAAAAATGAGCAAGGAATCAGAATAAACATTTCTCCAAAGCAGACGTAAAAATGGCCAATAAGTACATGAGAAGATGCTCAACATCATTAGCCATCAAAGAAATGCAAATCAAAACTACAATGAGGGAATTCCCTGGGGGTCCTGTAGTTAGGATTTGGCACTTACACTGCCGGGGCCGGGTTCAATCCCTGGTCAGGGAACTAAAATACCACAAGCCACGCAGCCAAACAAAAACAAAAACAAAACGAAAACAAAAAAACCACAATGAGACACAATTTCAAACTCATTAGGATGGCTATAATCAAAAAGACAGGTAATAACAAATGTTGACAAGGATGTGGAGAAATTGGAGACTTCATACGTTGCTGGTGGGAATCTAAAATAGTATAGCTGCTTTGAAAAACAGTCTGGCAGTTCCCCCCAAATGTTAAACATAGAGTTTCTGGCTGACCCAGCAATTCCACTCCTAGGTATATACCCAAGAGAAGTGAAAACAATGTCCACACAAACTTGTACACAAATGTTCATGACAGCATTATTCATAATAGCCAACAAAGGGTGACAGCCCAAATCTCCATCAAATGATAAATGGATCTGGAAAACAGTGTGTGCATACAATGCAATGCTATCTGACGATCAAAAGGAGTGAAGTACCAATACATGCCACAACATGAACCTTGAAAACATGCCACGTGAAGGAAGCCAGTCACAAGACCACATATTGTATGTTACCATTTCTATGAAATGTCTAGAAGAGGCAAACCTATAAAGACAGAAAGTAGATTCCTAGTTGTCTAGGGTTGGGAGGAGGGATTGGGGGCAAATGGAGAGTGACTGATAATGGGCACCGGTTTTCTTTTTTTTTTTTTTTTTAAGTGAAATATAATTGGCATATAACCAGTTTCTTTTTGCTGTGATGAAAATGTACTAAAATTGATTGGAGTGATAGTTACATGACTATGAACATACTAAAAACCATTAAATTGTATACTTTAAATGGGTGAATTATATGGTATGTGAATTACATCTCAATAAAGTATTTACCCCCCCCCCCAAAAAAAAAGGTCAAACTATACTCTGGTCCTTGAAAGCAACACTGACCATGTCTAAACCTCTCTATTCTGCCCCAGGTAGGAAAGTCCCTCCTTTTATTTTGAGGCCATCTTTGGTCCATTAGATGGTCTAATGCCAATGAGCATTCTAATAGACTATGGAAAATGTTGGAGGACCTGAAAATAAATGGATTGGCTCCAACATATAAAATCTAAAACATTGATGTTTACAAATATAGAATTAAATATCTACACAACTTTGGGTCAACCAGTCAACTGCAACTCATGCCAACTCATAGTTACATATAAATTATACAGAAGGTAAAATTGGGGTGAATTATATGGTTGCTGTGATGTGACGCAAAGTCTCCAGAAGAAGGAAGGTCTAGAGATTCCTGAGTGTGAAAAAATGAGCTAATCCAGCCTCATAGGGATTCACTTTAGTAGTTATTTGATCCACTGGTTCTTAATGTCTGCCGGTGGGCAGGTGCTGGGCTGGCTGCATTCATTCACTCAACAAATACTTAGTCCAGTGGAGAACAGTATAGAGTTTCCTTAAAAAACTAAAAATAGAGTGACCATATGATCCAGCAATCCCACTCCTGGGCGTATATCTGGAAAAGACAAAAACTCTAATTCAAAAAGATACATGTGCCCCAATGTTCACAGCAGCACTATTTATTATAGCCAAGACATGGCAGCAACCTAAATGTCCATCAACAGATGAATGGTTAGAGAAGATGTAGTACATATATACAATGGAATATTACTCAGCCATTAAAAAGAATGAAATAATGCCATTTGCAGCAACATGGATGGACCTAGAGATTATCATACTAAGTGAAATAAGTCAGACAGAGAAAGACAAATATCTTATGCTACCACTTTTATGTGGAATCTAAAACAATGATACCTTGAACTTACTTACAAAACAGAAATAGACTGACAGACATAGAAAACAAATTTATGTTTACCAAAGGGGAAAGGGGAAAGTGGGGGAGGGATAAATTAGGAGTTTGGGATTAACAGATACAAACTGCTCTATATAAAATCGATAAACAACAAGGATCTACGGTATAGCACAGGGAACTATATTCAATATCTTGTAATAACCTATAATGGAAAAGAATCTAAAAAGCAAAACGGGGACTTCCCTGGTGTCACAGTGGTTAAGAAGCCTCCTGCCAATGCAGGGGACACGGGTTCGAGCCCTGGTCCAGGAAGATCCCACATGCCGTGGAGCAACTAAGCCCGTGCGCCACAACTCCTGAGCTTGCGCTCTAGGGCCCACGCGCTGCAACTACTGAAGCTTGTGTGCCTAGGGCCCGTGCTCAGCAACAAAAGAAGCCACCGCAATGAGAAGCCTGCGCACCGCAACAAAGAGTATCCCCCGCTCGCTGCCAACTAGAGAAAGCCCGCGCACAGAAACAAAGACCCAATGCAGCGAAAAATAATAAATAAATAAAAAGCAAAATGATTCTCAAATACACACACACACACACACACACAACATTGTAAATCAACTATACTTCAATTGTCCAGTGCCTGGCCCAGAGTAAGCCTGGATAAGTGGCTGATTCTGGTGGTGAAGATGTTGGCTCCAGGCCAGGCCCAACCAACAGAAATGCAGGAAGTGCAGAGGGTGCCCCATGGGCTCAAGCGAAGATGACCAGATGGGAGAAAGGCATCCTGGGTAGGAGTATGGGCTCTGCCGTGAACTCGCTGGGCAGTCATTTCCCCTTCCAGAGTGACGGTTTCCTGGTCTGTGAAACTCCGATTGTAAAATACTTGCTTGTCTTTGTGTGTGTCTTTTTTCCCATGTCCCCGTGCTTTTGAGGGAAGTGACCTTTCTTTGACCTGTTTTGTAAGCGCCCCAAAGAAAGAGCGCATAAGTGGCGTAGAGAGAACACCAGATGTTTTCGGCTGGCAGGTGAGCTCAGTCCTGTGTTGCTGTGTGTTCAAGGGGAATGAGGAGAAGGGGAAGTAGGGTTTTCATTTTTATATTCCGTTTAGAGAGAACCGTCTTAGCCCAGCGGCTCTCAATTTGACAGCACGTTGGAATCACTAAGGAGGCTTTTTTTTTCTTAAGAAATTTGTTTACTTAGCTTTAAAGTTTTAGGTAACAATCCACATCGAATCAATTTCTTATATCACAGTGTGCAATTATTTTTCTCTATAATGGCTAATGATTCACATTTATTCTTTTTTTAATACAATTTTTTATTCTATATTGGAGTATAGTTGATTTCCAACGTTGTATCAGTTTCAGGTGTACAGCAAAGTGATTCAGTTATCCATATATAAGGCAGATTTTTAAAAATGTCGATGCCAGGCTCTCCCCCAGGCGGTTTGAATCAGATTCTGGAGGTGGGGCTCTTACCTTTAAACATACACACAGATCACAAATACTCCCCGGGGTTGTTTAAAATGCAATGTGCAGCCAGGCTAAGGATCACCCTCCAGACCTGTGCTTCTCAAACTTTGGGGAGCATAAAATCACCCCACGGAAGGAAAGGAAGAGAGTGTTAAATGCTGATTCCTAGGCCTGTCCTTTGCACCCCTCTCTCACTCTTGAGTTAGGATGGGGCCTAGGGATGTGGCCTAGGGATATTTGATGGATTCTCGTGACCAGTTTGTCTTAGTCAAAGCCTCCAGTTGCCTTGATAGTAACACCCCAGGGTTTCCCAAATTCCCTGAGTAGAATAGTTGCCTGGGGCACTTATTAAAAATACAGATGCCATTTTACAACCACTTAATCATTGATTGAGGAGGTAATTCATCCACAAATGCTAGAGCCATTGGGTAGAAAGTTGGGTAACAGAATATTCGCATGGTTCCAAAAATCAGATCATTTACTGATTAAAAAGGGGGAACGTGTACCTTCACAATAGAAATACCCAGCAGTCCCCCCCTTAGCCAGTGATCAAACCCAGCATCGACCTGACATTGTGTGCCCCTTTGTGATGCAATAAGATGTACTTGACATCTTCTATGTCATATTCTTGCCAAAAATACTTAACCTGATTTTAATCATGAGGAAAATTTAGACAAATCTAGAATGTGGGGCATTCCACAAGCCTGGACTCTCTCTTAAAAAGCTAATATTTTCTAAGGTGGGGAGTTCTTCTAGATTAAAAGAGATGAAAGAGACATAACCAAAAGGAGATACATAATGTGTGGACCTTGATTAGATCCTGGATTGAAAAAGTAAATAGCTATAAAAGAAATTTTCCAGACCATGGAGAATTGAACTGTTGTTTGTAGATTAGATAACATTTCTGAATTAATGTTAATATTCTGAGACATGATAATGGTATTGTGGTGACGGAGGAAAAGGTCCTTATCTTATTCTTAGGGGATGCCTGCTGAGGAGAGGGCGAAGGAGGGAGAAAGAAAAGCCTAAATGGGCCAAGATGTTAACAATTGGTGAATCTAGGTGAAGGGTATTCAAGGGTTCCTTGTACTTTTCTTTCAATTTCTCTGCAAGTGGGGTATCTTTTCAAAATAAAAAAATTCAGGGTGTGGGGAGGAATGCAGGTTCCTGAGGCCCTCCCCTTGGAGATTCTGGTTTAGTATCAGTAGATCCAGAGTGAGGCCTGGGATCTGGATTTTTTTAAGGCGGGCCGGGTGTCGGGGGGGCGGATTTTTATCTGGCCCAAGGCTTCACCATCCCAAGAGGTGCTCCCAGCAACCTCCTCCTCTAGCCGCCTTTCAGTTCCTCCAATGCCCCGCCGGGTGCTACCATCTCTTGGCACTTTCTGTTCCCTCTGCCTGGCCTGCTGTCCCCTCGTTCTCTGCTTAACCTCCACCCTTTTTTCTGGTCTCAGCCCAGATGTCACTTACTCAGAGGAGGCTTCCTAGAAGCCCCTCAGTCAAACCCCCGGGTTTTGGTTCTCATGGTCCCAGAAGCCACAGCTGTAATTGTTCACATGATTGTGACTGTTGGATTCATATCTGCTTCTCCCATCTGACAGTGTTATAGGCTGAATTGTGTCCCCACCCCATATGCAATCCATATGTTGCAGTCCTAACCCCCTGTACCTCAGCATGTGACCGTATTTGAGATGGGGCCTTTAAAGAGGCGATGAAGGGGAAATAAAGTCCTCGAGTTGGGCTCCCACCCAGTATGACTGGTGTCCTTATAAGAAGAGGAGACTTGAGAGTTTCCTGGTGACCTAGTGGTTAGGATTCTGGGCTTTCACTGCCGGCACCCGGGTTCAATCCCTGGTCGGGGAACTGAGATCCCTCAAGCCATGTGGTGAGGCAAAAAAAAAAAAAAAAAAAGATACTAGACACAGAGAAAAGACCACGTGAAGACAGTGGAAAAAGATGGTCATCTACAAGCCAAGAAAAAAGGCCTTAGAAGAAATCAACCCTGCTGATACCTTGATCTCAGACTTCTAGCCTGCAGAATCGTGAGAAAATAAGTTTCTGCTGTTGAAGCCCCCCGGTGTGTGGTCTTCTGTTACGGCAGCCCTAACCAGCTCATATATAGATGGAGAGCATCTCTGATCAGGAACCATGTCTGTTTTGTTTACTGCTGAATTTCTGGGGCCTAACAAAGCTTGGCACACAGGAGGAGCACAGGAAGGACTTGTTGAATGAATGACCTGACCTTTTACAAGGCTGTTGAGGGAAAACATATTACGGGTTCTGGCTTACACTGGGGCTTCAGTAAACAGCACTTGAAAATGCAGCTAGATAATATTTTGTAAATTATAAACTCAGGTTTAGTTTGTCTTCCCTCAATTGTTGTTTTGTTACTCTTTGCCTCTGGGGAAGGACAGACACCACCCAAAGGGAAAAAAAGTGGTTCCTCAGTACTGAATTGCAAAGAGAGTCTGTAATATTCACAACCCAGGTAGTCACTGGAAAGCCAATGCGTTTTTCACATGTTGCTGCCTTGGACAAGAGAGGAAAGGTCTTTTGGAATTCTCGAAATCTAGGCTTGGAAGATAAAGACGCAAAACCTGAGGAAGGGGGCAAGATGTCTAACCCCAAATGACAGATTGGTTGAAGAGATGCTCAACTTCAGAATGATTAGGGAAATGCAAAGAAAACATCCAGGAGAGAAAAGCTGACAGCTGTCAGAAATGGCCACAAAAAAGATCTTTCCATGCTGGGACAGGCTAGGACTATGAAACAGGAACCTCTGGGGTTAGGAGACCAAACACTGGTACCACCGCCTTGGAGAGGAATTTAGCATTATCTAGGAAGGTTGGCCCAGCAACTCCACTTTTAGGGTACTTGGTCTGGAGAAAGCCTCCCACCTGTGTAGGAACAGGTATTTCTCGGCGGCTTTGTCTGAAATCGCAAATGATTGGCAACGTTCTAAATGCCTGCTGATAAGTGGACACCAATGAATTAAGGGGTATTTTAATATGATGGAATTCTAAACAACAGAGAAAATGAACTGAAATAAAGCTACCTGCATCAACATAGATAAATCTGGAAAACAAAATGTGAGTGGGGAAAAAAAAGGCAAGTTGCAGATGAATACTTACAGTGTGATACTTTTATATTTTCAGAACAAAATAGCATCCAATTATGAAACTTACACAGGCGGTAGAATGGCCGCTGCAGATCCATTCTCCATCTTTCACTCTGCTCTGCATCGCTGGGGGTTAAGCTGTAGGGATTCCCTTGTATTCTGGCTTCTTTTAGGGTTTGGCCAAAGGGAGGCACCAGCAGGAGAAACAGGACCATCTGAGTTGGCTGTTTCCCTCTACTGAAGACCATGGCTCCTGGTGGTGGCCCCCTCCAAGCTTTGGTAATTGCTCACTCCCCTTGCCTCAGTTTTTGCATTCATAAAATGGGCGTGATAAAAAAATACCTACCTACCTCCTAAGGTCATCATGTGGAGTTGGTGAGGGTAGGCTCCTGGCACAGTGCCTGGTAGGTTATAAACACTCAGCAAAAGTTAGCTTGGATTATTATTATTATTTATTTATTTATTTTTGCGGTACGCGGGCCTCTCACTCTTGTGGCCTCCCCGTTGCGGAGCACAGGCTCCGGACGCGCAGGCTCAGCGGCCACGGCTCACGGGCCCAGCCGCTCCGCGGCATGTGGGATCTTCCCGGACCGGGGCACGAACCCGTGTCCCCTGCATCGGCAGGCGGACTCTCAACCACTGTGCCACCAGGGAAGCCCTTGGATTATTATTAATCACACCCTTTTTCCATTCCTTCAAAGAACATCTTCCCTCTTTCTTTTTTTTCCCCCTGTTTTTTAAACATAAAATTCTCACGGCTCCCTTTAATATGACTTGAAATTTCAAAATACTGGTCCACAAGAAATCTCTCATCTGAAACCAAGGGAGCCAAATGTGCTTTGGAATTCAGAACTTTGGAGTTTTATAAATGTAATGTGTTGCATGTACTTTATATCAATGACTCACGTACTTGAACATGAATCAGAATCACCAGGAGGGTTCGGTGAAGCACAGAAGTCCTGGGCCCATCCCTGAAGTTTTGATTCCATAGGTCCGGGGTGGAGCCTGAGAATTTCTATGTTTTGCAAGTTCCCAGGTGATGCTGCTGCTGGCCTGGGGACCACACCATGAGAACTAATGCGATCTACTATATAACATCCCTGGGTCAGCACCCCATAATCAAACATTAATATTTCTGCTGTGAAATGTTAATGAAAGAATATAAATAGCCTTATGTCAGTTCAGATTAGGTTTAGCCACTCAGTGAGCTTTTGTAAACTTTCAGAGAATTTTGGATTTGGGAAGAGAATGTAAGGAATTGTGGAGTTATAAATGAAATCTCATGACCAAAGATGAAAGCATACACAAAACAGTAACGCTAGATTACGCTTTTTTAAAAAACTACACTTGACCCACCACCAGCAGGAACTGTGAAATGCTTGTAGAATGAATGAAAATGTTTCTCTTTAAAGAGAAAACAGTGCATGTTTTCTATTGGCCACCAGGTGGCAGCAATAGCTCTCTAGCCAAGTTGGTGGCGGGGCTTGGGGGTGGGTTGGGTTGTACTGGATGGAGAATGGTGCTCTTTGCTTTTATATGAGAAAGCCGGGCTGGTGGTAGCTGCTCTGGAAGAGTGTTTGGGAATGCTGTTGCTGTGTTACACACTATCCCAAAATTTAGGGGAGTAAACAACCATTTTATCGTACTCATGAATTCTGTGCCAAATTCCAAATTTGGAAAGGGCATGGCAGGGACAGCCTGTCTCTGTTCCATGTGTCTGGGGCATCAGCTGGAAGGACTCAACAGTTGGGAGCTGGAATCATCTGGGGACATCTTCACTCACATGTCTCACGATTGGTGCTGGCTGTGAGCTAGGACCTCAGCTAGACGGTCAGCAGGAGCCCCTACATAGGCTCTCTCCATGCGGTCCCTCTGTGTGGACTAGCTTGGGCTTCCTCACAGCATGACAGGTGGGTTCCAGCATGCGTGTCTCCACCCAGCTTCAAGGGGAGAGGACATAGACCTCCACTGGATGGGAGGAATGTCAAGGTCACTGTATTAATTTGCTAATGCTGCCATAACAAAATACTGCTTAAACAATAGAAATTTATTTCTCACAGTTCTGGAGGCTAAAAGTCCAAGAAAAGTTGCCGGCAGGTTTGTTTTCTCCTGAGGCCTCTCTCCTTGGCTTGCAGACGACTGCCCTCTTGCTGTGTTCTCAGGTAGTCTTTCCCATGTGCTCACACACCCTGTGTCTCTGTCTGTCCAAATTTCCTCCTCTTATGAGCACAACAGTCAGATGGGTTTAGATCTTTAATTCCTAATGGCCTCATTTTAACTTAGTCACCTCTTTAAAACCCTGTCTTCAATGCAGTCACTGAGGTACTGGGGTTAGAACTTAAACATATGAATTTGGGGGACACAGTTCAGCCGATAACAGTTACACTGTCAGAAGATTATATGGGGTCGGAGATGTTACTACGGGTATCTTGGGGAAACGCAGTGTGCCCTGACACCCCTCCTTCAGTTGCTCCATGCACTCCAATGGCATCAAAGTTAAGCACATTGTACTCATCCTACCCCTATGCCTTTGAATACGCTGTGTTCTCTGCCTGGGACACCCTCACCTGCCATTCTCTAATGGGCACTCTTATTCACCCATCCAGAGCATCCCTGACCCTGTCCCCAGTTGACCAATATTATCTTTACCACCAGCCTTGTCACACTGGTCACAACCACTGCCATTTATGGACTGCTTCTTTGTGCCAGGCTAAGTTCTACTGATCTTATTTAATTCTTAACAACCATCTGTGAGGTTGGTTTTACAGATGAAGAAACCAATGGCCGGAGTGAGGAAGTTATTAGCCCAGTGCCACAGAACAAGTAAGTGGCAGAGTCAAGACTCAAACCCAGTTCTGCCTGCTCCAGAGCCTGTGTTTGTCACCTCTTTCCTTATTGGACCTTTGATTACCTCCTCTGTGCCGCTCCCACCCCTGGTTCAACCCTCTCATCAAAGCAACAGTCCCCTGCAATAATTCACATCGCACCAGCTCTGGTCCCATCTGCTGGTCTCACCTGCTTATGCCTGGGCTGCTCCAGGGAAGGTCTGACCTGAGCCTTTGAACAGGCTGAGGGCCAAGCATGCCTTGCACGTTTCAGTGTATTTACATTACACGGTTACGCCATCACGTTAATGGTTCCCAAGGAACCACACCTCCCGATATCCACACCTTTGTGTAGCTCCCTCCCACCTCGACTTGGAGTTTGTCTGTGGGACTCGCTGTGGTCAGTGGGACATCAGCAAATGTGATGAAAGCAGGAGCTTGAAAGGGCTTGTGTACTGAGCCTGGCTCTCCTGGAACACTGCCACCTTGTGGACAAAACTGGGGTAGATTGAGGATAAGAGACCAAGCCCACCGTGGCCACGCCTCCTGGTCCAGGAATCCCAGCTGAGGCCTAGATGTCCCGTGGTCTTAAGCCAGTGTGCATGTTTTGTCTTGTTTTTACAAGCCTGTGTTTTTAATCACAGATTTGCCTTCTTCACTGGCCTCGCAATCTCACGGATTGCCTTCCTTTGCCCGAATTCATACAGCTTGTGAGTGGAGGATCCAGAATTTCAACCCAGATCTGTCTAGAAAGCTATAATAATAACTACAACAACAATAATATTGTCATTATTAAATAATGTTATTTATTAATTATTATAAAATAATTATTATTTTACATTCTTGCTCTAATCCTGTATTGTATATCAAGGACATTATAGATTTTAACTTTATTTTAATGTATTTTATAATCTTATCACCAAATTCTTTTGTTTTTCATGATCATAAACTATTCTTTAATTTCCTGGTTTTTCTCTTTATGTTGGAACGGCCATGATGTTGCCTCTCTGCAGTCCAGTTCTCTGTTCTATTATATCAATATAGTATTTTGCCTGTTTTCTTTTTTCTCTTGTTCTTTTGCTCTAGAGCCAGTCTTATGGTTGGTCTGTGCATGTTTGTAGCAGGTATAAGCCAGATTCATGAGGTCCAGCCTCAAAACACTGCTGTCATCATGCAAGCACGGTCCAGCCCGCTCCACCCCCAAATGTTACAACTTGACTTTTTTTTCAAACACCATGAAAGGAAATACAAAATACCCAGAAACTTACTTGAACCCTCTTTTCTGCCCTGTCCACTTACTTCACATGCCCAAAGTCCTTGCCCTCTGGCCACCTCCTGTTTCTCTCTCCTCTGACTCTCTCTCTGTCTCTCTCTTTTCCTTCCAACTTCTTCCACTTTCTTCCAGCGTCTGCACTTCTGTATCCCTCTCCCCATTTCCTGCGTCACAAGACTTGCTTAATTACTTGTTGACCACATGACACTACACATGTCTGTGATTTTATACATTAAAAAATCCAGGGCTTCCCTGGTGGAGCAGTGGTTGGGAATCCGCCTGCCAATGCAGAGGACACGGAATCGAGCCCTGGTCCGGGAAGATCCCACATGCCGTGGAGCAACTAAGCCCGTGCGCCACAACTACCGAGCCTGCGCTCTAGAGTCAGTGAGCACAACTACTGAGCCCATGCACCACAACTACTGAAGCCTGCATGCCTAGAGCCTGTGCTCTGAAACAAGAGAAGCCACTGCAATGAGAAGCCCGCACACAGCAACAAAGACCCAACACAGCCAAAAAAAAATAAGTAAATTAAAAAAAAAAAAATCCAGTAGTGGGGCTTCTCTGGTGGTCCAGTGTGTAAGACTGTGTGCTCCCAATTCAGGGGGCCTGGGTTCGATCCCTGGTTGGGGAACTAGATCCCACATGTATGTCACAACTAAGAGTCTGCATGCCACAACTAAGAAGTCCACATGCCACAACTGAGTCCACATGCCACAACTAAGAAGTTTGCATACCACAACTAAAAAGATCCCACAAGCTGCAACTTAACATGCCACAGTGAAGATCCCATGTGCTGCAACTAAGACCTGGCACAGCCAAAATAAATTTGAAAAAAATCCAATAGATTCTCCATTCAGGTCATTAGAACTAATAAGAGTTCTTCAAGGTTGTTAGATACAACATCAATAAACAAACACCAATGATAACAATCAATTATGTTCTTATATACCAGTAACAAACAATTAGAAAATGTCCTTTTACAAAAGATGCCATTTACAATAGCAATAAAAGCTTACACGGCGTCTAGGAATAAACCTGCATGATATCTTTATGGGGAAAATTAGAAAACTGTAATGTGAGACATTGAAAGAAACTTAAATGTTTCATAATTTAATAAAAGGAAAGTACACAAAATAAAGAACCTATACAAAATCCATGTGAAGAAGATGTATATCCCATTATCAAACCAGGTAAAGGATGTGAATGGGGAATGTTCAAAGGAAATATAAATGACCAGAAATCAAAGAAGTATTCATTAAGCCACAGTGTGATATAATTTACTGATTATTAGAAAGAGAGCTTAAAATTGTAAATATGTAGGATTGGTCAAAGTGTGAAAAAATGGGTGGATGCCTTTAGGGAGAGTGTAAATTGATACTGTTTTTGTACAGTGATTTGACAATATTTGTCAACATTTAAAATCTCCTTTGGTCTGGCAGGTTCACTTGTGGTAGTGTATCCTTCCTGAATGTGTGTGTATGCAGGGATGTTTGTTGCAGCATTATTTGTAAGAGAATAATCTTGGAAACATTTACTAATATGCCATTCAAAAGTGGAATCATTAAATAAATTATGGCATGAAACATAATGGAATACTATTCAAATGTTTAAATGAATGGGTTGCTTCACAAAGAATGGAAATACATGAACGCAACTTTCGAAGTCTATTATGTGAATAAAGGAAAAAGGTACATTCCCATTTTTGGTTAGAAGATTCAATACATCTTTCATCTTTCAATCTACAATTTTAATGGGATGCAAATAAGTATTCTGACAGGATTATTTTGGAACTTAACAAACTGACTCCAAAGATTATGCAAGAAAATCAAGAAAAGTCCTGGAGAGAGAGAAATTTGAAAAGATAAACTCTGCCACATCTCAAAGTGTATTATAAAGTGAGAGTAATAGTTCATTATGAATTCAGGAATAGACAGAGAGATGAATGGGACAGATGAGTGAGTCTGAAAGAAGACCGAAAAAATAAGGTCGTTTAATAAATAATAAAGATGGCATTTAAATCAGTGGAGAAAAGATGGATTACTCAATAAATACTGTTAGTACAATTGACTAGTCATCTGAAAAGAAATTCCACTGGAGCCCTACCACAAACCTGCACAAAGATGAATTCCAACCGGATAAATAAATCATGGTACAAGCACACAACAAAATACTATACAGCAATGGGAATGAATGAACCATGGCTATGTGCAACATGGATGCATAGTAAAGACAATGCTTAGAGATGCATAATTGGGTGGTCAAACTATAAAGGGCACGGAAAGGAATACTATAGAAATTGGTATAGTGGTTTCCTACACGGGGAAAGGAGATTTTGATCGAGAAAGACCATACTGGAGTGTCCTGGTGGGGAAGGCGAGTAGCAATGTTCTGTTTCTTGACCATTGTGACTGCACAGCTGTTCATTTTACAACTTGTTAGGTTGTCCATTTATGTTTATGCCATTATGTAGTTCATTTTTTACATAAAAATGTTTACAATAACTAAGTATATAGGAAGAAAAAGTAGGGCTTTGTTTTTGTTTTGTTTTTCGTTTTCTCAGTGTGAGCAAGGCTTTTCTAAGGATAACATGAAACCCAAAAGCACTTTTAAAAGATTGCTTGATTTGAGCCCATAACAAATTCTGCATGGAAAAACACCTCCACAAAGTCAAACAACGAACACCCATTATGGGAAAATGTTTGCAATTATATCATATTTCTTAGTATAAAAGAGCAGAGGATTAGAGGGTGGTTTTTCAGAATCTTGTGAATGCATTATTCATTAAACATAATATAAAAATAAAGACAGGGAAAAAAGAATGTGGCAACTGTTTTTGTATTGATGTAGGGTGATCTCCAAGGTATACTGTAATATAGTGTGCTAATATTTGTGTAAAAAGTGTACGTATATGTGGATATCGTGGATGCATTCTCCTGGTGTTTTTTGTCATGTTTGTGGCAGATATACACACTTTTTTTTTTTGCACATATGTTTTTAAAGGATGGAAGAGAAGCAACTCCACATGCAGTGATATTGAGTGATGTCTACAACAAACCGCTACAGACAAAAGAAGCTAGACAAGAGTAGTGTTATTTTTGTTTCTTTTTCTTTTTTTTTCTCGCGGTACGCGGGCCTCTAACTGTTGTGGCCTCTCCCGTTGCGGAGCACAGGCTCCGGATGCGCAGGCTCAGCGGCCATGGCTCACGGGCCCAGTCGCTCTGCGGCACGTGGGATCTTCCCGGACCGGGGCACGAACCCGTGTCCCCTGCATTGGCAGGTGGACTCTCAACCACTGCGCCACCAGGGAAGCCCCCTTTTGTTTCTTTTAATGGAAAATTTCAAAGCACATACAAAAAGTAGAGAGAGAAGTATAGTGCACCATTATGTACCTATCCCCCCTATTCATGATAAAAACCACATGGCTATTCTTGTTTCATCTATACCTCCCTCTCACTCCCCTCCACCCCACTTGATTATTTTGGAGCAAATCCCAGACATACCATTTCATCTGCAGATACTTCAGTATGTACCTCCATAAGCTCTCTCTCTCTCTCCCTTTCTCTCTCTCTCTCTCTCCATACCACTGTCATATCTAAAAATTAAAACCTATCAATAATTCTTTCATACAATCAAATATCCAGACACTGTTCAGCCTCCCCAGATTTTGCCGGGAGTATATCTTCTTTACCAGTTGATTTACCAGCACTGGGGTCTGCAGGTCTACACTTTGTATCTGTGTTATGGTTCCAATGGCTTTTAATACACAGGTCCCCTTCTTTTCATCCCCTTTGCAATTTATTTAAGGGGAAAAATGTTTAATTTATAGGTTCTCCCACTTTGTTCCTTTCCTCCCTTCTGTGCAAGTAATTTGATGGAAGAAAAAAGAAGGTTGTTTATCCTGGCGAGTTCTCTGCATTCTGGATTTTGCTGACGGCAACCCTATGGTGTCATCATGTTTGGGACAGATTTTGCTCACTTGCCCCATTCAGGTCCACCTTCCACCCTTCTTTACATTGCTCTGCCCCAGTAGGCTCCATCACCCAGGCTTTCTTGCCCTCTGGTTTCAGTTGGCTTTGGCCAATGGGAAGCCCTTGTAGGAATGGGAGGGAGGGAGAAGAATGCGGTCAGAGTGTTTATTTCCCCGACTCCCTCTGTGCAAGGCCACCTTGGGTAGGCTGTGCTTCTTGACTGAAGGTAACTGTTCCTCTCAAGACAGCTGTTCCACATAACTGCCTCCCCTGCCAGGTTCTGGTAATTTCTCCCTCCTACTGGCAAAGGCTTCTCTGTCCCTCATTCCAGGATCCTGCGCTATCCTTCAAGTTCTGCCTTCACCTTTGTAATAAACCCTCTTCTCATTTTCCTAACCTGAGGGCACCATCTGCACCCTGTTGGGACTCTAATTTATACAAGGTTTCTCTGTCTCCAGTATTTTCAATAAACTGGCAGTTAAGTCTGAAGCTTGATGAGATTTGGACTAAACATTTTTCTGTAAGAATACTTCATGGCTGATGTTCAATATGCTACATCATATCACATCAGAAGGCACACAATATCCATCCATTACAAAGCTCCCCGTCAGCTTTTTGCCAAACGGTTTTCAGCTGTCGTTGATCTCTGTCTCTTGCCATTATCAGGAGTTAGAAAATAATGGTATTCCATCATTCTTTCTTCATTCATTAGCTGGAAAGACTCTATAATGAAAAATTCCCTTACCATCTACATGGTTACCGTGGGGTCCAGTTTGTACAGGAAAGGCAGGATCCATGCCTGCTTCTTTCCCTTCTTTCTCTTTACCAGTTTTCAAATGATGAGCTGGATTCTCCAAAGATAACCAATGATGAATTCATGGATTTCAATAGTTGATGTTTTAACCCCTCATTTTTGTTCTTTCTGATGTTCAAGTTGTCCCATGTTTTGGCCAGTGGGTGGGAGCCACTGAGTTCTTTTGATGTGATCCCAGGAGTCTTCAGGAGTCTTTGATCGTTTCCTCACTTTCTGATGCAACAAGATACTCCAGGCTCATCTTATATATTTCCTGCCCCAGAACTGGAATCAGCCATTTCTCCAAGGAGCCCTGGTTCCTTTTAATGAGAAATGGTATTTGAGAAGCCACATGAGGGATATTCCTTGATACTGGGCTGTTCATTATTTCTAGATCATATTTCAGCTAAGAAATTAATACTTTTAGAGAGAAAATACATCATGTGCTCTTACTGATATTCGTGATTCAAATTTAGGATTACAGGACTTTAATTTTTTGATTTTATATTTTTATGCCTTGTAACTTATGCTGAAAATCTTGGTTCCTAAACACATTAACATAATTATTTACATATATATACATAAATATTTATATCTTCACAGTAACTATACCAATGCTATTACTAACAACATAATTACTGAAAACAGTAAGATTTCTTTGCAGTTCTTTTTTGTTCTTAGAATATATCCCACTAAAGATGTACATTCAACTACTGGGTTTTTTTCTCTTTCTTCTAAAAGTCACTTAAAGTCACCTAACTAAAGACTTAAAATAAAGACCTCAGGGCTTCCCTGGTGGCGCAGTGGTTAAGAGTCCGCCTGCCGATGCAGGGGACACGGGTTCATGCCCCGGTCCGGGAGGATCCCACATGCCGCGGAGTGGCTGGGCCCGTGAGCCATGGCTGCTGAGCCTGTGCGTCTGGAGCCTGTGCTCCGCAACGGGAGAGGCCACTACAGTGAGAGGCCCGCGTACCACAAAAAAAAAAAAAAAAAAGTAAAATAAAGACCTCTCTGTGTGAGTAAGCTACCAACTTGATATCTAATAATTAGCTTCATTTGTTTTACTTTGCTTGTGATTTTTAAGGCTTGTGCTTTTATCTCGATTGAAATCGGTTTGTTTCATAATTGTGTATAACATATACATGATTACAGAGCCAAATATAGAAAGCATGCACTGTTAATTTAAAATCGTAGTCATAGGAGAAAGAAGGAAATTGCTAAGCTCTTCTAGCCAATACAGACAACTTAAAAACAGCTCTACCTTCATTTTTAAAAACAGCTGTCAAATAAAATGTTATTACTAGGGCAACATATAATTAAGCAAGGCTGCCAATTTTTTTTAAGATTTAAAAAATTTTATAGATATCAATTTTTTTAGGATTTTTAAAAAACAGTACATGATTACATTTCTCTAAAACCCAAGTGACTTAAAAGAGTCCTTTGTTACATTTAACATTTGCAACCAAATTCAGAACAGGATGAGGGTGCATATTTTATCAGAACAGGCTCTTTGGGCCAGTTTTCTACGGCTCTCAGGAGACTGTTTTTCCAAGCTGGCAGGGGAAGAGGGAACATCTTTCTTATCTGAGATACTCTTCACTAGGAATTGTCAATAAGGAGGACCTCCAGTCTCAAGGCCAAGCCCTGGAATCCCATTAAATAGCAGGAAGTGAAAAGAGCAAACTCAAACTCAGAATATGTGAAAGAAAAGGGCAATGAGAAGTTTTAAGATTCTGCCTCCAGAATTCACAAAGAGCTAAAACCAAGTTATTTCAGGTTCCCAAGATACACTTCTGCTCTTTCTTCATCCAACCAGATTTCTCTGGAAACTTTTTAAAATGTGATCCTTCTCCAAAATCAGCCCTAATTCAGAAAAGAACCTTTGGGAAATTCTGCATCTGTGTCATCGTTGATGCTCCCCAGAAAGCTGCTAGGTGGTACCGAAGAATCTGTTCCATAACCCATGCCTTGGCACACACAGAGGGGATGCTAGGATTAACTGGGTGTAGTTGGTAGGTCCCCAAAGTTCCCAGTGTATCTCAATAATCTTGTAAGAGATTTCTACCGTCAGATCCAGAATGTGGGAAAAGCTACCAAGAAAAGGGAAGATCATCTTTCCCCGCACCCCGCCTGTTTTAGTGTTTGGGCGTACCTTCTCACAATGGCTAAAGGACTATGACAAAAGCTGACAGGATTGTTACCAACAAAAGGATTAGTTCATACTCTTGGAATGCTCTTTACTATGAATAATGACCAGGGCACGGATACTGCTGGACTATAAAGCCTTACAGGTTTAAAACAATGATGAAATCCAATCCAAATTACTGCTGAAGTGTCCCAAGCCGGGGAATGATCCAGCACGTAAAGAGGAGCTTTACCTCCCTCCACCATTAAAAGTAGAGTTTCCAGAAGTCTGTCCAGGCTGGGGAATGCCCAGGCCATCCCCAGATGGTTGCCCCGGCTGGGAAAGGTCTGGCATGATAAGATACAGCCCACCCTCAGTCAGATGTTTATCAAAACGTTATGCAGGCTGGAGAGTGCCAAGCAGCTGAATTCATCCCCCAATTCTTGTTGTCCAGGTCGAGGAATGGCTGTCAGGAGAATCCCACTGCATTTCCTCTGGAACAGCTAGGCACCAGCCAGAGGGGAAGCCCCCTCCCCCATCCTGTTCCGCATTCCTGAGAAGAATGTGCAGGCTGAGATTAGTGGCCAACGCAATGTCCTCCTCCTGTCCCAACTTTCCTGTCCCAGGAAGAGCTGACGAGGAGGTAAACGTAAAAGACCATCTTTTTAGATTTCTCCAAGACTATTGACTAAATAAAACAATATTAACAATGTAATGTAGAACATAAGTAATAGTAAGTAGTATAATAGTAAAACATTAGTAATAGTAGTAAGAACATAAGTAATAGTAAAACATAAGTAGAACATAAGTAATAGTAAAACGCATGATACCAAAGGCAAATTCCCAAAGCGGCAAAAGGAGTTATACATGGTAACATTCTTACATTGTATGTGAAGTGTTACAGATTAATTCATGGCAGACTGTAACAAATTAAGGATGTAGACTGTAGTCTTTGGAACAACTACCAAAAAAATAACATAGAGAGGCACAATTAGATGGAGATGAAATGGAATACTGAGGAATTACACGTGGCTAAATGATGTGCCTTGGTCAATGAAAGCTGAGTAGGTGTGACATGTGTTACTTCTGGGAGGAAGCATTTCGGAGCTGGTACTTGACTCTGGATGTTCTCTTTTCTTGCTTTGTGTTGAGATGGCAGGATCCAAAGATGGTGCACAGTGATTGTGCGCAACCACAATTCCCCCCAACCTACACACACGCTGACATTCACTGAACGCACAACATAGGAAATAAACCTTGTGTTAAGCCTCTGAGATTTTTGATATTTGATGGATACACTTGCATTCCTGGAATAAAATCCATTTGGTCACCATATAGTATTTTTTTTAATGTGCTGGTAGATTCTGTTTGTAAATAATTTACTTGTGTTTACTTCACCGATATCTTTAAGTGAGATTGGGCTATGATTTTCTTTGTGTATGTGTGGAATGGGGGGCGGGGGGTGGTGGTAATCTATCAGATTTTGATAACAATGTTATACTCACTACATAAAAAATAATTTAGATGGTTTCTTCTGTTTCCTGCGTTCTGAAAAAGTTTAAGGAACATTGGAAATATCTAGTCTTTAAAGGTTAATAGAATTCTGTGAACTTAATTGGACTTGGAGTTTTCTTTCAGGGGGTAGCTCTGGGGTACATTTCTTTAGTTCATCTATGGAAATAGGTCTGTTTGGACTTTATGTATCTCTATTAGGACCAATTACATTTTTCTAAAAAATTAACTATCTCACCTAGATTTTCAAATGTATTTGCTGAGACTTGTGCAAGGTAGTTATACTTTTTTCCTATTTTGATAATTGTTTCTTTTTTATTTCGTGTATTTGTGTTTTCTCTATTCTTTCTAGTAGTTTTAAAATTTTGTTGGTCTTTTCCTAGTAGGTTTTCTAGTAGTTCTTAAACTGTGTTGAATTTTTTAAAAAACTAACAGCTGATTTATTTTACCATTTTTGTTTTTAAATTATTCAGTTTCTTTTATCAACTTTCTGGTTTTATACATTTCTGTTAGAGTTGGATGCCATTTAATTTTTCTTTATTGTGTAAGTCATCTTGTCTTCTTTTTTCCTAGAGGCCAGAGGATTTCTTTTTTTACCAGCACTTAGAGTTTGACATAATAATTTTGCTAGGATTTTTCTTAGAGTTAACACTTCTGAGTCAGTTTTCCCAACCATTCACATGGTATGTCTTTACAGTATTTATATTCAGGGAGTTCTCCTTTCAGAGGGAGGAAAGTTTTATTGAATTACCATTTTATTTATTTTCATTTATTTAATTAATTTATTTTTGGCTGCGTTGGGGCTTTGCTGCTGCTCGCGGGCTTTCTCTAGTTGCGGCGAGGAGGGGGTTGCTCTTCGTTGCGGTGCACGGCCTTCTCATTGTGGTGGCTTCTCTTGTTGCAGAGCACAGGCTCTAGGCGCACAGGCTTCGGTAGTTGTGGCAGGCAGGCTCAGTAGTTGTGGCTCACGGGCTTAGGTGCTCCGCGACATGTGGGATCTTCCTGGACCAGGGATCGAACCTGTGTCCCCTGCATTGGCAGGTGGATTCTTAACCACTGCGCCACCAGGAAAGTCCCTGAATTACCATTTTAAATATTAATTTTGTTCCACTGTTTTTCTTCAATACAGGTCAATATAGTTGAATTTTCTTCTTCGACTATATTCAGTTTGATTTGATTTCCATTGCCTCTTTTCCTTACCTATAACTTTCTCTAATATTCTTTCTTTCCTTTCTTTTCAGTTGGATATCTTCACCCTTGTGCATCTTGAATTTAGGTTTATGAGATAATTTTTCCTTTTTATTCAGTTTCTTTGCTGAGTCCTTCCAGTTCCCGTTTCACATCTACCTCTGCTCAAAGTTTTTCATTTGCTTTGTGATTTCATTTGCATTGGCTTGTCCAATTTTTCTTTTAAGATTTTTTTTTGATGTGGACCATTTTTAAAGTCTTTATTGAATTTATTACAATATTGCCTCTTTTCTATGTTTTGGTTTTTTTGGCCGTGAGGCATGCGGGATCTTAGCTCCCTGACCAGGGATCAAACCCACACCCCCTACATTGGGAGGCAAAGCCTTAAGCACTGAACCGCCAAGGAATTCCCTGGCTTGTCTAACTTTAATTCATGCTGGAATGCTGCATTACAGTTTTCTTTTGCCTATAGTGGCTATTTCTTTTTTTTTTTTTCTTTTTTGGTTCTATTTGCTAAAAAGTTTTGGTCTTTTCTTACTGTGTCCCCACAAGAGTGCCGCAGTTTTATTAATGTTCATATTTGGGCATACGTTAAACTTACTTAAACGGCTATTAGCAGGAGGATGCAGACACGGAGTGGGGCAGAGAGAGGGTCTGGGTTTCTTCAAGGGCTCCCCCTTCTGGTGCTATAGGGAGAGACAAATTCTTTACTATTTGGCACCTTTTTGTGGTCAGGCTTCCTCTGTTCCAAACTTGCTTTATTCAGTCTCGAATTACCAGCCCCTTCTGTGCTTCCCTTCACGCCACCTCTGGCTTCCACGGTGCCTCCCTCACCCCCAGAAGGGGTGCCTTTCCAAGACTGTCTGCTCTGGTCAAGCCCCTCCCTTTCTTCTCCATCATTGCCAGTGCTTACCTGGGAATAAACCTTTGTTGTTATCCAGATTCTGATATGGTTAGGACTCCTCCCTCTTATGGGTAACTTATTTGCTTCTTTATGGCTTAACAACTTCCCATCCGTACTCAGATTCATTCCCAGACTCAACCTGGCCATCTCTGTTAGTCTCCCAGGGAGGCCACAACAAATTATCACAAGCTTGGTACCTAAAACAAGAGACTTATTCTGGATACCAGATCAGGTGTCATCGGGCCACACTCTATGAAGGCTCTAGGGAGGAAGCCATCCTCACCTCTCCCAGCTTCTAGTGGCTCCTGGTATTGACTTGTGATGGCGTAACTCCCATCTCTGCCTCTGTCTTCACATGGCCTTTGTCCCTTTGTTGTCAAATCTCCCTCTCCTTCCTCTTATAAGGACACCATTCATTGGATCTGGGGCCCACCCTATATCCAGGATATCGTTATCAAGATCCTTAACTTAATTACATTTGCGAAGAGTCTATTTCCAAATAAGCTCACATTCACAGGCTTAGGGCCTGGACATATCATTTGGGGGAAGAGGGGACACAATTCAAACCACTACATACACCACCCTGACTTTCCCTATAGCACAGACTCATCTTCAACTCATGGTGACTTTGGTCAATGAAAATGTGGGAGATGTCTCCTGAGTCACCAGGACAATTGGATTCCACGGGGCTCCCTGGGCCCGAAAGGAAAAGGAGCAGATGGGCAAGGGGCAGAGAGACGAGTGCCTGGGCCACGGTGGGTGCTCAGAAACAGAAGCTGAATTGGAGAATAGAGGACTTTATGGAAGGAAGGGACCAGAAAGGGCAACAACAGAGTCTGTGTGACTTCCCAGGGCTCAGCTGTCTTAGTCGAGTTCTGACGCTTACCTGGCCTCCCTGACCTTGGCTGCTCTCCAAGGTGAGGATCCTAGCCACCAAGCAGAGGAGTGACAAGAGGACAGAGGTTTGCTGGGCAAGGGGAAATCCTGGGGCTGCCCTGGTTGCCAAGGGCTGCAGGAGGCTGAATGAGGAGAAGCAATGGAAAGAATGAAGTGGGGGGAAGGGGAAGGCTCGAGTCCCAGAAATCCCCAAGTTACCAGAATGCACTTGAGAGAATTATTTGCCTGTTTTTCCTATTGGGTTTTATCCAGCGGCCTCTGCATATGCCTGCTTCTATAGGAACGATCCACAGGGTTTTGAGGGCCAGAGGGGCCAGCAGAGGCCAGAGGGAGAAGAGGAGGTAAACCTGTTGCTAGAGGATGAAAGGATGTGGCTTCCAGCTCAGGGTCCTCCCTTCCTCCTGAGCACAGCCATTCCGAAGACCATCAACCCCCATCCCAGCATTTCAGTGAGCCCAGCCCTTGGGAGGGCCCTAGGGAGAGGCTAGGAGTCCAGATACAGCTGCCTAGCCTAACTTCTCCTTTGCTCTGCCAAGGTACTGGACCTAGCCCGGAGGCTACAAGTACCAGACCCACCCCATTCCTGGATCTCATCTTCATCACAGCTCCTAAATAATGATCTCCCAAAAGCCAGGCACTTTGTCAATTTCACTTTATGATTCTGCGATTTGTGCTTTATACACTTTGAGGCTACTTTATCAGGGGCATATAGGTTAGCTTCAGGCTCGGTCTGTCTTTTTGTGAATTGTTTATTACTAAGTAAAGTTTCTCTTTCTAATACTTTTTGCTCTAAAGGCTATTTTCCTGACGTTACTATTGCTATAGCAGGTAAGTTGCTCAGTGTTCATTTGCCTGGTTTACCTTCCATCCCTTTACCTTTATCTTTGTATGTTTTCAAAGCATCTTTTGCAAACAGCTTACAATCATATGTGTATTTTAAAACCAATCTATTTCTTTTGTTTCTCTTTTGATAGGCCCATTTACTTTATGATTAATACTTGAACTCATTTATACCATTTTATTTTGTACTTTTTATTAACTAGGCTACCTCTTCTCCCCACCCCACCCACTCCCAAACTTTCCTTCTACTACTGGACTTGGCTTTCCCTAATGTTTATATTTACATGCTCTATTTCTAGTCTCTCTGAGGTTACCCTTGCTGCATTAGTATTATTTATTCAGGGAGTTTATCCCAGGTTCCTCACTTCATGAGGGCCCAGGCTACGTATCTGGTCCCTGGTTAGGCATTTCAAAAGTTGTAGTGCCTACCTGCCCTTAGGGCTTATTTCTAATAAGCCCTGAAACCTCAGGCTTGCCTCAGTGCCAACTTTTGGTTACCAATCTGGCTATGATTTTTTGTAGTCATTTCTCATTTCCAAGGTTTTCTGTGATATCTATGATTCCAAGCTCAGCATTACAACTTGTTAACTTCTACTTTATTCCCACTTTTTGCATAGCTTGTAGCAGGTGCAAGGGGGTCTTCCTGGGTGAGCTTAGTCTGCCACTTTCCCGAAATCCTTAGGTGATTTCATTATCTCATTTAATCTTACTACAGGTTAAAAGGAATTATTCCCATTTCCTAAATGAGGGGATAACTATCTGTCACACTGTTCTCTTTGTTTCATATTATTTTAAAAACTTTCCTCCTTAACAAATCCCCACCGCAAAAAAAAAAAAAAAAAAAAAAAAAGGGCTTCCCTGGTGGAGCAGTGGTTGAGAGTCCGCCTGCCGATGCAGGGGACACGGGTTTGTGCCCCGATCCGGGAAGATCCCACGTGCCGCGGAGCGGCTGGGCCCGTGAGCCATGGCCGCTGAGCCTGTGCGTCCGGGGCCTGTGCTTCGCAACGGGAGAGGCCACAACAGTGAGAGGCCCGCGTACCGCAAAAAAAAGCAAACAAACAATCCCCAATTAACAAGAAGTTAATGGGTTTTATTTATTTTTAACCTACACTTTTAGTTAGAATAATGCTAGCTGCCGTAATAGATGAGGCCGCAGTTCTCAGGGGCTTAACACAGTAAGTTTATTTCTCACGCACTGAAGAATCTGCAGGGTCTCTGCTCCAAGCAGGCATTTAAGGATGCGGCTCCCTCCATCTTGTGGCCTCGTGCTCCTCTTGGGCCTTAGACAGCTCTCTATTCAGCCAGACGACGGGGAAAGAGAGGCTCTTGTGGGAGGTTCATGGAAGCCAGCCCTGGAAATGGTGTATATCTCTCTGTCCATATCCTACTGGCCGTAAGTCAAGTGGCTACCTGTTTGACCGCAAGGGAGGCTGGGAAATGTAGTGCAGCTGTGTGCCCAAAGGAAGGGGAAATGGCTTTAGTGAACAGCCAGTCTCTCTGCCTACATTTTTTAATCCTCTGTTCTACCATTTTCTAATTATCTGGAAATGATTTAATTACAAAGTTCTGTAATGATAACCTTCAGCTTATTCACTTAATCCCTTAGGTAGGCATGACATCATCTGTGCATATGGTATTTGTATGAATTCGGTTTCTCCATGTCTTGGTTTAGTGTTCTCTGCCTATATTTTAACACTTATATTACTCTTAACTTCTATTTTCTTACCTTTTCACCTTCTTTGTTGCTTTGGTAAAACTTTTTATTTCCAGAAATGCCAATGGAAGGCAGTGGAGGCAAAAGGAGGGACACCCTTACCACATCTTAGCTGGGGAGAGAGGCCCCTGATCACCCTAGGTGGCCACCCAACCTTCAGGGATGCTCTGACTCAAACCCAGAGCCGGGCTGACCCCCCATGCCAGACTCTCCCTCCCCTGGGCTATCCCCCGCTCCCACAACCCCGACAGAAGCCCGAGGCTGGGCTATGGGAATCTATTCCTTCACGGCTGCCCTCAGATCATTCAGCTACAGTCACACCCACCTTCTCTCCACAAACAGTCCTGGCAGGGTCACAGGGAAGACTTGAGATGTCTCAATGAGTGAGGCTCCCCAGCTAAGGGGAAGCCCTCGGTGTGGACCCCTGATTTGTTCCTCTCAACAGAGCGGACGAGCTAGTCTCAAATTGTCTTTGTTCACAGATTTAGTCATTCATTTATTTACACAACCAGTTGGTCATTCATTCAAAATCCTGTGAGCCCACAGCACCCTGCAGGCCCAGCACTGGGCTGTGGATACTCCAAGCTGAATGAAACCCTCCTCCTGCTCTTGGGGAACGCTTTACAGTCTACAGGAGACCATCTGGGGGCAGAGAAAAGCTCTCGGTACAGTGATGAGTGCTGCTGGTGGTCTGCGTGACGAAGGGCTGGGAGGTGTCACAGAGGTCACGGCAAGCTCAGTGTGAGGGCTTAGAGATAAAGCTGGAGAGCTCAAGGTCCAGCCTCACCGCAGCCCCAAACCTCCTCAGTGCCAGGCTACGGGCACCCCGACTAGGCCCGGCTTCACACTTATTGTTGGACTACGCTGTAGCCCAGCTTACCTGCCCACCCAGGGTCCTTCCTCACCAAGGCTAGACTTCCAGGGCAATCCTTCCACCTCATCACTGCTGTTCAGGCTGTTTAAAATGTTGACTATGGGAGAAAGACCCCTGTCTCCCCAGGCCTACGGCAGTCAGCACAACTCCTCTCCCCAGAAACCTGATATGGAAACCTCTCCCAGGAGGCGGGCCTGCCTTCTTCGCATCTGTCCTTTCTCAGCAGCTCCCGTTTGCTCTCCCCATCTCACCGGGCCTCAGGCCCAGCCGTGGACGGCCTGGGGCTCCCCAGCAGGGCCGTGGGGGGCCCTGAGTCAGCCTGGATCTCCCGCCACCACTGGCCCTTCCCGGTCTTCGGTTTCGAAGCCCCAAGAGCTGGAGATGCAGGTGACCGTCCTCGGTGAACTGCAGCAGCAGACTGGTTCTGAAGTGGCCTGCTCAGAGGGCTGGGCCAGACATCCCCTGGGATTTAAACGTACGGCTTCTGTGACAAGGACGCTAGCAGCTCTGGAGCCTTCTGGGCTCAAGCACTGGGTATGTTTGAGAGTTAAAATTCTCACCAAGCAATCTCTGTATAAGAGAGGGGTTATCTGTCTGTTTACGACGAGGCTGCAAAGGTCCAGGGAATGTGAGGTTGTGGCTAAACTGAAAAGGCTCCACGGTTCACCTTTTCCAGTCTGTTTCTCTCTTCGGAAAGACCTGAAAAGTTAAGCAGCCAACACACTCACAGGAAGAGAAGTTTTAAAAACTGTAGGAAGGCCTCACATCGTGGAAAAGTTTCCAGCAAAGAAAGTACAAACAAGAGTCAGGCCACTAGCCCCACACCTGTCCATTCAGAAGTGAGCACCGGGCAGGCCCTAACAGAGTGACTTCGTACTATCCGGTTCCCCTCTTTGGGTCCCCTTTTCCTTATTTCTAAGCAGAAATAGAAGAAGGAGGGAAATATTTCTAGCCCCTAAGAGTTCGTGGTTGATTGTTCTTAGGATACAAATGTTACCTTTTTACCTGTATGTGAAAGAACTCCATCTGCTGGGCATTCACACAATTTTGGAATAAATTTAGAAGACTATCTACACTGACAATATAAAATTTAAAGGATTTTTTTTTAAAAACAAGAAAGGCTTTAAAATGTGGTAAGAAGGAAGCCTGTGCAGACTGTACACCTCCGTCCCCCACCCTGTCTTCATTCACTGCTGCGGGAAGTGAAGGCTATGGCTCATCCGTGGCTCAGCAAAGGCAGCAGGCCACCTAAAGTCCCTTCACCGCCAACGCCCCCAAAAGAACACAGGTGCAGAGGGTCACTCCCAGTGGCGCTAAACTGTTCTCCCCAGGAGAAATCCATCTTGTAGCCAAATGTTCCCAGCAGACTCGGGCTAGACACAGCTGGCAGTCACTGTCCTGTCACACTGGCCGATGTGGCCCAAGGTCCCTGGAGGGGCCCATCTGCTATGCCTGCTCGCCGGCCCCGCCTCCGCTGGCCCCCGAGCCCTTGCCGGATGCCTGGGCTTCGGTGGAGCGCGAAGCCTGCTTGGGCAGGCGGATGGGGACGTACACGTTGGAAGCACAGTGCTCCTTGAGGTAGCCTCCTCCCTTCTCTTCATATTCCTTCCTGGTGATCCAGACGTCCTCGTTGTCCAGGTGGTCCAAGGTCCAGTCGCGAGCACCATACCAGGCGTCCAGCACAGGGTTCGAGGCCAGCTGAACCTGAAACATGAGCAGTCACTGGACGGGCGTCTCCCATGAGGGTCTGAGGACTGAATGTTCAGCAAGGCCAGCTACAGCCCCTACATTTTATCCCCAGAAATACACACGCAGGAGGGCCCCCTTTAATTCCAAGACGGGGCAGGACTACCTCTGCACCCTCCAAGGAGAGCTGAGTGAAATGCTCCAGACTCTTCAAGAAATCGCGCAAACATGCAGAGCCCACCAGACACGACCTCAGCGGGTACGTGGTTAGCAGCTACTCTACCAACGTCAGACCTGCCGCTCTGGGGGGGAGAGGGACCAGCTGCCCTGCCTCCTGCCCCATGCTGTAGACCACAAGCCGTCAGGTGGAGAGACCTGGAGGGAAGGCCTTCCTGGACCTGATCCCCTCTCTGCCAGCAGAGGGAAGCAGAGGCTGATGCGAGGTGGCTCTGGCCATGGGGGCAAAGGAGCCTCAGGGGAAATGAGAGCAGAGAGGCTGACCTGGGCTCTCCATGATGCTGCCAGCGCTCGGTTTCCACTGCTTATTAGGGGAGCAAGGCCGGGGTCAGCAGCCCTATGAGTGCCCCTCAACGAGGCTGAGCGGAGCACTGGGCGGACCGCGTTCCAGCTCAGGTCGGGCCTCCCCTCCTCTGGAGTCGCCTGTCTGACCTCCCACCTCCCTCTTCCCTGTCCCACCCCTAGAAGTCCCAGGATGGAATGGTGGTTTTGGAACTTTCTGAAGTAAAGGGCAGGTAGAATCAGCACAGATGGAGGAGGATGAGGGTGAGACTTGCGAGAAGGGACCATCAACAAAATCAGGGTCACAAAAGCCCCGACCGCTCTGGCTTAGAAAGTGTCGGTGACAGAACGAGTGTAAGGCGCTCACTCTACTCCTTGCACCGGAGAAGTGCTCACTGTGATAAACCATGAGGACTACATGTTGAATCCTGTGGGTCCTTCTAGCGAATCATGGAACCTGGAGTGTTCTTTGGGACCCTCAGCACAGCAGCTGATGTCTGTTTATCACACGCAGGCTCTGTGCTGAGCACCTGACAGGCAAGGCGCGCTGAATGCTGGTAACAGGCACCAGGACGATCTCCTCCGTACTGCGGAGAAAACTGAGGCCTGGCAAAATTCAGTGACGGCGGGGCCGGAGTCAGGACCGAAGCCCAGAGACCACACCCTGAACACACAACACATCGTGCGGCACAGGGGGCCACAGCCAAGCCCCCAGCAGGACACGGAAGCTCTGTACCACGTGTGCCCTGCACACTCCCCTCCCCCACCCCTCTTCACAGCCATGAGCCCCAGCCACACCCAGCTGCTCACCACTCAACAAGTTCACGGCCCCCGAGCCTTTGCTCCCGCTAGGCCCTGTCCGGAGTGCTCTCTCCACCCCACAGCCCTCCACTCTATCTACCTGGCAAACACCTCCTCATCTTCAGAAGACTCACCTCCAAGAAGCCTTCCCTAGGTGCCTACGTCTGTATGCCCCTCATGCTGTGGGTTATCCCGGCCTATTCATCTGACTGCTGCCCCCTCGGACAGCAAGCTCCTTGGGGCCAGGGCATCTGGTGTCTAGGACATCTCAGCATCCCAAGGTGCCTGGTCTGCAACAGGAGCTCAGACCATGTTTCTTGGTGATTGGGAATTTGGTAGATAAATTGTGGGGCAACCACACCATACAGTCATTTTTTAAAGTATTTTAGAAGAATAATGACACGGGACAAAATGCTCAGGACAGGTTAAGAAATTCAGGTTACAAAGCAGTATACACTCAAATGTGCAGAAAATACGTGAAAGAAAGAAAAATCTCCCCAGCCAGTCTCCTAGAGAATGCCTTATTCTCAATGTACACTCTTTTGTACTCTCTGAACTTTTACTATATGCAGGCCTTCCTTTGTCAATTAAAACAAAGAAATACGTAAAATACGATTTCCATTCTGCTTTAAAAATTAAACATAGGGCTTCCCTGGTGGCTCAGTGGTTAAAAATCTGCCTGCCAATGCAGGGGACACGGTTTCGATCCCTGGTCCGGGAAGATCCCACATGCCGCGGAGCAACTAAGCCCATCGCCACAACTACTGAAGCCATGCGCCTAGAGCCCATGCTCCGCAACAAGAGAATCCACTGCAGTGAGAAGCCCACTCACCGCAACGAAGAGCAGCCCCCGCTCACCACAACTAGAGAAAGCCCACAAACAGCAACGAACCCAACACAGCCAAAATTAAATAAATAAATACATAAATAAAAGTAAAAAAAAAAAAAAGAAAATTAAACATAGATTGAAGACCAGAAGGAAAGCCACAAACGTGTTAATAGTGGCTATCTCTGGATGATGGAATTATCAAGTAATTTTTCTCATTTACACTTTACTACTTTTGTAACCAGAAAACAAATAATTAAGGCTATTTTCAAAACAGCTGGTTACACGGACAATTGGTACCTGAAAGGAAGACTGAAAGGGTCTCATCTCCAACAGCTCCTTCTCGATTCTGACCTTCATCCCAGGATACATCATGTTCCCGCCAGTGAGGAAAACGTTCTGAACCAGCAACTCCTGAACATCCTTTGGGTACCTGGGGACAAAACGATTCCTCTGCTCTAGTCCCTCCAACTTGAATATTGGAAGAGAATATGGATGTGGAAATGCAAGCTCTCAGTACAGAACAGATAATGTCTCCGCAAAAAGTTAAAAAAAAAAAGCCTTCCATTTTTCATTTGTGTCTTTACAGAATTCCAAATAGCTAGCCAAAACCTTAATTTGAATGGTCAATCCATTTCCTTAGCATGATTAAAATATTATGCCCTTCTAATACATGTTTTTCTAAAAAACTGACTTTATTGAGGATTACTTTAAATACATTTGGATGAAGTCTGACAAATTTATATACCCATCAACAGCAGTAACCATTACACAGTAACCATCACCACAACCAAGATACAGAACATTTCTATCACCCCCAGAAGTTCTGCCTCTCCTTTTGAGGACCCATCTCTCCACTTGTGCTTTTTTTTTTTTTACTACTAGTTTTATCTTATTTATGTTTGCTCACTTTCCCACCTACTGCTAGACAAAACTCAAAGCCACTCTAAGTAGCTGCAATGGCTTTTCTTCCTTGCTAGGTGTAAGTTTCCACCCTGTTTTAACCAATAGCAACCAGAGTACCACAAAATCGTGTTCCCCACTTGTCCAACTTGTATTAGGAAAACTCACACTGCAGGAAGATACCTGTATAAACGGGTGCGGGGGAGGCATGTTCTTGTAGAAATGCAAACTCTTAAATAAATAAAATGCAAGGTAGGGAAAAAACTAAGTTCTGCACGTTTTTAGGGTGATTTAGAATCACTAGTCTGCAATACTGTGAAGATTTATAGGAAAGCCAATGCACATATATCATGTTGCCCAAATTTTTGAAAGAAACTCTTAAAGCTCCTCAAATCAAGCATTTACACGTTAAGCATTTACACGTTCAGAAATGAATTAGAGAGCCCTAACTCTGTGCCACGCTTGGTGAGAGAGAAAGAATACCATCTGAGTGCAGCAAGTCAATGAAGAGGAGATGCCCGGCCAACAAATCCACTGTTCAATTCAAAATTCAAGGAAATGGTTCAGGAAAATAGACGTAAAAGAAAGAAGTTTCAGCCTCACCTGTCCAGAATGTACTGGAGGGTCTCAGCTATGCCAGCCTGCTCCTCCCCGATGAGAGACGGCTGGAAGATAATTTCTGGAGCTCGAATTCTTTCTGTCCCAACAAACAGCTGATGATATGCTGCCAAGTTAAACACGGGCTTTAAAAACCCAAGGTTTAGAAGATATTTTTAGGCCATGAGAACAAACATCCCAGTTGCCAGTTTCTTCTAACTGCATTTCTTATTCCAACATAGCTTCTGTCTTTTGTGCCAGAATAACCTCTCCCCAACTCTCTTGATTTGATAATTCCATTTTCTACCTTCTTCAACCTCTGGATTATAAACCGCTACACAACTGCTTCATGAAATGGTCCCTGAGATGCAGGGAAAGAGACTTGGTGAAGAGCAGCTGAGAAAGGCTGGTACTGGAAGACCAAGTGCCTGGCTGGGTCCCCAGTGCCCACAGAGCCGAGAAGGCCTTCTCCCAGGTGTGTCTCAGCCTCACGCCAGTCTACCTGGCTGCCATTGTAATGACAGAAACACAGACCCAAATGAGGATGAAGCATTATGACACTGGCTTAAATGTAAATAAAATCATTAGAAGCTGGTCTTCGGGTCTAAAGTCCCCAGTTAGTTGCCCAAATGCTTCCACCGAGGAGACTGTTTCTCACAGATTCACGGAGCTTAGTGCTGGAACCCCAAACAATCACCACAGCGGGGAAAAAACCCTGACCGGAAGCTTTCGGTACTGGGACTCTCCCTTCTAGAAAATACAACTGGTATTTTAGGGAAAAGTATTCCTAAAGAAGCAGACTAAACCTGACTGGTCATTTATGTTAAGCTTCAAAGCATAAGCAAGGTGGAGGCTACGGGAGGCCAACCTGGACCGTGGTCACCGGCTTCTCCACTTCGGGCGTTTCCTCCGAAAACAAGGGCTCGAAATCGTTGATGTTTTCCACGTCTTCCAGAGATGGTTCGAGCTGCCCCAGGTCAGGGGTCTGAGAAGAGAAGAAACACAAGTGGACAGAACCTGTAATTCAGCGAGCCTTAGTTCTATGAGTTCACTGTCACCAAAAAGAACTGGGATCTTGCCTAACGTCCTAAAAGTACATCCACACATAAAAACTATGAAAAAGTTTCTGAACTGTTAAAAAAAGGAACACACGTGAACACAAGATTAAAAGACTAAAAAGCCAGGGATGAGCTTCGCTCTTATCCCCTCCCCTTCCCACTGAGACAAGCCTCATCAACTCCCACCTTCTCTGAAGGCTTCTGAGGGGCAGCTCCAGCCTGGCGCCCCGGGGAGGACTGTCTGCCTGCACCTGTCACACCACCACGCACAGAGCTCTGGGGGAGAGGGTGTGAGAGCTGGTGTCCTACAAAGCAGCTTAGACTATGGGCAAAATAAAGTCAATCTCTCAATAATTAATAAACATATGTGCCAACACTAACAGGCTTAGCAATCAGTTCCCTTGAGGGCAGGTCCACTGGGCTGGGGATGTGACTAAAGGCTCCAAGGTGGCCCAATGCCTCCCATATGTGGAGGCCTGCAGAACAGGCTTTCCTCTTCCATGACAATGACCCTGGGCGGGGCCTAGACATGCCAGCACGGTTCCTAATTGAGGGTTTAGGACACCTTTAATTTTGACCTGAACAAATGAAATTGGGAGGGTGGGGGGATAATTCTGGATGATGTCCTCGGGCATCTGTCATCCTCCCACATGAAAGGCAGATGAGTTGTACCTTCCGGACTCAAAGGGGAGACGTTTCAGGAAGGAACTCTGTTGCATTCCCTGGAAGGAGGCTCTAACAGTGACAGCTATTGTAGAGAGGACTATCTGATGAGACGGCGTCCTGGGAGGGTTCGAGCAGATTCAACACCAACCGCCAAGGTTGCCTGAGAGGAGAGCCCTCCTCACTCTCAGAATCTATGACGAATGTAAATTACCGACACAATTCAGAGTACTTAACTACACTTCCCTAGAATCTACTCATATCAGCTGCAAAGGTAAAACGCAAAGTCACTCTTAAATAAGGCAAAGCCCCTTGACATATGCTCTCCGGCTCCTCCCTCCCAGGAGCTCCCTCCTGGAAGTCAGTGGCCGCGCTGAGAAGCCCCAAGCACACGGAGAGCCGCGTGTGGGTGCTCAGGTCTGTGGAGTCCAGCCTCTGAGTCATCCCAGTCCAGATGCCAGGGAAGTGAAAAAACCCTCCAGAGAGTTCAGTTCCCAATTGTCCAAGTCCTCCCAGCTGAGGTCCCAGAGTCCCCTGCTGCACTCTGTCTGAACTCCTGACCCATCACATTCATGAGCACATTAACATGGTTGTTGTCTCACACTGCTAAGTGTGGAGTGTTTTTTATGTAGCAGCAGATACGTGAAACGGGCTTCTGGTGAGGCAGGAGCAGAGAGAGCCCCAGACCGCTACCAGGCCATCCCTCTGTCACCGGTCAGCAGGTGTCTTAAACCCCTCATAACACTCTTCCCTTCGATTCCACCCACCCCCTCAGCAGTGGCCTTCCCCAGGCATTCTTCTTTCCCCACTCCCTGTGTGAGTCTAGGTCCTTCCACAGCTGGGTCCTGGACAGTCCTGCCTGGTGTCCCACAGAGACTCCAGAGATGGGCTCAGAAGCCAGCTCATCGTCGCCCTAAGCTCAGTCCCCAGCGCCACCTCCCCCTGCTGCCTTTCAACCCAGCCTCAGTGACCGGAGACAATCTAGACCCGGACTGCTCGGGTCTCTCAGCTGCGCTGCTCCTAGCTGTGCAACCTTGGGCACGTTTCTTTCCTCGCCTCAATGTCAGTCTCCTTATTCATAAAATGGGAATGAAGACAGTACTTAGGGAATTGTGAAAATTAATCAAGATGATACTTGCACAAGCGCCCAGCACAGGGTCTGGCACATGTTCTGTTATCATCAGCAACTGCCACTCCTGAACGACACCAGGATCTTTGGCTCCGACCTTGGAAGTGTGTCCTCCTCCACCTTCCACCCCAACAGCCACTGACAAACTCCAGGCCACTGACAAAAATCAGCTCTCTTCTGGATGACTACACACATTTTAATCCTGTCTTCCCACCTCCAGCCTTGCCTCTCCCTAAAGCCATCATCCCAACTGCCGCCAGTTATTTTCCTAAAATAAAATCTCATCAGATTATTGCCTTGCTCAGCACACTTCAAAGGCTCTGTCTGAAGGATAGTATCCGGGCGATGGATAAAGACCTTAATAGGTGGCCATGGTCTCCCTTCCAGCTTCATCTCCCACGCTGTCTGTGCCCGATGTGCCCTGCTCCCCGCACGTGTGCTTCTTTCCATCTAAAATGTCCTTCCTTCCTCATTTGCTATCTGCTGAAATCAAATAATCTTTCAGGGCCCAGCTCAAACACCTCAATCCTTTCTCAAAACTCCTTCTGTATTCCCACACACATCTACCACCACACTTGATAAGTTTTATTACAGCCTGAGTATGGTTCTGTAGCCCTATTTTTTGAGGTACCAAGGAGGACAGGAATTGCGTCTTAGTCACCTCTGTACCCCTAGTCCCTGGCAACCCTCAAATTTCTCTAGAATAAAGAGGATTGCAGAATGTCTGGGCTTCAAAAGGCTTCTTCAGCTGTGACAAAACTATTATTATCCACCTTCATATCTAGCTATATTCAAAAGCATCTCACCTTAAAAATAAGATGATTTCTAGCTTCACTAAAAATGATAAAAAGATATTTTCCTTATCCCAATTCATATGATTCACAGAGAGGAACAAAGCTGGTAATTTCAATGCCGACAATACGCATCTAAGACAGAACATATTTCTCTAGCATGGCTGGTTTCTCTCCCCCTAGGGTTTGCCAGGGTCTCCACGTGTACTGGGTGGCATGCGTGAACGTAAATATGACTGTTCTCTTGGAACTGAACAGAGCAAGTTTGCCAAAGTCCCTCAGAGAGGATGCAGCATGGTTCCCTGGAACAGCCTGGAGCAGCATAAAAACAAGCAAAGGGCAGCTCTGATCTGGGATCGTCAGGCCAGAGCACTTTCTGTATTAGGCCCATTGTCTTTTCCAACAAACAAGGGTGCTCGAAAGCTGTGCTCCCACCTCCCCATCCCCTTACGCTGCGCTCGTAGCGATGCAAAATCAGCATCTTTTAGTTTAAATACTTCATTAGGAGGTATTTTAAAGTATATTAAAAGTATTTAAAATTTTAAAAGTATATTAAAAGTATTCAAAAGGAAGCCTACTCCTTTACAACATCCTCGTCGAATACCTGCAGAATACCGAGGGCTGGCATGGATTGGTCTGTAGGAAAAAATGGATTTTATTTATTTATGTTTTTGGCCACACCGTGCATCATGTGGGATCTTAGTTCCCCGACCAGGGATCGAACCAATGCCCCTTGCATTGGAAGCATGGCGTCTTAACCACTGGACCGCCAGCGAAGTCCCGAAAAAATGGATTTTAGAAAACACTGGAAGTTAAAAAATGTATCTATATTAATCCAGTGCAGCCATTACTGCTTAGATTGCATTTCAATATGAACTGTGGTCCACATAAATCTGTTCTCTCCATTCTAAAAGAATTATATTGTTGGAAAATATAACAAATACTTTTTGAAAGGTAGAACTGGCTGGCCAATGTCATGGCCAAATTTATTCCATGAATGTTACTGTAATCGATCTAATCTCTAACAATCACCCTGACCATTAAAGCTTTGGGGACAGATCGATTCATCAAATTTGTTGTACGTAGGGAAACCTTTTAAAGTACAGCATTTCAAAATCACCCCAAGCCCAGAGAAATTTGAATATGTTCCCTTAGAGCACAGAACAAAGTAGGGACTTAATAAGTATCTGCTGAATGAATAAAGAGTGATTGAATCAGGGCATGTAACAAATGGAGAAAAATGAAAAAAGAAAAGGAAAAACGGGTTCCCCGACTGTTTGGGAATCACATCTTCAGAGTTGCTTGTTTTTTTCTTTTTAAATCTGAACTCCCCCACGTGCATGTGGCTTAGTGGTCCATCTCTGATATAAAGATGCTGACATCTTGTGGACATGCTGATAAGCATGATAAAACTGAGTACAGATGAATAAACAACAAAAGCAATGTGGATCTGGATCCTAGGAAACAACAGCTCAAATCTGAAACACAGACCTGAAAAGGAGCAAACTAGAAAAGGCACATTAGTTCTCTGGAAGCTGATCTGGGACGCTGTGCGAGAATAAGATGGTGGTCGAGGCACTTCTACCCTGGATCTCAGTGATCCAGTACGCTGTGCCGAGGCAGCCTGACTCAGGATCTGCTTCAGCAGTCACGCATGCTCATGGCCAGTCACTGTCCTCACGTGGTCTACAGCCTGTCGGAGAGGTGGGGAAGGTGAGGCTGAGAGCAGGAACCGAGAGTCAGCCTCCAGCTGAGACACAGTCACTGCAAAGTAGGCTGCCTGCCGAGCCAAGGACGGCCCTGAGGTCCCTGGTAAGCACCATACTACACCCAGCAGCAAACTGGAGTTTTCCACAAGACTGTTTCTTTCTAAACGTATAGGTAAAGTTGATTTAAAAACAAAAATCAACAGTTGGACTGGCTAATCTTGCCCCACAAGTGTCATACGGCAATGAACAAGTTCCTTTGTTTTAGCACTCTAGAGATGACAGATTCAGCAACAGTGTGTCCACTTATTAACACTTTCGTCCAGTTCTAGAGACAGGAGAGCCAACCAGTGACTTGGGGCCGAGGTGTGACCTGCAGGCAGCCCCTTCACCATGCAGGGCCCAGTGCTACGGTATGAATTACCCAGGATCCTATCTCAGCCCCGCCACCTGCCCTTTTGGCCACATCAACACTAACAGCCCACTGGCAGGGAAACAAAAAGGAGAGAGAAGATCAAAGAGTTAGTGTTTAGTAACTAACAAAAGGCTGATCTTAAATCAACCCACAAATACCTTATCAAGCATGGCTATTAGCGGCTGTAAGAAATTCCTAAACTATACATGAAGCATGATCCCTGTCCTTAGGGAGCATGGCGATGGAAAGGAGGTGAATGAAAGAGCAACCATGATATATTTAATAGAAGATCAGAAGAAAGTTAAGGGGGCATATGACTAACTGCCCAGGAACCATCAGAGGGGCAGGTTCAGGTTCAAGATGGGCCACACGATAGGCGTGTGTATGTTCTTCCTACTCTACTCGCACACATCCCCTTCCCGGGGGACAGAGCTCTACCGGCTGAAACCCCTTGGCTCAGAACTTCAGTTGGTACAAGGTCAGTGCCATCCCTGCCCCGACCCGTAGATATCACACACCACTCTGCTCTCTTTCCCCCGAGTCTGGTCACAACCCCTTTGATGTCAGCCTTCTCCAGACACTCCTCCCGCCCTCAGAAAGGGCTGTTCTCTCTACACCAGTGGTCCCCAACCTTTCTGGCACCAGGGACCGGTTTCATGGAAGACAATTTTTCCACGGACGGTGGGGGGATGGTTCCAGTGGTAACACGAGCTACGGGGAGCGGCAGATGGAGCTTCACCCTCTCGCCCACTGCTCACCTCCTGCTCTGCGGCCCCGGGGTTGGGGACCCCTGCTCTACCCCACCCCGCGGGACCTCCCTCCCGAGGCCCGAAGTACCTCTGGCTTGCTGTCCACCACGTCCACCTCGAGGCTGACTTCTGCTTGAAGGATCTTCTGCTTCGCCTGCTCCACTGCGGCACTGAGCTTCTGTATGTAGGACTGCAGCTCTTCCGGGGAGTCCATGTTCAGCTCTATCAGGGCCTTGTGAAACTGATCCATCTGGCCATCCTCTAGGAGCTCCTGCAAGCCGAGCAGTCACAATCCATCCTCAAAGATGTGCATCGGGGCAATCACGCACAGGAAGGAGAGACGGAACTTAGAAACTGGACAGAGAACGATGGCGGCAGAGGGCTCCCCGAGCTCCCTGAGCCTGCCCCCCCATGGAACCACCCCCTCCCCCATCACCAAAGCTTCGCAATGAAGCCCTCCTCCCCAGCTATCTCTGGGCTCCCACGCATCACCATCTCAGCACCACCGGAGCAGGCAAAACTCATCTATGGGGACAGACGTCAGAAATGTTAGCTTCTGGGTGAGAAGAGATGGGAAAGTTACTAAGAGGAGGCTGAGGGAGGCTTCTGGGCTGCTGGTAATGCTCTATTTCTTGACCTGGATACATCACATGTTTCAATGGTGAAAATTCATTGAGCTGGACACTTAAGACTTGTGTGCTTTGCATCACGTGTGCTACACTTAAACCAAAAGTTAAAAATCAAACAAAGGGGACCACAAGGATAAAATAAATCAATGAGGCCAGGTCCACAGCTCTCAGGTCCTGCTGCTACACTGTCCTCTACACGCACGATCTCTACATGGATGACCCCCCCTCAGACCCCTTCTTGACCCCAGGTCAAAAAGATGCATGATGATGGGGCTTCCCTGGTGGCGCAGTGGTTGAGAGTCCGCCTGCCGATGCAGGGGACACGGGTTCGTGCCCCGGTCCGGGAAGATCCCACATGCCGCGGAGCGGCTGGGCCCGTGAGCCGTGGCCGCTGAGCCTGCGCGTCCGGAGCCTGTGCTCCGCAACGGGAGAGGCCACAACAGTGAGAGGCCCGCGAACCGCAAAAAAAAAAAAAGATGCGTGATGTGTTTTATGGAGCAAGGCTGAGGTCCCGCCCTAGGGGGTACGCTGTCACCTGCACGTAGAGCAGCCGGTCCAGCCGCTCCTGATCCAGCTGGAGCTTCTCCTCCCGCCGCCGCGCGTTGAGCTCCTGCAGCCGCCGCAGCTGCTGCTGCCGCCTCTCCTGCTTCTCCTCGGAGGTCAGGGTGCTGCCCAGGAGCTTGCTGGAAAACGGGAGCTGCATCTTGTGGACATTGTTCTCATAGTAATCAGGGCACCGCCATTTCTGCAATTCTTCAACAGAATGATTTTGGAAGTTAGGAAACGGAAACACTAATAGCACTGAGATTAGAAAGTCGGCACCAGGGTTCCAGGTGCGGGTAAGATGGAGGAAGCACACTCCATCCCATCTCTGAAGCCACCCAATCGGTGAAATGAGCTATAAGACCTGGACACGATGCCAACACACCTGCTCTGAGCGAATTGCTAAATAAAGTTGTTCAGACAGAAAGGATACCATCTAGAGCACCAGAAATGAAGGGAAAGCAACAGAAGTGATGAAAATCTGATTAAACATAGTAGATTAACCTCCTTTTGAGCTCCTTAAAATACATTGACAATTGGAAGTAAAAACCATGACGTCTGATGGCTTTCCAATGTATGTAGATGCGACACAGAAGACAAGTCCAACTAAAGGAGGAAGGATAAAGGGGCCTCTGGGGACTTCCCTGGTGTCACAGTGGTTAAGAATCCACCTGCCAATGCAGGGGACATGGGTTCAAGCCCTGGTCCAGGAAGATCCCACATGCTGCAGAACAACTGAGCCCGTGTGCCACAACTACTGAGCCTGTGCTCTGGAGCCCGCGAGCCACAACTACTGAGCTTGCGCACCACAACTACTGAAGCCCGCGCACCTAGAGCCCATGCTCCGCAACAGGAGAAGCCATTGCAATGAGAAGCCCGTGCACCACAATGAAGAGTAGCCCCCGCTCGCAGCAACTAGAGAAAGCCTGCAAGCAGCAACAAAGACCCAACGCAGCCAAAAATAAATAAAATAAATAAGTTAAAAAAAAAAGGGGGCCTCTGGCATGCTGACACCTCCATGTTCCACTTGAACTGGTAAAACAGAGATTCTAAGAAGACTGTGAAAAGCCTGTTTACTGTCATCTCTAGAGCAACAGCTAAAAAAACCTACATGAGAAATATACAATGAAAAACACAGTAGACAAATTAAAATGGAATACCAAAAAAATTTTTCAAATGTTCAAATAACCCAAAAAAGGCAAGAGAGAGCAATAAGGACAACAAAGAGAAGGAATAACAGAAAACAAAAAATCAAATGGTGGACCTAAACCCAAACATAAGAAGAATTAAATTAATTGGAAATGGTCTTAACATATCGATTAAAAGATAGAGACTGACAGAGGGATCTTTTTTTTTAAAAAAAAGGACCCAATTATTAAGAAAACTTATTTTGAATATAATGATACAGGTAGATTAAAAGGTTGGAAAGACACACCAATCAAAAGAAAGTTGGAGTGGCTATGTTAATGTCCAAGCAGACTTCAAAGCAAAGAAAATTGCAAGGGATAAAAAGGGACACTATATAATGGTCAAAGATCAATTGCCAAGAAGAAGTAAGAATCCTAAACGTTTACCTAACAAAAGAGCTCCAGGCACTTGAAAGCAAAAACTGACAGAACTGAGAGGAGAAATGGGAAAATTCACAATTATCCCTGGAGATTTCAACACTCTTAATAATCAACATGGCTTGATGGAAAATGAAGAGGAGAATAGAAGAACTGAACAACATCATCAACCAATAGAACCTAAATGGCATCACAGAATACTCCACCCAACAACAGCAGGATACACATTCTTTGCAAGTGTATGTGGAATATTCGCCAAAGCAGCTCATGCCTGGGTCCTTAAACAAATCTTCACAAGTTTAACTGATACCAGACAACATAAGTTCTTTGACCATAATGAAATTAAACTAGAAATCAACCACAGAAAGATAACAAGGAAGTCTCCAAACACTTGGATATAAAATAATATATTTCTAAATAATCAATGGTTCCAAATAAAAAAGGCTTAGCGAAATTGGAAAATATGTGAACTCAGTAAAAAAGAAAACATAACATACCAAAATCTGTGAAATGCAGATAAAGCACTGCTGAGAGGGAAATTCAAGCTTTAAATGCCTATATTAAAAAGAAGTTATCTTAATAATCTAAGCTTCTACCTTAAGAAACTAGAAAAAAAGAGCAAAATAAACCTAAAGCAAAAAAGAAGACACCAATGCAATCACCGATATAGTCCTACTTCTATTAAAGAAAATGAATTCATTCAGAAAAAGAAATCCCCAGGCTCAAATGGTTCTACTTGAGAATTCTATCAAACATTTAAAGAAAAAAATAATATCAATTATTTACACAGTCTTTTCCAGAAAGCAGACAAGAACACTTTCTAGCTCATTTAATAAGACCAGCATTGCCATGATACCAAAACAAGACAAAGACAGTACAAGAAAAGTATAGATTAATATTCCTCATGAATATACACAAAAACCTCATAAAATTTACCAAATTGAATCCAGCAATATATTAAAAAATAATATACACGAATAAGTTGGGTTTACCCCCCCAAATCAAGGCTAGTTCAATATTTGAAAAGCAACCATGATACTCTCCTATATGAACAGTCCAAACCACAAACACCATAGGATCATATCAGATGCAGAAAAAGCATTTCACAAAATTCAAAATCCATTCATGATAAAAATGATCAGCAAAACTAGGCACAGAAAGGAACTTCCTCAATTTGATAAAGAATATCTGTAAAAAAACTAGAGGTTAAAAAAAAAAAACTAGAGGTAACATCATATAATTAATATGGAAAGACTAAAGGCTTTCCCCACCACAAGATCAGCAATTAGGAACAAGGCAAAAATGTCCACTCTTACCACTCCTAAAGAAACAAAGGCAAACAGATTGGAAAGGTAGAAATAAAAATGTCCCTATTCCCAGATGACACATCTACCTAGAAATTCCCAAGGAATCTACAAAAAACTAGAACTAGTAAATTTCACAAGGTCACAGGATACAAGGTAAACATGCAAAAATTAATTGCATTTCTATACAATAGCAATGAGCAACTGAAATGAAAAAAACAAGGAAAGAAATAATTAGGCATAAATCTAATAAAACATGTACAAGTGTATACACTGAAAATTATAAAATGCTGATGAAAGAAATCAATAAAGACCTAGATAAATGGAAAGACATACTATGTTCATGGATTAGAAGCCTCAACGTAGTAAAAAAAAATGTCAATTCTCCCCAATCTGGATTTAACATTATATCTGAATCTACATTTAGAATGTTGTTGTTTTATATACAAACTGATCTACAGATTTAATGTTCTTTCAATCATAATCCCAACAGAACATTTTTGTAGACATGGACAAACTGATCCTAATATTTATATGGAAAGGCAAAGGAACCAGAGTAGCCAAAACAATGTTGAAAAAGAACCTACATATGCAAGTTATCAATTAATTGAAAAAGTCTGTTAGGAAAACAAATACCAAAAAGGGAAGGGAATGCTAAAAAGTACTAAGAGGAAAAAAGTGAGCGAAAGAGTCACCCTGGGAACAATTTAAGGAACACCCCAAAGGTAGACAACATTCGAAAGCTGCAAGCAAACATCCTCTTTGTACCTTCCACATAATCCTCAGCGATGTAGCTGTGCTCGTGCAGGATCTCCTCCATGCGGCTGAGAGTGATGGCTGCCAGGTGCCCAGGATACTTCAGCTGCAGGAGACGCTGGAGGTAGCCAGCTGCTTGGCTTCCTCCCAGGTTGATGCGTTTGCAGTTTTTAGCATCCAACCTACAACCAAGGGATGGAAACAGCACTGAAATTTTTGGCAATGTGGAGGAGAGAATATAGAGCACGTGCACTAGTGCGGAGGATAGTTTGATGTAGACTAATAAGGAAGCAACTGACCAGCTGGGGGAAATAAAACCTAACAGTTGGAAGGAACTTTAAAGTTGCCTTAGTGCAACCTCTTACCCAATGCAGGCATTCCTAGAGCACATCCAAACAGACACATGAACATCTAATTTTTGGCAAGCATCTCGGAAGATAACTTCCTGGCAAGCATCTCGGAAGGACTCATCTGCTCCGGGAAGGGCCTAGAAATATGCATTTTCCCCAGGAATATGCATTTTGACAAGCTTCCCAAGTCCCTCTAGTGTAGGCCAGAGTTTGAGTACCCCTCCCCTAGACACTCCACTTCTACTCATGCAAACACATTAAGTAATCACATACACATTGGCTTACTGTAATCTCCTAAGAGAACCAGGTCCCTCTGACATGAAGTGAAGGGGAGGAGAACCAGAGTACCTTTATTTTCTCAATATGAGAAAGTTAGAGGAGCAGAGCTCTAGGAACTTGCTGTGTACTAAAATGTCACTGCTATATCACACCTCACCAGCAGATGCCAGCATAGAACATGATATGCCCCAATCTGATCATTTCTTAGCCTTTGGGTAAAATCACTTACTCTCAATATAACATAACATAACAATATTATTTTTAATTTCTGCATATTCTGGTTACATAAGATAGAAAACTCTACAGCAGGAGTGTTTGGTAATGTCTAAGAACTACTTTTTTCTTCATAAATTTTTGTAAGAACTTCAAGAGAAATTCCCACTACAGGGAGTAAATAAATTCAACAGCATTTATTTTCACTTAAATATTCAGACTGTTTTACAAAGTGCCATCACCTACATTATCTCGTTTCATTCTCAAGGTAACCCCGAGAAATCAGTTTTTCCCAAGTTTATATGTTAGGAAACTAAGTGAAGAAGTTAAGTACCTCAACCTCAGCAGAGCTGCAAACCCAGGCTTTCAATCCCGAAGCCAGGTCTTCTCTCACTACTTACACACCCTCTATCTCTATGCAAAGAGAAACCTTCTCAGGAGAGCATGAGGCTGGCCTAGTCTCTCTCTCTCTCTTTTTTTAATTTTTTATTGAAGTATAGTTAATTTACAGTGTTTCAGGTATACAGCAAAGTGATTCAGTTATATATACATTCTTTTTCAGTTTCTTTTCCATTATAGATTATTACAAGATATTGAATCCTATGTGTATATAGTAAATCCTTGTTGTTTATCTGTTTTATATATAGTAGTGTGCATCTTTTAATCCCAAATTCTCAATTTATCCCTCCCTCCCCGGCCTAGTCTCTTTAACAGACAATGAAAACCCAGCTATAAAACGAGAAGATTTTAAACATGACAGAAACTACCCGCACCTTTTATAGAACTTGAAAACATCTATTAAGTACCTATTATGTACCAGGTACAGTAGTTAAAAAGAAAGGTCTAAATAATTGTCATTAAATAGCTTTAAATTAAAAAATAAAAAATCTCTTATTAAAAAGTGACTCCAGAACACAACAGTCGAAATTAAATCTATTTAAATCATTTACTCAGAACATTTTTATTGAGTACCTACTACTTACAGGTATGGTGTCAGCCATCTCACCATTAAGTCAGAACCATAAAGTTCTAGAATTATGGATTTGGACCTCAGGGACCATCTACCCCAACTCGATCCAGGAGGTCACAAAGGATGGACGATGAAGTGACATCTATACTCACACAGTGAGGGAGGTCAGAACTAAGCCCAGAGGCCAGTTCATGGTCCTGTCCTTGCTCTTTCCACCCCACCTTTAAATCAGGTGCCCAATAAACGTTTCCTGAATGCTTCTCAAAACAGTGCCCAAATGCCATAAGTGCAACTCACCTCCCTTCTAAGATGGGTAAAATATGTGTACACTGGTATCCAGATGAAATGATGAGCCCGCTGGAAATCAAGTTCTTTGGCTTATTGTGGTAGAAGCTGAAGAGGCTGTCTATTCCATAGGCAACCGTAGGAATCCCATAGCACTCAAAGAGAAGCTCGGACATCATCTGTCGTGAATACAGTGGGTTGCACACGGCTTCTGTCAAAACTATGGGATGATCGACACAGCCCTACTTGGAACGAAAAGAGTAAATTAGTAGGTGCTAAGAGAATACTCCTTTTAATGCCTAAAAAGAAACAGAAATCCTTATTGCAAGGGCTCAACTGGCTTTTGGTCTCCAATCAAAACACTGGATCAGAAGCAACTGTGAAACACCCATCTCTCCTGGAAGTTGCTTTGGAAAATATGAAAGTAGGGTCAACTTAAGTCAAGCCCCAGCCAAACTGTCAGCCAATCATCTGGCTCTATCTTCAAAATATCTCCAGAATCCAACTGCTTCTTACCACATCCTCAACTCCTTCCTCATCTAAGTCACCATCATCCCTCACCTCCTAACAGCAACAGCCTTCTAACTGGTCTCCCTGTTTCTACCCTATGACCCCGGCCAGTCCATTCTCCATACAGCAGCTATGGTGATCCTTTTGGAACATAAGTCACGTCCCTTTTTTGTTCAACACCCTGCAACGGCTCCCCATTTCACTCAGCGTAAAAGCCTATAAGGTGTGTGACTTGTCCCCTCACTACCTCTCCGACTTCCTCTTCCACTGACTACCCTTCCCCTCACTCTGGCTGCCCTCAGTTAGGATTAGGGCACACTCCTGCCTCAGGGCCTTTTTACTGGCTGTGCCCTCTCTCCGGAATACTATTCCCTCAGATATTCACAAGGATCGCTCCCTCAATCATCTCCTTCAGTCCTTGCTCAGACAACACCTTCTTCCCAAGTCCTCCCCCTAACCATCTTATTGAAAACATGTAACCCTCTCCTGTCCTTCTATCATGCCACAGAATATACTACTTAATTCTATCGTTTATTGTTTGTTTTTTCATACTAGAGCGACTTTCCACACCCGCTCCATAAGCACAGGAGATTTCGTGTCACGTTCACGGACGTTATTTCAAACACCTAGAAAAGTGCCTGACACGGAGTAGATGCTCAATACATATCTGATAATAAATTAATGTATTAACAAACGAGCCCGAATATGTGCTCCAAGAGAAAAGGGCGTTGTTTTTGCTCACTGCCATACCCCAAGCGCCTAGCACAGGACTTAACACACGTTAGGCGCCTAATATTTGACCGACTGACTAAATCAATGACTAAACGACATTCAGAACTACTGGAGTGACTATTATCCCTCGGAGAGCGTTGTGAGCGGGGACACGACCTCACCCCTCCCCTCAAGCCTAACCCCACCACGCCCTTCACCTGTGAGGAGACACCCAGATGCTGGAAGCTGTAGTCAAGCAGCAGCTCCTGCAGCTCCAGGTTCACCGGCACGTTGCGGTCGAAGGGCGATCGCAGCATCCAGCGCAGCGGCTCCAGGCTGCCCAGCGCGTTGCCTACCTGCGGGCCCGCCCCGCCCCGAGCCCCGCCCCGCCCGCGGGCGCACACGGCGCGGAACTGCAGCCGGGGCTCGGGGCCCGGGTCCGGCCCGGGGCACGCCCAGCCTGCGCGAGCCTGGAACGACCCGTTGTCCAGCACCAGAGGCACCGGCAGTGGCCCGTGCGCCACCGGACCGGCCTCCAGTACCTGATCCGGCGCGGCGCGGGCATCGCGGAATGGGAACACATTCGAAGGCGGCCCGGCTGCACTGGCCGCCGCCATCTTGGAGCGCGCGCACTGGCCCCGCCCCTCGCCGCAGCGTCCGCCCAAATGGCGCGAAGCCCCGCCCCCGACGCAGCGCCCGCCCAGATCGCGCGAGACTCCCCCCCCCCCCGCGCATCACAGCGGGTTCTCCAAGCCTCCTCTCCTCTCTAAGCCCGGCCGGCCTTTTCACCTAACTCACCCCTGGTGGCCCAGGCCGCCTTCGGGATCGCTAGGCCCCGCCCTCTCTGGCTGTGGCTTAACCTCGTCCCCAACATCCGACCTGACCACGCCCCTTCGCTGTAGCCGGGACTCTGGGCCAGGAAGCCCCGCCCCGAGCGCGTAACGCCAAGGGCCCAGCCCCTTCCTGGCCTCCAGAAATGAGCTCCGCGGGGCTCCCTATTCCGCTTAGCCACGCCCTATTTGCTGGGTATCATCTTCAACCGCCCTTGGCTCTGCCCCCACATGATTACGTCGCCGTTAGCCTTGCTGTCAAGGAAACAAACTCGGGGGTACCGACCGCTCAGTTTCTTGACCGAGGAGCTCGCTACTCAGGCGTGTTCACTTTGTGAAAATTCATCAAACCGTCCTCTTTACGATTTGTGCACTTTTCTGCACGTGTGTTATATTTTATAATACAATATAAAGTTTTAAAATAGATTTATTAAGACCTACAGACTGTACCCTCTCACAGACCTCAAACGCTGAGAAAAGGACTGCTAATTGTTACCTACTATGTGCATATTCTCTTTCTTCCTTTTAGTGGTGTAATTCCCCTGCATGGTCATTTGGCTTGTTGTGATCATGTGACTCAGTTCTGGCCAATGAGGGTGGGAGTGGAGGTAATGTGACCGGGACCCCCCCACCCCCTTAGTTTTAGCTCTAAAAGGACAGGGCACGCTCTCCCCTGCCCTGTTTCCCCCTTTCCACCTGTCAAGGGGATTGCAAGAATTAGAGCAGCTGCCTTGACTCTACCCTCCCAGCTCTGGAACAATTTGAGAGATAAAAGCAAGTTAATTATAAAAGGTGGTTGTAAATAAACATCCTTAGCAAGAGATGAGACCCCAAAACGTTCTCAAGAACCTCTAGGAGCACTTCTAGGCCAAATAGGGAGCCAGTTAGTGGCAAAATCAGATTAAAGGTGTTACCTTTCAACACAAGCCGTTTTCTCAGACATCTGAAGGAATCCATCATTAAACTGAGAAAGTGGGGAGGAGCAGAACAGAGTGAAAATAAGTGAATGTAAGTTTAAGAACTACACCTAAGTATACTAATACGGAAAAATCTCCAAGATATATATTTAAAAGAAATAAGGCAGTGCAGTTTATAGGAACTCCCTTTAAGAAAGGGGGTGGGGAGAAAATATATATGTTTTTGCTTGTATTTTCATGCAGATGGACAAGAAACTAAGAAAAGAGTTTGTAAAGGAAAGGGACAAGGTGAGTATGTCAGGTGTGGGAGACTCTTTCACTGCATACTTTTTCATATACTTTTTATTTTTTAACCATGTGAAAGTATTACCTTTTAAGAGGGGGGGGGAAGCACTATGTATAGGCGATGTAGATTGGATTATTGTTCCCAGTTCTTCACTCCTCTATAATAGGATAATACAGAGTGAACATCCATACCATCTGCCATGTAACCTTGTTGGGCCTCTCTCACCGTAGACATTGATATTGGGCTTGGCCATGGGACTCACTTTTAGCCAGTGGACTGTTAGCCAGATGTGATCTGAGCAGAGGCTTCAAATGTGCTTGTGTGGCTTAGACTAACCTCTTACTCTCCTGCTGTTAGTCATGAGAAGAACATGCCCTGAGTCTAAAGAGGATGAGAGACACATGGAGAAAACCCAACACAACTGTAGCCTGGAACCAAGTCCAGCCAACCTGCCACCTAAAGCTGAGCTGTTCCATGGATACCAAAAATGTTTGTTTTTATAATCCACTGAAATTCTGGGGTTGCTATGCAACATTATTGCAGGAAAAAACTGACTGATACACTAGACCAATGGCGTTCAGTAGTTCTTTCTGTTTTGATGGGAACGTTCTACAATCTGAAATGTCTAATGCAGTAGCCACTAACCACATGTGACCACAGAGCACTTGAAATGTGAGCAGTGCAACTGAGGAATGGAATTTTTATTTAATTTTAATTTACATTTAAGCTTAAATAGCCATATATGGCTAGTGGCTAGTCTGTTGCACAATGTACCACCAGACGAAATCCATGGCTGTAGTTATTTGCCCATGGAAATGACTAGAAGATAGATCAGAAGCCTACTGTGTTTGTTAGTTTCCTAGGGCTGCCATAACAAAGTACCACAAAGTGAAATGGCTGAAAACAACAGAAATTTATTGTCTCACGGTCCTGGATGCTAGAAGTCCAAAATCAAGGTATCAGCAAGCCTGTGCTCGTTCTGAAAGCTCCAGGGGAGAATCTGTTCCTTGCCTCGCTCCCAGCTTCTGGTATTGCTGGCAGTCTTTGGCTTGTAGACCCAACCCTGCACTCTCTGTCTGCATTGTCATGTGTGTGTGTGTTTGCATTGTCATGTGTCCCTATAGACCCAACCCTGCACTCTCTGCCTGCATTGTCATGTGTCCCTGTGTGTCTCTCTCTCTGTGTATCTCTTTTCCTCTTCTGATAAAGATTTTAAAAAATCATATCATATTGGGATTAAGGACCCACCCTACTTCAGTATGACCTCATCCTAACTAATTACATCTGTACCTCTGCAACAATCTTATTTCCAGATAAGATCACATTCACAGGTACAAGACATTAGGACTTCAACATATCTTTTTGAGGGGCACGATTGAACCTACAGGGTCAACACTAAGTTTTGAGGGAATTGTATTGTCAAGAAACCACAAGCCTGGACTCCAAAATTATATATTTGACTTGTAAGGTAACCCTAGGATCCCAAACCTGTACCAGGAGGAAGCCAAGTGTGAAAGCTGTGCCACCCCAAGGAGCGGATACTCTCTGAGATCCCCAGGAGGTTCACGGATATGAAAGAACTTCTCAGAGGGCAAAGCCAAGAGCACTGAGAACAGTGGACAATGGAGTTGCCCCAGGAAAGGAGAGGCAGAGAGAGCTCTAACCCAGAAGTTACTCCACTGCCAGGGAAGGAAATCCATAAATTCCTGACCAGCACATTTTGATCATTGCTATCAACCTATGACTGTGGGGAGCTTTCAAAAGTGCTAATGCCTGGGTCTCACCCCTAGAGATTCTGCTTTCATCCTATGTGGTGAGACCTGGGCATGGGGAGCTTTCTAATCTCCCCAGATGATGGTAGAAGGAAGCAAAATTTGAGAATCAGTGCTCCAGGGCCTTGCACCTCCAAGTGGGATTGCAGCCCAGCAGCCTCACCATCACCTGGGAGTTTGTTAGAAATGCAAAACCTCCAGCTCCACCAGAGATCCAGTGAATCAGGAACCTGAATTTTAAGAAGATCCCCAAATGATTCACGTGCATATTAAAATTTGAGAAGCATGGGTCTGGACCTCTTACCAGCTCTGATTTTTATGTGAGAAGGAAATACAACTTCTGTTTTGCTTAAGGCACTCTCATGTTGGTCTCTGAACTCACACACACACACACACCACTACATATACACACTGCACATTCAGGTGATCAGGCAATGCATATGCTCTTATTCATGAGGGAGCCTGCACAGCAGGACTCAGATGATAGAGCCATTAGAAAACTGTTCCAAGGAAATATTTGCTTCCCAGTCTGCCTGATGCTTGGCCAGGAGGGTGTGATGGGAACGGGCATCAAATTTGGCTGTTGAAGCTCAATATCAAAAAACAAACAACCCAATCAAAAAATGGGCAGAAGGTCTAAAAAGACATTTCTCCAAAGAAGGCAGACGGCCAAGAGGCACATGAAAAGATGCTCAACACCGCTAATTATTAGAGAAATGCAAATCAAAATTACAATGAGGTATCACCTCACACCAGTCAGAATGACCATCATCAAAAAGTCCACAAACAGTAAATGCTGGAGAGTGTGTGGAGAAAAAGGAATCCTCCTACAGTGTTGGTGGGAATGTAAATTGGTGCAGCCACGATGGAGAACGGTATGGAGGTTCCTTAAAAATGGAGCTACCATATGACCCTGCCATCCCACTCTTGGGCATATTTCTGGAGAAAAACATAATTTGAAAAGATACACGCACCCCAATGTTCATTGAAGCACTATTTACAATAGTCAAGACGTGGAAGCTACCTAAGGGTCCATTGACAGATGAATGGATAAAGATGTGTTTTGTATATATATATATATATATATATATATATATTACTCAGCCATTAAAAAAGAATGAAATGATGCCATTTACATCAACATGGATGGACCTAGAGATTATCATACTACGTGAGTAAGCCAGACAGAGAAAGACAAATATCATATGATATTGCCTATATCTGGAATCTAAAAAGTGGCCCAGTGCTTTTCTTATTTTCATCCATTTTCCTGGTTGGCCTCAGCTGAGCTGTATCCCGCAGGCCTGCAAGCCTTGTAAATGCCCGATGCAGGGGACACCGGTTCGTGCCCCGGTCAGGGAGGATCCCACATGTCGCGGAGCGGCTGGGCCCGTGAGCCATGGCCGCTGAGCCTGCGCGTGTGAAGCCTGTGCTCCGCAGTGGGAGAGGCCTCAGCGGTGAGAGGCCCGTGTACCGCAAAATAAATAAATAAATAAATAAATAAATAAATAAATAAGGATACAAATGAACTTATTTACAAAACAGAAATAGACTCACAGACATAGAAAACAACCTTATGGTTACCGAAGGAAAGGTGGGGAGAGGGATAAGTTAGGAGTTTGGGATTAAAATATACACACTACTAAATATAAAATAGATAACCAACAAGGGCCTACTGTATAGCACAGGGAATTATACTCAATATCTTGTAAGAACCTATAATGGAATAGAATGTAAAAAGAATACGTATATTTATATATATGTATAACTGAATCACTTTACTGTACACCTGCAACTAACACAACATTGTATATCAACTATATTTCAATAAATTTTTTTTAAAAAAAGGAAAACAATTTGGCTGTTGAGCTGTGATTCATCATGGTGGACTAACACCGTGTGCTCAGCCTGGCTCAGGGCTCCTTGAGCCCACTGCCTGGGAAAAGGAAGAGATATTATGTAGCTAAGGAGGCAAGCAGCAGACTTGGGCTAGAGACAAGGAACTTAGCACAGGGTTTCCAGCTTCTTCCCAGATTCTGCCAACCCACCAATAGGCTCATTGGATAGAGGGGATGCTGTGGCTTTTTTTTTTTTTTTGGCCACTGCACGGCTTGCAGGAATCCTAGCTCCCTGACCAGGGATGGAACCCAGGCCCTCGGCAGTGACCTTTCAGTCCTCATCTTCATTGACCTGTTGACTATCTATTTTATATATATTAGTATATATTAGTAGGGTATATATATATAATAATATATATATATTTTTATCCCAAACTCATAATTTATCCCTCCCAGCTACCTTTCATCTTCGAAGTTTGTTTTCAAAGTCTGTGAGTCTGTTTCTGTTTTGTAAATAAGTTCATTTGTATCATCTTTCTGGATTCCACATATAAGTGATATCATATGATATTTGTCTTTGTCTGACTTACTTCACTTAGTATGATCATCTCTAGGTCCATGTTGCTGCAAAGGGCATTATTTCATTCTTTTTTATGGCTGAGTAATATTCCATTGTATATATGTACCACATCTTCTTTAACCATTCCTCTGTTGATGGACATTTATGTTGCTTCCATATCTTGGCTGTTGTAAATAGTGCTGCTATGAACATTTGGGTGCATGTATCTTTGTGAATTATGTTTTTCTCTGGATATATGCCCAGAAGAGGGATTGCAGAATCATATGGCAGCTCTATTTTTAGTTTTTTTAAGGAATCTCCATACTGTTCTCCATAGTGACTGTATCAGTTTACATTCCCACCAACACTGTAGGAGGGTTCTTTTTTCTCCACACCCTCTCCAGCATTTATTGTTTGTAGACTTTTTGATGATGGTCATTCTGACTGGTGTGAGGTGATACCTCATTGTACTTTTGATTTACATTTCTCTAGTAATTAGTGATGTTGAGCATTTTTTCATGAATGTTTTGCCCATCCATATGTCTTCCTTAGAGAAATGTCCTTTTAGATCTTTTGCCCATTTTTTGATGGGATTGTTCATTTTTTTTTATATTGAGCTGCATGAGTTGTTTGTATATTTTGGAGATTAATCCCTTGTTGATCACTTCATTTGAAAATATTTTCTCCCATTCTGTGGGTTGTCTTTTTGTTTGTTTATGGTTTCCTTTGCTATGCAAAAGCTTTTAAGTTTAATTATGTCCCATTTGTGTATTTTTGTTTTTATTTTCATTACTCTAGGAAGTGGATTAAAAAAATATTGCTGCAATTTATCTCAAAGAGTTTTCTGCCTATGGTTTCCTTTAAGAGTTTTTAGAATCTGGTCTTACGTTTAGGTCTTTAATCCATTTTGAGTTTACTTTTGTGTATGGTGTTAGAGAATGTTCTAATTTCATTCTTGTACACATAGCTGTTCAGTTTTCCCAGCACCACTTATTGAAGAGACTGTCTTTTCTCCATTGTATATTCTTGCCTCCATTGGTGTAGATTAATTGACCACAGATGCAAGGGTTTATTTCTGAGCTTTCTATCCTGTTCCCTTGATCTATACTTGTGTTTTTGTGCCAGTACCATACTGTTTTGATTACTGTAGCTTTGTAGTATAGTTTGAAGTCAGGGAGCCTGATTCCTCCAGCTCTGTTTTTCTTTCTCTGGATTGCTTTAGCTATTTGGGGTCTTTTGTGTTTCCATACAAATTAAAAAAATTTTGTTCTAGTTCTGTGAAAAATGTCACTGGTAATTTGATAGGAATTGCATTGAATCTGTACATTGCCTTGGGTAGTATAGTCATTTTGACAACATTGGTTCTCCCAATCCAAGGACATGGTATATCTTTCCATTTGTTTGTGTCATCTTCGATTTCTTTCATCAGCATCTTATAGTTTTCAGAGCACAGGTCTTTTGCCTCCTTAGGTAGGTTTATTCCTAGGTATTTTATTATTTTTGATGCAGTGATAAATGGGATTGTTTCCTTAAAGAGGCTACCATTTATGGGGGGAATTAACATCAGGTTGGCTCATCAGTTACCAGGGAAACTAGCAGCTGGGGCAGGGAGCAAGCACATAGGTAGTTACTGATTAAGCCCTATGATTAGGGTACAGGTGAAGCAAGGACTGGTCAAGCAGGGGATGTACAGAGAGTAAAAGAACAGCCATCTTGAATGGCGTGACCATACAACCTCATACTTTCCTGTGACTCCAAAACTATTTATGTGTTGATGATCTTTTTGAAAAGAAATTACTTATTTACTTATTCATTTAGTTGTTTGTTGAACAAAATCTATTAAGTACATTCTGCATATCAGATCCTGTGTTAGATAGTGGAGATACAATAGGGAGCCCAACAGCGACTATGCCCGCTCTTGTGGAGCTTACTGTGCTTAAAGTTTGTTGCCATAGACCCATTTATCCTTCCCTCTTTTCTTCCTTTCACCTATTGATCTGTCCACTGATCCACATTTTCATCTGTTCATCCCCTGACCCATTCTTCTGTCTATCCATCTTTCCTTCATCCACTGATCCATTTATTAGTCAATGGCTTATCTACACAACCATGGGCCTTCAAAGCACATACCCACTGACCCACATCCATCTACTTGTTCATCCATCAGTCCATTGACCTAACTTTCTCTATATTAGTGATCCCAAACCAGTGGCACATCAGGAACCTAAAGATCTGAATCTAGGTGTGAAGGCAGGGAACAGGAATCTCTGAAAACCTCCCTATTTGATTCTATTCACCTTGCCTGGCACCTGTCTAAGGATGTATATTTGGGAATCACTGTCCGAGATTAAAAGCACTGTGAATACAGGAGCTGTCTTAGTTTAGCTTTCTTGGAAAGCAGACACTGAGACAAGGACTCAGGTGTAGTTAATCATTTGGAAGGTGATCCCAGAAAGGACAAGTGAGGTAGTAGGGAAAGGGAGACAGGGAACGGGAGGAGAAGCCAAATAAAAGGTGCTTTGATGAGCTTGTGGACACACGAGGTTCAATCCTGCTGGGAACCATCTGAGATACCTTGTGGAATAGACCACAAATAATCCCAATATAGGACAGGAGCCATTCATTTATTGCCAATTGACTGGGTGTTTGGGAGCTTTTAACTCCCCAGCAATTTCAAGTTGTTCTTCCAAGGTATTCTAGAAAGCCCTTGGGCAGAGGAGAGAGAGACAGATGGAGAGAGGCACTTTGTCATGGTCTGCTGTCAGGTTCCTGAGAAGTGTCCACAACTTCTGGTGAACTCAGATGCACCCAAGGACATAGGATAAGGCATTGACCCCTACCACAGAGGCCATGTCTATCTTGTTTATTGCTGCAACCCTAGGGGCTAGAACAGTCCTTAGTCCAGTGGCCTATGCTCAACAAATATTTGATAAATAAATCCTGTGCACCTACCAGAACTTGTGCCGGGTACTGGGTAACAATTCCTTTAATTGTGCTCTCCGTTCGGACTGTACTTTCCTCTCCCATCTAGAGTCTGTACCATTCCCTCTGCATCCTCAATCTCTCTGCCCTGTTTTCACCCCATCTGCACAAGGTTGCTGGGAGCTGCTGGAAGCTCACATGGCTGGGCCTTCAGCACTGCTGGATCATCCTGCTGGGTGTCCCTGGCCAGAGGACCCTCCTCGCCTGGCCCCTCCTGGACCCCATAACTGGCAGAGGTGGCATCCACAGCATCTCTGTAGCATCAGCTGTAGCCAGACTCTTGAAAAGTCTCAATCCAAACTTCCAGGGAGTAGAACTCATTTCCCAAGGCCAACCTCACACCCAGAGCTGGGACTAGTGTGGGAAAGTGAAGCATTTGTTTAGAGAGCAAAATATAAAAGGATGCCAAAAAATTCAATAATCAAGATCATATTTTATGCAGTCTTTTTAAAAATCAAAATTCAAAAGTGAACCATGTGTTCAAAATAGCACGATGAACAGATAATAAAATTTAAAGACAGGATTGTATTACTGTTATTTCCTTTTGCCTCAGACTCCATATGGCCGAGCATTGTGCCACTACTGGTCCTGTGCTTATCTGAATGTCACGCTTACCGACCCTGCCTGCCTAAGTATTTGGGAGGGAAATATACTGAGGTCTTCAATTCTTCAAATTTACATTAAAAAATGGATTATTGAATGGATTGATGGATAGATACAGGACAGGTAATCCAGCACCATAAAATGTTAATTGTTCAAGTTAAGCTGTGGAATTCTTTCACCTTTTCTGTATGTTTGAATTTTTTTTTTTTTTTTTTTTTTTGTAATTTTGGAGAAGAAAAAATACAGAGCAGTGGGAAGGACCCCCGAGGCTGGCTCCCCGGGGTCAAAGCAGCTCCACCCCCTTAACCCCTAGGTGTCCAGTGAGGACGTACCGGTCCAGCCAGCCTGCTCCTCCTTGACCTAAGCCTGTCTCTGGCCCTGCGTTTGAGATCCCTGCTCTCCACCAATAGAAAGGCCTGGATCCTCTCCACTTCCTGACTGGTGCCCGTGGAGTCCGGTTGACTCCCTCCTTCCCTCCAAGGCCCCTAAGTGGGGAACATATTAGTCCCTGGGGTAGGGTTTGTCATTTAACAAAACATGTCCTATGATATAGCATCCTTCTATGTTTTGGGGGGAAAAAACCCCATCGAAATGTCACTTGAAATATGGAGGACTTGAAAGTAAAGCACTAGAGATAAGCGATCATTATCAACTGGGCGGGGAGGTGAGAGTGAGGGGTGGCAGGGAGGGAAGAAGCATTTAGAAATCTAAAGGTGGAGGGCTTCCCTGGTGGCGCAGTGGTTGAGAGTCCGCCTGCCAATGCAGGGGACACGGGTTCGAGCCCTGGTCCGGGAAGATCCCACATGCCGCGGAGCAACTAGGCCCGTGAGCCACAATTACTGAGCCTGCGCGTCTGGAGCCTGTGCTCTGCAGCAAGAGAGGCCGCGATAGTGAGGGGCCCGCGCACCACGATGAAGATTGCCCCCACTTGCCGCAACTAGAGAAAACCCTCGCACAGAAACGAAGACCCAACACAGCCATAAATAAAATAAAATAAAATAAAAATTAAAAACAAACAAAAAAAGAAATCTAAAGGTGGAGCACCTTCTCTCACCGCTGGGGAGCGAGGCAGGGCTGGCTCGGGACAGGGTGGTGGCTTCCTCCGGGATCTTGGTGGTTCCCAAAGCACAGAACTGGGTCAGGGTCCGAAGGGCGTAGAGCCAGGATTCGTCGTAAGAACCGTTGGGAACTGAGGGAACCCTGGTGGTGGTGGGGGGGAAGGGTCTGGTCCTGAGGTGGATTCCCTTCCTCCTCAATTCCTTCACTGAATGAAACTTGCCGGCCCTATCTGTCTCCCTCGAATTCGGATTGCGAACTCACGGCGGACCCGAGGAGAGCTCAGGAATTCTTTTCAACTTCTAGCCATGCACTTCGGTGTTGGGGGTAGGAGTCGGAGATGCAGAGATGGGTCGCATCTTCTCCTGCCGTCTATTTCTCCCGTCGGCCTGAATGCAAGTCTGGGGATGGGTGTATTGCCCACGAGGGGGCAGGGTTTCCCTTGGGGCTCCTAGGAGCTTGGCTCTCCCGCCTCTGCCTTTCTGGGCCCGCGCAGGGTGTCGGGTGGGGGACCCGGGCTCTAGGGAGCTGAGCACAAAGCCGGGAGCTAAGAGGCAGTGCAGCGGCTCCAGGCGAGTCCGCGGAGATGGCAGCCGCTGTCCAGCGCCTGCCTGGTGTCTCATTTGTCCTTTTAAAGACGGGAAGGACGGAGCTGGTGCAGCGTGACGCTCCCTCCTTCCCTTCCACTGCAGAAGTCAGGGCTTTTTCTGAAGGTTACAGACCGAGCTCCGACTCAGATCGTACCCGAAGGTGGGTGGACCTGCGGAGGAGTAGCGGAGGCGGGGCAAGGGCGATGAACAGTCAGTTCTCCCGGCCTGGGAGGCATCAGAGGGCGTAGAGGGACGGGAAACTGAGAATCCTCTGATCAGCTCTGGATCCTGACTCGCGACAATAGAGACAAAGGGGCATCAGGTGGGTGACAGCGGACATCTTAAATGGCCCGTTCAAATCGTCAGAGCCGCAGGCGGCCGAGGGGACCCAATTTTATCCCGCTTGCGCTTCCACACTTGTTGGATGGCTGCAGAAGCAGGCGGTGCGAGGTCACCTCTGTCGCAGGCACGCGCTCAGGGGTGCTCTGCACACACAGGCGAGCACACGCATTCATCAAAGCTCTCACAAGACACAGATACAGCCTCCCACCCCCAACCCCGCACATCTTCGTGTAGGCGCTCTCTCTCACACAAGCACACACTGACCCACGCAGTGGCAGCGGGCAGGGAGAAATGGCCACTGTGCGTAGGCATTCTCCCCGTTCTTTCCTATGCTCCCATCGCACCTGGAGAAATCATTCCAAATGAGGCCTCTGCCTTGGTGGGAGAGATCAAGAGCCTCCCATCGTGGCTTCTCTCCCACTGAGAGTGGCCTAGCCTTCCTGAGCTCCCAGATTCCATCTGGAGAGTCTGACCATGATCCATACCAAGGTACCCAGGACTGGCGCCCCTGGAAGCAACAGGAGGGCTGCCCTTGCAGTAGGATCTGCATAAAAAAGGACAGGGTCCTCTGGGTAATTTAAGCAAACACATTCTCAAACAGGCTGCTCAAGAAAAGGGGAGGCTGGGACATAAACGGCTCTGCCTGGTGAATCTAAACAACCAGATCTCTTCACTGTGGCTGTGTAAACCCCACCTTGGACTTGAGGGGGGTTCTCCAGGGTGAGAGGTGCCTGGGATGCTAGGTTGGCAAACCCTGGGAAATACACAACGGCCCTGCTGACTTCCTTTGTAGCTCTCTTCACAGCCGGCAGTCATACTGTGGACTTCAGAGTCCCAATCTATTGCCTGTCTCTCCTCTGCTAGACTGTAAGCTCCAGGAGGGCAGGGCTGAGTTTGGCAGCCTGCACGGTCCCAGACCTGGTGGGCTGTCTATAAATATTTGTTGAACAACTCTGTAGGGCTTTTGTACATAAGCAAAACCTTTTCTTCCTCTTTATTTTAGGATTGGAGTTCGAGAGCGTCCACCAAATTCTCAGATGGATCCAACCCCCGGGGAAAGATCTGGGCGGGGGGAAGCCTAGTCCTGGCGGCTGGGGAGCCAAGGCCACACCGAAACCGTGGGCGCACCACCACGTGCTCCTTTGCCTGAGTCCCCCAAGTACTCAGAAAGCCTCCCCTTGGTGCTGAGCACCCCTCACTCTCCCCGGAGCTCTCCAGGGACTCTTTAACTACAACTGCTTCTCCATCCCCACTTGCTTCACGGGGTGGGCCAGGGCTGGTTCCCTCGCCACCCAGCGCCAGGATTCCCGCGGGTGCGAAAATGCAGAACTGAGACAGGGCCGCGAGCGCCTTTGTTTCTTCTTTATTTGCGGATATAATTATGCACCGCACTGTAAATTAGAGAAAGATTTTTTTTTTCTGATATACATTTCATCTTATTCACCACGAGCACACCACACGCACAGCAGAACAGTTCCACAACCTGATAAATTGCACAAGATGAGTTTGGATTCCTGAAAACCGGCAAGCAAGTCGGCCCCGCCGGGGCTTCTCGCTTCCCCGCTTCGGCGAAGGAAATCGCCCACCCGAAACGGATTTCCCGGCCAGCCTTTCCCGCTGAAGGGTTGAAATGTCTCCGGAATGGGAATCGTTCTTGCTGGAAATGGCTAGACTCTGCAGATTCCAAGCACTGATGGCTGTGAAATGTGCCCGCAAGGTCAAGTTTCTGCGCCTGCGAGTTGTGCCCCCTCTCCCTCCCTTCCCCCCCCCTCGGTGACAGGGACCGAAGTGTCGGGGCCCCTCCTGGAAGGACAGAAAACCCTGCCCACAGATGCGCCGCCGCCTCCCCCGAAACCAGGGTGTTGTGGAAAAGAAAGGACAACAGAAACGCAGACGCAATGGATTGTGGATCCCTATCCCCTCCCGCCCCCAACCCCCAAAATCAGAAACGGGGAGCCAGAGATGTTTAAAGCTTGGCTTCCCAAGCGCGGCTGCAGGGCGCACGGGTTTGTTGGGGGAGGGGTGGGTGGGCCGCGGGGAGAGCGCGGGAGGGTGGCCGGGGCTGGCCCTAGTGCCCTAGTCCTCCGCGTTGGTTCGGTAGGCCTCAATGAGGCCCTCCAGCGAGTGCACGAAGCCGGACACGCTGCAGATGCCGCCGATGACGAAGATGGCGACGTCGAAGAAGACCTGGTGCCACAGCAGCTTGCGCCAGAGCAGGCGCAGGTGGAAGAGGCTGGGCAGGAGGAAGCAGAGGCCGGCGCCCGTGAGGCTGCCGGTGAGGCCCATAAGCAACGCGAAGTGCGGCACGTAGATGGCCATGAGCAGCGTGAAGACGACCAGCGCGCAGCGCAGCGTCAGGCCCCACGACTTGAGGCGCCCGTCGCCGCCATAGCAGGCGGGAAAGAAGGCGCGGCTGCCTTCCTGGAAGAGCGACTTCTCCAGCACCTCGACAGCAGCGAAGAAGGGCAACGGGTAGGACAACAGGGCCTTGGCCACCAGGAAGATGTTGACCACGGCGCGGATGGAACCGGGCAGGTTATCCGTGATGACCTCCTTGGTCTCATCGGCCCAGGTGAGGTAGGCGACGAGCGCGAAGAGGCCTTTGAGCACGCAGGCGGCGATGTGCGTCCAGTTCATCATGCAGTGGAACTCGCTGGGCTGCTGCATGTTGCCCTCCAGCGAAGGCAGGAAGATCTGCGACGTGTAGCTGAACACGATGATGCCAATGGAGATGGGAAACTTCTTGACGTCGATATAGAACTTGACCTTCTCCCAGGCCCAATCGCGCGCCCTTGATAAGCAGTAGGCAATGACCAGAATGTTGATGACGAAGTGGGCCAAAGTGCACAGCAGGCTGAACCTGGACACGGCCTTGAGGTTCTTAAGGAAGGCGCAGGGCAGCAGCGCCGCCGTGGCGATGATGGACCAGGACTTCTGCGACACGGGCAGCCCTGGGAAGCTGTTGTACATGAGGTTGCCGCTCACCACCACGTACAGGATGCAAGTCATCACCAGCTCGATGATCTGCGCCACGTTCACTACGCGGCCGCCCAGCGTGGGGAAGCGCGGAGCGCAGCAAGCGTTGGCGATGGCCACATACGAGTCCCGCACGCGTACCACCTCGCCGTCTTCGTTCTCCTCGTACAGGCATGCGATGAGGATCTTGCCAGTGTAGCAGCACACCACGGCGGCGAAGATGATGAGGAACAATCCCAGGTAGCCGCCGTGCAGGATGGCGTAGGGCAGGCCCAGCACGAACATGCCCTGCGGAACGAAAAGACAACCAGACCCGGGAGCTCAGTGGATGCTGTATCGGAATACGGGGTCTGGGAGAGAGGCTTAAGGGTATAGCCGGAAGGGGGCGCTAAGTGTGAACTGGGCCTAAGCCACTGGGAGGAGAGGGTAAGGATAGGCTGGAGTGGAGGTGTAGAGCGGTCTAATGGGGAGCCTGGGTATTGAGTCAGAGGTGGAGAAGGGGGTGTTTAAGGATGGAACTGAGAAGGAGAGGTGTGCTTAATGGCTGGGAGGTAGGGAGGGGGCTGAGTAAGGGGTCAAGCTGCAAAGAGGGAAGGGGTACGAGGAGATACCTGGGGGTGGTTCGGAAAAAGATGAGGAGGGGCTGGAGGGGGTTGACCGGAAAAGGACGAGGAGAAAGGTAGAGAGCTGGGCCTGAGCCACTAGGAAAAGGGGATGCAGAGTCTAAGGTGGGGCTGGAATGGGGTGCAAGGAAGCCAATGAGGGGAACGCAGGTGCCTAAGGGTCGAACTGGAGAGGGAAACCGTTGAAAGCGGCAGCGGGAGAGAAAGGAGACGGGGTAGGGAGGAAGGGGGGCTGAGCGTGGGGCAAGTGGCAGGGAGGCAAGACCAGTGGGAACGTGGGGTTTGCTAGCGAAGGGCTTTGGGTGGGGTGAGGCCAGAGGCGTGGGGACGGGGAGAAAGGGTTGGGCAGTCTTAGGGCCAGGCCAAAACTGGGGCGGAGAGACCGATCCCTAAGGAAGGGGACTAAGTGGTAGAGGCGAGCAGGATTAGGGGCCTACGGGGAAAGCGCAAGCGCTTTGTGAACGGCGAACCCAAGCGAGAGTCAATACCCAGAACCTGCGGGAACGGGCGGGCAGAGCTGTGGAAGAAGGATTTAGAATCCACGTAGGGAAGCAAAGCTAACGAAATCCAGGGTTCCCGAGGCTTGCAGGCCTCCAGCCTTCCACCCTGGCCTCCATCAAGGCCTACGGAACGGGGTCTTTAAAGATGCCCCAGGTGAAGTCGGGGGCGGCAACCGAAGCTGGTGCGTGCCCCCGGTCCCTGGTTGCGCTTGGCCGTCCGGCCCGGCCCTGGAGCGGAAGGCGCCTCGGGTCGGGTCACTTACTGAGCAGGGCCCCGAGGAGCCCCGCGGAGCCCGGGTCCCGGGACAACCCCATCTCGGCCTCCAGCTCCCGGGAAACCCACGTTCTGCGCCCCAACGACCTGTACGCTCCGGGGACGCCGAGGGTGGGAGGTGGGAGGCAAGCCGCAGGGCCCGGGGACGCGTGGGGCGGAGGCCCTCTCTGCCCCTCGAGCTGCGGCCTGCTCGCCTTCTCCAGCTCCCGGGGTCGTTGTGCAGGTTCCAAACCCGCTCCCGGCGGAGTCCGGCGCCGCCTGGTGGGGACTGAGGGTTGAGAGTAGGGGTGACGGGGTGGCGGGCCTGGAGACCAGAGGCGGTTCAGAGCATCTGGAGGCGGCTTCTCCAGGGTCACACGCGGAGGAGCTTTTTGCGGTGTAGCCGGGATTTCGAGCGAGAGGGGTGTCTGTGCGCAGGTAGCGCTGAGGTACCAGGGACCATAATGTGCTTGTGTGGTCATACATATATGTGTGTGTGTGTGTGCATGTTTGTGTATACCTGTTTGTCCCCGACAGGGCTGCACCTGAGAGCGGGTGGATCCTGTATGCATGAGTTTGTGTATGTGTGCATGTGTTATGTTCAGACGGGTTTATGTGTGTGCCCTTGGTATGTACAGGTATGTGTTTCTGTGTGGGGGAGGTGTAGGGGTGTATGAAGGTGCATTTGAGGATAATTCTGTGGTCTATATATAGGTGTATATTGTGTGCACCTGTGACCAGCGTTTCTTCGGGGGAGGGGGGCTGTGGGCATGTGTGCCTGACTATGTGCATGCGCGCTGTCTATGCGTGTGTGTCTTGTGTGTCGGGGGAGGAGACTCCCAGCTCAGATCTTTCCCCCTCTCCTTTTCTGCCGAAAATGCAGCTGTGAATCCATTCCGGAGTCCCAGGCCATACTGTTCCCTCCAATCCTGATTTTCTTTCTCCCTCACCCCTCCCCACTCCCCCTCCTCCTGTTTTCCTCGCTTCGGCAGGGTCTCCGGGAAAGCGTCTCTAACCGAACCTCAGCCTAGCTGTCCGGCGGCCGGGGATGCGGGATGGGGCCGGATGGGGGGTGGGGAGACACCACCTGGGGACGTAGATCCCCGCGCAGGGCTGGAAGGGATGGGGGCAGGCGAGATTCCTGGTACAGGAAGGGGTCTTGAGGCTGAGATCTCCAGGGGACTCTACTGCGAGTAGAGCCTGGTGCGCAGATCTGGGGGGGGTGGGGCGGGGAGAGAGGCAGAGCTGGGAATCCCGCGCTCACCTGGATAGCGTTGGTCACGTTCCAGCCCGCCTCCCACGCCGTGATCTTGGGCTTGTCGTGGCCCCCGAACTCGCCACCAGCTCCCAGGGACTGGTCCTTGGAGCCCGAGGGCGGCAGGGGCGCGCCACCGCCTCGCTGGTAATGGATGTCTCCTTCGACGGGCGGTTCAGCGCCCTCGTCCCCGCAGGGCTCGCCCTCGGTTTTCAGGATGTCCATCTGCAGGCCCTGACGGTGCTCAAAGTCGAGGTCGTCGCAGTGCGCGAAGCCCACCGCCTCCTCGTCGGTGGCAGCCTGAAAACCCATCCTGGCGAACATGCCGCTCACCTTGGCCTGGGACTTGTTGGATACGGACGTGGCCACGTTGGACAGCTTGCTGCGGAGCAGGGTGGCCATGGCGGCAGCGGGGCCCGAGAAAAGAACAGAAGGGGCTGGGGACGCGGGGGACGCACGGCAAGGCGGTGAGGGCCACGGGGGCGCGAGACCGCTATCTTCGCTCGCTTTCCCCGCGGCGCCCCGGGGCGCTCTGGCTCATGACCCCCTCGGCTGGCGTCTGAGGCTTGCTCAAGGCCGACCCGGAGGGCGGGCAGCGGGGCTGGCGGAGCGGCGGTGGCGAGTGCACTGCGGAGCTGCAGCGGGGCGCGGGCTGGGCTGCGGAGGGCGGCGGTGGCGGCGGCGGCGGCGGCGGCGTCAGAGCATCTACGCGAAGCTGGCGCGGCGCCCCCAACCGCGCGCAGCCCAAAGCGCTCCCGCCCCTCAGAATCTGGCGGGGGCGGAGGGGCTGGGGAGGGAGAAACTCCGGGAGGTAAAAGGAGTGAGGAGAGGGCAAGGAGAAGAGAAAGGGGGCACCAAGGGACTCCGGAGAACCGAGATGGGGACAGGAGAAGGGCGCCCACGGAAGGGAGCAGGAGGGAGCGCGTGAAGGAGGGGTGTGGAGGGCGGGGTGGGGGCTGGAGTGCTGCATTTCTGGAGGAGGTGCTAAACTCCGATCCTGGCCCTTCCCACCTCGCCGCCGCAGGGAGGGAGGGGGCCCGAGCGGGCAGATCCTCTTGGTCCCTGTCCCTGGCTACCCCCTCCAGAGTTCGCGAGCCTTTCAGCCCCAGATCCTCTGGCCAAGGACTGGTCTAGACGCCCAGAAAGGCAGCAGGACAGTTACCTGTCTCCGGCGGCCCAGGCCGTCTGGGCATCGCTCTGTCTCCCTGGCACCCATCAGCAGCACTTCAACCTGGTCGCGAGCCCCCCTTGAAGGCAGAAGTGATCGGCAGAAGTGGAGGAACGCTCTCAAGAAGGCTTAGCCCCGGCCTCGGTCACTGGGGCTGTCTCCTCCCGTCCAGGGACGACGAGATGGAAGTGATTCTGCGGGTTGTTCGCCACCAACCATTCTCCAAACGTGTGCATAATGAGGGCGAGAGGTTGGCTGTTCGCTTTCTTTTCCTTTGGGGGTCTGGAAGGAGGAAGGACTGAAGGCACCTGTCAACAGCCTCGAGGCGGGTCTGCGAGTGCCCGCGCCGCGGAGGGGCGCAGCTGGTGCCTGGCACAGGGGAAGGAAGGGCTTGCGGCGGGCCCAGGGTGGGGAGGCGCGCTGTGCGCCCCGGCCCTGCTAGCCCGGCAGCTGCCAGGGGCTGTACAAACCTAGGCTGTTTCTGTTGAGTGGGTTGCGTGTAGCTCGAGAGCAGGAGAAAGACCCAGAGACAAAGACCGACACTGTACCAGGTATTGCTAGGGGTTGGAGCTGAGCAGACTCCGGGGGTGAGATTTGGTAACCGTGTTTATTCTGTAAGTGCACAGTTCTGCGCGCATTTGAGCCTGTGTGTGCGCAGAGCTTGTGTGCTGGATTGTATGTGTATATGTATGAATGGGTTGCTTGCGGTTTTGCCTCTCGGGGTCCTTTTGTAGTTGTGTCTCCGTGCGGGTCCGCGGCTCGGTGTGTTCCCAGCTGGGCTCCTGCCCCGGGCTCTTAGGCACTAAACAGCAGCGTCGGCGACCTGGCCGTCCCAGCCTAGGTACAGGAGGACTAGTGGCTGTGACTGGGGGCGGGATGGGGAGAATCTGAAGGAAACAAAAAGAAAGGGGCTCCCAGTGACCCCCTTCCCAAGACCCAGTCTCTCTGAGAACCCCAGTCTCCTCCTCCCCTGCTGTATTTCTAGATTAGCTCAGGTCAGCGCACAAGTAGGACGGCCTGAGGGCTTTGACCATCTCGTTGGAGCTGCCAGGAGAAGACAGGCTTCCCCTCTACCTCCTAACCCTCCCTGCCCACACCCCCAGCACCTCACGGTCTCTGAGAATCTCCTCTCCGGATACAGAACCTCTACCACATTGGGCAGAGATGCTAGTAATCGCTCCAAGGTACCCCCCTTAAATTCCCCCAAAAGCCTGCCTGGCAGAAAACAGAAACCCTCTGCCCTAGAGTGAAGCAGTCCCCACCACCACTATGACAAGAAAACTTCTCCATAGAGCCTTCTCCCAGACACGGACCCTCCAAATCATGATAGGACTCAGAACAAAGACAGGACAGAGATCCTTCCCCAAAACACAGAGATTCACTCCTCCAAAGAGGCTTTGAAAAAAACAAACAAAAAAAATTAACTGATCTTCCAACCCAGAGATTTGCCCTAGAGACAGACCCTTCCCACCACAAACCCCAGATGCTAGGGAAAGAGAGCCTTTTCCCTACAGATTTCTATAGACAAAGATCTCTATCTCCTAATTCTCATCCCTCCCCTTCTATTCTTGGTGAAATTCTTTAGTTGCACAGGAGATAATCTGGGCAGAGACAAGAGTTCCTTAGGGCTCCCTTCCACCCCGTACATACCCAGACCTGAAGATGGTCATTGATGCCTTCTTTGACAAGTGAATCAATAACACATATGTATCAGTTGGTCATTGCCAATTTGTGTGTGGATTTTATGGGGGTCCGGGGTGCTTATCCTGTCTTTCCTTTTCCCTACTGATGTTCACTGTTGTAGGACCCAAGGTGGGCTGTGAAGTTCTTGCAGTATTGAGAAATGAGGTCATTCATTCACTCATTTATTCATTCATTCAGCAAAATTTCTCAAAGCTTATTCTGTGTGTGACTCTCTTTTGGCTGAAGATGACACAAGCCCGGTCCCTGTTTCTGCTTCTCACCCCAATTCTTGGGACTGCAGGTGGGGACCCCAGAGAGCACTCAGGCCAGTCACCCTCTCTGCAATGCTTAAACCATCCCTAAAACATCCCAACAGAGCCTCACTTTCATTCTCATTGTACAGAGAAGCAAACCCAAGCCCAGCGGGAAGGTGTCCTGCGCAAGGTCATGCAGAGTCCAGGGCAGAGCTGGGCTAGGACGAAGGAACCCTGATGCTCCTCCAGTGCGCCTTCCCCTCCATGACCTCATCTTGGAAAATCCTGCCCCATCACGTACGAGCTGTGTGACATTGGGCGACTCACTTAACATGTCCCAGCTTCCATTTCCTCATCACTAAAATGTGAAAATAACAACAGACCCCTGGAGTTCTTGAGGGAATTCAATGAGATTGGGTATATAAAATTCTTAGCATGTGCTAAGGGTCCCAATACATGGTAGCAATTATTTTATTATTATTGTTGCTGTCGCTATAACCCAATGGCCATTTTTCATTGTTTGGGGGAAAGTGAGCGTACGAGAAAAAGCCTGTGATTGGGGCTGAGAGTCGAAGTGAGTTGAATGCACACCCTCTGGCTTTGCCACACCTCTCTGTCCTCACCCCTTCCAGTCCTGGACTGACCTGAAGGGAAAAGAATGAAGGGCAGGAGAAAAGAACGCAGAGGGCAGGGGGCCTGGCAGGCAGCCCCAGGAGACGACCAGGACCACCTAACTATCTGGTATTAAGCTGGGCTGTGCTCTAGTGAAGCCATCAACTTCTGAATTCTCCTACTTGCTCCTCTAGGGGCACCCTCAGGAGAGGAATTTGCAGCTGCTTGGCCCCCTGAGTTGAAACACAACATGCGCATACACACATCCACTCACACACAGCTAATGACAAGCCAGTTGACAGATGCACAAAGAAATGAGGACCAACACACAGATCCAGGTACATTAGCAGATTCACACAGCCTAACAGAGCAACACACATGGGTCAGAGACAGGCCAGCACATACACACACTGACAGACACCCAGACACAGGAACACACACACACACACACACACACACACACACACACAGATTCACAGTGAGATCAATCATCAGGCACCCACAAAAGCAAGAATACCCCTATGTGATCACGAAAGGGAAAAGAGGAGAGAACAAAGAGAGGAAAGGGGCAGAGGAGACATAAAAAGGAACATGCTAGAAGAGGCAGCAGGGAGACAGAGCGGGATGTGCTAGACAGAGACAGCAGCTGGGGGGCACAAAAGATACAGAGTTGCCACAGCCTTCCACTTGGCCATGTCAGAACCCAGATCTGTGACTAAGATAATGTGGATGGCGGGTGAGGAGGCAGGAGCTGCCCCTGCTGCCTGTCCTGGGTGTGGGGATGGGGGTTCTCCTCCCAGGACCACACAAAATCCCACCCTCTTGGGGGACCTGGGCTGCCTGAGAGGGAGCAGTGAAGGACTCCCAGGACTCCTGCCAAGTCCCATGAAGCTAAACCTGTATTCTGGATTGGTCCTGCCACCCGGACCAGGGTTGGGGGGCGGTGGGTGTCCCTCTTCCAAATGAGATTATTCTCTCTATTTTTGATGCCTTCAGTAGCCAAAGGGTTAAACACCTGGCTAGCAGAGATGGAGGCCACTTTGGGGGAATAAATAGGGTTAAATAGAACTGGGCTTATCTCCCAGAGCAGGCAGCACCATGGGGGTGGGGCATGGAGCCCTTGAATTAATGGCCTGGAAAGCCAACATCATGAGCATCGTTTCGGGGCTGAATGATCACAGACAGACCCCCCTCCTCTTCCTTTTCCAGAGCATATTTTGTCCGTGAGCCTTTTCCTGCTGTGGGGACAGGCGCTGGCTCTATAAATCACCCTTCCCCCATCAAGCTAGTGCATTGGCTTGAGAAAGTCATGCCCATCTTGCCTCAAACCAGAACCCAATTTCCTGATGCTGAGTCCATGGGCACAAGGCGGGGAGAGGGGGCAGCAATCCGTGCCCAGAACAAAGACCCTGATTCTTCTCCCTTTGGTGAGACAAATCAGGGGGCACCATGGATGGTGAAGATGCTGCCTCTGCTGGCTCAGGGTGAAACATATTAAAATATATTAGTGACTTTGTAAATATTAGCAGTTTTCCTTGTTGAAATAGAGAGCATGCCGTCTCTGGAGGCATGCAGGCCAAGGCTGGATATTCTCTCAGAGATCATGTGGAGTTCTGCCTCAGGGCAAAGGAGGCTGGATTTCACGAATTCTGGGCTTCTAGGTTCATGTCTTTGTGTGCATGGCTCTGAGAAGAGACCAGGGAGCAGGGGACACTGGGGACCCAGGCCTGGCCCTTGGCAGCCTTGGAAACCAGAGAAAGCTGCCTGGAACTGAAGCAAGAGCCCTGGACTGAACCCTTAGACCAAGGGTTCCTGCCTTTATGAGAACACAGCCTCCTATTACACTGGGAAGCAGGGAGAATGACGACCTCATTCCCCACTGGGTCCCTAGCACACAGTAGACACTGAATAAACATTTGTGGGTTGGATTAAATCCATATCACAAACCATTTCCCCCCATGAACTTTTAGTATAATTGGTTGAGGAAACACACATAGGCAATGGCCAAAATTTAGCTCTGAATTCTGAGTTCTGTAGCTCTTCTAAACTGATTCATCTTGAATGCTCACATTACCTTCGACATAGTAGGAAGACGGTCATACATACGTGTGTGAGATGTGATTTTTGTTCAGAGAGGGCTTGGGGTACACACCCAGATTCAAAGACTTTTGCAAGACCTCTCAGCAACCGTTAGGAATCTGTGGGTCACCAGTTATAACTGGGAGAGATAGCTGTGGTGCAGGCTCTGACTCCAGTGAGCCCTGCTGCAAGGGCCCTGAACTCCAGGAGTGCAAAGGTGCTGTGGGTCTGACCTCCTGGACCTTCACACCTGTTGGTGCAGAGCTAACCTTTATTGAGTGCTCTTTGTGTGCCAGGCATTGGTGAAAGCACCTGGGGATTGCCTCCTTAAATTCCCACAATCCTTAGGTTAGGCTACTGTCACCTTCAGAGGCTTAGGCAGGGACGGGGGGAGATGGTGCAGGATGGGCACAAACAGGGAAAAGGGGAAGGTTGGAAGGATTATGCAAGGTGAGAGATGTTAGATTTGGAGGGCCAGGGGAACTCGAGGTGATCCTTGCTTAGAAGGGTTAAGGGCTAGCCTCTGCTGGTCAAAACATTGCCTCACCCAGATAGCCTACCTTCCTGAGTGATATGGATCTAATTGTGTCCACTCAAAATTCACTATGTTGAAGCCCTAACCCCCAATGTGACTATTTGGAGATAGACCCTCTATGGAAGTAACTAAGGTTAAATGAGTTCGTAAGAGAGGGGCCCTGATCCAATAGGATTAGTGTCCTTATAAGAGGCACCAGATCTTGCTTGCTGTCTCTGCCATGTGAGTACACAGTGAGAAGGTGGCCATTTATAGACCAGGAAGAGAGTCCTCACCAGCAATCAACCCTGCCACATCTTAATCTGGGACTTCTAGCATCCAGTACTGTGAGAAAATAAATGCCTGTTGTGTAAGCCACCCAGTCTGTTGTATTTTGTTATGTTGCTCAAACTAAGACACTGAGTGATCTGCCAGCCCCTGACCAGCACTACCTCAGTGGCCTAAGATTTTTCTAGGTCACAACCTCTTTGAACATCTAAAGAGGCTGAAGATCCTCCTTCCACAAACACACACAAAATGTCACACACAGTTTCAAATCCTCTATTGTCCACTCATGATAACTCTATGGCTTCCAGTCTAAGGGCTAACTCTAGAAGTTTCTTTCTCTTCCAATTCTGCTGAGAGCTGGAGTCAGGTGAGATATCAACATTAATATTTAACAAATGCTTATTCTATGCCAGGTTCTAGGGTAAGTGCTTTGTCTGTGTTCTCTCACTATTGCCTTAGAGCATCTCTCTGAGCTTGCGTTGGTTTCATGTCCATTAGGGATGAGGACGCTGGCATACAGAGAAGTTAAGTAACTTGTCCAACATCTCACAGCTAGGAAGTGGAGGATCCAGGATTCAAATCCAGGATCAGAGCTGACCTTATAACCTCCACACACTCTAGGTGAGTCTGCCAAGAAGAGCTTAGGCCTTGGACTCCAGGGAGGGGCTGAAGTCCAGATCTGGCTCCCACTGGCGAAACAGATCTCCATGTCTTCTCTTGGGCATGCTTCCTGCACTGAGAGGTATATATGTCTACTCTGGTCACCCTCATCTTCCTCCCTACCACACAGGCAACTCCTCTGGGACAAGAGGTCGGGGAGGCACGGGGGCAGGCATACAGTAGGTGCTCAGAAAAGCTTGTGGATTTCACTAATGTCTGGGTGGCCTTTGAAGGGCAGGCCCTGTATCCTGGGTTTTCCAGCCTCAAGAGCACATGGCTCTTCCCCATGGGATGGCTTAGCCTAGCACAGCTGATAAAGGCTCCTGGGACATTGACTGTTTCTTAACTTGGGGTGTATGAACCCTCGTCCAGAACTGGTTAATTTTATGTTGTACCATTTTATATCTAAAGTATCTACCAGCAAATTCTAGATCCCCTGGATGACCAGATACTGCTTTAATTGTTGTGGGCCTTATGACAAAAGAACAGAGGGGGGCTAAATGCTGAAGCGTACGACACAACACTCACTGTGCAAGTGGAGATTTAATTTCAGTGACACATCATCCATCACATTAAATTAATCGTGTCGTTTTGAAATGTCTGATTTTGTAGCTTTGTTTGTATCATGTGGGTACATTGTGCTTGCTTTTCCAGTTGTATATAGCTAAAAGGATATGGATTTATACTTAGCTTTATGTTTGTACATATTTCAGTAAAATCATAATAAAGATAATTTGTCAGTTGTAGGGAGGGGGCTGTGGTTTTTTCCCGTTTGAAAAGTGGCTCGTGTATTAGTCAAGTGTGAGAAGCACGCGTTTAATTCATTCTGACCAAGTAGAAAATAAGCTTCACACATTGGTGCCCCCCACACACAGCCCCTGCCACCTGCATGGGTCCCCATCCTCCGTCCGGCTCCCCCACTGCTGCCTTGGAGGGGAAATATGACAGCGTAATGAACAGTTGTACGACGTGCTATAAAAAGGCAATTAAGGGAACTATTGGACTGGGACAAGCCAGTGTGACCTGGTTAATAGCTCTGAGCAGAGCTGGGCCGTGGGGAGGGAGAGGGGAAAGGGGGAAGGGGGCTTGCTGCTTTACTGTGAGGGGCTGAGCTGATCCGCTGCCCCCTGCCTGCTAGGTACTGAGGGCACCTGGGCTGGCCTCATGACTAACGGGTCCAGGGACAGCCTGAGGGGGATGTTGGTTCAGAGCTCGGCTCTACTCTGCCACTCCTGGTTGAGTGACCCGGGCCGGTGACTCAGGGTCTCTTAGTTCTAGTTTACTCATCTGTTAAATGGGAATAAACATGATTGTCCTAGACTGATGTCCCGTCAGTAGGAGGAAGGAGTGCGTCATTCATTATTTAACTGGTCAGTGCTCGGAGCTGCCTAGGGAGTCCAAAGGAAGATGTGGAAGAGGCTTTTACTTTGTGTTTAAGTAGGATCTTTGATACAACACAGTCCGTGTTTGTGTGTGTGTGTGTGTGTGTGTGTGTGTGTATTGTGATCAGCTCACCCAGGCTCTCCACCCTACACGGGATGTGAGCTCTTTGATTGGATCTCCTGGAGTCACCCATGTGGTCATGCATCGTGTGGTCACTCCGCCCCTTTGGACCCTCTCTCATGTCCTCAGCCCCTCAGTCTCTGTACTCCCCACATGCCCCTATTTGTAGCCATCTTTGGCATATACCAACCTTTAGGATGGAGACAGAAACACTTCCTGCCCCATCCAAGCACATCCTTGACCCTACTTCACTGTGTTGGTGGAAGGATTAATGAGACAGCATGTGAAAAGTAGGTAGCGAAGCACCCGGCACATAGTATGTGCTCAATAAAAGCAAGCTATTCTCATAAATCAACTATATTTCAATAAGAATTAAAAAGAAAAGCTTATCTTAAAAAAAAGCAAGCTATTCTTGCGGTCACAATAAGAAAAGCTCTGGGTTTATATTTAATACCTAGTGCAGTGCCTGACACATAGTAGGTGCTGAATAAATGTTTGTCGACTGAATTAATGAATGAAACCCCACTTGGTCCCATTATCTACTATCTATGATTGTACACTAACCCCTCTCTGAGCCTCAGTTACTCATTAGTCAAATAGGGATGTGATGCTGCCCCCTGGTCAGAGAGATGCCTTGCAAACTGTAAAGTCCTGCCCACTGTTGGAACTGGTTCTATTCACCCCCACACCCACCCCCACTCATCTGTGCCTGGCACCTGGATTTCTGAGAGCCCGGGGGCTCAGCCCCCCAGCACGCGCATTTATCCTAAAATAGGAAACAAGCGCACACATTGGCTGCATGGCCCCCTCCCCCTCCCCACAGTCTCAGATGGAAGTGAAGCGGACAGCCAGCCAGCGACAAAGGAGCAATCAGGAATAATTGTGGCTTATTTAGGGTGGGCTTGGTGATTGGCTGAGAAGCCCCGGCTCGCTCCTCACTCAAGAGGAAGAGGGTCTGAGTAAGGCAGCTGGAAACAAGTCCCTCGGCTACTTCTCTCCAGCACCCAGCCCCAAGGGGGGCTGTGAGAGGCAGGTGGGTCTCAGAAAGAGACCCTGTCCTCCAGGGAGGTGGTGGCACTCCAGGCCTATGCACCGACATCCCCAGCCACTGAAGGCTAATCTGTGGGCCTGATGCTGACTTGGTAGAGTTCTGAAGCCAAGTCTGGCCATCTCTATCATCCAACTGCACTCACGATGAAGTGCAAACCCCTCCCCTGCCCTCGCAGCTTATAAGACCCCGTGTGGCCTGACCCCGCCTGCCTCAACAGCTTCCTGTCCAGCAGTAAAACTGGATCTTTGTTTTCAGAGAGTGACCTTCTTCCTACCCCCACTCCCACTTACTCTCATTTCTGTGGCTGAGAACCCACACTGAAAGGCAGGCAGGGCCACCTTCAAATAGAATTCCCACCACTTTGTAACTGTGTGGTCAGGAGACTTCACTCCACCTGACAGAACCTCAGTATCCCCATCTGTCAATGAGGATAATCAGATCTCCCTCCCACGGTGGCAGAGAGGATTACATTAAAGGAGATAAAGCAGCTAAGATATCTCACATAGGGACTTCCCTGGTGGTCCAGTGGTAAAGAATCCACCTTACAATGCAGGGGACGCTGGTTTGATCCCTGGTCTGGGAACTACAATCCCACATGCTGCAGGGAAACTAAGCCTGTGTGCGCCACACCTACTGAGCTCGTGCGCGCCTCAAGTAGAGAGCCCGCATGCAGCAACTACAGAGCCCACATGTTCTGGAACCTGCACGCCACAACTAGAGAGAAACCCGCGCACCGCAACTAAAACCCAATGCAGCCAAAAATAAAAATAAATAAATAAAAATAAAATACCTCACATATAATACACCCTTCATGAATATTAGCTTGTATTATTATGCATTCTTAGGTCACTGCTTAGATGTCACCTCCTCCAGGAAGCCATCCTTTATTCCCCAAGTCTGGGGTTTGCCCCTCCTAAGTATTCCGAACACCCTCTGTGCTTTGCTCTGCCCTGCGGCAGGTACAGACAGGTGTGGCCTGTGTCTTACTCGTCCTTGTATTCTGGAGCTCAGCACAGAGCCTGCCACGGAGGAGGCTCTCCATGGGCCTCTGGACAAACCACTGTCCTGACAGCCAGGACCACGTGGGGATGCCAAGAACCCCTGATCCCCAAGCCCTGAGCCGGGGGGAGGTGGGGCTAAGTCTGCAAGCCACCAGTCTATGCTTCAGTGGGACCTGTCACCTCATCCCAGCCCCTGGACCATTATCCAGACTGTACTCCCTGCTGGGATGCCTTTCACCCTCCTCTTGGCCTCCAAAGCCTGTCTTGCCCAAAGAACTTTCCAGGACCACTGACCACAAAGTACTGCGTAGAAAATAGAACTTGACTGTCTGCCCCACGCAGATGGATTGCCTCTCAGGGTGTGTATTTGAGCTAGGTCTGTGCTCTTTTAATAATAGTAATAGCAGCTGCCACTTATTGAAGCCTTGCTTTTTCCATCTAATGTGCTAAATGTATTATCTCATTAAATGTAGTATCTCATTAAATGTAGCATCTCATTAAATGTAGTATCTTATTTCTCCTCAACCTCAGCCACTAGCTTAGTCTAAAGGGGCAGTACTGGAAGGATGCTGGGGTCTCAGGTAATTATGGGAGGACAGGAAGCAGCATTGCCTCAGGGGATCTGGGACCAGGGACCCCCACACACACCCCCGTTCCTTACTTCTCTTTCCTTAACATGTCACCTTTGCTTTCCTCTGCTGCAAACTGACTGTTTCCATGTCGAGGGAACATGACTGCCAAGAGCTCCCAAGCCTCCTATGTCATAGCTGTCATCACCAGAGGGAGACTAGCTGTCTGACAGCTCAAGTCAAGTGTCTGCCCTGCTGGTGAGGTTGTGGCAAGGATTAAATGAGATCATGTGCATTAAAGTTTTGTGCCTTGTAGTAAACGCTCAGTAAATGGCGGCTGTGATTAATAGTGTTGTTGTTATTATTATTATTACCAGCTTTGATCATATTCAGCTTAGGAGGATGTGACACTCATAGGCGGGGATGTGAGGTTGGAACCCATGAGATTTGGGGTCTGTCCATCCTTGGAACAGACCCTGTTCTGAAAAGGGCATTTGCTCACACCAGAGACCATGCCCCAGACGCAGCCTGTCACCTCACCAGGCGGATGACCAGGCCCTAGGGCAGGGCTCAAAGGACGGGGCTCTCTCCAAGCCCGCTGGAGGTCTCCCTCTGACCTTGATCCTGGCAGCTGCAGACCAAAACTGGGGTTGACCTCTTAGGGACTCACAGCCTGGGCTACTTTGTCTGTTAAATGAAGGTCCCCGAAAGACAAGGAGGCCTCCTCCAGGCAAAGATGTAAAAGCCAAGTGAATGAGCTCACCAAAGGGCCTCCTATAGAGGGTGTCCCTCAATGTCAGAAATTCACAGGCCATAGGCCTGCTTGAGGCAGGAGGTCCTCTCTGTGGGGTCTCTGGGTCTAGATCCCATAGTCAGGGAGAAATCCTTGTACCTCAAGAGCACCCAAGGCCCTCGGAGTGGGGCCAGTCAGATCCAGCCCTGGCCTCCTCTCTCTGACTCCACAATCAACTCTGCCCTCAGGTGCAGGTGCTGCAGGCTATCCCCCATCCCACCCTCCCACCCTCCATTTCCCCCACCAACATCCCACCGCCACTCTGTTCGCCCAGCTGGGCCTTCAGTGTTCAATGTTGGGTAAAAGCATTGGTGCAACCTCTATATTGGGCTATTATAAATGTAACCCTGACTTCAGGGGATGCTCCCTGACCCTGGAGATCGGAGAGGGTGCCCACCTGATTCCACGGCTGGCAGAAGTTTCTCTCCAAGATATTGGATCTTTTGATGTTTCTCAGCAAGTGGGTCTGGGGGGAGGGGCAATGAGGCAAGGACGACGAGGTTTCCTTCTTTGTGCTCCTTGGCCTCTTGTATTTATGCTTTTCTCCTCTTCCCCTCTCTCCCCCTCCTCCAGGATGGCCTCTGATTCCCCCCAAGAGTTCTTTCTTGCCATCTGTAGCTACTACCGTCATGTTGGGTGCAGAGGCTACAACAAGAGAGATGTGGAATTCAGGGAAACAATTCTGGAAAGCTCAGGGCTCCTGGGAACTCACCTAATGCTTTCTGCTCCAAGATCAATAGGTGAGGAGATCTCCAAGCCCTTAATTAAGCTAAGTCCTTGAGAAAATGAGCTGTAACTAGGTATTAACTAAGCATTCTTTTCCCTCCAAACAAGGGGGTGACTTATTCAGCGTTTTCTTGGAGCAGATATTTCCTCTTTCTGTTGTTTTTCTCTCCTTTCTTTTTCTTTTTTTTTTTTTTTTTTTTTTTTTTTTTTTGCGGTACGCGGGCCTCTCACTGTTGTGGCCTCTCCCGTTGCGGAGCACAGGCTCTGGACGCACAGGCTCATCGGCCATGGCTCACGGGCCCAGCCGCTCCATGGCACATGGGATCTTCCCAGACCGGGGCACGAACCCGTGTCCCCTGAATTGGCAGGCAGACTCTCAACCACTGCGCCACCAGGGAAGCCCTCTCCTTTCTTGATTTACTTTTTGTTTTACATGGTTGCGAAAAAATATATATAAAATGTATGTAGTGAAAAGTCTCCCTCCGACTTCTATTTCCTATCCACCTACCTTGTGATTCTCCCAGGTGCTGTTACTGGCTTCCTTCCATTTGCCTATACAACAAATATAAATATACAAACAAGTACAAATATATATTCTTATTGTCCTTTTCCTTTCTTAGTCACACAAAAGGTGGCACATTGTACACCCTGTTATGCTTTGGGGGTTAATTTTTTGCCGAATTTATCTTTGGAGATCTTTCACATCAGAATATAGAAATTACTCAGCATTCTAAAGGAGCTCAGAATAGCATTCTCTAATTACTTTTCCTTCCTTCTTTTCTTTATATTCTACCGCTTCCCCCAAATAGAGATGCCATTCAGTCATTCATCCGTTCACCAATCACCTGCTCTGTGCAGGCTGCTGGGACAGCAGACATGAATTAGCCCAGGCCCCCTTCCTCAGGGCTCAGAGGCTGGTGGGCGCCAAGTCACCCCCAGCAAGCTGTGAGTGGGGAGGGGGCAGTCCCGGGTTTCCTCTAGTCGTCAGTGACTTGTCTTTTGTAGGCCACTGGTCTGGACTGGGTTTTTCTTTCTTACCTTTACTAATCTCTAGCAGGGGTGTGTGTGTCTGAGTTTTAAATTTATTTATTTATTTATTTCTGGCTGCGTTGGGTCTTCACTGCTGCGCGTGGGCTTTCTCTAGTTGCAGCGAGCAGGAGCTACTCTTTGTTGTGGTGCACAGGCTTCTCATTGCGGTGGCTTCTCTTGTTGCTGAGCACGGGCTCTAGGCGCGCGGGCTTCACAGCGCAGGCTCAGTAGTTGTGGTGCACCGGCTTAGCTGCTCTGCGGCATGTGGGATCTTCCCGGACCAGGGATCGATCCCGTGTCCCCTGCATTGGCAGGCAGATTCTTAACCACTGCACCACCAGGGAAGTCCCTGCCTGAGTGTTAGAAAAGCAGATTCATCATCAGCATTTACATGGCTCCTCTGGAAACAAACAAAAATTCCCATAATGTTCTTAACACAAAGCACAGAAAGTGATACCCGACTGCGGTGTTGGCAGGTGAGGGATACAGGAGGCAGAGTGTGGAGATTCAGGATGTGCCTGAAATTTTGTGAATGAACAGTTCCTTAGTTCCTTGTGGTGTTTGTCATGTGCCTGGGGTGCAAACAGTACGTATTATGATCCACTTTATGCCTCTGGTGCATTTGCTATTTTAAAGTTATTATAGAACAAGGGTATAATAGCAGCTACCTTCTGAAGTCAGATGGCTGCCATTGATTAAATGCTTCACGTGGCGCACTGTCCTAGCAACACTGTGAGGTGAATATAACCATCATAGCCGCATCATAGATGAGGAAACTGAGGAACAGAGAAGGTAAGTAACTTCCCTGGACCGAATGAGTAGTAAGGGACATAAGTGGGTCTGTACTCCAACCACTACATTATCCCATTCCCTGAGAGCCCATTTCACTTCTCTGGGCCTCACCTTTTCTCATCTGTAAAATGGGGATAAAAAATTACATCAAAGGACTGACCTGAGGATTTTAAGGGATCATGTCTGTAAAGTATGTAGGACACTCCCCAACACACTGCCATGAATATCACCTGAGATGAATGCCTACGGTACTCCTATGCTCAGGCTGTCAGGAAGGGCTTGCTTCTGAGCAGGGCCCTGAGAAGATGGTATTGCAGCCAAGAGTCAGGGAAAGGTGCCCAACGAAGCTCATTGATTTAATAAACTCACCTCTGCATCTCAGCCCCCTTCCCCGGGTCCACTGGAGCTCATCCTCTGCTGAGAGGGCCAGGGTCTCTCTGGGCAGGGAAGTCTGTTTTGGTCCCATTTCCATTACACACTTGGCTGAGCAGAGGGGGAGGGGAGCCAGCGGCTGCCAGGCAGTAATTAATTGCCTATTTGGACTCCTGCTGTCACCTAGATGGAGGATACAGGACAGCTCCTGCCTGGGCCTGGGCTGGCTGATGGCTGGGAGGGGAGTGTCCCTCCACATCTTGCCTCCACTGTCCCCTCTGAATCCATGCCCAGGCCATTTGGGGAGGAACCATGGCAGAATAAAGGCACCTTCTGTCCACTTTGACAGAAAGTGGTTCTGGCCAGCGATACTTGAGACCACTGCAGGGTGCTCTGTTTTGGGTACTTTCTCGAAGGCATTAAGGGTCACTTTGCTTTAGCCTCTGAGAAGCGGCTCTTCTCTTGTGAAGGGAAGAGCATCCAAGACCCAGAGTTTTAGGACCCTGTGTTCTCGTCCTGGCTTTTCCGTCCACTGGCTGTGTGACTTTGGACAAGGCACTTGCCGTCTCTGAGCAACCACTTTCCTCCTCTGGAAAAAGGAGTAGGGGAGGAGGCAATCATACTCCTGTGGACTTGTGCTTTTTTCTGCCTCCAGAATCCATTCTCTTGGAGAATCACCTGCCCTGCCCCCCATTTCATAATAATCCTCCTTGGTGCCTATGGTATGGGTGGGGCCATCGCTGCAGGTCCCAGGGACAGAGATGTGGCCCAGGGGATTTTCTTCTAGCACGTTTGAGAAAAAATCCTCTTCCTTACGACCTCAAGAGGCCTGAATAATACAATTACCTATCGTTGAGGGTCATAGGGGTAAACTGTGGAAGGAATGTAGTTGATAGTACTATGCAAGCCTCAAGGCACAAGGTGCATCTGCGAATAAAATCATTATCATCACCATCACTGTCATTAACGTCATCATTATCATTGCTATCAGTTAGGCCCGAAGACCTTTGCTAGAACGAAATGGGTTTCCTAATCGTTTGGCAGTGGCTTGCAGGAGACTTGGATTCGGAGGCTCACTGGATCTCAGTGGGAAGGATTAGCTGATCAATGAGTGTTGTCTGCCCTGAGGGTAGCAGGGGAGAGTGCTCTGTGTTGGTCATTCTTTATTCACCTCTCCTGGGTTGGAGATGAACACTCAAGGTTAAGTGACATTTCTGGTATTATAAGCAAAAGCAGGTCCTCAAACTAGAGACCAGACAAGGGCCCATAGGATACAGGGGTGAGTTCACCCAGTCAAAACCAGACCTTATTTATGGGAGGCCTTCCTGCACCAAAAGTTTGGAGATTGGTCTGCACATTAGATGAGAATTAAAGGAGGGATCCTAGGCAGAAGAAGCAGCAGGAAGCTCAAAGTGGACGAGGGGAGGTATGTAGGCTGGGGGTCTGCAGTGGAGCCCCCTCTGGCCTGGGTGCTACTCTGCCTACCAGGCCACTGCTGGTTGGTGGATGTCTCATCCTCCATCCTCATATTGGAGTTTGTGTTTAGGTCAAGACTTATGGACTGAACATTCTGTCTCTAAGAAGAGCTCTGATGAGGACACCCAAGGGAAAAGCTACAGCTGGAGGCTTCCCCTCTGCAGCCCTGCAGCTAAGATTCCCATCACCCCTCAGCCTCATCACCTCCAGGGTTTCCATGGCCCAGGTCCTCGACACAAATTCCTGAACTGGCTTGTCCTGAGCTCCCCATGGCTGGGTCTTGGAGGATCCTGAGTCTTTACAAATCACGCACAGTCAGGTCTGAGCAAAAAGTCCACTCCTGGCCACTGCTCTGGTGGGAAAAGTGGCAGAGGTTTTCTAATTGATTTGTCTCATGGTAATTATCTTTTTTTTTTTTTTTTTTTTTTTTGCTGTACGCGGGCCTCTCACTGTTGTGGCTTCCCCCGTTGCGGAGCACAGGCTCCGGACGCGCAGGCTCAGTGACCATGGCTCACGGGCCCAGCCGCTCCACGACATGTGGCATCTTCCCGGACCGGGGCACGAACCTGCGTCCCCTGCATCGGCAGGCGGACTCTCAACCACTGCGCCACCAGGGAAGCCCTCATGGTAATTATCTTTACGATGCTCTGACTATATATCAGGCATAAGCGAAGCACTTCCTGCTCATTACTTCAATGGACTCTCACAGCAGCCCTGCAAAGCAGGTATTAATACTTCCATTTTACAAAGGAGACAGCGAAGCCTTAGAGAGTTGAAGTGCTTTGCCCAAGGTCACAGAGCTAGTATGTGGCAAATCTGAGTTTCCACCCCAGGGCTGTCAAACCCCACATTTCTAAGGAGCACAGGGGCAGTGCCAGCCTCACCTCGCTCCCATGCATGTGCCTCAGTTCTCATCCCCCAGGTGTCACCCAGGTGTCACCTCTTTCCGGAACGCTTCTGAGAGCATCCTTAAGCTAGGACATCCCTTTTCCCACCTTGTTCTTCTGGTCACGAGACTGTTTCTTCGGGGGACCTCTCCCTCACATTACTCTACAGCTAAGCTACCTAAGGTGAGCCCCACTCTATGACCTTGTTGCAGGTCACGGTCAATGGCGTCCCGATTCCTGATATTTAGAACACAATGTGATCACATCCCGCCTGGCAGCTCTATCTTTCCAGTTTGTTTTCTCTGCTCCCTAACTCCCTCCACACTTGACATTCCCTGTTCCTAGACCTTGCCCGGAGCTCTCCCAGGTCAGTGGACAAGAAGCGGCCCAGCATGCCCCCAATTGCCACCTCAGCATGTGCCCGGTACAGAGGGGTGGCTGGACGTTCAGACACTGTTCTAGTGAAGACGCATGGACCCACGGATCAGACCCAGAGCCCCCGGTTTCCAGCACTGGGGGAAAGGCTGGAACGGTGCTGTGTAGACTGAGAAGTGCTGGGAGTTTGTCAGCGAGTGTCATTGAAATGACCTCAGAACAAAGTCCAAAGTCTCTGCTCACTGGGGCTGACCTTTGGGCAGCTGGGTCTCATCCAAGAGTGGTCTTTCTTTTCATGCAGTACATTCCTGCAGGAAATTTCCAAAGCAGATGGTGGGGCTACCCAGGGGAGACAGCCTGGGTCTACCAGAGAGCGGCAGCATCTGACAGCACAGGCAGTGCTTCGGAACAGTCTGAGCAGAGGAATTCCATCCAGATGGAACAGGAAGGAGGCCTCCAGAACTGGAGCTGCTGGAGGTCCCAGCAAATCCTGCCCAGGTCTCCTGCTGCCTCCCCAGGAGCTAAGAGGGTGGCCCTGGAAGATGTCTTTGAGTGGAACTGCCAGGCCTGGGGATCTTACTCTGTGGCCTCAAGAACAACGTTTTGGAGGTGGAGACTTCCAGGATCCATCAAATTGATCAGAAACCGCAAAGACCAGATCGGACACAGGCACAGTGACGTAACCTTCTCTACTCAGTCCTCAGGATTGTGAGCAGGGGAGGGTCTAAAACAGCCAGTGGGAGGGGAAGCCCAGGACTCCCCTCCCCACTTGTATTTCCAGTGAGTCAGCTCCACCCAGCACCCCTTGACCCTTCACACTGAGGAGATTTGGGGTTCCTTTCCCTTACCTGTCTTTGGTTGGGCCCCAAGAGACCAACCCTGAGACAAGGATGTGGGTGCTGGTAGTTTAGATGACAGGTGATTACAGGAACCTCAGTAAGAGAACAAGCAAGAGAGGGAAGGGAAGAGAGCTAAGAAACACATGGGAGGGCATCACTGAGCAGGTTCTGCTGAGGACAGCCGGGGACCCAGCTGGGGACCCCTGGGAGACAGTACAGAGCACACCTGTGCTGCCCGAGGAATGAGGGATCAGGACATGTATCCCGCACTCCCAGGCGTCATCCGATGAGGGCAGCTCGGAGCAGGGGATGGACTCCCAAGTATTCCGGCCTGCCCCAGGCACCAGCTCAGGGGAAGAGCCCATAGGACACAGCGCGAATTGGGATGGGGATTTCTCATGAGATGTGGGCAGGTACCGATGACACCTGCTATATCACCCTTCTCCATCTTTCCTCCCCTTTCTCCTTTTTCCCCTCTCTTCTTTCCTCCTTTTACCTTGAGATCCTTACTGGGCCTCATGTTCTCAGCATTTTTTCCAAGAGTTCCTGGAATCTAATGTTTCTTAAAGTGTGGTCCCCTTGATACCTGGGATTTTTGTTAAAAATGAAGATAGCAGGGCCTCAGCCCTACTAAACCAGTAACTTTTATTATGGGCCTAGGATCCTGCATTTAAACAAATATCCCAAATGAATCTGATACATGTGGACGTTGCTAGCCTAACCCCATTACAGCAAGGTGACAGCAGGGAATTTCTGGTCAGTTATGGAATCTCCAGGCCCTGCCTTTGCCTCCACCTGACCACCTGACCTCTTGGGCTTGGTTTCCACTGTCTGCCTCCCTCCCTTCTCTCCAGGCTCCTTCTCTTGACCAGCTATTGGGATGGCTGCATCTTGGGTGTTGCCTCTGCCCTTGATGGGTCCTTTGTGGGATTTAGGGCTTGGACCTTCATTCGGCAGTCGAGAGGTGGTGCCCCACCCCATCTGCCATCCAGTCACATCTGCCACATCTGGCCAGATGCTCCTGAGGATAGCCCTGGTCCACGGGGAAAGAAATCAGACTTAGATCCTTCTGTTCACACCAGCAGTCACAACAAGGCGTCCTACTAAAACACACTGTTTCCCAGAGTGGCCCATGACTTCAATGTATGGAGCACAATTCCCAATTCCAGGAGCGTCACACAGGCTGACCGCTGTTCATGTACCTTTGTACACAACCAGATGGCATAATATAGCCATGTACAAACTCAGGGACAATTTTACACTGTGTGTGCACACAACACACACAGAGGAGAAATCTCACAGCAAACCACCAAATCACCCATAGTAACACACCATCTCACAATAACACGTGGCACACAAATTGTCACAGCGTGAAAAAACACCTGAGTCTGTGGTGACATAGCCACACACCACATAATATAGTTGCACAGCAAGATGGTGTCACAAAGACACACAAACACACACACACAGAGTAACTCAGGCACAGCAGCAAACACAGACACTTACGTACAGGCAAAAAGAAACCCACACAGAGCACAGCCTCAGAAAAGCACACGGTCACGGTCATGGTCTTAATAAAACATCACACCCTGTTGAAATAATAGACCATCTTACAGCCTGGGGCACAGAGAGGCAGCGACACACAACCCGACTCGACTGACTCAGCCACAGTCAGATGGAGCAGGGCAGACACGGGGCTCAGTGGAGACTGATGGTGAGAGGAAAGGTTGCCTTTATTTGAACAGATGTCTACTAAAGGAGCAGGGCGTTATGTAGCTGCTTTGATGAGCTAATGGATTCCGGTAGCTGTGAGCCTGGGGGATTCATTACCGGCCCCAGGAGCAATTGCTGCGCCTATACACGCTTCCACCCTCACTGATTTCTCACTTCCTTGCTAGCGTAGCCAGCCTCAATCCCCAAAGCCAAAGCCCTATTTGAACAAGAAAGGCAGAAGCCGAGCAAATATTTGTGTCTTCAGGCCTTGCTTGGCACTCACTGGGATGACATTTCCTTCTGGGATCAAGAACAAATTTTGCCAGGCAGATTCTGCTCGACTTGGTCTGGGTGGGAGGCAGGGGCTCAGGCTGAGCTCTGTCCTGGACCCCTCAGGTCATGCCGGGATGGCTCTTTTCCCTCTCTCCCTGCACTCACCTTGCTGCCTCTCTCTTCATTCACAGCCAGCCTCCCTCTCCTAGAGGGGTCTACATCCACTGCTTTACCTCCCATCCACTTCCAGCCCACTGTAATCTGGGACCCACTCACCATTCTTCCAAACTGCTGCATCTGGAGCCTCTAACGTCATCCTCATTCTCCTCGACAGCTCGGTGGCCTGTGCAGCTTTTGACCAAACTCTATCCCCTCACATCTGATTCCCAGAGAACACCCATCTCCTGCTTCTTTCTTACCTCTTACTTTGCCCCTTCCCATCTCCTTCCCAAGCTCTTCCTTGGCTGCTGCCCTTACGTGTTGGTGCTTTCAAGCTCCCAGTCACTGACCCTCTCTGAATGCTCCCAGGGGAACTTGGAAACCGCCCACGTCTCATTCAATCTATTACCCCTTCTGCTAGTGGTCAAGTGTGCAATGGTTAACAGCACTACGCCCTAGATTTCCTTGGTTCAAATCCTTGCTTTGATACTTGCTGGCTACGTGGCCTTGGGGAAGTTACTTTGCTTTTCTGTGCCTCAGTTTTCTCATCTCTAAAATGGGGACAATGATAACTTCTGCCTCATAGAGTTTTTTGATGGTCAAACGAGTTAATATATGTAAATTGCTTAGGACACGCCCAGCACACAGTAACTGCTACATCAGGGTTGGCTGTTATCATTACCTGCGACATGGTGATAATTTATACACCTGCATTTGTAACGAAAGAGAAGTATGTTTTGTTAGTTGGCCCCATGGAGCTTGAATGCAAAGGGAGATAAACAATGAAAGACTAACAGATATCCCCCAAAGCACAGGCAGATATGACTGAGAGTCTCCGAACTTATGAACAAGCAGGTGGTTTCACCCTTGGGAACATCTCCCACTGTGGAAGCCAGCTTCCAGGATGGCCCCTAGTGATTCTCACCTCCTAGAATTCATGCCCTGGTGCAGTTCCCTTTTATAGTGGGTAGGGCAGATAAACCATCTGGAGGAAGCTCTGTCCCTCTGCTACCCCACACACACTGCACTCCCTCAGCAGCTTCTGTGGGGCAGGGAGGTAGGAAGGAAACCTCTATTCTGTTATCATCCTTTAACACTTGTGCTCTAGAAATAGCATGATTAAGTGCAGAGAACAAGGGTTGGAAAAGTGGGTGCAAAATGGGGGCCAAGGATCCCTGGGTGACAGGAGGGAACTCTGGTGGCCTGCTGGGAGGAATGAGCTGTGGCAAGGCATAGGGGTCAGAGACAAGCTTCAGTTGCTGCTGCTTTGCCCTGTAGGCTCTCTGAGGGCCCCTCCCTAGGTGGAGGGGTTTCTCATATTTCCCTTATCTCTGTGAGCCAGTGACAGCCTGTCTTCCGAGGTCACTGATCACATGGCATTGTTTTCATCCTGTGCCTGTCACCAGCCAGGGCTGTGGGGCTGTCGATTTCTGATGAACAGCACCTGAGCGCCAAAGGGAATCTGTTCTTGGCCTTATCTCCGGCCTGTGTATCCTGCTTGGGCTCCACGTTCACGGTCCCAGCGGAGCCATCACTGTACCAGTAGCAGCCCCTGGGGTACCCAGATAAGGCACTACCTGTCTGTACCCTGAGCTGTGAAGTCAATGGCTGTGGGGAGGGGGTAACACCCAGACTGGCATCTCCAGGCCAGGTCAGTATCTCCGGGCATATTTCTGGGGGCACTGTGGCAGTTCTGGCCATGCCAAAGGCACAGAACTAAGCTTGGGGAATGTCCCCAGCTTCAGCATTCACTATCTGTGTGGAATTACACATCTTTTCACTTATGTACAGTTTCCTTCCCCAGCTAAACAAGGGAGGAAAAAAGAGTGAGCACCAAGGACAGCGCATCGCAAGGCTTTCCACGAAAAGGTGGAAGGAAAAAAAGGAGGGAGGGAGGGAGGGAAGGAGGAAAGGAAAGAGGGAGGGGGGAGGGAGGAGGCAGAGAATGGTGAGGGAAGGGGAAGGAGAATTCTTTTGCAGGCCAAATAATGGTGTGTCATTTTGGGGTCTGTACTTTTCAGCTTGCTCAGTGGTTGAAGAAAAGGTTGACTGTTTGGCCAAGGCAGAATGAGTGAGGCTAAGTCTTCCTGATGTTAGACAGGAAGAACTTGGAGCAGTTAGAGATTCCACATCAATATCGACCAAAGAAGGAACTTGAGGGAAATGACAACAATAATCAGTTAGTTTACTGTGTCATGCTCTCTGCTAAGTTCTTTATGTGCTGCAACTCATGTAATCCACCCACCAACCTTGTGATATCGGTGCTATCATATCCCTCATATTACAAATGAGGAAACAGAATATGAATGAGGCTTAATAACCAGACTGAAGTCACACTATAGAAGATGGCAATGCCTGGGACTAGGGGAGAACGAAATCCCTGCTTATCTTCCCCTCCATTCCACCCCTTCCTGATCACCCCCCATCCTCTTTGAGTGTCTTGTATCTCTTTGAACTTTCAACACAAAACTGATGTCTCCTTAACTGATTGGCTCATGTATCCTCATGTTTGCAGAAGGGGAGTTCTGGGTTCCATCTTGTAACTTAAAAAGCTCTTTTAGATTTTCCTGGGCTGGAATCAGCCAGTGCATTGTTTGGTTCCCTATGTTCTGAAGCAGGGAGGTTGCTGATCAGGGGAGGCCCCAAGGTCTGACTTGCAGTCACTCTGTGGCTGATTCCCAAGGAGGGGTGATATAAATGGACCTTTGATAGCATCAAATATAAGGTTATCTCAGGAAAGCTCCATGTGCCTTTGGCTGGTCCAACGTGAAAGGAATAGCTGAAAAGCGGTATATACCCAAGGTCAAACTTTAGCTTTGCTGTCAACCTTCAGTGATCTTGAGCAAAACACCTCTTCTCTCCATAAATCATGGAGGCCCCACAATTTCAAACAGAGTAGATTCTTGGCACATGCTACTGAATAGGTGTGAGTTTTCTGCATCTAATTTTCTTTGGAAAGTCAAGAAGGGCTTCACTGCCTAGTAGCATAGCCCCATCTCTGTGTCCGAGGCTGTGTTCTACACTGAGGATGAAACTGGAGGTGGAGATGTGAGGGGGGAGCACTGTTAATGGGAGCTTAAAGTTGGGCAAGTTGGGGGTAGATGGACAGCAGATGGGAAAAGATTTGGGTAACCTGGATAAATGAGAGTTGTCACACACTCTAACTCTTTGGGGAAACTCAGAAATCCTCCCTCATGCACACAGGAATCTTCAGGGACATAATTCCTGGTGATCTGGTAGATCTGACTAATAAAACTTCTAAGATCTTATCTAATATCTGGTTTAGTAAGCCAGAGAATGTAGAGGGATATTTTGATGGGTGAATCAGTTAATAGATAGATAATGCATGCCCAAGAATTCAAGCTTTGCAGACAAAGATCCAGGTTCAGATTCTGGCTCGGTGACTCCATAGCTGTTTGACCTTGGGAAAGTCACTTAGTTTCTTCATCTGTCTGAGGGCAGTTAAATTCAAGAGATCTGTTTAACCCCCAAGTTGACAGGTCAAGTAGACCATTGGATATAAAGGGCTGGACCTCAGAAGCGAGGATGGGGCTGGAAAAATTAACATGGGAGCCATTGTCTAAAGATGATATTAAAAGCTATGAAAATGAGTGAATTCCCTGCAGGAGGTTGGGAGAGAGATGAGTTACTTTGAACAAGTTGCTCAACCTTTCTGTGTCTGTTTCTTTATCATCAAAATGGGGATGATATTAGTACCTTCCTCATTGGATTGTTCGGAGGGTAAGATTTAGATAAATCTTGTTCAAGCATTTAGGGTCTGGTATATGTTCAATATGGAGACTAATGCTATTAATCTTCACCCAGCCCTTCAAGACAGGTGTAATCATCCCCATTTTACAGACAAGGAGACTGAGGCTCAGAGAGTCTAAGGTTTCATGGCAAGTACACAACAAATCAATGTCTACATGCAAAGTCCATGCCACACTGCTTCTAACCTCTGGGGGAATACTATATGAACACATTAAAAAAAATGAAGGGGTGAGTTTATGAGTCTTGCCAGAAAGGACAAGGTTGACCCTCCAAGTGACAGTGGTAGGACACGCTGGGCTTGAAAGAAGGTGTGATTGGGTGGGAACTACCATAGTTTTTAGGATGAATTCCCAAGACAAAACCCCAAGTTATGTGCACACTCAGTTTCCCGTTTCACACGTGTGAATGCTTCCTTGGCAGTCAGTGTTTTCAGTGATTCCAGCTCCTCCCAGCTCCAGAAGCCAATGAAGCAATGTCCCTGCAAGGAGTGACTTAAAGCCAGTCCCATTTGCCTTCTCAGATGAGTCAGTGAGGCAAAAAATTTAGACAATAAAGAGAGTTAATGACAGGCCTCCCCAGCTGGCTGAGCTGGCCCTTGGGGAGAAGGAGTCAATGAGCTCCTGTCGCAGCTGTGCTGGCTCCTCAATTTCTTCATCTCGCTCCTGCACAGCCCCCTTCCCTGCCTTGCTTGCTGCCTTGGACATTGATTGCAGCAACTCAAGCAGCGAAATGAGACCATGCAGGCTCTGGGGCATCTCTAGGTCAGTGGCGGGAGAGGAGGGGTGGAGGCAACTTGGTTCTCTTCGCAAATGATTGCACAACTTTCCTAGCTCCTCAGAAGAGGAACTTCCTCGGGAATACCATGGAGATGACATACAAACCGGATCCCTGGAACTCACGGTTAATAATACCATTAACAATAACTAACACTGGGGGGGGGGTGTTATTATGTTAGGCACTGGACCAAGTGTATTACATGCAGTACCTCATTTAGTTCTTACAACAGCCTTCCAATGCTGGTAATATTAGTATTCCCATTTTGCAGATGAGGAGACTGAGCTCAGAGAAGTGACATTTTCCTAAGTTCATACAACATGTACTTGGTAGATTTGGCGTTCTTTTTTTTAAAAACTAATTAATTAATTAATTAATTTTTGGCTGCATTGGGTCTTCGTTGCTGCGCACGGGCTTTTTCTAGTTGCGGTGAGGGGGCTGCTCTTTGTTATGGTGCGCGGGCTTCTCATTATGGTGGCTTCTCTTGTTGCAGAGCACAGGCTCTAGGCGCACGGGCTTCAGTAGTTGAGGCACACGGGTTCAGTAGTTGTGGCACACGGGCTTAGTTGCTTCGAGGCATGTGAGATCTTCCCGGACCAAGAATTGAACTCATGTCCCCTTCATTGGCAGGGGGGTCTTAACCACTGAGCCACCAGGGAACTCCCTGGCTTTCCTTTTATAAATTTATTTTTTATTGAAGTATAGTTGAATTACAATGTTGCGTTATTACTGCTATACAGTATTAGGTATATATATTCTTTTACATATTCTTTTCCATTATGGTTTATCACAGGATATTGAATATAATTCCCTGTGCTATAGAGTAGGACCTTGTTGTCTAACCATTCTGTATATACCACTTTGCATGAGTTAATCCCAGACTCCCATTCCAACCCTCTCCCATGCCCTTCCCCCTTGGCAACCACCAGTCTATTCTCTATGTCTCTGATTCTGTTTCCTTTTCATAGATACGTTCATTTGTGTCATATTTTAGATTCCACATATAAGTGATATCCTATGGTATTTGTCTTTTTCTTTTTGACTTACCTCACTTGTACTTGGTATATTTGGGATTCAAACTCCAAAGTTCAGGCTGGATTGCCTCTCTCCTTACACTTTGTCGTGTAGAACAATAAGTCAGTTTCACTAATTTATTCAAAAATTAGCCAGTCTGGTGTGGTAATGGTCACTAAACCAGGTGTCTATTATTCCCTTATTGGCCCTATGTCTTTACCAGTAAAATCTTGGGTTGTGCATTTTCTTGATAACTGGCTCAATCACCTGGTTGACATTCTTGTGTTTGCGGTCAACTTGAACCTTCAAATCTTTCTCATATGAACTGGGATCGAGTCAGTATTGTCTGGCCTGAATTCATACAAAACACAATGATCTCAAGAGATTTTACTGCCATAGGGAATTGGTTTCCCTCCTCTAAGTGGTCCAAAATAGGGATATTACATTTAGATTCCATTTTACTTTTTCCTGTTTTTTTTTTTTTAATCAAGGTATAACTAACACACAGTAAAGTGTTCTAATCTCAAGTATACATCCCGCTTGGTGAATTTTCACCCAGATCAAAATAGAGAATATTTCCCCTATAGGATTCCCAGTCAATACCTCTACCCCAGAAGTGATCACTATGGGTTTCACTTTTAAATTTAAAGCATCCACAATTACAAATTACAACTTTTGCAAAATGAGATTTAAAAGTGTAATAGAATCTTTCCATCCTGGAAATTAAAATTATTCAACTTTCCTTTTCCTCAATTGTTTCTAAGCTTTGGAAATCTATTTTCCTCCTGAGATTTGACAACTTTTCAATTTCATGTCTTCTATTTTAAAAATACTTTATATGTTTGTATGGTTTGTATTTAGGTATTTAATTCATTAGGAATTTATTTGATTACTCCTCTGATGTGAAGGTCGAAACATATTTTCTTCCTAACCGATTAACCTTATGCTATCTATTGACTGTTTCTCTCTAAATTGATCTTTGAAAGTTCTTTTATTATAAATTAAATAATTATGGGTAACACATTTTCCATCCCTAAATTAGAATGCTAGTGATACCCCCTTCACAAATAAGAGTGAACATCAGATTATGTGGAGTAAATTAAGTATAGGATCTGTCGCAGTCACAGTTCTGGCACATAGTGAGTTCTCAACAAGTGGTAATTCCACCCCCTCCCACCCACTCCCATAGACACTCTCCCCTCCATGTTTAAGGCTCTGTAACTATGGAAAGGAGAAAAAATGTCTTACAAGACTGTCCAACAGGCTAACCTGGAGGTCAGACGTGCACCTAGAAGGTAGAAGACCTCTGATTTGGATGTTTATAGAGATTCTATTTGTTTCCTAAGGGCCTGGATGTTGGATCAATGACTCCCAACTGACAGTTTTGAAAATGATGCCAGTGCATGATAAAATTTTCTGTGGCTCTTAGTGAAGTGATTAAGATATGTACAATGAAGGGAGTTTTTATAACTTCATTTTAACTAACTGTATTTTAGTCTGAGTTTATGACCCTCCCACTTTTTCAGTTTTTAAATGTGCTGATTTTTAGTAAAAGATGGAGAGAGTAGGTGATAGTTGATGTTCTTAAATGTCTTTTACTTGGAATTGTCCTTGATCGTTTTTAACTTTACTGGTTCACAAACTCCTTAAATCTTGGAATAACATCAACTTTGAGGCGCATTGCCACATCTGAAAAACAGAATTCAACGATTCTGGGTTGACACTTTTTCCATTCCTCAGAGCACCACCCACTATACATTGTAGGTAATCAGTAACTTTTGCAGACTTACTGAATGAATAATATTATAGTATAACATCTGGCTGTGTGTTTATCATTGACTGGAAAGAAACTGTTGAAAGAGGCCAAACTTGGTGGACTGAGAAGTATGCACCAGGCATTTACCTCTGACAAGCTTTCCTCTCATATCCAGCCGTCAGCACCTCGGACAGCTCAGCTACAATTACACGGGTCTCCGAGGAAACCTATCTAAACACAGACAAAGGCATTTTTACATCATCTTTTCTCTGCTTCATTATTTAAACAAGAACCTCTTGTTCATACACAGGCTTTCCTCTTTGCTCGTTTAAACCTCCCTCTCAGATTGTTTGCCTCATGATCTGCAATTCCCCAGCAAAACGGCCAGCTTCAACTTTGAGCTTCAGAAATGCCAATTTTAATTAAAAGTGCAATTTTCAAATCCACCTAGAGCTCAGACAGATACGGCACACTTGCTGCCCTGTGATCTTTCTGGCTTCTTTGTTGATTAAAATGGGTGCTGCTCTAAGTGCTTTGTCAAATCTTCACAAAAACGAGAAGAAATTGACACTTACACCTTTATACCAGCAAGAAAGTGATATATTAGATTCACCCCTGTTGCCACAAAAGCTTGCTTTTGGCTTAAAGGCAGCAAGAGGCCAAGAGGTCCCTAGTGATAACTATGTTTTGATGCTTCAGCCTTAAAGGTTTTCTCTCCAGCTGGTGGTGGTGTAAGGAGGAGTTACTATGCCATTTTCCCATTGACTTCTCCACCCCTGTCTTCCTAGACAGTTCCCTTTGTGCCTATGCCAGGACTTTGAGCTTTTAGGGTAATGGTTCTCCAACTTTAGTGAATATAAGAAAAGCATTAAAAGCTCTCTTAGCAGATTCATTGGCTCTACTTCCTAGAGATTCTGATTCGATAGGATTTGGGTATGACTCCAGAATCTGAATTTTAATGAAGCACCAGGTGATTCTGATGAAGGAAGATCATACTCTGAGAAAATTTGTTCTAGCAATTCCCAGAAAATTTACCACAAGGATCTAAGCTGTAGAGTGGGTGAGAAACCCTGTGTAGGGAATCAAGAGGTGTGACCCTGTCCAGCTCTGATATTTGCACTCTGGTGTGCTTGAGCAACTCACTTCCCCTCTGTGTTACCATGTCTCTATCTTTATAGATGAAGGATGCTGGCTTCAGTTCCTGAGACCACCTCCAGCCCTCCTATCAGCATGCTGGGCTTCTCATGGACATGACCAGAGTAGAGACCCCTCATTGAGGCTACAATGATACTTTCTTTTTCTGCCCTTTTTTAACAAAAATTATGAAGTATACCACACACCTAGAAAAACTCATGACATAAATGTACATGGTTATTTAATAATTCTAAAGTAGACATCGGTGTAACTACCACTCAAATTAAAAAATGGAAAATTGCCTGAAACCCCCCATGTGATCCTTTACAATCATGCCCCCATCCTTCCCCTAGAATAAGTCACTATCCCATTTGCTACAGTCATTTATTTCCTTGCTTTCTTTTATAGTTTTACCACATTTGCATGCATCCAAAAACAGTATCTTCATTTTGACTACTATGAATTGAATAAAAATGGATCCCTGTTGTATGTATCCTTTGGTGTCAATATAAGAAAGATTTATCCATGTTGCTATGCATGGCTATAGTTCATTCATTTTCACTGATGTATAGTATTCTATTATATGATTACACCACAATTAATTATTATGCTGTTGATGGGTATTTGGGTTGGTTCCAGTTATTAGCCATTACAAACCATGCTGCTATGATCATTGTGTATGAATCATCTAATGTTATGTACATAACTGTCTCTGGAAAGGAATGGAATTGCTGGGTGACAGGGCTTGCATATCTCCAACTTTACTAGATAATGCCCAACTGTTTTATAAAATGTACCAACTTGCACTCCCAGTAGCAATGACTGATAGTTTGTGGTACTCGTCCTTCTCTCCAGAATTCTATGGATACTCTCTCTTTTCAGAGTCTTTGAATGTGCTGATCCTTCTTTTGAGAGCATTCTCTTTCCCTATTTTCTTATTTATCCTGCTAAGTCTAGGCATTCATTAAGGACTCTCAATCCTGGCAGCCTTCTCTGACTCCTCAAATCTGCTTTATGTGCCCCCCGTACTCCCATAGCTCCCTCCATTTTCCTCTCCACAGTATGTATCACATGTAGTGTAACTTCCTATTCACTTGCCTGTCTTAACCACACCCCCACACTCCCACTCATACACCAGACTGAAGGATCCATGAAGGCAGAGGGTGTGTCTTGATCTAATGCAGTGCCTAGCACACAGCTCAATACATGACTGTTGAATGAGTAGAATCCATTTCTGCCCTCAACTCACGGCTCCCCTCAACCATTGAGAAGCCAGGTGAGCATTAAGGCTTTTCATAGAATTGTTGCCAAAACAACATAATAACTCTGGGGAAATTAATTGTTAGATCTGGCTCTCTCATTAGTAGCTCATCAAAGGACTGTGAGCCCCCAGGGGGACTCTTAAAAATAAGTAACCGATCAGCATGGAAGAAAGGGCATCCTCTTCCCAGCACATCCCCCCACTGCTACCACCACGAACACACAAACAGACACACCTCCTGCGAATTGCTGGGCCTGGCCATTTAACACAGTTATTACCAACACCCACTTAGTAAATTATGAGAAACAGCCTCGAGAGAGCTTTCAAAGATCTTCAAATGGATGTTTAAAAGCCTGCGGTTTCTCAGACAGGCTTAGCTAATGGCATTTATTACTTGGAGGATAGGGTATTTACATAAAGCTGGATTTTTATTATAATGGTCAGATGGTTCCCGAGAGGGAGGGTGGAAGGGAGAAGGTAAGGTGAAGATACAAACCTTCGACTTAAATTTGATATGGACAGATGCTGTCAAACTTAGGGTAGGGGTTGAGTGGGGTGATCCTGGGGCAGGAGAGGCCAGGTATGGAGAACAAGAGAGTCAGCACCCTGGACAGCTCAAGGTGTCTGTCATTGATCTATTGGCACACTCTCAGACAGTTCTTTCCTACTAGGGTCCTTCCGTCGATGATGTATGGATGTCCCTCATTTATCCCAGCTATAGTCTGGAGTGAATATAATCCAGTGTATTCACTATCTCCTGGCTTCACCAGCGGTTCTAGGGATTCCGATGTACTCGTCTGCATGGCAGTTGTGATGAAGATGAATTAAAGCCAGTTGTTGTTGACTTCAAGGAGCTTGAATTAATTGTCTATTTCTGGATAATAAACCACCCCTAAAACATAGAGGCGTAACACAACAATTATTTATTGTGATCCTGCTGATTGGGCGATTCTTCTACTGGCCTTGCCTGGGTAACTTACACAACTGTAACCAGCAAGTGGATCCTTTGGGGCTGGGGGATAAGACAGTGAGTACAAATCTAATGAGTCTGGAAGATGTGTCTTCCAGGTGGCCAGCACTGAGAAGAACATTTTAGGAAGAAGAATCGGCATGTAAGCAAAGGTCTGAACTGGCTGGGGGCTGTTTGGGAGCCATGGAGATTGGGAAGTGGTTCTGAATGACCAGGTCATAAAAGGGAGAATGATTTCAGGTGACTCTGGGGAGGTGAGTAGGGCACTGGATACCATGTAAGGAACTTGGCCATTATCTTGTAGATTCTGAGGAGACCTGGAGTGACAAATACTATTTAAAAGAATAATTACCAAATACCAGGCACATTACTGAGCATTGTTGAAAATACAGCATTTAATCCTTGCTATTATCGTCATTATACACATGAATAAAGTGAGTCTTACCCAGGGTCGCATAGCTAATAAGTGGTGGGGATGTGATTCAGAACCACGAACCTGGCTTTAGCACTGATTATTTTCATTGCTATATTCCATAGTTCTGGGGGACCTTGGAGTTTGGAGTGTGACAGGTAATGAGAAATCAGGCAAAATTAAATTTGCATTTCAGAAAAAAGGGAGAAGATTCCATAATTAAATAAATATGGAGGGCTTCCCTGGTGGCACAGTGATTAAGAACCCGCCTGCCAACACAGGGGACACGGGTTCGAGCCCTGGTCCGGAAAGATCCCGCATGCTGTGGAGCAACTAAGCCCGTGGGCCACAACTACTGAGTCCACGCTCTAGAGCCCGCAAGCCACAGCTACTGAGCCCCTGTGCCACAACTATTGAAGCCCGCGTGCCTAGAGCCTGTGCTCTGCAACAAGAGAAGCCACCGCAATGAGAAGCCCATGCACCCCAACGAAGAGTAGCCCCCCCTCACCACAACTAGAGAAAGCCCTTGAGCAGCAACAAAGACCCTACGCAGCCAAAAAATAATAAAATAAAAATAAATAAATAAATATGGAGAACACTGGATCAAACAAAATTTATCAAGTTTCTTTACTGCTGGCCTCAGAGCCTAACGTGAGATACAAATATGCGCTAGAAAGTAAGCTCCATGAGTGCAGGGATTTTTTCCTCTTTTATTGACAGCTCTTTCAATCCCCAACACCCAGAATGGTGCCAGACATATAGTAGACGCTCAATAAATGTGCACTGAATTAATTAATATTGGGACTCTCCAAGGGCTTCCATATTCCAAAATTATTTAACTGTAGAATAGTCCTTTACCATGACTTTTTTTTCCTATTCAGTCTTCAAGGAACAATAATGCTTTTAGAACACAATTGAGAAATTTAGCCTGAGAGTACATGAAAACTAAATCTAATTTTTATTTTGTACCCACTGTGTTTCAGACACTTTCCTTTTTTCATCCACTCATCCAGGCCTCCAGGAAATACAAACTAAGAGCTTGCCACTCATCAAGTCCCCTACAAAGTACTAGGGGACAAAGATAAGAAGACATGTCTCATGCCCTCAGGAAGAACCCAGTCAGAGGGCATTTTCTCATTTTACACAGGATTTAATTTTATGGAATTTGCAACAATCTTGTGCAGTTTTCTATCTAATTAAGAGACCTGAGGCTCAGAGAGGTGAAATGACTTTCCTAAGGTCTTAGCACAGCCAGGTGAAAATGGCTGGCCCTTGTATGATGGACATCCCTCTCCTACTCACTGGTGGAGGAGAGAAGCAGTGGATGGCTTGGACGATACCACTCCACCTACACACTAGAATCCTGGACAGTCTGGGGCCAGGGCTGCACTGTTTCTTCAAACAGGTGAACTGAGGTTGTCACTGTTTTTTCCTGATGTGGGAATAACCTGCTTCTCAGTGGTTGAAGGAGAATTCTGAGGCAGAGAAGCAGCTGACCCCAGATTGTGACTAGGACCTCCTGGGCTACCCAGTAGGTAAATCCTTGCTGCAGAAGCCCATTCCTTAGCCAACACACATCTTCTTGCTGTGGGAGCAGGTGAGGTAGGAGGAAGTTCCTCCCATCACCAAAGGGTCCCATCTCCTGTGGTCACACAGGCACACACATATATGACTGTGTGCACATATGCAGAGACAGGCACAAACGTGCATAAAGACTAAAGCACATAGGCACATGCACATGCACACCCAAAGCAGGGCACAAAAATGCATGCACACAAAAAGCACACCCGCACAGATGCACACACCGGGGTCCGCACATGCACGCACAGTCACGTACCTAATAGCCATCTCTCACTCTGGGGGACTCCACGCTGAAGCCCCTCCCTGGAAGGAGGAGGTGACTGGGGATGAGATGAGGCAGGGAACCAAGGCAGAGTGGGCCCATGGGAGTAGATGACATGCTGTCCCTAGACATGGCAGCTCTGGCCCAGGCTGGCTGCTTTCAAAATTCTCTCTTTTCGGGCTTCCCTGGTGGTGCAGTGGTTGAGAATCTGCCTGCTAATGCAGGGGACATGGGTTCGAGCCCTGGTCTGGGAGGATCCCACATGCCGCGGAGCAACTAGGCCCGTGAGCCACAACTACTGAGCCTGCGCGTCTGGAGCCTGTGCTCTGCAACAAGAGAGGCTGTGATAGTGAGAGACCTGCGCACCGCAATGAAGAGTGGCCCCCGCTTGCCACAACTAGAGAAAGCCGTTGCACAGAAACGAAGACCCAACACAGCAAAAATAAATTAATTAATTAATAAACTCCTACCCCCAACATCTAAAAAAAAAAAATTCTCTCTTTTCAGCCACAGGTTGCCCACTGGTTGTGAGGCCTCAGCACACCTGGCGTCTTGGAGATGCCAGCTCTTATAACAAAGCAATCACCTTGACAGGAGGAAGAACTTAAAAGAGGTTCCCAGGATCAGGGGTACTTGTGCAACCCCATTTAACAACCCTGAAATAAATTGAATTAACTCCATCATTTTGGGAGTCAGAATTGTCCCATCACTTATTTCCTAAAATCAAATGTGATCAGTTTCAAATCCCCGTCCAGCTGGCCAAGAAGAAAATTCAACTAGTCATACTGAGCTTCTCCACCTCACCTCCGCCTCTGCCAGTTGAGTTGAGGTCATAAGGGTTTACTCAGAGCAGGTCACTTGGGGAGAATCCTCTCGTTCTCCATTCCCACCGGTCGCTATTGAAATGCTCATTGTTCAAACTCATATACAGACATCTCTCTGTATCTGTGGGGGACTGGTTCCAGGACCACCACCATCCTGGTCCATCCCAGGATAACAAAACCTGCAGATGCTCAACTTCCTTGTATAAAATGGTGTAGTACAGTTGGCCTTCTGTAGCCACAGGTTCTGTATCCGCGGGTTCTCCATCCGCGGACTCAAACAACCTGCGGATACCGAGGGCTGACTGTAGTCCTTGAAGACATGTGGTTCTGAGGTCTGAATGTCAACCATGTACACAGGGACCTTTGCTGGGTCTGAAAACCCTGAAGCTCTTCCTAGAGACAGGCTCCCAGGTGGCCTTCCTTAGCATTCTAGAGCTGTAGAAGTCGGTATGCAAATTGTCACATACAAACACTCCCTGAATGAGACTCACAATAGTGTCCTGGAGAACAATCAGTTAAAAGGAAGGGAACCACTGAAATATGTCTTCCTTTATCAGCCCGATTCTCCAACAAAATTGATCGACTCCGCCACGCTTAATTCAAATGAAATGCACGTTCTCAGCGCTATAAAAATAACTTTATCACAGTCAAGAAGAGAATGATTAAAAGAAATGAATATGTGGGTGATTGAATACAGGATGTCCAGTGACAGGGGATGGAGGATGAGGATTGCTATCTCGGTTCAGCCTCAGCAGGGCTTATGATGCTCCCAGGGGCTGCCCCATCCCTGAGCAGAGACAGGATGGCCACAGGGTAAATGCTGCCCCAGACATACCTGGCAGCCATCACCTGGCACACCGACTGGTCGGCTGGGCTGGCCCAGCCACGCCCAGCCTCCCACTGTTGTCAACACAGAGGAAGCAAGATTGTGGTACCTGGGGTCAGACTGACAGGGTTTGGACGCCAGCTCTCCGACGTAATAGCTGTGCAGCCTTAGGTAAGCTGGCTAACCCCACTATGCCCCCCTTTCTCCTTCTGGAAAATGGGGATAATGATAACAATGGGGGCTTCATTGAGTTTACTGTGAAGATTAAATGTTGTAACACACCTAAAGTAGAGTGACAGTCCCAGTGGAGGCCAGGGCCAGCTGACTCAGTGCTGGTGTTTTCACTCACTCAGATCTGTGCTGCCCTGGGCCTGGCTGGGGGCAACGTGGAGCCTCTGATCCCTTGGGAAGGGGATCATCTTAGCTGGGAGGAGCCTTGCATGTGGCTGGGAGGATACTTTGACCCTTTCCAGCAAGCCATAGCATTTACCTATTGTGCTGTGCTGTGGTAATAGTGCAGCTTCTGAAGCCAACTTCTTCGGTTCAGATCCTGGTCCTGCCACTTACTAGCTATGAGAATTTGGACATGTTATTCTACCTCTCTGAGCCTCAGTTTCCTCATCTGCATAATGGGGGCACCAACAGTCCTTGGTTCATGGGGTTGATGCAAGGACTAAATGAGGTAACTCATTGCCCTGGGGTGAAGGAGGCACTCAATAAACATAGCTATTACTCATCTAATATTGCGGTGTATCTCATGGTACCACTTCTCACATTCTGCCTCTAGAGTTTATCTGCCAGGTGTTGAAGTGACCATTTATTCATTCATGGATTTCTAGAAGCAAGTGCTCTTGAGGGCTGGGCCTGATAAACCAGCAAGGCCTGGTCCCTGCACCGCCTCTTTCATTCATTAAACAAATATCAGCCGGTGCTCTTCCAAGACCTGGGGATGCCGCAGAGAACAAAAGGAAAGCCCTGTCCTCAAGAAGTTCCCAGTCTAGTGGGGGAGACGGACAAGAAACCAATGGACAAGTCCAAATACAACTTCAGGTGGTCATTACTGTGGAGAAAGAGTGGGCAGGGGCAGGGCATGGGGAGCTATGGGGAAGGTTCTGCCAAATCCAGCAACATTCCCTCCTTCCCCGCTTCTCAGGAGTCGTGCCACCTTCCACGTGGTCACCAAAGTCACGATCCGGAGGTGTCCTCAGCTTCTCCTCCCCCTCTCCCTAAATATAACCAGTCACTAGCTCGGTAGATTTTACTTCCTAAATAGCTCTTCATGTCTTCTCTCTGTCCCCCTGACCCACCTCTCTCAGGTTTCACAATAGCCTCTCCTGCCGCGTCCTGGTTCCTGGTGCCCTGGACTCCAGCCTCCCCGCCCCATCCCTCCAGCCCCCAAAGCCAGAGGGATCTTTCTAGAACACAAATGTGATCAAGACCCACTACCCACCCCAACCTCGTTTCCCTGCAGATCCTGTTGCCCTCAGTTAAGGCCCCAGGTCCTTTGCCTGGAATTCAAGGCCCTCCAAGACCAAAACCCATCCACCCCAGCTCCGGGAATGTGGACTCGCCTCCTCCAGGAGGCCTTCCCGGATCTCACAGTGTGAGACCCGGGTCCCGCGACTTGGCGTAGGACTGATCAGAACTCACCCCCAAACTCCCTTCCCACCCGCCACCCCAGTCTGAATAACGGGCTGGGCGGGGGGACGGGGGGCGCTCCCGGTCGGCGACCACGTGCCGCCCCCAGTGCAGCGCTCGCCCGGGGCGCCCGGGAGCTGCAGAACAAAGAGCCAGACGCCCGCGCACCTGTAGGAGCCCGAGCGCCCCTACCCACGCCCCCAACCCCGCGGCTGCCGCGCGCTCTGCGCCTGCGCGGGGCGGGCGCTCGCCACAGGCCGGGCTACGGAGGTCGGAGGTCGGGTCCGGTGCTGGTTCTCCGGTCCAGAAGTGGGATCTGGGGGAGGACCGGGAGCGGGCCTGGACGCGAGATAAGGAGGTGCTCGCTCGCTCGCTCTGCCTCCATCCGTGGACGAGTAAAAAGCCCTGCTTTGCTTTTGCTGTTCCGCTTGGAGTCGAGCGGAAAATTGTTTGTTGTCGGGAAAATGAGAGCCCTGTGATTAAACAACGGCAGGAGGGGCCAGGCGTGGTCTGGGGGGCCTTTAGCGTCCCCTCCCTCCCCGCCCTGGGAGAATTGGGGGCGGAGAGAGAGAGGAGCTAAGCCTGGGGCCCCCAGCGGCTGCGGGACCTGCCAGACTGGGCCCAACCTCGAGTGTTTCCGGACATACAGCGTCCTATCAGGGCACTGGGGTGGACCATCCTTTCTGACTCCCAGGGTTGAATAAATCCTGACTCCTCACCATGGCGACGAGATCGTGTGGGATCAGCCCCCGCCCCTGCTGCAGCCCATGCCCACCACGGTGCCCTTTAATGTACCCCACACATCAGTGTCCTTTCTGTTTCCTGGACAAGCCAATCGCTTTCGTGTCCTCGGGTCTTTGCACATGTTCTTCCCTCTGCCTGGAAAGCTGTTGACCCACTCTGCTTGACTGGCTCCTTCCCTCTCGGCTAACTGTCACCTCCTCCAGAAGCCCTCCTTGAACATCCTTTCGGAAGTAGAATCCCCACACTTCTCTCAGTCCCTATACCACCCTGTTGATTTTCTTCTCTTTCAAGGCATGGCAAATTTTGTCATTAGACATTGATTGATTTAAAGCTTCATCAAAGCAGGACAGCCTCTTTCTCCCTCACTACCCCTTTCTCAAGTACCCAGCTTAGTGCCTGGCCTGTCTTAGGTTCTTCTATTTTTCCTTCTCCTCCTCTTCTCGCCTTTCTCCTCCCCCTCCCCCTCCTTCTTCCTGAGAAGTGAAGGCTCAAGGGAGCTATGATGGAAGAGAAGGTGGCAGGGTGGACAGATCAAAGAGCGCATCTCCTTGGCAGGTCAGGTCAGGAAAGGCGGGTGCTCGTGGTGGGCGGGGCCTTCTCTGACCTGACTCCCGAGGCCCCCATGGCCAATCCAGCCTCAGACTCTGAGAACCTGGCGCTGAAGGGCTGCACTGCCCTGTACAGGAGCCGCAAGCCACATGGCTATTGGCCACATGAAAGGTGGTGAGTCCCACTTGAGATGTGGAGCAAACATAAAATGCAGACGGAACTTTGAAGCCTTAGTGTGAAGGAAAGTATGTAAGATAGCTCATTAATAACTTTTTATATTGATTCTCTGTTGAAATGATACTATTTTGGATCCATTAAGTTAAATAAAATATAGTCCTAAAATTAACTTCACCTGTCTTGTTATTTTTTTAAAATATGGCCACTAAAAACTGTAAAATGATATATGTGGCTTACATTTATGGCTTGCGGTATATTTCCTTTGGACAGTGCTGAGCTGAGTGTCTGATTTACTCCGTAGGTCTGCCCCTCGGCCCCGGGCCAGCCATATTCAAGGGAAGGGGAATAAACTCTACCTCTTGACAGTGAGTGTGCAAGAATTTGGGGGCAAGTTTTAAAGCCACCACAGTATCCTTTGGCTGTCTACTAGCCAAGTAAAAACACTCTGGAATCAGTAAGATCTGGGTCCCATTGACTCCACCATGCATCTACTCGGTGCCCCTGGACAAGTCACTTCACCTCTCTGAATCTCAGTTTCCCCATCTGTGAAACATGGGTAATATTATTTGTCTCACAGTTTTTTGGAGGATTAAATGATGTGTGGATGGCTCTTGACACCGTGAGCCCTCATAGATAGCTGTTGACATCATTATATTATTTAAAACATTCTGAAGGTCATTTCAGGGGATGACCTCTGCCCCCTCCCCCAATCTCTGGGCTCGCAGCGGAACTTCAACAAACACAATGGAAACTGAATGAGGACAAATGTGACCTGGGGACAACGCCTGCACCCACATACCCCAAGCAGAGCACAGGTCTTGGCTAGCCTGAGACCCTCTCAGAAGCGGCAAAGATTCTCTCCTTGACCAAACTCCAGCTGCTTTTCTGAGCCCTCTTCTCAGCCAGGCCGCAACCTTGGCCTATAAAGACTTGAACAAACACTAACATCGTTTCTAAGAGCTCAAGGCCACTTCCCTAGGATACCTTAAGCCCCCCTTAAAGTGCCTGCCTGAGAAAACTCAAGTCTTCCAACCAACACCTGAAAATGGGCCGCTGTCTCCCTGCCTCTGCGGGAGGGTGGGAGCAAACCCAGATGGGTTTCACATGGACCAACCCCCACTTCCCACTTCTTGTAAGTTTTCACTGACTCCATTGAGCCCCCGCTCACCACCCTCACCCCCTCATTCTCCCTTTGACACGACCAGTCACCACTGTACAAATCAGGGTTGAGTTCAGTTCACACTGGGCTCTTTTCTTTATTGCAGTAGTACGTTACTGATTAAAAACCGTCCTTACCACGTTCAGCCAGCGTCCAGCTTTTTTTAACCTTTGACAGATGACACTAGGGGAAGTATGCAGTGGCCTGGCTGATCCCAGTTCTGGGCTCCATAGCTCCAAGGGCTACCCACAGCCCCCAGTCTCCTCCAGGCCTCTTTTTGAATGCTCAGGCTTCTTACCCTCCAGATTAAGGCAGAGTTCCCTGCTTTATTTATTTTTTAAAATATTTTATTTATTTAGTTTTGGCTGTGTCGGGTCTTAGTTGTGGCATGAAGGCTCTTCATTGCAGCGTGTGGGCTCAGTAGTTGCTGCACACAGGCTTAGTTGCCCTGAGGCATGTGGGATCTTAGTTCCCTGACCAGGGATTGAACCCGCGTCCCCTACATTGGAAGCCAGATTCTTAACCACTGGACCACCAGGGAAGTCCCAGCGTTCCCTGTTTTAATCACCTACAAATCACCACCAAAATTATGCTTTATCTGTATGCCATCTGTACTATTAATTATTTCCTTAATATTTTTCTTTAAATTGACTCAACTGGTACTATTTTCAACTACTTTACTAAATTTCAACTATTGCTATTTGCTATTTTTACATTTATTTAATAGGGAATTCATATTACTGCCATAAATGGAAAACCAGTAGCTCTGGCCATGAATGTAAAATGCCTATAAACACAGCGAAACCACAGTGCTACAAATCTCAAGTTAGACAAGGCTGCTTGCTTTCCCCTTAAAAAAGGAGATTGGAAGTGCTAGGCGGGTGTTAAAGACACACCAGCACCAAGCTGCTTCTTTCTTCTCATGTTTCAAGCAAAACTGAAACATGACTAATGAGGGCATGTCCTTCTCACAACAGGATTTACTTATTTGAAGCCAGGACATAGCACTAAACTGTGCAGGTAATTTAAAACCCAGGCCTGGAAGTGATGTGTCGGGTGAGATCATTAAGGGCTGATCTTCTGAGCTAAATCATAACAGGACTAGTCACAATAATAGAGGTTACTCATTGTGCACTTATGTGCCCTCCACCGTGCTGGTCACTATAAATATTAGTTTGTTTAATCCTCGCATCAACCTCAGTTTATCAGTGCTTTTAACCACTGCCTGGTATCTTGCCTCTCACATTGAAGAAGGATCTAGTATTTGCATCCAGCATGGAGATGCTGGTGACAGGGGCTGCCGGGAGGGCTGAGAAGATGCAGGGCCTGCTGTGTGCCATGGCCACTTGGCTCCCAGCACAAATGGCTTGACTGCATTCAAGACCAGGCTTTCCCATTTACAAGTTGTGTGACCGCGGGTAAATCATTTAACCTTCCTGAGCCTCAGTTTTCCCATCTGTTAATAGGGCCAGCTTGAGGCTCTCTCTTCCTGGCCTGACTCAAATTCAAGTGGAAACTAAAGGCAAGAAAGCACTTTGTCTGTGGTCCATGTGTTGGTGACTGGCCTAAGAACATCTTTCTGAAGATCACTGCAGAAACTCCCTCCCAAAAAATACAATATAGAAGCCATACAAGCGAGTAAAAAAAAGACACCTAATAAGTAATGAGGGCAAACACCTAGTACTTACTCTATCTTAGCACTGTTCCAGGTACTGCACACATATTGACCAATTGCTACCTCACAACAGTCCTACAGGGGAGGCGTTTGTTATTTTCATCCTTGTTTTGTAGAGTGGGAAACTGAAGCACAGAGAGGTTAAGCAACTGGCCCAAGGTCACCCTGTGGGAAGTGGCAGAACTGGATTTGAACCCAGGCACCTGGGCTGTAGGATCAATCCCCCGAACCACGACTCTGCTGCATCCTCACATTTACAGTAGACAAACTAGATGATCCAGTAGTCAACACAGTTGGGGTAAATCCCCTGTCTTAATTAAGCCCTGATTGGTTTATAGTAAAAAACATCTTCTAAAATTATGATGAGAAAGGGGAATATCTTTAGGCAAGTCTTGTTTACCCTCCGCTCATGTGATTGCAGGTCCTCTAGTCGTGGTTGGCAGGGAAAGAAGAAGACTGATACAGCGGCGCAGGACGAGCCCTGAGCTCTTTGCGGAGAGAACCTGAGTGCTACCGACTTGCAAATGTTTGCCCTCCCTGGGTCTCCAAACACAACAACAACAGCGACAACAAGCGCTCACAGGTGTCAGGAACTGTGCCAGGCATTTTCCATGCCTCACAATGGGCCTCTGAGGTTTGGATCATCACCTTCACTTAGGGGATGGAGCAACTGAAGCTCCCTTCTTGGGAGGGTGGGCACGGGGTGTTCCTGGCCAGAGAGGGAGGCCCAGGCATTCTCTGGGTAGGGAGATGGAGGGGCGGGGCCAGCCTGGTCTCTTTCACATCTATGAATAGTTAAAAGGCAATTACGATGCTAATTTGCAGAGCTAATGGCTACAGCTCCCAGTGAGGGGGAGCTGGGAGGTACTCTCTGCCAGAGCTGCCAGCCAGCGCCCTGCAGGGACAGTTCCCTTGAGATCCCTGGACCATGGCCGAGTCTAGGCAGAGACACTGGCTCCTTGTCCCCAAAATGTAGTGGCCCCTGGTCCCAGACAAGACTCAGCTCTGCCAGGTCCTTCCTCAGTGTCCCTCAGAATGAAAGCAGTGTTGCTTGGACTTCAGGCCAACAGTCAGGAGGGGGCTGCAGACTCCAGGGGCCATGAAGATGCTCAGGAAATTTTTTCATCTTCCCCCTCCCTGGAACAAAAACAAAAAGAACAATAATACTCACAAAACCAGATGTCGTTATCTATTGGAGGCAGGCTGCCTGTGACTCACTAGCTGTGTGACTTTGGGCAATGTATTTTATTCCTGTTCCTCGGTTTCCTCATCTGTAAAATGGGGATGAAAAAAAATGTCCATCTCATAGGGCAGGTATCACGTTTAAATGACACAATGCCCATAAAGCCCTTGGCGTGATGCTGGAACTGGAATGGAGGTGACTGTGGGCAGGTCCTGGGGATGTCACGCTGAGTAAGATGCACAAGATCCCAGCCTTGTGGTGGAGAAAGAGAGAGTTAAACAAGTGATCAGAGAACAGCATGAAAGGTGCTACAGTGGGGAAAGTCGAGGGTGCTGTAGGCTCATAGTGATGGAGGGGCATAATCCAGATGGGGGTGGGGAGTGGCAAGCAGGGAGGGCTTCATGGAAGAGGGGGCATCCCAGGAAGGCCAGGTGTGGGAATCAGTTAGCAGGTCAAAGACTGGGGTGAAGGAGTGGAGGATGCTTCCAGGGGATTCCTTCTCCATCACTATCCCATCAGCAAATCCATCAGTGCCTGGCGGAGCCCTCTTCAGGCCTCACACACATGAAGCTGACTCAGAAGTCACATTTCACTTGGAAGTCAGGGCTCGAGGACTGAACTGTAGGAGTGGTTGATATGATACTCGCACACATCATGAACATATCGGAGTAAGGGAATTACGCACAGTTACCCGTGATGACGTCACTGTGACTGATGCTGGAATACATGGCAAAAGTGTCCCTCGAGTGGGAGAGAGAGACAAGGACAGGGGCTGCCAAAAGAGAGTGAGGAAATTGCTTCTTCCACTGAGCTCTTGTCAAGGGGTCTCCAAGAAGGAGGAAAACTCTGGAGGCAGCAAGGGGGTAGTCCTAGACCCGCAAACCACCCGGAATCCCTCCATGTCACACGGAAGACCCTCCATGGCTCTTCTCTCTGCTCTTCCTAACCCAGGGCTTCTAAAATGTAAGCGTGCACCAGAACCATCTGAAGGACTTGTTAAAACAGCCTCTGGCCCCAGCCCCAGAGTTTCTGATTTAGTAGGTTTGGGGAAAGGCCTAAGAATTTGCATTTCCAAGTTCCCAGGCTGCCGATGCTGCTGGTCAGTGGATCACACTTTGAGAACCCAGGTCTCCAGCCACATCTCCTCCCATTCCATCCCACACCCTCTACACACCACAACTTTGACCCACCCCATGCCTGTTGGCCATGATCAGCAGCTTTTTGTTTTGTTTTGTTTTTTAATCTTTTGGCTGCGTGGCATGTGGGATCTTAATTCCCTGACCAGGGATAAAACCCACGCCCCCTGCGTTGGAAGCGTGGAGTCTTAACCACTGGACTGCCAGGGAAGTCCCAATCAGTGGTTTTGATGTGTGGTAGGGGTGAAGAAAATCTGACCCAACCTCACAGAATGAGACAATGGAATTTTGAAATGAATTGAATACAAGACATGAACAAAACAAAACAAAAACTAAGCTAAAATGAACCCTCTGAAGCTGCCCTGCTAGTTTATGTGGAGCTCTGCAACTCCGGGTCTCAAAGTATGAGTGCACACGTGGGGTCCTCTCTGCTCCAGCCCTCCTGAAACCTGCCTGAACACCCTGTTTTCCAGCCTCTCTCCACACCCAAGCAGGCCAAGTAGAGTTAGTCACTGAGGCCAGCAGACAGTGTGGGCTCAAGAGGCACATGTATGACACATATGTCTATACTCTCCTTGCCTACCCACTGCAGACATCACTAATCAATCACAGCTCTCTGGAACTGACTTAGCTTCAGAACGTTTCCCAATATGGTGCAGACACCCATTTCCAAATAAGCAGAGCTGGTACCCAAATTTAAAACTATGTGGTCTGGTCAGGAACTGAGATTGCCTTCCTCACCTCCTTTTTTGACCCCTCTAATTACAGATGACCTCTATTCATTATCTGCTTCTGTCTCAGCTCCTGGTTCTATTCTCTTGTGTCTCTGCCAACTCTTGATACCCCTCAGCCCTCCAGCATTTTAGACTTCAGCTCTCTTGGGTGGCATTTTGCTTTGGAGCTTAGCACAGGGCCCAGAAACATCAGGTACCTAAGCCATGTTGTTGATATCTAGGAATCTATGAATGAAAAGTAAGTTTTCCTGGTGTCTCGGTTATTATTGCCTAACAAGCTGCTCCAAAACATACTAGCTTTCGGAGAAAACCATACTTTGAAAAGATATGTGCTCCCCAATGTTCACTGCAGCACTATTTACAATAGCCAAGACATGGAAGCAACCTAGATGTCTATCGACAGAAGATGTGGTACATATATACAATGGAATATTACTCAGCCATAAAAAAGAATGAAATAATGCCACTTGCAGCAACGTGGATGGACCTAGAGATAATCATACTAAGTGAAGTAAATCAGACAAAGACAAATATCAGATGATATCACTTATATGCAGAATCTAAAAAGATGATACAAATGAACTTCTTTACAGAACAGAAACAGACTCACAGACTTCAAAAACAAACTTATGGTTACCAAAGGGGAAAAGTAGGGGGGAGGGATAAATTACGAGATTGGGATTAACAGATACACACTACTATATATAAGATAGATAATCAACAATAGATAGGACCTATGTATAGCACAGGGAACTCTACTCAATATTCTGTAATAACCTATATGGGAAAAGAATCTGAAAAAGAATGGATACATGTATATGTATAACTGAATCACTTTTCTGTACACCTGAAATTAACCCAACACTGTAAATCAACTACACCCCAATATAAAATAAAAATTAATTTAAAAAAACTTACTAGCTTAAAGCGAGAATAATTTTATTTGCTTGTGATTCTGTGGGTCAAGGATTTGGTAGGGTTCAACTGGATGATTTTTCTGCTTCACATGCCATCATGTGACTTTCTCATATGGCAAATGATACAGATTTCAGGAGGGCCTTTCCACATGGCTGCTTGAGCTTCCTCACATCATGGTGGCTGGGTTCCAGGAAGAAGTATTTCAAGTGACAAAGGCAGAAGCTGCTGATCTCCTAGGACCCAGTTTCAGAGTTACACAGTGTCACTACTGTCTCATTCTACTGGTCAAAGAGGCCACAGAGCCAGCCCTAATTTAAGAGGAAGGGAAATAGACTATACTTGTCCGTGAGAGGGGTGGCAAAGAATTTGCAGACACCAAATCTGGGGAGTTTAGGGTTATGGCATCCGGTATGTGCTCAATAAATATTTCTTCATGAATGAAGAAATCAATGCCATTGCCAGCACTGGCCGGGGCTCCCACAGTTCACACCCTATCACCCAGATCCCCGACATGCCCAGCATTCCCCTGCACAAACCCAGACTCAGCTCCTGGCCCAGCTGCATGCTACTGTGATTGGTGGATTCCTACACCCAACCTGGTATGTGCGAGGCAAGAGGGAGGTGCAGGCCTTAAGAGTGGGAACCCCACCAAGGGGTATGGGTAGAAGCTCCCTGGAAATTAGTCACACTTGGGGGCAGGGAGTCAGAGCTGCCCCGGGTCTGTTTCCATCTCACTGATGTGGAATTGGAGAAAATGCTGATTTTTTTTTTTTTCTTTTTGAGCACTGGAGAGAGAGAGCAATCTGGGTTGCTATGCAACCAGCGCCTGTGCCCAGCTGATAACACCAGAGGAATTAACTGTCCTTGTCCTGCTCAGGCTCTGGAGGAGGGGGCTGATGCTGCTTCCCAGCGCCTCGGCCTCAGCCCCCGCCAGCTCAGTGTCTGGCCCAGCTATGGATGGGGGAGTCCGGAGCCAGGTCCCGGCCTCTCTCTTGCTTCACAAAGAGCAACCAAGGGAGAGTCCCTTGCCTTGTGCCAAGGGCTGCACATCACAGAGTATGAGGCGGGGTGGGGGGGTGGGGGGGTGGGGGGAGGGTGTGGGGGTGGGGTGGGGGGTGGTTGCCTGAGGGACTCTTGGACACAGGGTATCTCTACTTCTTTCATCTGTTAATGAGCTGTGAATTAAAGACAAACAGAAACTCAGAGGGAGGCTGGAAAGAGGGCAAGGCTGGCGAGGGGCTGGCCCGGAGTGAGGATAAGATGGGCAGAATGAGGCCAAATCCTGGGGCAGCAGAAAAACACGTACACTGCCGCAGCCGGGGCCCAGCCAGCTCTGCCCGTACAAGCCCCCCAAGGCCTAAGGAGGCAGGCCAGGCTGGGGTAGGATGTCCTGGTGGGCAAGGGAGTCGCGGTCAGGCGTGGTAGGGCCTTGGCATCCTCAGAAGACCAAGGACTCTCATACCCAGAGTCTAAAGAGCAGGGGGCAGCCTGTCTGGGGACTCAGGGGAGATCCTCAGCGGGGAGACCTAGGGAGACATGCTTAATGTGTTCATCTCCCCACTAGACTGGCTCTTTAAGGGCAAGGAACATGTAACATAAGGGTTTCAGAGTCAGACCTGCATTCAAATCCAGCCACTTATAGCTGTGGGACCTCGGGCCAGCCACTTCACCTTCCCAAACATCACTCTTCTCAGCCGCAAAGGGGAGAATTACAGTATCTCCTCTACAGAGGATGGAACGTGAACATGTATCTGGTTGAACCACAGTAAGCTGCCGTTTCTGGGAGTGAAAACCTGTCAAACATCTGCTCTTTCATTTGGTTCAACATAAAATGTCCAGTGCTGAGCAGTGTCCTGCACCCAAAACGCACTCAGTAAATACAAGCAGCTATTGATGCCTTTTGATGTACTGGGTAGTGGTCCAGTGTGTATGTTCAGAGGAGGAATGAATGAATGAATGAAGAAAAGCAGGCTGGGGACAGAGCAGGGGCTGAGTTGTGGGTGGCTGGTCCCCGGGGCCCAGAAGATGCTGACAGGTGATGGGGGCTCCTCCCCTGGGTCAGCAGGGAGCGATGATCTCAGGGAACCAAGTTCACAGCCCCTGCTTGTCTGCTCTTCCTCTCCCCTCATCCCCCTCCCCTTCCCCTCCCACGTGTGCCCTCTGTGTTTATTTCTCTCTCTTGCCCCACTTATGAGCAAAAGTTTTGTTTTCTGGTTACCATGGTTACCATTTACTTACTCTGTGCCAGACTCCTATCTAAGCATTTTGCAGGCAGTTAGCTCATCTACTCTGAACAACCACCTAACTTGAACCTTATTTTTAACCCTTTGAAGTAGGGTTTTTAATTTGTTGTTTTATTGAGGCATAATTGTACATAGAATAAAACGCACCCATTTTCAGTGTACAGTTCAGTGAGTTTGGGCAAATGTATACATCCAGACAGCCACCACCCCAATCAAGATGCAACATTTTCATCACCCCAGAAAGTTCCCTCTTGCTCCTTTGCAGTCAAGCCCCCCACGGACTCTCCCACCCATCCCTCCAGCCCCAGCTGCCACAGATGTGCTTTCCATGACCATAGACTTGTTTTGACCTTTCTAGCATTTTGTATCATGGGAATCACACAGTGTATACATTTTGTGTCTGGCTTCTCTTATTTATCATTAATTTCCTCCTTTTAGTTTCTGAGTAGTTGTTATGGATTGAATTGTGTCCACAAGTGTCGCCCCCAAATTTCAGAGGTTGAAGCCCTAACCCCCAATGTGATTGGATTTGGAGATAGGGCCTCTAAGGGGGTAATTAAGGTTAAGTTAGGTCATAAAAGTCTGAGGTCCTTATAAGAAGAGGAAGAGACACCAGGGATGCACACACACAGAGGAAAGGCCATGTGAGGATGCAGCAGAAAGGCAGCCATCTGCAAGGCAAGGAGAGAGACCTCAGGAGGAACCAAACCTGCCTCATCTTGATCTTGGACTTCCAACTTCCAGAACTGTGGGAACTGATGCCTCAGCTGGAGCCCAGTGCTCCATGCCAGGTAGAACGAAGCAAATCAGGGGGAGATGCCCTGGGAGGTTCCTGCAAAGCCCCAGTGTCTTTGCCCTCAGACACCTTCAGCAGGAGCCCAGCTGGAGGAGTGGTCAGTGCCCCACAGGCTGAGGAAGACTGGGGACTGGAGAGAAGATCCACAGAGGGAGACTGTCCAGTGAAAGACCCTGCTGAGAACTCAGTAGGGCTGGCACGGGACTGGCTCTGCCTCACTAAACCTCAGTCTGCTTGTCAGTAAAATGGGCATGATAATTCTCTTACTGATCTCACACATGGGGAAGGAAAATGAGAGGAAGAGAGTCCCATCTTGCCACGCCAATAAAGTGGGGAGGGGGGACTGATCATCCCCATTTCACAAATGAGAGACCTGAGACCTAGGGAAGAGAAGGGACACCAGGGTCTGGGCCAGCCCACCAAGCAGCATCCCTGCTGCGGGCTGAGACACTGCCTCTAGGTCTGGGCTCTGAGAATGGCTCTGGGCCTTTGATGCCTCTGAGGCCTGCCTCCCCTCCAGGCTGTAAGCCCTGGAGTCTGGGATTGTGTCCAGTTTCCTCATCATTATATCCCTGGAATCTAGCAGGGTCCCTGACACAGGGTATCCAGCCAATATTTGCAGAATTAGTAAATAAATGAATGAATGATAGCCACGCTTTTCAAAGAGGTATATGAGTCGTCTGGCAGAGTAGCAGAGGGTGCCCCTTCTTGGAATGTCCATTTTATTCAGCGTGTGGCGGAAATAATCATGTAACAGTTAACATCATTTTGGGGGGTATTTTTAAATTGTGGTAAAAAATATATATACCAGTATGATGGTTTCTTAAAAAATTAAACATAGAATAACTGTATGATCCAGCAATTCCACTTCTGGGTCTATACCCAAAAGAACTGAAAGCAGGGACTCAAACAGATACTTTACACCCCTGTGCATTGCAGCATTATTCACAATAACCGAAAGACGGAAACAACCAAATGTCCATCAATGGATGAACAAATAAACAAAATGTGGTCTATACATACCAGGGAACATTATTCAGCCTCTAAAAGGAATGAAATTCTGACACATGCTACAACATGGATGAACCTTGAAGACATCCTGCTAAGTGAAATAAGCCAGACACAGAAGAACAAATGTTGTATGATTCCACTTACACGAGGTACCTAGAGGAGTCAAATTCATAGAGACGGAAAATAGAACGGTGGTTACTGGTAGAGGCTGGAGGGAGAGGGGAGTGGGGAGTTACTATTTAATGGGTACGGAGTTTCTGTTTGGGAAGATGAAAACATTCTGAAGATGCATGGTGGCGATGGTTGTACAACAACGTGAATGTACTTAATGTCACTGAACTGCACACCTAAAAATGGTTAAAATGGTAGATTTTATGTTATGTGTACATTTTGAGTAGTGGTAAAATATACACAACTCCACAGCATTGAAATCATCTTCATGGGTGATCAGGGTGACCCTTCTGTCTAAGTGGGTGGGCCCAGGGGTCATGGTCGTCTTCCAGGCTGAGTGAGCCCTACCAGGAGCTCCAGGCCCCAAAGCACAGGCTGTAAGCTGGATGGAGAAGGGAGGCAGGAGTTGGGGTGGTTTAAGGGGGCCTGACCAGTAAGGTGATTTTCCCAGTAACCCACCCAACCTGCCAGCCTCATACTCCATTTCCTTCACCAAATATCTCTTACGTGCCAAGAGCAGATTTACCAGGTGCGACAGGGCTGAGGCGCACAGAAGCAAACCACGCCCAGGGTCTGGTGTCTGGACCATCTAAGCCACGAGGAAAGGCACAACGCCCACATCTGTAAAACTGGAGTAAACCTGCTCCATGAGGTTGGAAGGGATGAAAGCTGAAAAGCTCTTTGCACAGGGCTTGGCCCACAGCAAGAGCGTATGAGATGCCAGCTGGTTTTTTTTGTTTTATTTTGTTTTGTTTCTTTTAACTCTCATAGGAGGTAAAGACAAACAAAGTCAGTTGGCCACAGGGTGCAGGGTTCTGTGAAAGGAGAAGCCAGAGAGAGGGTTTTTAAAAAATTTTCTTTCCAATATAGGAGAAAAATCTCACTGAGGCAGCAAAGCAGGGTCTTGGCTAATCATGATTTCTCTGCATTTCCCCACCCCCACCCCAATCAAGAGCCTGGTCTAACATCAACTGCTGCCCCCTCCTACACTTTGTGCCTCCAACCCCATGACTCACACTCCTCAGAACTGATTGTTCACCCGGCCTCCTCAGTCCAAAGCTCTTGATGGATTTGGTAATTGGAGTAATTACGGTAATTTTACCTTAAAGACAGGCAGCTGCAGATTCCCTATTGAGGAGCTCCCTCCCTGGGCCTCCTGCCAGTCAACGTTCAGGGACAATGAAAGTGGCTCCCCTTCCCCTCTCCCAGAACGTAAAGTGGCTGGTGTGGAAAGAGGGGTTCTCAATAGAAGGCATCTCCCACCCTCTGAGCAGCCCGCGGAGGGGGCAGGAGGCAGCAGGATGGGTTTGCCAGGAATCGTTTTTCGTTTCTACCACCCTAGCCCTGGTTCCAGGGACTTGCAAAGCACAGCAGTGGATCTTGGCTTGTTCCCCACCGAGACCTGAACATCAGGACAGGAGATCACCCCTCCCCGCCACCCGCAGTCTATGGATGAAGTCCCTTATAGATCGTAATTGCACGTATCCTACAGAATCCAGGCGTGAGGGGCAGGCAGGGGTGTGGATCCCGGGACGTGCAGGGGGAGAGTCACCTGCCCACAGCCAGGTACCAGGCAGCACCCTCCCATCCTCATCCCCGCAGAGCCTGGGCTGCCCTTCCCCCAGCGGCAGCCAGAGGAATGTTCACCTTCACACCAGGGCCCCTGAGAGCCAAGGGCCAAGTGCGGGGAGGACGTGGGGGGCGAGATCTATTCTGATTTCAAGGTTAGAAGGCTTCTCCGAGAGGAGGGACTTGAATGAAGGCCTCGAAGAATATATGAGACCCCTTGAGAGGGCCTGGGGCAGTGAGGGACACCAACCAGATCCCAGAGCAGACCAACAGACAGGGGCGTGTGGGGCCATATTTAGTTTTGCTAAGAGCCAACCTGGGGGCAGTCTCAGAATTTCCAGGCCGGTGGTTTGGTAGATTTAAACCCTTCCAGTCTTCCCAAACTTCTTTGGATCCATTTCCCATCCCTGCCCTGTCTGCCCACTGCCCCCTTGCCCTCTCTCAACTCCAGCCACGTCAGCCTTTCAGTGCCTCCTCCACGCTAAGTTCCTCCGCTCAGCGGCTAACACACCCCCTCCTGCCCAGGGGGCCCTTCCACCTCTCACCTGTTCGTCTTTCAGCCTCCTGGGAAACTTCAGACCTAGTCCACTTCCCCTCTCTTTCCTTTCACTCCCCACAACTGTAATTAGCAATACAATGGTAAGTAACAAATAGCAATTTGTGGGCTGAGTTATTTTAACATCATTGTTCCTTCACTAGACCGGTAAACTCTGAAAGGAAGGTCTCTGTTGATTATTCAACGCTCCATCTCCAGTGCCTGTCTCTCAGTAGACATTTTTGCTGATTGCATGTTGGAAATTTTCAGCAGGCAGAAATGGGGTGGAAGTGCATTCTCAAAAGAGGGAAAAGCACAAGCTAAGGCTCTGGGGCCAGAGAAGACAGAGTAAGTTCAGAAAACGTGGTGCCAACATGGGGAGCAGAGGAGCAAGGGGACAGGTGTGGAGTGACTCTGCTGTAGGTGAGGACAAACGGGGGAGGGGCCTGGGTAAAGGGGTGGGGGAGGGGTTGGGGAATCTCAGGGAGGGAGCCTGATCCATCCCTTAGCCCAGCTGCCCCAGACAACCTCTCTGCCCTGATGCTCCAGCAACTACGGCCCTGGCTGAGTCATTTCTGTTCCCTCTATCTGCAAACCTCTTCTCCCAGCTCTTCTGATGGCTGGCCCCTTCTCCTCATTTCGGTGTCAGTTACATTGTCACCTCCTCAGAGAGGTGTTCAGCAGCAGACACTCCGTGCACATTGTCTCCACGCACGCCCCTTGGCACACACACCACGGCTTCCGATTGCAAGCACCTCGGCCTCTCTGCGCAAGATCTTTCTCTGGCACAGGAAGGTGCCCAGTCTGTGTACCTGTAGTACTGGTGGACCAGGCAGGGAGTTAACACTCCTGGGATGGCACTCAACCCATCAAGGACGAGTTGGTGGATAATGCCCTATCTTCTTTACTCCTGGGTTGGCCTGCATTAGAGGTATAACTACACATTTTCCCAGAAATCCATGCAGCACTGAGCCCCAGCAGCCCACGGCTCTTACGCGCTCACTGATGCACCCTTCACCGGCTCCAGCCCTTCCCCATCTCACGTCTCTACTCTCACTGGGTCTTCCTGAGACCACCTCCCAAATACTTGGCTCAGAGTCTGCTCCTAGGGGCCCCAAATCTAAGACCCTTTTCTGGCCACTCGAAACAAAGATCCACCCATGTTCCCACCCCCTGCATTCTCTCTGTCTCTCTCCTCCCCCATCTCTCTCTCTCTGCTTCATTTTCTCTGAATTTTATCATGATGTGAGATCATTTTGTTTCTAACTTAGTGTGTGTTTCTCAGTCGTCTGTGAGTTCCCTGAGCCCTGGGACCCTCCCTGATGGTTTACTACTCTCGCCCCAGCCTAACCCAGCGCTGCGCTCTAGCTGGCATTGAATGTCATTGGCGAGTGACTGCAGACTCCCTCATTTCATCCTCCCCACCCTCTGTGGTGTAGAAACAGCAGATGAATCTTTCTCTTGGGCAAGTTACCTGCAGCCCCATGGAGCTGGACTGGAGCCCCATCTACCAGCCAGCCCAGGGTGACACCCTGTAAGCACTGCCCCTCCTGGGGAAGCACTCACCTGAATGACAGGTGAGACGTTTCCTCTGCTCAGGGGTCATTTTCACCATTTGCCAAAGGAAATGCTCCCACTGGAGGGCGTCTTTCCAAATCCCACCCTCCTCCCTCTCAGAAACTGGAGGCTGCAAGGGCTTGTTTTAGTCTGTTTGTGCTGCCATAACAAAATACCACAGCCTGGGGGCTTAAACAACAGACATTTATTTTCTCACAGCTCTGGGAACTAGAAGTCCAATATCAAGGTGCTAGAAAATTTGGTTTCTGGTGAGAACTCTCTTCCTGGCTCGCAGAAAGCTGCCTCCTCACTGTGTCCTCACATGGCCTTTCCTCTGTGTGCCCACAGATATAGAGAGCATGTTAGTGTCTCATCTTCTTATAAGGACACCAGTCCTATGGGATCAGGGTTAGGGTTCTGACCTCGGTTAACCTTACTTACCTCCTTAAAACCGGATCTTCAAATACAGTCACCTTGTGGGGTTATGGCTTCAACATATGAGTTTGAGTGGGGGATGGAATTCAGTCCATAACAAGGCACCTTAAAAGAAACATGACCTCGGCCCAAGTCCAGCCGGCAAAGAGCCTGCAGAAGCTGGGCACCCTCTGTGAGCTGTGCTAACCCAGCAGCAGGGCTGGTGTGAGATCATCAGTCACCATGATGCCACAGGGTGGGAAAAGGTGAGCCCTTGGATAGCGCTGAAGATGAATAGGGAAACTAACATGTGATTAAACTGGCCTCCTCCGCTGATGGCTGGTGGCCCTCTCTGAGTACAAAGTTAACACAGCCAGACCTGGGCTCCCGGCACCCACCGAAGCACATGCCCCTCCTCTTGCTAAGGTTAGAGGATTGTCCCTCCTACCACACAGCTCCCTGGGATCCCAACCCTGTTAATGAGGGGGTGAAGCATGCCATGGGACCAGAGCAGGTGCTGAGAACCATGGGGGAGATAATATCATCACTCACCATTTCAGGCTGCCTGGCTCTTGTTGATAATTAATAATAATAATGACAACCCTGAATGAGCACTTGCTATAGGTCATTTCCTCATTTTCACACATCAAACCAGGAAGGTAGAGTTAAGTCAGGTAGTGAGGACAACAGTTTCTGGAGGAAATAGAGGAGCAGAGAGGGATTCGTGTATCTGTTCATTCATCCAGTGGATTTTTACTGAGCACCTACTATGCACCATTATATCCACAAAGGTGAGCAAAGTCCCACATGGTCTCTGCTTTCATGGGGTTACATTTTTGGTGGTTTTTTTTTTGCGGTACATGGGCCTCTCACTGCTGTGGCCCCTCCCGCCGTGGAGCACAGGCTCCGGACACGCAGGCCCAGCGGCCATGGCTCACGGGCCCAGCTGCTCCGCGGCATGTGGGATCCTCCCGGACCGGGGCACAAACCCGCGTCCCCCGCATCGGCAGGCAGACTCCCAACTGCTGCGCCACCAGGGAAGCCCGGGGTTACATATTAGTCAGGGTCACAGATGGGGAAAAACTAATTAAATGTGATAATTTCAGGTAATGATAAATTCTAGGAAGAAAATTAATTAAGGTGATGAGAGAGAGAGAGAGAGAGGAAGCAACTTCAAACAGTTCAAAGGGGTCAGAGAAGACCTCTGGAAGGAAGGGACATGTGAGCTGAGACCAGGAGGTGAAAGAAGCTGGCTGTGAGAGTAACTGAGGGGAGAATGTTCTGGGCAGAGAGAACAGCACGTGCAGATGCCCAAAAGCAGGAATGAACCTGGTATGTCTGAGGAATGGAAAGGAGGCTCATGTGGCTGGCTCTGCAAAGTGACAGGCAGCGTGGGTGAAGTGTCATCAGAGACAATGGATGGACCTCATAGGCCAGGGTAAGGAGTTGGGATACTACTTTAAGTGGTGTGGGATCCCTCTGGAAGGTTTTCAGTAAGAGGGCTTTTAGTAGAATTGAATTTTTGTTTTACAAGCGTCACTATGGCTGCTATACAGAGGATAGATAGGAGGGCAAGGAGAGAGAGTAGTTAAAAGGCATGGAAGCCACTGAGACTTTGTACCATCACCACTACTACCACCACTGCCATCAACATCACCACCACCATCATTATCACCACCATCACCATCACCACCACCAGCGTCATCATCATCACCATCACCACCACCACCATCATCATCACCACCATCACCACCACTGTCATTATCACCAACACCATCACCAACATCATCACCACCATCACCACCATCATTATCACTACCACCATCATCATCATCACCATCACCACTACCACCATCATCATCACCATCATCACCATCATCATCACCACCATCACCATCACCACCATCATCATCATCATCAAAGGCATCTAGATGACAGAGGCTTGGACTAGGATGATAGTAGGATCAAAGGAGTGAAGTGGGGGGGGGATTGGGGTACATTTTGGTGGGAGATCCAACAGGGCTTGGAGGTGGTTTGCAGCAGGCAGGGAGGAATTGAGGAACAGAAGCAGCAACTCTAGCTGAGCCCCACATGGACAATGTGCCCAATCTCCCTGTGTCTGCTCCTGACTGTCCTCTCCCACGAGCACCTACCAGGTCCTGTTCCTGCTTCAGGCACTTGTGGTGTGGCTGAAAAAGCAATGGATTTGGAATCGGGCATCCAAGATTCTCACTCTCAGTGTGACTTTAGACACATAGTTTAGCGTCTCTGAACTTCAATTCCTTCATATGTAAAATGGGACCATGGTAATACCTATTTCACAGGACTTTGGGTCTACTGCTGGGCTAAACTCAAGCTCTATCCATTCTATGCTCTTCGAATGTGGCTGCTGGGGAAACTGAGACCACTTAAAGGCTCGTAACCTGCTACAATCTCCAAATGCCCTGCCAGCAGTTCTAGGATTAATGTCGATCCCTCCTCACTAAGTTTTCTTGGTTCCCTCTTTCTGCTTCTGAGGGTGTTTGCATTGTGGGAGGTGGGGAGAGAGAAGCGGAGACTGACAAAGTGATTATCATGAAAATAGTTTAAAATATAGATATTTAAGGCAAAATAGTGTGGATCTGTAGTCTAAAATAGTTAAGAGCTTGCATCTTGACACCAGACTAACCTGCATTGGTATTGAATCCTGTCATTTATTGGCCATAATAATACTGTGTTTCAGAAGATTGTTGTGAGGATTAAAGGAGTTAACATATGTAAAGCACCTGGTACATACTTAGTGCTTAGTGACCATTAGCTGCCGTCCTCACATCCTCACTCAAACTAAAACACTGGATTATGGTGAAGATTAAGTTTATAAAACTCTTGGTATCATCACTGTCATCACCATCACCATCATCATCACCATCATCATCACTAATATCAGCAGCTGCAGCAGAAGTAACAACATCACCATCCTCACCATCACACCCATTATCATCACCATCAACGTCATCACCTTACAGGGTCAAGCAGGTACTATCAATGCACCAGCAATATCCTTTCATCACCTACCATTTCAGTGTCCAGTGGTTAACTTCTAATTGCCAGCATCTACATCCCTTTACCTGAGGGCTATCTCTGGCTACCGGAGCAAACTATGCCTGTGCTCATGCTGGCTGGAAGTGCCAGGGAACAAAATGCCCACACTCGTCAGGAGGAGCCCTCAGCCAATCACTCACAGGAGCTGACGAATAAATACCCAGGTCCCTTGCCCTCTGGGTGTGGGTAACTGATGAGTATCTTCTCCATTGTTTCTCAGAGCTCTCCAGGAGAATTAAGCTCTGGTGCCCACAGTGGTAACTTGCTTGATGATGCATCCTTTTATGGGCTGCCGCCCCTTCTTAACTTCTCACTCCCTTGTGTTTCCTGGGATCACTCTTTGCCCTTGAATCATGATTTCAGGGTCTGCTTCTGGGGGAACACAAATGAAGACCTGGATTACTGTGAAGATTAAACTTATAAAGCTCTTGGCATATATGAAGGGCTTAATAAATTCATTGTTGAATGAATGAGGCTTCACCTGTCCCAAGGAGACAGACCCAGGGTAGCGGAAAGAGGAGGAAGAGACCTGGGACCATAGGAGAGGGGTGGGACAGGAGCCCAGAGAAGCTGCCCCTGCAGCCCCCTGCCCTTCAACAACTGTCGTCATGACTCCAACCCTCCCCCTCTGATTCTCTTCCTGGCCCCTCTGGGTGGCTGCAGGTTCAAGGTGTGAACAGACCACGTTGAGAAACACAGCAAGACGTCCTCATCACCAAGCTCCCATGTTAGCTCACTGGAAGGACAACACCACTGAGAGCTAGACTGGGGAGAAAAAAACTTGAATGAAGTAAAAGTGACATGTAACTTATGCCCTTAATGTTCAAACAGAACTTAAATACCATTTTACAAAATGACATGATTGTCCAAAGCAATATTTAAAATATGGGCACTGTGAAGGGAGAGGCTTTTCCTCTTTCCAGTCCCCTCTGGGGCTGTTCCTGGCCACAGTGCTTGCTCCCCTTCACCGAGGCCCAATCCTCTCCTCTTTCACAAGGGCTCAGAAAGGGCAAGAGGCTTGCCCAAGGCCACAGAGCTCCCCTGGCTTCTTCTCCAGTTCTGTCCACTATACATCATAGGGCCATTCTCAAAGCAATTTTTTCCTGGAAAAAAAGGAAAACTTGCCCCTTGATAGGGGTGCTATGTTTTTTATTCTCCTCAGGGCTGGGAATCACAGACAAAAATCCATGCAGGTCTAAGTCCGCAAGAGGTGTTGGCGTACAGCGAGCGTGGTGTAGGAGCCCACCCTGGAGTGAGGGCTCAGTGTGTGTGGTTCTACGGGGTCCTTTGTGGGTTCTGAGAGGCATCTCAGAGGAGAAGGTCACCTTGGAGGACAATCTCGACCTTCTCCTTAAGTACCTGTGCTCCCACGCCCGAGTACGCCCAGCCCACAGGGGCAGGGATGCGGCATCCAGGCTGCTTCTTAGAGCCCAGGGGCTTAGGTGGGGTTCTGTATGATGACCCCCACTCGCCATGGGGGTTGGTGTGGTACAGATCTAAAAGGTGGACATCTGGGTCCAGGCGACGCTCACCTGTGGGAAGCAGGGTTGAAGGAGGTTGAGGTAGGAAAGACCAGCCTCTCTCCCCGCAGCCAAAGGGAGCCACTCTGATGCAATTTGTGCTCCAGAGCCCCCTTGTGGCCACGGCTGGACATCACCCCTTCTCCTCCTTCCCTCCCTCCCTTGTAAGGCTTTGCCTGAGGACCCTCCCTCAAAGCATCACTACACCCAAAGCCTTGTCTTAGCCTCTGCTCCTTAGCTGGTGGCTCTCAAAGTGTGGTCTTTGCGTTAGCAGGACCTGGAAACTTGTTAGATATGCAGATTCTCAGGGCCCAGCCACCTGTGTCTTAATAGCCCTAGGGGTGATTCTGATGCACCACTCAAGTTTGAGAATCACTGCTCCAGGGAATGCAGCTGAGGACAGCTGCCCATCCTCGGTCCCCACAAAGCTGGGGGACTCTCAGAGCTGGACACATGTTTACAGAATTCCTTAAGGAATCCATGGTCACTGGCCCGGGAGGAGGTCCACTTCAGCTAGGCTGGCCCAGAAGCATCAATTTCACTAGAGGTACTGACAACTGTCACACTAAACAAAAAATTCTGCCCCCTCCGTGTCTGATGCCAGCTCCAGGCAAAACTCCAAACTCCAGGACGGAATCCTAAGGCGTGCACAAGCTGACTCTTGACCTCACAGCAGGGTTCCACTTGGTTTCACAGGAGACAGAGGCCTGAAGGGGAGATTCATCCCAGGGTGGACTCTGGTCTCCCGCAGAGGGGTCCAGTGAGCCCTCAAGGTCAAAGAGCTCCCAGTGACCTGGGCTGAGACTCATTCCCCACTGGAAACTTACTGATATTCCCTCTGACTCCGTGGAGGAGGATGCGGGCTGACTTTATGGAACTGTTGCTGTAAGACAGAGAGAAGCAAGCCACTGGCTCTTCTAGAGGCAGCGAGAACAACCACTGCGTATGGAGCCCAGGACTGGAAGGGGCGGCCTCACTGATTTTTGGTCACAGGTGGGAGATGAGACATACGGACCCTCCCGAGAGAGCTGGAGCCCAGGAAGGAGCCCAGCACCCAGAGGCAGGGAAGAGGCAGCTGGACGGCACTAGGGGAGGGCCAGCCATGGGTCGCCTGCCACAAGGCCCCCTCCTGCTGGGCATCAGAATGGAAGCTGTGGAAGTGGTGGGATGAGTGACAGATGAGGACAAGAGCCTGCAGTGAGGGGCAAATTCTGAGTCAAGATGGATTATGAATGTTGTATGAGTATGTATGTTAATTATAATTAGTATATAAGTATCATATGATTATCATACGATACTTATAGATATCCTGAGCTCAATTCCAAAGTCTGTCCCCAATTTGCTGTGTGGCTCTGGGCAAGGCCCTTTCCCTCTCTGAGCCTCAGTTTTCCCATCTGTACAAGGAGGAACTGGACTAGACACTTGCTAAGGACCAACAGTCCAAGAGTCCTTTGTGCCAATTCCATCAAGGAGGCTCCTGAGAGTTCAAGCTGTTTCTTACATCCTGGAGTGACAGCTGCAGATCATCCCCATGGATTCTCTTCCAGCTCTTTGGCCACACTGACTCAGGACCTTTGCACATGCAGTTTTTGGTGCCTAGATGCCTTACCTCATTTCCCACACTATACCAGGTGCCTTGTTTTACATTCACATTGTTCCCTGTATTTCTTATACAACCTAATACAGCTTGTAACTTGATATTTACTTTGTGGCTATTTGACTCATGTCTATGTCTTCCACAGGGCTGTGAATTTGTAGGTCCAGGGCCCCTGTCTGTTCTTTTCCTTGTGATTCTAGCATTCCACATGGTACCTGGTCTAGAATAGGCATTCATTAAATAGCTGTGAAATGAATGAATGAATCAATGAATGAATCATGGCTATCACCATTACGATTTGGAGCCAAGAAGTTCTCTGAGAAGGCTGGAGAACCCAGCTCCGACCACCCCAGAAAGGGAATGGTCAACAGCAGGCACAACTCCCCTCAATGGCCTTCAGCTCCGAGGGGCTGACCTTTCCCTGCACCAGCACCCTGTTCCCTGCAGGGGAGAGGCTCCTGTAAGGGGTAAGGGAAGGTGGCCTGAACTCAGAATACAGTATGCACACACACAACACACCCACGCCAGCTGCTTGTGCACGGATCATATGTCCACATACACAATGTCCCCCAAAGCGTGCATACATAAACACAGGCTATAGAAACATGTGTGCACATGCGTTCACCCTCACACACACAGGAGTGCGTGCAGGGCACCTCCAGACGCGTGCATCTAGGTTTACATAAATACACATGATGCACAAGGCGACACTGCCAACTTCCCCGTTCTGGACTCCTCCTGGAAACTGTATATTCAGAAGTCCCCTCTCTTCTACTGCCCCCCTCCCCACCCCAATCACTCGACACCCCACAAAGCAAACCCCACTTTCCTAACCCTTGGCAAAGCACACAAGTGCTGCCTGAAAGTAAGGCAGCGGTAATAGCTTCCAGAAGACCACGTACCGCCCCACCGTTTCCTCCTTGCTCAGCCGCGTCACCTCCCTCGTTTCTGAGACCCCGCCTCCTCTCTCGCTGCGACGGGCCCGGGACGCCCCCTGGTGGCCACAGTCGGCAGCGCCGTTCCCGGCAGCCTAGTCGTGAGTCCCGGCTGATGCAGAGGATGCGAAGGCACGGCCACCAGGTACCCTCCCGCCACCCCTTGCCCCTTTCTTCTTCCACCTGTGGGGGCGGGGCAGTGGTACAGGGCTCACTTACCAACTCGGGGCCGTCCGTCGCCTTGTTCCTGTCTGCGTGCATCCTTCGCAGCCAGGTCTTGAGTCCCCCATCGCAGAGCTGGGGGCACCAGCGAATGCTGTCGTTCAGTTCTCACACCTGGGCCACCAAGAAAGGCAACCTGGCCAGAAAGAATCAAGTCTTAGCAGGGGCATCGGGTTGCTGGGGTGAGAAGCAGAGCCGCCAGGGTCACTGGGGCCTCTTCTCTGTCCCAGCGTCTCAAACAGAGCTTGGCAATATGTATTTGTTGAACTTGGGGCTGACGCACTAGTTTGATGGGAGGAGGGGGGCCATTTAGTCCCTAAAGGGGGCCATGGAGTAGGGGACTCTGAGAGCAGAACCCACCCTTGGGCTTCCTGACAGGGATCTCCCAAGACAGAGGCTGGAGGGTACTGCACCTGCTGTGGAACAGGTGTTCATTGTCTTACCCAAGCAGGGGTGTCCCCAAGAACACACCTGCAGTGGGCTAAGGCTTTGAGAACCCCAGCCAGCCCTCACTGGCAGATCCCCAAAGACCCCCGGATCAACCCATACCCCTCTGTCGAATCAGAACCCAGCAGACAGTCAGGAGAATCCAGACTCCATGGACCCTGATAATAAAGGGCATGTGCCCTGGACTCTGACAGGACTGGGTTCCATTCTGGGCTCCTCTGTTTACTGGCTGTGTGACACCCAAACAAGGTGACACATATGAGAGGGGGAGGAAGAGGATCTTCCTATTTTACTTTATCTACATCCGTGTTGCCTGAAAGTTTTACAAGAGGTCATTAAGGTATTTCTTGAATTTAAAATACAGCGTACAATAAAAAATGTTTTAGTAGTCCCATTAGCCCAGAGAGCTGAAAGAGCACAGAGAAGAAAGGGACTCTGGGTGTGTAGGAGGGCACCTGTGCTGGGAAAGGGTGGGAGTTCTCAGCAGAAGAGTTGACTTTTGAACCGGGTCTTGAAGGATAAGCAGAGGGTACCAGCTTTCTGCTCTCTCTAGAATGGAAGGGAATCCCAGGCGGAGTGAAGTACCCAAGCAAAAACGCGGAGGCGTGCAGCGCGGGATGAGTTTGGAGAATGAGCTGGTATTTGGTACGTTTAGAACAGAGAAGATTGCCTGAGTCTGGAGGGGGGAGAAACTGGAAACAGTCAGAAAGCTTCACTTGTGGGTCTCTGGAATTAAAAAAATAAACTATCTTATGACTTTAGAGATGAAGGGAAGGATAGAAGGGAGGAAGGGAGAGAGGGAGAGCAGGAAGGTGAGAGAGAGAAAGGGAGGGGCCAAAGGTGAGTGGATGGATGGATGCGTGGAGGGGTGGATGGATGGGTGGGTGGGTGGGCTGATGGGTCGAGGTGTATGGATGGGTGACTAGATGAAAGGACGAACGGAGAGACGGATGGAGGAGGCTGCATGTCTCCGTGGAGTGGCCTCACACGCAGTGGTGGCGGTGCTACCTTGCAGTCATGGGGGTGCCGGCCGGGTCTTCTCTGTGCTCCGGCCCCACCCTCAACTTCCACGGGCCTTGGCGTGTGACCACAGGTAGACCGCAGAGGGGTCTCTCTCCCTACTCTTGCCCCTCCCTCTTGCTCTGGACTGTCACTCAGGGCAAGGCTCACGGTGGGGCGGGGGTGTCCTGGTCACCTGACTCCGGCCTCTCTCTTCGGCAGCCCCTGTGCTCCTGAGTCTCAGGGGTGGGGCTTCCTCAGCATCATTAATGCTTTGATGTGAAGGAATCTTTGCGGGGGCTCAGAGAACACCCGTAACCTGGGGTACATCAGACGGCAGTGGAGACAGAAAGTGTAGACCCCTCTTGGATGCGAAGGCAGGGGGAGAAAGAAGACTCTGGCCTACACGTAGGATCCAGCAAAGGTCCCGCAAGACATACCACTGGGGATTTGAAAGGACAGTACCCACAATCCTGGAGGGCAGGGGCCTCCTGGCCAGAAAGAATCAAGTCTTAGAACAGATGAGGTGTCATCTCCGTGGAAACGCTCCAAAGCATCATCTTGTTGCTCGGCTCCCGGGCCACTGGGAAGAATTCCAGCAGTGCCTGGAGGCGGACACAGAACCTCCCTCAAATCTCAGCACATCCCTGGTGCTCCCTACCTTTTCCAGAACGTCATGCTGCACAACCTGGGGACTGGAAAGAGCCAGGGACTGGAATAGGGGTTTTGATTTCAGCTTTGCCATCAGCCCATCCCACAACCCGTGTCTCAGTTTCCTGCTCCTCAAAAAGTGATCCAAACCTTCCCACTTCCCTGCTCCCCCAGATGTTACTGAGACATCTGGCTCAGACCACAGCTCCCAGGCAGGAAAGGACCACAACTCCAGGAAGTGGGTCTTTTCCTGGAGAGCCTCACATCAGCTCCTTCTTCTGAAGTCTGGATCTGCCCAGGATGCAAAGGAAAGAATAGGGAAGCAGAGACAATGGGAAGAAAGGGGGAAGATGAAAACAGCTACAATGTATTAAGTATTCTTTGCACTCATGGCCCCTTTGTTAGCACCTTACATACTTTCATCTTCTCACTTAATCCTCACAACTCTATAAAGTGGGTTCTATTATTGTACCCATTTTGCAGAGAAGGAAACTGTGGTTTGGAGAATGTGTCCAAGGCCACATAGCCAGTAAGGCTGAAGGGAAGGAGGAAGGAATGGAAAGATAGAAAGATGGATGGATGGATGGATGATGGAAAGCAGAAAGGATGGAAAGAAGGAAGGGAAAATACTGAAAAGTATTACATCTTCTACTCTATGATTCCTCATGTGTTAGCTCTTGTAATTCCCCAATCTCTCAAGATGCTATTATTATCCTCAGTTTACTGAAAAAGGAACAGAAATTCTAAGAGCCTGTCTCTGTAACCAAAGCTAAGGCATAAGGAGAGGAGGTCCCCTGAGCCCAGCACTACCTGGTTACAGAGACCTCTCGGGGGCTCCTATGTTTACTCCAGACAAGGATTCCAGTAGACCTGGTGTTTCCTCACAGCCTCACCCTAGAGGTGCATCTTGAGTTCGACCCAAGGATAGCCAGGAGGGTGCTGGGAGCTAAGTGAAGCCTACATCCAGCCCCACCCCCAGTGCTGAGCACCCACTCTCATAACACACAATGGGAACTCCCTAAGAGTGTTTCCCAAATGGGTGCCCCAGAGAATACCAGTGCCATGCAATGTCTTCCACAGCAAAAGAGTTCCGTGAACAACTGAGTTTGGAAAATGCTATATTCTCTAGTCCCACTTGGAGACTCAGGAAGCCTAAGCATATCAAAGGCTCTGAGAAGTCTTGTAGGAAAGAATGATCCTTAACTTTGTTTCATTAACTCAATGTTGACCCATCTTATTTGGATACAGAGCCCCTTTTCCCAGTGACACCTGTTAACACCACATAACGCTAATGTTCGCAGTGCCCACTCCGGGAAGCACCATTTCCTTCCAGGACCCATCTGCTTTCTTTAGGGAAAAAGTCTCAGGAAAGACTTGGCGGGGCTTCCCTGGTGGCGCAGTGGTTAAGAATCTGCCTGCCAGTGCAGGGGACACAGGTACGAGCCCTGCTCTGGGAAGATCCCACATGCCCCGGAGCAACTAAGCCCATGTGCCACCACTACTGAGCCTGCGCTCTAGAGCCCACGAGCCACAACTACTGAAGCCTGCGCACCTAGAGCCCGTGCTCCGCAACAAGAGAAGCCACCGCAATGAGAAGCCCGCGTACTGCAACGAAGAGTAGCCCCCACTCGCCGCAACTAGAGAAAGCCCGCGCACAGCAACGAAGACCCAACACAGCCAAAAATAAATTCATTAAATAAATTTATTTTTTTAAAAAGTCTTGGCCATCATGGTTGGTGACCATTGCACCCCAGCACCTGGCATAGTTGTGGAATGAATGAAGGAGCACATTTGGAGGCGTTATTTTGGGTGTAGGCCGAGGTGATAGAGTGAAGGCAGCTCGTGGTAACTTTTCCTTCCGGATGTTCCTGCTGGGTTCTGGGAGGATCTGGATGAACAGTGAAGGGCCTGCAGGCACTGCGTCAGGCCCGGGATGTCTGCGGGAAGAGGGAGGGCTTGGTCTCCCGTCCCCATGGGAGGTTCAGGAACCATCCCTCCCTGGGGTTGGAGTCCCCTTCTCGAGGAGGGGAGATTCTAGAACTGGAAAGAACAGGAACGGCCAGGAAACCTTTCCTCCTAAGGCCCGGAACTGTTTCCCGGGCTAGTGTAGCTCAGATAGAGGCCCAGCCAGTGCTGGTCTCGAGGTTCACTCTCTGCACTGTGTGAATAAAAAGTAACACACATGTGTGCATGCACACACACATTCACATGCACTCACAGACATGTGCACACACACACACACATGCCCAGATGTGCAGCCTCAGACCTATGGCCCAGGGTCAGAAAGGCAAGGAACCAGCCATCACCTCTAGGAAGCGAATAGCTCCTGGAGACAAGGTTTAATGAAAAGCTTCGTGTTTTGAGGGCTGGAAAGGAAAAGCTGTCCCACGCCTGAGGTCAGGATCTCTGGAGTTGTAGAATTCAGAGGAACAGTTCACCAGAGCCAGACCACACCCATCAGCAGTGAGCCAGCCGGAGCCCGGGGAGCAGCTGTGCGGGGGACACAGAGGCTGAGTGCCTAGGGTTTCGTCCCTCAGATCCTGGGTGGCCTTCATTCATTCATTCACTCACTCAGCAAATATCTTTAAGCATCTTTTAGGTGCCAGGCTCCAGTCCGAGGACCCAGGACATTGTGGTGAAGGAAACAAAGAGGCAGGTTTGTGGAGTGTATGTTTCGGGGGGAGAAGACAGACAATATCAAGCAAAGAAATAACTAAGTAGCTTCAAACACTGATTTGTACTAAGAACATAAGCAGAGTATTATAACAAGTGGTGCCTGGGTGGGCAGGTTGCCAGGACAGGAGGGTCTCTTTCCAGCCCTGACATTGAGCTGACATGTGAATGCCAAGAGGCAGTCAGCCTAATAAAGGGGTGAATTTCCAGGCAGAAAGAGCAGCAAGTGCAGGCACTCAGAAGAAGGAAAGAAACAGGCACATCGAAGCAGGGGAGCCTGGCCAGGTGGTGGCGACAGAGAGGGGCATGAGATGGGTACGGGGTCAGAGTTTATTCCCAGTGGGTTTCAGAGGGTTTGATGCTGTCGGTGATCGGCTCTGATTCCATCTATATGAGAAGCAAATATCGGACAGGATTTCTCAGGGTCCCTGCCTTCTGCTTGGGAGTGGAGATCAGACTGCCTGAGCTCTGAAGCTTTTTGGAGAATCACAGAGAGAGAGAAAGAGAGCGTATCCTTGGGTTCCCCTCAAGGTCGAAAGCTTTATTCTTCTGCGAAAACCAGAAGTGACTGTGTTTACTCTCCATGGATTGGGAGGAAGTCCAGGCAGCAACTTATACATGTGGGATATAAACAGAGAGAGATCCACGTGATTCATGCCAGTCTGCAGAGGGGCACACAGACGGACGGATGTGCACACATGTGCCCACAGATACACAACTAGACAAACCCAATAGGCTCGACCCCATGGATATCGTGAAGGGAAGAAAACCGGTCCAGTGGGGGACTGATAGGGACTGTGGTGGGCAAACCCTTACCCTCCTCTCCTCCCCTGTCACACTACACACACACACACACACACACACACACACACACATGTGCATACACACAGCACATGCATGGACACACATGTACACCATACACATGCAAACACGTGCGTGCACGCACACACATAGTCAGATGTGCACGCACTCACAGCTCGAGGTCACAGGGACAGTCCTGTCTTCCCACCACTTCCCCTCTCCAGCCAAGGCCAGTGCCATCAGACACTCTTCCCCCCAAACACAAAGGGCTGGGCATGCTCGCTGGGCAGCACAGTGAAGGCCTGGAGGTACTCCGTGGTGAGCAGAGGCGCCGGCAGTGCCTGGAGGGGCATTTGGAGCAAATCAGATGCGTCGTTGTGATTCAGCTTGTGTTCCAGCCCCTGAAGGAAGGAGGGGCGCTGATGAGAAGTGGGCTCAAGGCTCCAGTGAAAGTCACTCTGCCGCTCCTCTGGGCCTCAGTTTCCTCATCCGCAAAGTGGTGATAAGATGTGTGTAAGTCTAATGGCCTACTGTGTGTAAGTCACTCAGCACAGGGTTTAGCTCAATAAATGTGAGTGGTCTGACTCCAGGGCCCGCACTCTCAACCCCTCTGCTGTACTGTGCCAACTTCACCCTTCCAAACCTTCCTGGGATTCCATGACCCAAACAGATACCAAAGACAGAACACTGATAAACCATGAAACGGATTCTCTCCTGGCTTAACGCACGGAGGAGGGTGCTGGGAGACGCAGCCTCAACGAAGTGGGGAAGCCAAACCATAACTTTGACCCTGGCACCCTGAGAATGCCCGATGTGTCCAGCCCTCTCTCTTCCAAACAGGACAGCAGCTATGGGAGAAAGAAACCAATGTTTAAACCAGCAACCATTGGAAACCGGGATTCAAACATGTGTGTTTGTCTCCCATGAAAACCAGAAAGAAGAGAGAGTTTGGAGGAGATTTCCCTCAAAATGAGAACAGCTTTCTTGGCCGCTGCCATGAGCCAGGGATTGTTCTGAGAGCTTTCCGTGCATTTATCTCATTTCATCCGTAATAAAAGGAGCATGCTGTTATTCTAAACTTCCTCTGCAGATACTGAAAGAAAGGCTCATAGAGGTTTAAAAATTCACCCCAAGGATGAGTATAAGTTACACGTGGACTAACCTCCGTGCTGTTCAAGGGTCAACCGTAAAAATTTGACTCTCTTCCAATTGAATGTTAAATTCTGTTATTTGATTGTGCAAAATTTTTTAAAGTTTAAGACATTATTAAAGACTCCTTTGTTAAAAATTCAAAAAAAATTCATCCCAAGTTTCTCAGCTACCAAATGTCAGAGACCGAATTTGAACCCAAGTCTCCTGATTCCATAGTCCACACTCCTATCTCCCAGGCTAGACATCTCCCAATAATGGCTCCAGAGCCAGCCTCTCATGGGCTAAATGAGCCCAATCTGGGGATAACTTCCGGCTTGAAGGACCAGCAGCACCTGGGTGCTGGGGAGGGATCTACGGTCGGCTTCTGGCAAGGTGTCGAGGGACACGCTGAAAAGGCAAGTTTCTGCGGAAGTCAAAGAGCAGAAGGGGCATTTCACTTCCTGGAATGACAGCTGGGCTCCAACCTGCGAGATCTCGTGGGTAACTAGAATCAGACGCTTTTCCCTGCGTGAGGACTGAGCTCTCTGGAGGATGGTCGAGCTAAAAATTCTCCACATCTCTCCAACAGAACCTTTGGCCTCAGTGATCATGAAAACATTAGGTGCACCACAGAGCAGAAAATCTCAGCTGGATAAAGAGATGTTCAAAGGAAAACGTGCTGCAGCCCCAGGGAGTGCTGGGTATGACATGTGACAATGGCCTGAGGTAGAGGGTCTAGGTCTGCAAGGACAGGCTGAGTTCTGAAGAAATGTATTTCCCATCCTGCCTTGCAGTCTTCTTGGGCAAATTCCTCCTTCCCAATCTTCTCTAATTTCCTTCCTTCTCCCTTCAACCACCTACATGTTTCTCTGCGAAACCCCTACCCCTGGTCTTTCTTATCCCCCATCCTCTTGTCTTTGAAGAAGCAAACAAAAAAAATCACAGTGTGTGATGTTGGCAGTGATGCAGTGAGATGAACACTCTCATACACTATTGAAGGCTAATATATACCAAGAACTGAATAAGTATATTCTAAAATAATCTAAGATGCATTCAAAGTTGTGTGTGCAGCCATAGTGATTGTGTTTCATAATAGAAAATCATGAAATAATAAATGTCCACTAATAAGAAATGGTTAAATAAATCACATCCACAAGGAGGGAAATAGTGCCCTGATTAAAAATAATGTTTTCAAAGAATGTTTAATAGTTGTGGTAAATGATAATACTGTTCCAAGTTCATTAGCCCTCCTTGTATCCATATCCTTGGCCATGTGAATTTGCAATCCTTCCCATGAAAGAAGCAGAAATTACTTTCCCACTCCTTGCTGGTCATTCAGGTGACAGCTTTGGCCAGTGGAACAGTAGATTCTGTGATGCACACAGAGGTTTAAAATGCATGGTGAGATAGGGTTTGCCCTCTCGTGCCCTCTTGCCATAAGGACGGGCTCCAGATAGCCTTCTAGTCCCAGGAGAATGAGAGAAATACGAAGCAGACCCAGACCCTGCCAACAGCCTAGATCAGCCAACTGACCCCCAGTTCACCCCCAAACAGAGTAAATAATTGTTTTAAGTCATGAGTTTTGGGGTTCTTATCATGTAGCATTACTGGGACAATAGCTGAATGATACAGTGACTGGGAAGTGCCCATAATTCTAGAATATTTAGTGAAAAAAGGCTATACACACACATGAAAAACAAAAAGGAAGATGATACCCTGAAAGTTAATAGAGCTTATATCTGAATTGCATTTTTGTATTTTTGCTCTATTTCCCAAATGTCCTACAACGAGCAGGAATTGTTTTCACATGCAAAATTATATATATATATATATATATATATGAAATATCGCAGCTAAGCATGTTTTGGTGGAACATTCCCCAGGCAGCTCCCTCGATGAGAAAGCTGGGACTTTAGCCTCAGGGTTTTTGATGCGCTGGGACCGCTGACCTGTCGCCTTCCGTTTGCCGGCCTTGCTCTTTTTCGGGTCCAAGCCCAGGACGTCACAGAGCGTGGTCAGCTCGATAAGGGCTAAGGCAGGGACCTTCTGATATCCTGTAAGGACAAGTCTCCTACCCTAGTCAGGCCAAGTCTGCCCTTGGGGATCCTAAATTTCTAGGGAGAAAAGGAAAAACAATCGTTCAAGCCATGCACCAGTATGTGCGTTGAGGCTCCCCCATCCGCCCAGGCAACCAGGAAGAGGAAGCGCAGAGTGAAGAAGAGCAGGGGCTCAGGACGCCATCCCAGGTTCAAGTTCAAGCTCTACCGCTGACTGATGGGGTCACATTCTGAGCCTCTAATTCCCCGTTTGTCATCATAAAATTGTGCCTACCTTGTGAGGTTTTTCCGATGGTAAAGTGGGCTAAGGGGTGTAAAGTGCTTCGGGTGCCAGAGGCCCCAGTGAGTGGAAGATGCTTTTACTACCTGCATCCCAACAGGAAGGGCGGGAGAAAAGTGGTCACCCCACAGTGACCCCTCTTCTCATTGTGTCTATTCAGGTCCTTTGTTGCTCTCTCTCACCCAATCTGTCCCTACGCTTGGCCGTGTCACCCACAGCTCCAATGTTCCTCTTCCTCACTCTGCGTAAAGACAGAATATTAATTGAAAAAATAAATGATGTTAGACTGCGCCATCTAGAGGCAATAGTGGGGATCTGCAGGCATTCCTGCTATGGGAGGTGAAAATTGCTGAGAGAGGGGGGGACAGATTTCTTCAGTATTACCAGAAGACTTAACCAGAATATTCCGCAGTGCCCCATTAGAGTGCTCTAAGAATGGAAAGGAATCATGCTGTGGTTGTCGGTAATAATGTTGTGGCTATAATACAGCCTAGTGCTCGTTGTATGGGCTATGGAGTCACACTTTCTGGGCTCGGATTCTGACTTTACCTGTGAGTTTGGGTAATTTTACCCTTTTGTGTGTCAAGTTTCTCATCTGTAAAATGGGGCTAATATTAGCATCTACTTCACAAGGTTGTTGGGGATATTAAATTAGATAAAGTGTATAAAACACAGTTCCTGAGGGAATTCCCTTGCGGTCCAGTGGTTGGGATTCTACGCTTTCGCTGCTGAGAGCCGGGGTTCAATCCCTGGTCGAGGAACTAAGATCCCAAAAGCCACGTGGCCAAAAAACCACATCACCTGACATATACTGAGTACTCAGTCATTATAACTGTTACTATTTTTTAGTTTATTTATAGATAATTACTGTCAACATAACAGAATGAAATTCAATCATGTATACAAAGTACTTGGTCTAATAACTGATCCACGGTAAAAGGTCAGCAATATGTGGTACCCTTTAGCATTAATTATTATCATCATTCATAGCTGAGTGGGGAAAATCAAATTACCAAGATGAGAAGATAAGATAATGTTGAACATTAATTATCTCCGATGATTTAGGAATAGAAAGTCATTATCTAACAATTTTATTTGAGGAACTATGGTTACATAAGATATTAACACTGGGAGAAAGTAGGTGAAGAATACATGGGAACTCTGTACTATTTTTGCAACTTCTTGTGAGTCTAAGATTATTTCAAAACAAAAGGTTTAAAAGAAGATTCCATTCGAGGGAAAGACAGTGCTTTCACATTGGAGTGGGGTTCTTGCGGGGGTGGAGGACAAATTTCCTAAGCAAGAGGAGTAATGGTCAATCTGGAAGGCTGTGGGTCAGGCTGCTGGGGGCTCAGTTAGCTCCATCACTTCCCTCTGAGCTTCACTTCTCTTTTTTCTATCTATAAAGTGGGAGTACAGTGACAGCACCCATCTCGTAGGGTGAGGTAAGGAAACAAGCCAGTGCATGTGAACGATGCCTCTGGAACAACTCCTGGGGCAGGGAAGCCCTCAGTAAAATGTTACCTAGGATTATCCAGCCACATCAAAATATGATCAATGAAGAACCTCTTCTTCCTTCAGCAGCACAAGGACATGGGAAAGACTCTTCCTGATGAGAGATCAGAAGCCTGGTTACCCTGGGGGGAGGGGGGATTAACTGGGAAAGGACATGCGGGAGACTTGGGGTGATGGGAGTGTTCTCTATCTTGATCTGGTGGTAGTTGCATAGGTACACACATCAAGATGTACAAGGTAGATATTTGTGCACTTTACTGGGAGTCTGGGACTGTACTGGGACAATTGAACATTTGGAAAAGAAAAAAACTAAGAAGGTGGGTCTCTCACACCAGACACCAAAATTAATTTAAAAAACACAACTAGAAAAACACATGTAGGTGGATAGTTAGTTTGCTGGATGAGGGAGGACTTTCAATGCATAAAAGCAAAGAAGTAAAGGATAAATGAAAATAAAGAAGAGCATAAACGACTGTAGTTCCCTGCTCCCCAGTCCCTGCCATTTGTGACAACATGGATGGACCTTGAGGGTATTATGCTAAGTGAAATAATTCAGACAGAGACAAATACTGTATGATGGAATCTAAAACAGCTCACAGAAACAGAACTCATAGAAACAGAGAGTGGAACGGTGGTTGCTAGGGGTTGGTGGGGGCAATGGGGAGATGCTGGTCAAAGGGCAACTCCTAGTTGTACAACGTGTAAGTTCTGGGGATCTAATGATTAGCATGGCGACTACAGTTAAAATACTTGTACATTGCTAAGAGAGTAGATCTTAAATGTTCTCACCACACACAAATGCTAACTCTGTGAGGTGATAAAGATCTTAATAACCTTTTTGTGGTAATCACAAAATATATGTGTATCAAATCATCACATTGAATACCTTAAACTTACACAATGTTATATGTCAATTATATCTCAATAAAGCTGGGGAAAACACACGTAATGTAAAAGAACAAAAGTTAAAAGTAAAAAAGGTGGGCCAAATATTGGGTAAATGTTAACACAATGGCTGAATATCGATAGCACTTGCAGATTGAGAAGCATTCCAAGGAGGGAAAAAGAGTAAATCCACAAAGAACCTATGACCGTGAGGAACCTTTATGCGCTTCATAGCACAGCAAGAAAAATAAAAAGAACGGCTAGAAATGTGACATTGACAGAAACACGTGGGCCTCATCATATGCCATTTCCCCACGTGAACACTGCTTTCCAGTTATGAGTTGGCAAGTTCTCCAGTATCTCTTAGACCTCCGTGTCTTTGCATAATTTGTCCCCCCGGCCAGGGCTGGGGTTTCCCCAATCCTGGCCACCGTATCCCTTTTACATGAGATCTGGCTCACTCTTACTGCACTAAAGGCAGTCTTACAATAAGAGCTTGGCGAGGTAAGGAAGGCGTATTGCAGGAGGCCATCAGCATCTCGGGGCCAGACGAGGACAAAGGGACATCACAACGTCACGAGTGAGCGGAGCACAGATGCGGTGGGCCTTGTGGCTGCCTCCCCAGCAACCTTTCCACGCATCCCCCATTATAGCAGCTGTGACCACCCCCCACACACACAGCCTAGTCACAGACGCAGGTCCAGGTAAGCTTGAATTAAGAACTGTTGTGTGAGTGCCTGCCGATGAGTACAGCGTTTTTTTAAGGGGATGAAAATGTTCTAAGATCGATTGTGATGAGGGTTACACAACTCTAGGAGTAGACTGAAGACGGCTGGACTGTGTACTTTATAATGGGTGAATTATATGATATGTGAATTATAGTTCAATAAAGCTATTGTTTTAAAAAAAAAAAACCGAAAAGAAAAGAACCATTGCTTGCATTCCCCCAGCCACAGGAATTGTTTCAAGAAGATACAGCTCAGGACTTTCGTTGGGAATTCTGAGATGTAGACAACTTGCTGAAGACATGTGCAAAAAATAAGTAGCCCCCAGGTGTTGGCAGTCACCCAGTGGGGATCCGGGCTTAGAACAAAGTGGATACCATGCACAGCAATAAAAAGAAATTTTAAAAGCGGGGCCTTAGATAATATCTTGAGCAGTCGAATCATAAGAAGTTCACCCACAGAGTGCATTTTATTTGAAATATCCTAACCTGGGGAGGTAGCTTGGTTTTTTAACCTATGCCCTTTTGACAGATGCTTGGATTGCCTCCATCGGGTCCAGATCATGAGTAAAAAGCATCCTCGTATTTATGACCTTGTACCTTTGCGCAGAGGTAGCAGTGGAAGAGAGTCGAAAGTGGAATTGCTGAATCAAAGGGTTTGCATAAAATTTTGACACTTCCTGCCAAATTGCCTCCCCCGCAGAATTGTTCTATTGGATTTTTCTCTGTTGTTGTCGTAGTTGCTATAGCCTGGATCAGGGGGCCAATTTTGCTCCTGCTGTCTACCTGGCTTCTGCCTTGTGGGGTCCTGTGCCCTAGAGTCTCTGAGGCTGTATTTTGCCCTCAGCCTGACACCCCACCCATGGATGTCCCCCCAACTTCTGGAGGTGTGATCCAGTAGCTAGGACCAGCAGCACAGGTGTCTGACCTGGGTAATCTCACAGGATCCCAGGCTTAGGAGGAGCCCATGCTGGGTTTAGTGCTCTGCTATCACCATCTTGAAATTCTTAATAATTTTTGAACAGGGGCCCCCATGCTCATTTTGCACGTGGCCTGTCCCGCCAGCACCTTACCCACAGGCCCTGGCTTGGGCCTTTCCCCCAAGTGTCCTGCCCACACGCTGAGCTCCACCCTCCCATCCTGAAACATCCTTGAAGGTGCTAAAGCAAAGCAATCTCAGGTCTGCCAGTGCCCGAAGGAAGAGGCAGGGCACCAGTTCTCCCTGGGCAACCTCTTGGCCAATTTTACCGAGCAGAAGCTTAACTGGAGACTGATTCCCAGTTAATTATAAAATTGGCCGTTTAGCTTGATTTATGCTTTTCGAGAAAACTGCCCGTCCAGGAAGCTCCTGTGTCGGTTTGGAAACCCCTGCTGGTGCACAGCATGATTTCTTCAGTTGCTTTGTGATTTGCTTGGAAATTACCAGCCTCTGGGTGTTTTCGTGACAATCTGAAAACTGTGGTGACTTAACCAAAACAAAAGTCATTACCTTTGCCCCCGTTTTGACAGCTAAGCAGGGAGAGGGGAGTGATCATTTCTTTGGGTGAACTTTTTGAGGTCAGATGGGACGCAGGAAGGAACAGAAATGAAATAAAAGCTTAACAGTTCCAATGGCGTCACTGTCCAAGGTCACATGACGCAGTGCTGCAGTGAGTCCCCCACTTCACCAGAGAACAAGGGCACTCAGCACATCCACAATATTTGTTCTGAGCATCACTAACAGCTGATTTTTTGCTTGTTCTGTTTTCAGTGTTTTACTGATGTACAGTATATGCAGAAAAGTGCACAGATCCTCCGTGCTCAGCATGAATAACTGTTTCCTGTTGTCATTTTGTTTCCAGTGTTTCCTGAGCACTTACTACATGACCATCACCAGACACGCGCAGGCATCAGTTTAATATTCACAGGTGGGTACTATTGTCCCCAGTTTACAGATGAGGAAACAGACCCAGGAGTAGATGACCCACCCATACATACCCAGCTGGCAAGCAGCAGAGCCAGGATTTGAACCCACGTTGCAAGCCCCAGCTCTAGTGCTCTCAACTGGTATGCACTGTGGTTTCAGGAGGCCCTTAGGTATGAAGGAAGTGATCTGAATCCATTCTTTCCCCACCATTAACACTAGCCTGTCCCTGCCTGAGTCACTTAATCAGGCTCTTTTCTATGCTGTGTTGGCCAGTGCAGTAGCCACTAGCCACGTGTGGCTACTGAGCTCTTGAAATGTGGTTGGTATGACTGAGAAAATGAATTTTTATTTAACTAATTTAAATTTAAAACTGGATGCTTGAAAACTTGGATATGCGAATCTACTCTGCCAATTCTCAGTCTTTGCCGGAGAATTATTGAATTAGAAACTCTGGTCGGGGGCAGCAATCCGGTCCTCAGGTGGAAATGAGGAGAGCAACGGGGCTCCCTTGCTGCAGGCGTGTTCTGAGCTACAGCATTTTTTGGAGGACAATTGGGCAGGAACTATCAAGACTCTAACTGTTCCTTTAAAACCTACAATTACCCTTCTAGGAATGAGTTTTACCCACACAAATCCCCAAAGATGTCCGTTACAGTATTGCTTAGAATGGTTAAAAATTGGAGCCAATCTATATGTCTAAATTAGCCAGGAACTAATTAACGAAAGGATACCCATAAAACTGGATTCTGGGAGACCATTAAAATGAATAAGTTAGATCGTTATGTTACTGACATGTAAAGATGTCCATAACATTAATTAAGGGTTGAAAGGAAGCTTAAAGGCACAACCACTACCATGGTTGTATTTGCGTAGAACTATATAGGTACAGCTTTATATATGTCACAACATTCTCCCAAGGTATATGTCCAAACCTTAACAGTAGTAGGTTCTGGGAAATAGGCACATATACTTCTGTACTGTTTGAATTTCTGTCAGAATCACATTGTTTGTAATATGCTGTAATCACAGTCGAAGAGAAATGACGTTTTAAAAATTCTGATCTGGGCAATTCCCTAGTGGTCCAGTGGTTAGGACTCCATGCTTCCATGCCAAGGGTCCAGGTTCAATCGCTGCTTGGAGAACTAAGATTCCACAAGCCGCACAGCACAGCCAAAAATAATAATAAAAATAAAAATTTTAGGGCTTCCCTGGTGGCGCAGTGGTTAAGAATCCGCCTGCCAATGCAGGGGACATGGGTTCGAGCCCCGGTTCAGGAAGATCCCACATGCCGTGGAGCAGCTAAGCCCGTGCGCCATGACTAGTGAGCCTGCGCTCTAGAGCCCACGGGTCACAACTACTGAGCCTGCGAGCCACAACTACTGAAGCCCTTGCGCCTAGAGCCCGTGCTCCGCAACAAGAGAAGCCACCACAATCAGAAGCCCGCACACTGCAACGAAGGGTAGCCCCTGCTCACCACAGCTAGAGAAAGCCTGCACGCGGCAACAAAGACCCAACGGCGCCAAAAAAATAAATCAATAAAATAAATTTAAAGACATTGTTTTAATAAATAAAAATTCTGGTTTTGCTGTGAGAGGCACACTGAGCAGGGGGAAGGGGGTGACAGTTCTCAGTCGAGATGACCACACTAACCCAGCTGAGACTCCACAGTTTGGGGTCCTGAATCCTGAGCCCCAAAGAAGCCCTGGAGTCCCTAATACTCTCTTCATCCAGAGGAAGGGGAAACAGCACATATTGGGGGTTACTCACATCTCAAAGTATCCAAAAGTCAGTGACCCAGGGTAGTGTGTGGCCCAGGAAAGGCCTGGGTTTGGGGTCTCACGGACCAAGGTTTGAAACCCACTCCAGGGACTTCCCTGGTGGTCCAGTGGTTAAGACACCATGCTTCCATTGCAGGGGGCATGGATTCAACATGCAGTCAAAAAAAAAAGAAACCCACTCCACCCCTTGGCGGTAACCTTGGGCCATTTACTTGACCTCCCAGAGCGTCTGTTTCCTCATCTGTAGGATGAGAGAGGAATTCTTGCTTCACAAGTGTGTGGTGAGGATGAAGTGAGATGATGCATGCCCCCAGCACATATGGGTACTCAACTTGGTCCCCTCGGCCCTCGGGCTTGGCCCTGAGACACCAGTGGCCCAAACCTTCCCTCTCCTCTCCTGGGATTCCTGTACCTGCAGCCCAGGTCTGCCCAGTACCAGGCACAGCGCCCCAGCCGACTGGCGATGAGGACCCGTGGGATCTGGGGACACGGTGAAGCCAGGGCCACCAGGGTCATCTGGGCAGCAGGGAGAAGGACACACACACACACACACACACCCCTCCTGCCTTACCAGACAAAATGCCAGAAAGGGGGCCTCAATCCATTCCCTCAGAGGCCGGGGGTCTCAGCCTCCCACCCAAGCAGGGAGGGCATCTTTCCACAGACAACCCGTACACACACAGCCAACAATCCTCCAGAGCTGCTAGCCTTCCAGGGGCCCCAGGGAGATGTCTGGCCCGCCTTCTACTGCAGGCGCCGCTCCGGGAGCACGGCCGGACGTTCTTCCTGCAGAGCCAGGCTGCGGCCACCCTCCCTCAAGGCCTGAGCTCGTCCCAGGAGGCTCCTCTGGCTCCTCCAGAATGGCTGGGGGCGGGTGGTGGACGGTCGGGGGGGGGCTTGGTGGCTTTTCTGGGTCAGCAGGAAGCTGAACGATGCCCCAGCAGCCCCCTACAGACAGCAAAGGGGCAGTGGCACTAAACGGTACATTGCACGGAGCAGGGCAGTTGGAGAAAATGTCAGACAAAGCCAGCCGGGGGGAGCTTCAGCCAAAGGGGAGCTTTTTGTTATTAAAAGCGTTTATTCGATGCCAGGAAAGCCCCCAGAAAGCACAGCACTGACAGAAGCTCGTGACAAAGCGTGTGGGGAGAAAGGGGTGTGTGTGTGTGTGTGTGTGAGAGAGACACACACACACACACACACATACATACAGACAGAGAGAGACACACAGAGACAGAGAGAGAGAGAGAGAAAGATGGGGGTGGTGGGGAGAGACATGCTCCGATTTGTGTTTTGGATGGATTGCTCTAATAGGGCAGAAAAAAGCAGAGCCAGAGAGAACAAAGTCCAGGAGACTAGCTAATAATTCAGGCGCTAATAATTCAGACTCATTCTCTTGCCTTTGTTTAGAAGTCTTACGGTGGCTGGTGGGATGTGGGGTGAGAGAGAAAGAGGGGACACAAAGATGACATCCAGGTGATCCCTGAGAGGGCCTGTCCCCTTCTCCAGCCCATCAACCCTGCTGCTTGCCTGTAGCCAGCAGGGGTACAGGGACAGGGGGTTTCTTGAAAGGTCAGAACATTGTGTCTCCTCCATATTCTCCTCCAACACCCCAACCTGGAGAAGAACTGGCACAGTGGAACAGGGACCAGGCACTAGAGTCAGGGTCCAGGTTCAAATCCCAACCCTACCCGTGTGACTCTGAGCAAGTTGCTTGACCACTCTGAGCCTCAGTTTCCCCATCTGTAAACCAGGAATAACCAAAGACCCTACCTCACAGAATGCTTGTGAGCATTAAAAACCATCATGTGGGACTTCCCTGGTGGTGCATTGGTTAAGAATCCGCCTGCCAATGCAGGGGACATGGGTTCGAGCCCTGGTCCGGGAAGAGCCCACATGCTGCGGAGCAATCAAGCCCGTGAGCCACAACTACTGAGCCTGCGCTCTAGAGCCCACGAGCCACAACTAATGAACCCATGTGCCACAACTACTGAAGCCTGCGTGCCTAGAGCCCGTGTTCCACAACAAGAGAAGCCACCGCAATGAGAAGCCTGTGCACCGCAACGAGGTGTAGCCCACGCTCGCCGCAACTAGAGAAAGCCCGTGTGGAGCAATGAAGACCCAACGCGGCAAAAAAAAAAAAAAGAAAAAACAATCATGTGTATAAAAAATGCATCGTGAAGCACCTAGCACACAGTAAGCACCCACTAAAGGTGAGCTCTTCCTATTGTAACTAGGCAAATGGTAGATAATGTACATAGTTATAAAATTAATATTTGTTATTAAAATCAACCTGAAGACTAATCAAGGAGTGAGTTTGAGGGAATTCCCTGGTGGTCCAGCGGTTAGGACTCGGCACTTTCACTGCCGGGGACCCGGGGTTCAATCCCTGGTCAGGGAACTAAGATCCTGCAAGTTGCGTGGCATGGCCAAAAAAAAAAAAAAAAAAAAAGGATGAGTGATTTTTGAGCTTGATTTCACATACAGTGAGTTTGAAATTAGAGAACAGAAGTTCAGAGCAAGATCTCCAGCTCTTTGAACAGGTGGGAAAGAGATTCCCAAAGGTCAGGATGGCTCAAGGTGGTACCAGGGCTGGGCCCGGGCTGCACAGCTTGTCAAGTGAGTGGACTTGGTCAGGCCCAGCAGCTTTCTCAGGGGCCTGCCCTCACGGGCCTCTGAGTTCAGTCGGCAGCTTCTCCCCAAGGGCCAGCTTATACTGTCTTCACAGGCTCAGGCTCCTCCCTGGGGGGACTGGGAGGTGGTCTGTAACGGAGAAGAGCCGGGTCTCTGGAGGCGTTCGTGTGTCCATCAGTGGAGGAGACGAGTCGGGGGTCCCTGGGGAGCACCTCACTCGCCAAAGTCCTCTCCCCTCCCCGGCAAGTCTCCCATCCACCTAGGTCGCTGCTGCAGCCCCGCTGACTGGGAAAACCAGGCTGGGAAGCAGTGGAACATTGGATCTAGGGTGACAATGAGATGAAAGAGTAAGAGGGAGACAGAACCACGATGGGGCAGGAAGGGCTCTATATCAGAGTCCGAATATCTCCTTTTCTTACCCCATTAATTGTACACAAACAGTACGGGCTATGTGATTTGTGGGGCCCATTAAAAAAATGAACATTGTGGGTCCCCTTGTTCAAAAACTAAGAATTTCAAGGGAATTCCCTTGTGGTTCAGTGGTTAGGACTCTGGGCTTTCACTGCCGAGGGCCAGGGTTTGATCCCTGGTCGTGGAACTAAGATCCCACAAGCCACGTGGCACAGCCAAAAAAAAAAAAAAAAAAATTAAGAATTTCAAGACAGTGACAGCAGAACATTAAACAAAGCATGAGGCTCTTCTGAACATGTGACCTTGTGGAACCGCACAGGTGACAACCTGTGAACCTGGCCCTGAGCACAAAACTCTGAGTGCATGTCCAGGTGTGTGTTTTTCTGGGGAAAGGGCCCTCAACTTCCTTTTTCAACTGTCAAGGTCATGACCTGACAAGGTCAGTGTGACTGAGGTTAAGTGAGGGTCCCTGCTTCTCACCACCACCTCCTTTCTCCACTCGGACAGGCAGGGGCTCCAAGAGTGAGACATACGGACAGACCTTGGGGTAGGGCAGGCCATGGTGGCCCTGGGGACAGAGAGAAGTGGATGCATGAGAGATGGCATTTAGGACTTGCTGATGGACTGGACGTGGGTGGGAGGAAAAGAAAGGCATGACGGATGACTCCCAGGCTCGCGGCTCAAGCAACTAGACCAACCAACGGCAATGCTGTTCATGGAGATGCGGACCAGCTGGCAGAAGATCGGGTGCGGTGTTTCGCTTTGTTGGGTAGCAAAGGGAATTAAGAATCCCATTCTAGCCATGAAAAGGCATGGAGGGGACAGATAATAGAGCTCAGAAGGGAGATTAGAGTGAGATACATTTGGAGTCACTGGCATGGAAATGGCATTTAATCCCACTGGGATGGATGAGGTGTCCTCGCTGTTCAGTGAGGGTAGAGCTCTGATACTTGGGCACATTATTTAACTGCACTGACACTCTGAATTCCCATCTGTAAAATGAAGATAAAAATAATATCTTCTTCATAGGACTTCCGTAAATGAGCTTGTGAATGTTTAGCACGGGCTCTGGTACCTATTAAACACTCAATGAATATCAGCCATTATTATTAGTTACTATTGTTATCACGTCTTTCTCCTTCCTTTTACAAATATCTATGGCGCCTCCATCGTGTGTCAGGCATTGCTGTGCATGTTTTGGAGACATCAATTATCGAGCACGTCATGGGTAGTAAGTGCTATGGCAAAAAAAAACAGAGCAGAGCCAGAGTGGGGAAAAGATTACAGTATTAAGGAGGGTGGTTGTCACTGAAAAAGTGACATTTGAGCAGCACCCTTCGAGGTGAGGTATGTGTGGGGAGAAGGGTTCCAGGCAGAGGGAACAGCCAGTGCAAAGACCCTAAGGAGGGTGATCGGAGGTGAGGTCACAGAGATAATGGGTAGGGGGGGCCTTTGTAAAGAAACTCTTCACGGCAGAGGTGACTGGTCCTCTAACGTGGCAAGAACAGGTCTCCCACACAATAAGGCAGAAGGTTCTCTGACATGGCAGAGACAGCAAGATTTCCAACATGGTAGAGGGAGCAGAGCTCCAACATGGCAGCCGCCCTAGGCTTTGGGCAGGCCCTGAGGCTCCTGTTTCCAGTCCCCCACCTCTTAGAGGGGCCTCACCTGGCAGAATAGCCTCACTAGCAGGGCCTCTCCTCCTCTTGGCTATGCAACGTCTTCTGGCAAAACTTGGCGGGGACTTTGCTCCAGGGCTCCCAATCAAAGCAAACATCTGAGTCATTTTCCTCTGAATCTGTGGAGGGACAAGACAAGGCCTCTTCAGTGGTCACATCCTAGCTCCTATTTTCGATGCTAAAGGAGCCCCCTGCAGGGCCCAGGCATCCCCTGCAGCCTTATCTGAGGCCAGGGGGCCAAGGCAGAAGCATGGCAGATGAGACAGCCCCAAGACCTCAGGAAGACTTTAGGGCCTTGAAGGGTGAGCTGGGACCAAGAAAGAAGGTTGGCCCATGACACACCCATCTTCTAGAAGAGGAAGGACCCTAGGGGTGAGCAGATGACCTACTGTATTGAGCATGGTCCAGGAGGGGTCACCGAGGAGACACAAGCCCACCCACCCACCTGTCCATCCATCCATCCACCAGTTCATTCATTAACAAATGTCTGAGTATATGTGTCCAATGGTTTCCCTTACAGCACTGTTTTATGGTGAAACACACACACGCGCGCACACACACTAAAATACCCTGGAAACCATGTGTGTGTCCATCATGAGAGGTCTGGGTGATGAAGTGTGGCACACTCACGTGTGGCATGTCATGAGGCTTGCAAAACACCCGCATTAGATCTGTATCTTGTAACTTGCTGGATGTCTATGGTATATTACAAGAAAGTTGCAGAGAAGTATATGGTAGAATCCCTTTTTTAAAAAAAAGAACGCCCCCTTCACCCACCAAAGCCCCTCACCAGGGATCAAACCCAGGCCCCGGCAGTGAAAGCACCGAATCCTAACCACTAGACCACCAGGAAACCCCCTCGGCCTTTTCTTGGTCTGAAATCTGAGGGGCTGACTTCAACCTCCTCTACTTCTCTGTAACCAGTGAAACAACTTGAGTATACTCAGAAAAACAATAATCTCCCCCTTCTCCCTCTTTTCTTACCTTGCCTTCCCGAGATATGCCGTGTTAGCAAGCTCAGGTACCCATCTAATAACACGTGTAGGTTTTCCTGCCGCTGGGAGGTGGCAGCGCTGGACGCAAAAGCAGGTCCTGGCTCCACAGTCCCATGCGGTTCCATGGGGGCCCTTGTCCAAAGGCAGGGAATTCGGAGGCTTCATCCTCCCTTCCTATGTCAGGCTGGGGATCAGCACTGCCCTCCCTGGCCAGCGTCTCCAGGGCTCAGCTGCCAACCATCTTTTCTTGCCTCTGTACCCATCTCACCAGGCAGCTCCCCCCTCCCCCCCACTTGCTCCAGCCTCCACTTGGAAAAGCGCATTGGCATCCTCACGTCCTCGTGGGCCACGTGGCACTTGCTGCTCAACCTTCTCCCTTCTGGGCTCTGAAACCGCCCTGCTGAGCCAGGCCAGGTGGGGGTGGGGAGGGGGGAATCAGAGCTCCTCTTGACGGCTGTTCATACTGGATTCCAGGCCAGACTGATTCCAATCCAGAGATCCATGGCAGAAGAGAAAACCCCAGGCCAGGGTGTCCCGAGCCCCAGCCCCCCAATCCCTGGCAGGTCCAGACCCTGGGTTTGAGCCAATTCTCAGCACAAAGACAGAACACAGAAATACTGAGATTCCCAAGAAGACGGGGACCCTGAGGAAGGGCTGCTTGCCTCACTTTAAGGACAGTTTCTCTTCAATGCAAAATCAACAAAAGGACCTGTTTCAAACTGCCGTGTGAGATGTCGGTGGGTAAACAGCCTCTCAGGAGAAAGTCTGAGAGCGGGGTCAGACAGGGCAGGTTGTGGATGGCTTAGAGATGGGCCTCCAAGGAGAATGAATTGCTGGAGGAGGGTAGTGCCTTGGACCTCAGGGAAGGTGTCCCACCTTCCGGAAAACCCATCCAAAGCTACGCCTACACTTCCTCCTACCTTGACAAAACCGACACTGCCTGGATTATTTCTCAGCTTCCAAACACCTGCTATGTGCCATGTGTGTACAGGTACCCGGCCCCTGACATGCATCTCTCCACAGCCCCAAAGGGTAGGGACCGTTATTATCTCCATTTTGTAGGTGAGAAAACTGGGGCTCAGAGAGGATTCGCCCCAAGTCCCACAGTTGGTAGGTGTCAGAGCCCAGGTGAGACACTGGACAGTCGGCACTCTTAAGGGTGTGGCCTTGGACAGGTAACTTCTCTCCAAACCTCAGTTTCCTCACTTGTATGATAAGGATTATTTCACAGGGTTAGTCTGAGGATTAAATGAAATAAGGTACACCAGGTGTTTAGCACAGGCCTAGCACAGTGTTCAAAAAAGCTACTGTTATGAACGATTAAGGGGCAAAGCTGAAACCCGGGCCCACATCCCCTAGACTCTGGAGAAACGGGATTTTATAGCCACTGCAGGCAAGGGTTCTGCCTTCTACCCAACACTGGCCCTCAGGGAGGGCTGCCGTCCATCCTGGTAAACAAACATTTTCTGGAAGCTCTCGCCAGGAACTCGTAACAATTGCACAATTGCCGGCCCCTACATGTGAGATTATGGGGCAAGTTGGGGGTGAACTGCTCAGCTTGTCTGAGCACCATCTGAGCAGAGCTGGCAGCACACTCAGTGCCCTCCCTGCGCAGGTGGTCAAAGGTCATGGGGCTGCTGAGCGGGAGGTGGGAGGTCAAGCAGTCCCCAGGAAGAGGCCCCTAGGTGATGGGAGTGCCAGGGGAGACGGGACACCTGAGGAGCAGAGTGTCATTCCTGCCACGTGGCCAGGCTGTCCCCCGTCCCCACCGGCCCACCGCTCCCAGCCTCCCTCAGGCCTGCTTCGCCCTGCCTCCCACTCCTCTGGGTGGCATGCTGAGTTCAGGACAGGTGTCGGTCAGCTTCTGTGATCCTGTGTCCCACAGAAACCCAGATCCTCCCTGATGTGCGGTCTGGGCAGGAAACTGTGTGAGTGGTCTCTGGGCACCTGCTAAATGCTGAAGGCTGCTGTACCCATCAAGCTGGTTGCTGACTGCAAAAGCACAGGGCTGAGGGCCGAGAGGGGCTGAAAGCCAGCCCACGCTCTGCTCACCAAGCCTTGTGCCCTGGCTGCATTCACAGGAAGGGACGTCTTTTACTAATTCATCTGCCCAGAGGGGCCACCTCTTTCTGATTTGTACCAAAGACCTTATGTGCTAGCTGTGGCCCTGAAGGGACACCTTTTTGTATGTGTATTTATTTATTTATTATAAAGATTCAATTCCTTCTAAATTAATGATTGGTCACAAAAACAGAAAGCATTTACTGCCATGCTGAAACATACATTTTACATTTGACACCATATTTCACACAAAAATTATAGTTCCACTATTCTGTATATATAGAGAGAGAGAGTTTACATACACATTTTGATAATAATAGCTTCTATTACCAGTGGTACATGACTACTGCTTCTTCAGAAATAATATGAATTTTGTATACACGATAACCAATTCCAAGTACATTTCTGCTCCAAGTTTATTTTACCACAAATATATTTATATTATAGCGCAAAAGTAATAAACCGTTTTATCTTCTATCTAGAATATCTTAAGTAAATTCGCAGTCACATTCACAATACTTTCATATGTACCAAAGACCTTATATGCTAGCAGTGGCCCCTGAAGGGCCAGATGTGCACACACACACATTGTTTTCCAAACTCAGGATTCACTCTGGGACTCCAGGTTAAGAAACGCTAAACTACCAAGTCCATGCTTTCCCGGAGCCAGCAGGAAACCCCTCTGCCTGAAGGACGCCCCTCTCTCGGCAGTTGTTTGGGGACTCCCAGCATATCCCACGCCCTGCCCAGCCTCCAGGATTAGGGCCCGGGCCTGGGCAGCTCACCTTGGCTGAGTAAGAAGTATAGCCAGACGATCAGCAAGAACAACAGCAAAGCCACGGGCAGACAGAGCCAGAACACCAGGAAAGAAAACGTCAGCTCGTTCACCAGCGGCACCAGAGGGTACTTCATGGTGCGTGTGTGGCTAGGCCAGGCTGGCCTGGGCTGGGCCGGCAGGGCTGCCCTGGGGACCTGGCGGGCCGGGCCACGCTCCGCTCTCAGCCCAACTGTGACTGAACGGGTGACGTAATAAGGAAACCACAAGGTCCTTCAGGCAGCTGAAGAGAGAGCTGTTTTGGACGAGTGGGAAGAAACTGGGGACAGTGGGACAGTTTGACTGAGAACAAAAGCTCAGGCTTCCTGGCCTGGGTTTGAATCCTTGTAAGATGCTGTGGGTTCACGTGACACCTCCCCGACCCTCCTGTAGAACAGAAATAATCCTTACCTCGCCAAGCTGCTAAAAGTTAGTAAAGTGGATACAAATTGCCCCCGGGTGGGTGTTCATATATCTGAGGTCACATATTCCTTCTGGAGCCAGCAAGGCCCTCAGTAAATGACTGTTATTTAATCTGGAAGCTTCTGCATCTCTCCTTATTAGGGTTTTCAGTGAAGAGCTTCTAAGACTTGAACCTTGTTCCTTTATCTCCCAAATCGGCAAGACACCCCCAAATGCTGAGCTTCTCTCTCCCCCTCGCCTCTGTCATTCTTTCATTATGGAGTAGTCAGTAAATCTCCGCGTCAGGTCCCACGACGGGAAGAAGGCGCTGGACCTCCCAGGGCCTGACAGCCCCTAAGCTGGAGAGAGACTCTGGCCAGGCTGGGAGCCTGGTGGGTGCAGGAAGTCCACACGAAGAGCAGCTGCTGCTTATGGAGGGGAGGAAGGCGGAAGCGTGGTATTCTCCAACTGGCCCACCTGCCTCAGCCACTGCCAGCAGAGGGGCGGAGGGGGCTGGACGGTACTAATGAGACATGCCGATTGGCGTGCTCACCCTGCTCTGCTGAGTCAGAACCTCCAGGGGGTGAGGCTCGGACGCCACACGTCAATGGGCAACCAGTCTGAGGCCGACTTGATTTTCAGACCACGGCATCTCATGGAGCATAGGTTGGAAAGTCAGGCAGACCCAGTTCCAGGCTGGGGGAGCCGCTGTAGGAAGTGGGTGGTAGACCTAGGGGAGACATGGAGTGGAAGGACCCCCTTAGAGGAAGACACTGGCCCAGGGAGAAGGGTAAGAGGGGTCCAGCCACAGTAAAAATGGGGGCGGGGACAGCTGGGGTTTGGAGGGCCAGTGTGTTTAAAGGGAGTCTTAGCCCAGCTGTGGAATGACCCAAGTCCCCAGCAGAGGAGGGTCAGGGCAGATGGTATTAGAATGTGCACCCATGAAACACGGTAGCCTGGCAAGCTGTACCGCTCGGGGCCCGGGGGCCAAGACCAAGAGCTGGGCGGTCTGGGTTGGGGTGATTTCTTGGCACTGTTTTTTGTTTGTTCGTTTTTGGCTGTGCCGGTCGTAATTGTGGCACGCAGGATCTTTAGTTGCAGCATGCGAACTCTTCGTTGTGGCATGCAGGATCCAGTTCCCTGACCAGGGATCGAACCGGAGCCCCATGCATTGGGAGCACGGAGTCTTAGCCACTGGACCACCAGGGAGGTCCCTTGGCACTGGGTTCTGAAGGGGCGGGGGTCAGAAAGAGCTGAGCAGCACAGTTGAGAAAGGCTCGAACACACATACCCTTGCCAGACCCCAAAACAGGGCCACCGTGCAGTCAGCCCAGGGCTAAGCTCCCCCGGCCACCAGAACCCAGCAGCAGGTCCTGTGGTGAGGAGGCAAGCAGGTGTGGACACACACCTGAGGGGAGGCAACTCGCAGCCCGGGCTTCCAGTTGCACTTTGGGGGGCCACGCATTGTCACGTGGAGTCAGTGCCAGGCTGGAGGGGTGGCTCTTGGCAGAGTCATGCACCACAGCTGTTTGCTCAAGTGGTACCACCCGCCCCCCCCCCACCCGCCACGTGTGACCTAGGCATTAGGTGTTAATCTGGCCCCATGGAACCTTCTGCAGCCAAGACCCTACTCAAAGGGCCAGTGGGCAGCGGGAGGACCTCCCCCTGCATCTCTGCTTTCCTGACTGGCCAGCCCTGGCAGAGCTCAGATCTTCTGCAGGCAGGGAGCTCAGCTGGCATTTCTGTGTTCCCAGGACACAGAGAGCCAGCCAGCCGCTCAGCAACTGCTAGCCTCTGTAAGGTGGGCCTCTGTTGGCAGTGCTTTAGTTACACAAGCTCCTTCCAGCATAGAAGGCCAAATAATTTTCTTTTTAAATTTATCAAATTTTGAGTATTTCATGATACTCTACAAAACCAGGGTGAAAACCTACTGATCTAAATTATGAAGAACACCCATGCCAGAATCAAACCAAAAGCACACATGACATTTTTAGATAAGAATCTCCTTAAAATTTAATTGCCTAAATGTATTACATTCAATATTCCATGGGTTTCTTCTGGACAAAGGGGCTGCATAAATACAAACAAGCCTCTGGGCCTTCTTCCCTAACTGACGAAGAGGAAACACAGGAGGCGAGGGTACACAGGACACCTTCATATTTACACTTCGCCTTTACTTTACAGTTCAGTGCCAGAAATATTTACAGAAAATACAATAAGAAAAAGATCATGTCTTGGCAACATACCAAAATTCATACAAATTGTGTATATGATTTCAAGCAAATAATGATACTGCTTATTTTTTAGCCACAACTGCCAAGCCCTTCAGAGGAGAAAGATGTTCTTGGTCACTGCAAGAGACAAGGACTTGGGAAACTTGGTTTGCTTCAACAAATATTTATTGGGCGCCTACTGTATGCAAGGCACTGTGGAATCCCAAATTATACCTTTCCCTCACCATTAAAAAAAGAAAAGCATCTGAAAAACATGAGTTGATACTCCGAGAAAAACACTATACAGTACATGGCTTCTTTAGCTACTGAGAACCCACAGTTTGATTCCACATTGAACGGGTGGATTACCTCCAATCTCTCCATCTCGGGAAAAGAGGCTGTCATGGAAATCCCTAAAACAGACCACCTAACGCAACTTACCATTTCATGTAAACATATAAATCAATTCTTTTTAGGAAGATATAACCTGAAGGGGTTTAAAAATGCTGAATGGAGAACTACCAGCAGGAGTGTCAAATTACCTCCGATACATTTTTACCATCTACATGTCTTTGAGCAAGGCTGACTCCCACTTTCTTTGGGTAAAATTCCACCTTCCAATATAAATAAATACTCTTGAAGACACTGCTTCTCTAAAAATCACTCTGCAGAGTCTGACAAATGCTTCCTCAGTGTATGCAGGAAGTAACCATTCATGAAGCCCTCACACACAAAACCTGTAGGAACTGACATTACTGGCCAAAGGTGTAGGTATTTTATTTTTATAAATGAGTCCAGAGGAAAATGGGTGGCCTCAGGGGACCTGAAGACCTGGAAATGGAGGACAGCATGCATGCATGTGTGTATATATTGCCAGGACGGGAGGCAGTCAAACCACCATGTAACTATCCAGGTCAAAGGGCCAACGGACAGGAGGGGGTCTTAGGAGGAAGCACTGACAAAAGAGAGCCGGCTGAACAGGAAAAGGCAAAAGCTCTCCTCTGTCCTCAATGCTCCCAATCAGAGAGGGGGAGAGAGCCCCTACCCCCCAAATGTGAGAAGGGACTACGAGGGGCTACCTGCCTCTGTCCCCTGGGTAATGCTTTCCTTGTCAACAAATGCCACACTCATCCACACCCTGGTGCACCTGTCACATGCAGCAACTAAACTGTTTAAGCCAAAGACCGAAGTGGTCCTGGCTTCCCCCCAAAGGTTCTGAACCTATGTTAGCAAATTTATCAAGTGGACTACTAAAGATTATTATTAGAGACTAAATATGCTCCTCTGGCATTACTGTACTCAAAGTGACTTTTACAAAGGCAGTTGAGAGAATTTAGTGACCATGAACTCAAACCCACAATAGTGAAAGGTCCAAGGGTCCCCACCACACTCCCTTTTTAGGTAGATGTGATTTTGAGCAGAAGGAGTCGGCACCTGACGAGGTATGTGTGCCCCATACTCCGTCTGTGCTGTGCACACTGGGGTTTCACGTCTCTGGGAGCAGCACAGTCCTAAATCCATCCCTCCTTCCCTGGGAGCCCACAAAGTCTTCCAGATCATAAATGCATTCAACATGGTTGTTCACTGACTTATCAAAGCCATTAGAATTACAAAGAGTTGTCAGAAATTAGAGCAAACTGAAGCATCAGGAAGGCCACCCCAACACACACACCACCGTACATTTTGCTGACAGCAGAACTATGCCAAAGGTAAAAGTGTTATCTGAAGAGTCACACTGAAGAGGTACACCTGCATCAGTTATTTTTAACCTCTGGAATGTTGTAAGTTGCACGTTAATTTATAGCCTTCTTTGTCCACATCCATCAGAACAAGTGCTCATTTTTTTCCCATGAAATGTCAATCTGGAATTTCCATGAAAGTTGTTAAACCTCACTTTACACCTGATGAGCTACTAAAACATTTTTAGGGTAGAACGCGCTAATCATACAACCCCCTCCCCCATGCTACCATCTGGAAACATCAATTTATTGCCCAGATTAAAAAGAAAATCAATTACTGAATAATATTATACCCTGAATGGAAACTGGAGTCATAGAAGGAGGAGGTTACCTTTACCTGAGCTTAAAACAAACACGAAGAAAAAGGTACGGCAAATTTAAAACCAAGAGCTGCTATGCCGTTTCTTGCTCATAGATATCAACATGAACTTCTGGAATAGAAATATCTGCACAGGGAATTAGGTCCTATACTATTCCCCACCCTCTAATTAAACTACCAAAACATCAAACCAAACAGACCGTTGTAGGCCTGACCTACAGAATCTACTGACATCAGAGTTCAAGTGGGAAATCACCCCTTATACAACTGTGATCACTCCTCTTTGGACTTTTAAATGTCACTTATTTTCTTAACATAAAATAATCTTAATAAAGAAGAAAGTACATAAGAATACGAGAAATGAGCAGTGTATACTCTAGCACTGTAACAGGAATCCTTGTAAGGATGTTCTGGGTCTGGCCACCTCAAAACATTTATCCCTGGCAGAAAAGTAGCAGCGAGGTAACAGAAGTATTTCAAAAACCCGGGCAGGGATTTGTTGTGCCTTCAGCCGGCAAAGTCCAGAAAATATGACAACAGCCATTTCTAAAAGCAGCCACCCAAGGAGGTGGTCACCAATGTTTGTCAATTATGATGAAATCTAGTAGCTCTCTGGGAGAGATCTGAATTAGTAGCGTTGAGAGGCTATTTCCTGAACCCCAAATTAGAATCCTTCATAAACTACTGCAGTTTCCTGCTTGGTCCTGAAATGAGACAATGGATGAAACCAAATAATGTTTAACCTTTGCTGTGAATTTATATTTCTTAATATTTAACCAAGAAATTACCAAGGAATTACAAATGGTTAACCTGTCATAATGTCACGGAGCTAGACAATAATGGAGAGAGTGGAGGCATCACAGCTGTCTTCTAACTTAACTCCACAAACTCCATTTGTATCCTCATTAAAGGACTGGGCCATGCTTCCATTTTAGATCTGTTCCTGGGCTGCCCAGAAACTGAGGCCTTCAGACAGACCTTTGCAGTGATGAGATAACTTTCTGAAGTGTGGAGAAAAACTATGAAATATTTTAATCTGACTTCTTATCTGAGCAAAAAACACTTAAGTTCTTTTCCGTCAGTTTGACATTTGGATGAGAGCTGGATGACAAATGGACCTACGAGTGAGCAGAAAGTTGAGGTTTCCTTCCTTCTCCTCCATGCTATCAACACGAGTCTTTAAATGTCCTAGAAGATTCTGAGACAGATTTTACTTTTGAACACAACCTCCTAAAAAGTGAGGTATAAAACTATCTTCAACTTCTAATTTGCAAATTTGAAACTACCAATGCACATGTTTAACTGAGATGCATAAAAGCCTTTCTCCTCAAAAGGCTTATATTTAACTAAAATTGTCACTTTTAAAAGAAAGTTTATGGCTAAAACGTATATCATCATTACCAGCAGGAATATGATTGTGTCTGGGAGCCCATTTCACTAAAAAGCCGAAAAGTCTTCTCTCAGATGGGTTTATAATGTGTCTCTTCTATTCTGGTGATTAAACAGTAAGCTCTTGGGGAGTGATTTGTTTTATTGTTACAGTGATCACCTATCAAATTGTTTTGCTTTGATATTATAGCTCCAAACTAGAGTTCAATAGTCCTAGACAGACAGTGGTCTAAGAACTACAGTTCTTGAGTCCAACCTCCTGAAAAAGTGAAGTATAAAACTCTGGCTCCAACTGCTTGTTCCGGTACTTGTTGACAATGTCGGTGATCTTCTGTTTCCGGCGGACATGTGGTGGGCTGTAGGAGTCACTTTCCAGTCTCTTTCTTCTACAAATGTTAATTACAGTCTGCCTCACCAGAAAACCTTGAAAACAGAGGGTTTTAGTCAGCTAGGTGAACTATCAGTATTCAAGTGAACTATTCTCTGCAAACTCAAACTACTTCATTCCATTTGCAAAACTCCTTGTCCCCAGAGAGACAGAGCTCTACTAAGATAAAACTGTCAGAAGAAACACACGATGACATGGAAAAACAAAATCAAAATCTAGCCTGACAACCCATTTCCTGCCCTGCAGTGTAAACAACTATGCTCGTTTTCCAGCACTGGAAGTTTGTGAATTACAGCTGTGCTCGTACTTAGCAGATTAAGCACACTTCAAAACAGAACCAAACATGCTTCCTTTTAAAAAGAGCCACAGGATTTTCCACATGTGGGACCTACTAAGTAATATCATCATTTCCTTATTTATGCTTCTTTCTGGTTCATGAAAATGTTAAATAAAAAAAAAAAAAAAAGAAAACTCAATGGGACTTCCCTGGTGGCGCAGTGGTTAAGAATCCGCCTGCCAATGCAGGGGACACGAGTTTGATCCCTGGTCCGGGAAGATCCCACATGCCGTGGAGCAACTAAGCCGGTGCGCCACAACTACTGAGCCTGTGCTCTAGAGCCCGTGAGCCACAACTACTGAGGCCGTGTGCCACAACTACTGAAGCCCACGAGCCTATAGCCTGTGCTCCGCAACAAGAGAAGTTACCGCAGTGAGAAGCCCACTCACCGCAATGAAGAGTGGCCCCTGCTTGCTGCAACTAGAGAAAGCCCACGCACAGCCACGAAGACCCAACATAGCCAAAAATAAACAAATAAATAAATTTATTTAAAAAAAAAGAAATGAAAAGAAAATTCAATCCTTCAGCCACATATGAAGCTTACCGAGTGCTCGCCTACTGACAATCATCCCATCCACAAGAGGGATGACCATGTTAAATTTTCCAGTGGCTCCTTGAATTTTAATCCGGAATAATCCAGTGTTTAAAGGGTGGATGAAGATGACAGGAACTTCTTTTTCAAGAGCAGTAGATCTTAAGAAAAGAAAAAACTCTTTTTACCCCAGATATTCAAGAGCTGAAGTCCCCCATGTATAATATAAGAATACCAAGGGGACATACTTCCAGGCAGTATTTGAGAAGAGACAAGTGACCAGTCTGCTCAGAATCTTCTTTCTGGGAGCCCACGGTGAAGCTCCCCACACCAACACCTGACCCTAATTACCCATCAATGGGGTTGGCCTTTTGAAGCTGACCAAAAAAGGGGCTAAAAATTGTGCTTAGAAAATCACTGGGGACACGGAGTGGAAGGAAAGACCAGAAAAATGTATGGTGGGGAACCATCAATAGCAACCAGCCATTTTTTTACTTTTACTTAGTTCCTCCCTCCTGTAGGGAACAAGAGTGGGGCTGGCCAGAGGGCAGGGAATTCCACCACAGTCAATGCTGGCACCTCAGAGCAGAAGTGGAAACAGTTTAGGCTCACTATGGGAATCCCTGATATGATTTTTTTTTTAGGGGCTGGGGAAAGAGGTTGGGAGGACCTTAGTCTGGGTCAGTTGCAACTGTCCTCAGCAGAGGTGATAAATGGCTGAATCTTAGCACAGTCAAAGCCCTCAAAGCCTCTGAACAGGTAACACAGCTGCCAAGGTCAGCAACCGTACTTTTAGAAGACTGAATTACACATCATGTGTCAGGGCTATGCCAATGCATCTAGAGGTACCCATGTTACTCTTCGATGCTATATGCCAGGGTTTTGGTTTGCGTTTGTTTTGCAACACAATGAGCTTGCTTTCTAAAGTGATTTTGGCCAAAGGGACAGTGAGTCAATTTTTTAAGACATTTAATAAAAATCAATCCTATACTAATTCTGTCCCCAAGACAAATTCTAAACTTTGCTAAACTACTAGTAAAACACAAATTTTACAGTCCAATCATATTAGAACTTTTGACCTAAAAAGATTAAAACAACAACAAACAGTACAAGACACTTAAAAGTTCTCTTCCAAACTAGTTCTAGAAAAGTACCCCTCATGAAATCTATCCTGGTCTCTTCAGCAAGTCAGTGTCATGGACGAAAAAAAGAAAAAACAGGACTGTTCTGTATTGAGAGACTGAAAGAATTAACACCAGATGGATGAAATGGATGCTGGTTTAAACAAACCAGCTATAAAGACTATTTTAGGGAAAATGGAGAAATTTGAATGTGAGCTGGCTACTAGATGAAATTAAGGAATTGCTACTAACTTTATTACTGTAATAATGTTATCTTTATCTATTTGAAAAGTGTTCTTAATCTTCAGAAGTGCATATTTAGAATGTTAGAAAATCTGTAATTTGCTTTAAAATACTTTAGCATAAAAAACATGGGGACTTCCCTGGCAGTCCAGTGGTTAAGACTCTGTGCTTCCACTGCAGGGAGCACAGGTTCCGATCCCTGGTCGGGGAACTGTGAATAAGATCCCGCATGCCACGCAGTGAGGCCAAAAAAACCCGAAAGCAAACATGGAAGTTTTAAGAATGACTTGCCCTATTCTAGAAATTTAATATGATAATGTTAAAATAAACGACCTTTACTGACTTTGTTTCTACAACAGTAATCTAAATTCATCTTACGTGCAATACAAACCAGATCATGGAAACAGAAGGAACTTACTCAAAGTTAAAATATCAAGTTTAGCTTGATATAAATTATTTGTTTAAACCAAAGACAAGCAAGCAAAAAGCTCTGAAACAATAAAGCCTGCACAGATACATTCTTATTATTCTTAGAATCATACTATTCTGTTTTTATCCTTTTTGTGCATGAAAAGCTAAAATAAAAATCTTAGTATTATAATAAAGTTAGTATTATGTTTTACTTAGAAATATTTTCCCATTAAATAGCTCCTATGTGATGAGGACATTTTAACTGCTATCTATCCAGAATGTTTTGACCAATTTAATTCCATTATTTCTATCTAATATTGCTACTCTATTATCAGTCTTCATTAATACTTAATTGCCTCCACTTCTCCGTCTTTCTTTTTTGCCTCAGATAAATTTAAACAGCAATTAATTATGCTATTTAAAAATCCTTGCTAATTTGATCACCTTGTGCATTAATCTACAAACTTCTCTCTTTGATTCTTCTCCCCTAATTACGTTTACTTCTTACTGCCTTCATCCCTTTTGTTTCATTAAAGTCCTTATCTCTTAATGAAACTGCAATCAACATACTGTAAACAATAGGTTTCTCTATGCTTAAACACAATGCTGACAAACTTCAAGCAAGTATAGAGCGTACCTCAGAGAAGTGCTACTATTTGCAGTAGTCTCCACACCAGTACTGATTTCTGTCATCAGGTCTGAGAGGGGAAAGTTTTCTGGAAGAAAATCATAGCATTACAATTAATATCTCCCTCCTAGGAAACCTATTTTCCTAATCTCTTCACATAGCAGGCAACATATATATGGACTGCGCTATCCTAAAATATATAATCCTAACTATTCTTCACAAATTAAAAAAAAAAATTCTCCCTTAAGACGTATTTTAGATAAGTTCATCTAAAGCAGAGAGTTTTTACAGAACATAATCTATAGTCTTAGAGGGCTTGGAAATAGCTTTAGAAGTTCTGGAAAGCAACTTTCACACTTTCTTATAAACTCCGAGCTGGATGAGATTCTAGGATAAATACACATTTCTAATGTTCTTAATGCAGCTTACATAAAAATCATGAGAAACATATCCATAGCACAATCCCTAAGGACAAATTAAGCTTTACACTAAAATAAGACAGTAGGGTCTGTGGAAAGAGGGTGAGGGAGGTGTTCCCCCTTCTCCTTTCCAGAGGTTCTGGGGTAACTGGGGGCTACATGCAGTGGGACCAAGTGGTCACAAACCAGTAACTGTCATACCAAGAAGAGTTAAAGGCTTTTTGTAACCATGAGTCTCATCAAATCTTCACAACTATGAAATAAGTGCTGGATCACTCATTTAACACATGAGTGACCTAAGGCTTAATGAAATCCAGGCTTGCTGAACTCCAGTTCCAGCTCTTGGCCACCATATAGGGCCTATGCTGCCACTCCCTTTAGACATTTAACAAGTCATCGTCCTCCTATTATAATCTTATTAATGGACAAAGTCCTTACACACTACCTATATCATCATAGCGTTCCACCCAGACTACAGAAACTCTTGTCTCAGGTCCAAGGGGAGGCACAGGGCGCCCCTGAGGCAGCTTCTTCATTCTGGAACTGGGACTCAGCTATATGAGGCAGAGAAAAGCAGAAGAGGGGAAGAAAAAGAAACAAACAAATAAAAAACACTGGCTTAATAAAACTACAACCATACATTCATCAAGCTACCCAGTGAAATAAGGATCACGTCATGGGAAGTCACTTCTGGAAAAAAGTATAAAATACATTTGCAAAAAAGCCCTTCTTTGGTTCCTCTGTTTATCAAGTCTCAAACTAGAACAAGGAAATGAAGGTCTAGAAACTTCAAATGAAAAAAAGATAAGGAACAGTAAACGATTATAGTTATAAAAATAAAATTTGATGCAATGCCTTAATGAGTGCTTAAAAAGGATCTGAGTCTATCTCTATGGTCAGAAAGCAGGACGATTTTTCCATCATAGCAACATCACTGATTTGCCTGGGGATCCTTTCAGTGTTGAATTCTTGTCAACAGCTTTTCCTGTATCTACTGATATGATTTTTCTTTCCTTAAGTTTGTTAGTAGTCTGCAAAGTATGTGGTAAATGAAAACATGGTGCTTTAAGAGTTGTCATTCTTTGGATTTTAAGAAATAACCAAGCTTTATGCGATTTATTTCTTTTTCTTATTTCCCTGCATAAAACCTCTACTATCTTGTGAATAGAGGTAGTGAGAGCAAACATCCTTGACTCCATTTGGTGCGAAAGCTTTCAGAATAATGTGTAAGTATAATGTTAGCTGCAGGTTTCTAGCAGAGTTCTGTTTCAGGTTGAGGAAGTTCCCTTCTAATCGTAACCACGTTGGCATTCAGAAAATGAGTAGCAATCCCTGACCATTAGATCTGACTAAAATTCCGCATTACCTGACTTGTTCTTCTCCAAACTGTATTCTGTAAAACCTTTTTAAAGGTAGCAATTCATGATTTTCAAAATCAGTCTACTTCAGAGAGTTTTATACAAGTTAACTTTTTTTCCCAAATCAATTTTAAAGGTGAACCTCTCCCATATTCTTTTAAGCAAATACTTACGTTAAAAATCATTTTAAGTGTAGAAAGAGCCAAATTAAACTCCTTTACAATGGAAGAAGGGCTTCAGGAAGGTTTACACTACACTTCTTTTGTCTTTTTTACTATTTGTTCTAAATCAATTTTCTTACACCTGTAAACTGATCCTGTAGTCTTGTTATCACTTACTCAGTCACTTTCCAGTAAGGATTAAGACATAACATGAGGGGAGAACACAGATAAGACATAACATCTGATAAGGTAAGAAAAAAGGATAAAAGTAAAATGCTGTCTTCTTGTAGTAGCTGCTGTGTTGCCTCACTCAGTGCATTTATTCAAACACTGGACGATTCTTCAAAATGCTGTCATCTGTATGTTGTCAGACTTAAGTTGAATTTTGCATGATTAATGCTATGAAATGTATAGTAACTGTTGTACCTTTAGTGGATATTTTAGGGACCAAATAAAAACCTAGGCTTGAGACGGAATGGATGAAAGAACCGAGCACGGAACTGAAATGGCTAAATCAAGGAAAACAACAAAGGCTGAATTAGAATTAAATATTTGTTGCAAGCTGAAAAAAAGAAAAACGTAAGAATTTGATTAAAAAAATTAAGATACTAATGAATCAGTACTGCTATAATTACTCTCTGAGTTAAAGTTAAAAGCTTTTCAGGTGTGATTTTTTTAATTACTTCCATTTCACTACAAATTTTTGGAGGTTTATCAACAAAGTGACTTACCCTCTGTGAGGAATTAAGATTGTCTGTGTGATTAGGGAAAAGCTCAAGCGTCAGGGATGGCTGTTTCAGAATTCCTGGCATAAGATCCATATTTGAATCACTATCTTGGTCTGAGATGTTACTTTCCAATGAATCAGCTATAGCATAAAGAAAAAAAATAATTATAATACCTACTACTTCCTTAGAGCAAACGTGTTTATTAAACTAGTTATGCTAACAGTCCAACCTAAGTCACTTAAGCAAAGCATTGCTTCTAGAGCAAGGGTTGGCAAAGTTTTTCTGCAAAGGATCAGGTAATAAATATTTCAGGCTTTGCTGGCTATACAGGTCTCTACTGCATATTCTTCTTTGTAGTTTATTTACAACCCTTTAAAAATGTAAATACCATTCTTAGTGTTCTGAATTTTGCCTGTGTGCCATAATTTGCTGGCTCTGGCTCTACTGAGTTGGTGCAAACAGGCTGGGCCAGAGACACCAGGCAGGGACTCAGTTCATAGAGGACAGATGGGGCCTGGCTTCTGGAATTCAGGTGGTAGATCACAGCCTTGACGTGAAGGCAAACAGCTGCTAAGACACTGACCTAGAACATGGAAGGCCCCTCCTGCCACGGACACAACTGGTCCCAGAGTAAGAGACAGAGAGGGGCCTAGAGTGCAAAATTAAGGGTCCGAATACAAAGGTGAGGAGGCTGCCTAGGTAGGCTAGGGTACACAAAAAGTCATTAGCCTAGAGATGAGATCATCAAAGTGTGATGTGCAGCATCCTATCCTATGGATGGTCTCAATGAAGAAGCTGAAGTTTTCCACCTACTGCTTGGTCAGGCACAAAGAAATGAGTTTAATTTGCAAGAAGCAAAGGTTCTAGGCAAAATAAGACTAAGAATTCAGACTGAGAAGTAATGATCACTCCTGATCCTTGAGAAGAACAGGCTTAATCACCACCTTTTCTAGGCTGAAGTTTCTCCTCCTCAATGTTAGAAGATCAGCCAGATGCCATCATGAGGGCCTTCCAATTGCAGGATTCTCTGGGGTTCCATATAAAGGCTCTCACATGGCAACAGGGAAGCAGGTGAGAGCTTACTCATAATTAGAGAAAGAAATGAATAAACTGGAAAATAGGGCTTCTATGTATTAATCAGATTAAAAAAAGTTAAAAAATGGGCCAAAGTGGATCTCCTTTATTTAAAAATTATTATTAGAGGGCCAGTCTTCTTGTTTTTAACTACTTTCCTTTAGTTAAGAGGGGATAACATCCTGTACCTCTGCATAATCTAAAAGCTATCATGCCTTTGAAGCTGAAGAATGTCTTAGATGACTTCAGAATCTCCCCCAATGCAATATTACTGCACAAACCAGTGAATACAAAAATAGTTCCATACAAAAACTGCTCTTACTTAAGGACTCCACAGAAGAAGGAACCACAAAAGCTATTTCTGTAAGGGCATCAGCATAATACAGCACCTTCTTCTGTCCGTTGAAAATGCTAGCCCCAGCATCTTCAGAGGAAATCACTTCATCTAGGAATGAGAAACACTACATTACTGCTCTAAAAAGTGGGGAAAACCAATATCATCCTGCTTCCTGAAATTTTAACTGGTTAATAAAGTGATAATAAATAGAAGGTACATTTTCGACATGAACCAATTAATGTATAAGAAGAATAAACCATAAATGTTCATTAAATGTCTTTACACTAACTTTACTTTTTACATTAGAAGTTGTATTTTTAAAAAATTTATTTTATTTATTCATTTTTGGCTGCATTGGGTCTTCGTTGCTGCGTGCGGGCTTCCTCTAGTTGCAGCGAGCGGGGGCTACTCTTCGTTGCAGTGCATGGGCTTCTCATTGTGGTGGCTTCCCTTTGTTGTGGAGCACGGGCTCTAGGCATACGGGCTTCAGTACTTGTGGCACACAGGCTCAGTAGTTGTGGCGTGCAGGCTCTAGAGTGCAGGCTCAGTAGCTGTGGTGCACATACACTAACTTTAAATCATAAAATCTTAATTTCATACTTTCTGAAACTACTCTAAACCAGACCACTTCTGATTAGCAGGACCTTTAGCTCATCTGTATAAGGCGGATTTAGGCAACAGTCTTTTTGGAAGAGGTAACAGTAATCAAAAGGGAGAAGACTACCACAGTCCCTCTGAAGGGAAGGGAGACAGATGTCTGCGTGTGTGTACTCTTGCTTTCAAGGCATTTCCTGTCCCTGGTCTCTCTCTACTGCTCCTCAGCTTTGCTTCTGTTCCACTTTCCCCACTGATCAGTGATATAATATGAAAGTGTACAGGCTGTTTAGTAATAGTATTTGCTCTAAGCCAGCAAGATTGAATTAACAAAAGTAACACTCCTGAGAGCTAGTATAGTTTTCAATTAAAATGGACACAATGCCCTGCCAGTAATACATAAAAGATCAACAACCTGACAAAAAACTGGGAAGAGGAAATAAACAAGTAGTTCTCAGGTAAGAAATAAAAATATGAGAAGATGCTGAAACTCAATCATAATTAAAAATAGAAAATTCCTCACCTAACAGACTGGAAGACACCTAAATTGGTGAGGATGTGGCAAACAGGAAGTTTAGACCAGAGGTTAGCAAACATTTTCTGCAAAGGATCAGATAGTAAATAAGGCTTTGCATGCCATATGGTCTCTGCCACGACTACTTAAGTCTGCTGTTGTAGCATGAAAGCAGTCAGATAATACATAAAGAAGTGTGGCTGAGATCCAAAAAAACTTTATTTACGAAAACAGGCATGGGCTGTAGTTGCTGACTCCCGGTTTAGATGCTGGGCAAGCACTTGTGTCTACTGCAGTACACACTGTGGTTACTGCCCCAACATCCACTCCACCCTCCCCTCCTCTACCTTGTTTGTTTCTATCAGGATCATTCCATCTCTCTTGCCACAGCGACAGGCTCAGGGTGGTCCAATCACTGCGTATCTCAGGATTTGGGGAGAAGGGAGGTTCTGAGACTCAGCTAATCTCTCCTCTTCAGACTAGTGTGGTATGTGAATGTAAAGCCTAGAACTGCCTTATTTGCACTATGAGGAAAGCCAGGCTGGGACAAAGCCAATACATGGAAATCAGAGCTAAAGAAAAACTGCAGAGAAATAGAACAGGACTGCTGATCAAATGGCAACAAAAAATGTACACTAATCTTTGGAATTTTCAGTTATATGAGGCAATAAATGACCTTCAAACTCTAAGCCAATTTGGGTCGGGTTTTCTGTTACCTGCAACCTTAAGCATCCAACTGATACATTTATACATTTATCAAACTAAAAAATGTGCAAATCCTTTATCAATTCTACTTATGAGAACTTGGTCTATAAATACACTCAAGCACATATTAAAGGTTAGGTGCAATTAAAATTAGAGCATATCCTCAAATACTTTGATTCAACCTTGGTTGAAAGTAGAAAAAATTACAAGTCACAAGTCACAATGATATTCAATGGGAAACCTTGAGAGAGTATAATCTTGTTGACAGAAAAACTTTGCTAATTCAAAGCACTGGACACAGGCATTACCCACTTGAGAGAGGTATTATTAACTTTCCAGTGATTTCAAGATTTCAAGAGCTCCCAGAACAAAAAGCACTAGCCAGGTGGTGCAAAGGCCTTAAGTTTAAACTTATACTTGCTCTGGTACTTGTTATCCTGATTACAGCTCCTCAGGAGGATTGTGCAGAGATGGGCATGAATCTCTCAGAGACAGTCAGCTGTTTACTACAAAGATTTTTATATAATATCCCAAGAATGTAACTTAAATGACAGCCACAAAGTCTAAAAAACACATCTGTTAATAGAAAACTATATTTATTAGACAAAATACACTTGTTAGGAAACTGTACTGTTTGCTATAATCTAAATTTATTATAATATTGTTATAGAAAATGGAATTTGTTCACTCACACTACAAAAAAAGGAACTTATTAACCTTGTGATAATTATGCCATTAATTTTATATTAATTAACTCTGTCATTATATATGTATATAACATATACAGTCATTTATATATACATATACATAAGTATTCCCCATATTAACAGAAAATGTCTGGAAGACTATACAATTATTAAGTGACCTCCTGTGAGGATTAGAGGAAAGAGACTTTTCCATTCTATACCTCTGCTTGTTTTTTTTTTTGCGCTACGCAGGCCTCTCACTGCTGTGGCCTTTCCCATTGTGGAGCACAGGCTCCGGACGCACAGGCTCAGCGGCCATGGCTCACGGGCCCAGCCGCTCCGTGGCATGTGGGATCTTCCCGGACTGGGGCACGAACCCATGTCCCCTGCATCGGCAGGCGGACCCTAAACCACTGCGCCACCAGGGAAGCCCTCTGCTTGTTTTTTTTTTAATAAGACTACAAACTAATAGTAATGGGCGAAAAGCCAAGAGTAACAAAACAAGAAAAAACAAATGAACATACGAGTTTTACCTTGTTCAGGTCCTTCACCATTATCGCAACTGTTAATAGACCAACTGGTGGAAACATGCCCAGTCCAGCCAGGGTGTCTGCCCACATCTACCGCCCAGCCAAGGGAGAGCAAAAATTCTAGGAAATGTGGCTGAACATTTCTGGAAGACTCCACATTCTTTAAAATCTGAAATATATACCAATCATCAGATATAATGAAGGAAACAAAAGGGCGTATCAAAATAAGCTTCATAAAAATCGATTCACTTTGAAGTGTCTGATAAATCAAGCCCAAGCTTAGAATAAACTGGGGACTATATATATCACTGTAGTTAAAAATGCATGCTTCCAAGTTAGAGAGATTTGGGTTCAAATCCTGGCTGGGCCTTGGGCAAGTTTCTTAACCCCACTGCTTCAGTTTCTTCATCTATAAAGTGAGTAATAATGATGGCTGTGAAGATTAGATGAGATAAGAAATACAAGAAAATCCTTTAGCTCCCTCCCTAGCAAAATAATTATTGAGCTAGACATGTTTACTAAAAGTAAACAAAAAACACTAAGTCCCCGCCTTCACAGAGTCTGATTAGTGAAAAACATTACATAGGTATGTGATTATTTACTTACAAATCTTGACAAATGCTATAAAAAGTATAAACCTGTTACAAATTCAATAATTAATGAGTGGGAAAACATCCTTCTCTTAGTCCAAAGAAGAGAATGTAACCATTCCAGAAAAAAATGAAGTGACCAGAAGGGTCTCTCCTCTTCACCAAGTACAAAACTTAATTCCTGGGCCTCAGAAAGAAAAGTCCCTTGTTCTAAAACAGTGGTTCTCATGGGGGTGACTTTGCTCTCCAGGGGACATTTGGCAATGTCTGGAGACATTTTTGATATCACAACTGGTGGGGCACTGCTGGGACCTAGTGAGTAGACGCCAAAGATGCTGCTATATGTCCTATTCTATAGAACAGCTCCCATAACAAGGAATTATCTGGCCCAAAATAGCAACAGTGCTTCTGTTGAAAACCTAATGCTAGAGGAAGAAAAAGGAGGAATCCTCTACAAATTAAAAATGAGATAGGGAGAGGGGTAGTGTATCAACATCACCTGGGGAATCTCTTAAAATATAAGATTCTCTTAGCCTACTCCAGAACTTCTTTATCAGATCAGGAGAGATAAGATCCTGGAATTACTACTTTTAAAAGCTCTCCCAAGTAACTTTTGATGCAGCCAGTCCACAGATCACTGATGTAGTTGATACAATGTTAATCTATGGCAAGATCATCTGGAGGCCTAATGAAGTCAAACTATGTGGTGTGTTACGTCGAATACTTCTCAATCCACTGGGCATCATTGCCAGGCCATTATCTCTTAAACATATCATCTCTTAAACACATCATCTCCTTAGAAGTGTACCTGTTTAGTTCACCCATATCCCTTCATATCCTTCTAAGTGCCAGGAAACTGATTTCACTGCCAGTTCTCATTTTCTTCCAATTAAAATTTTTTTTCAGAAGTGAAACTTTTAAATAAACAACTTGAAAATTTAGTCAAGATGCAATAAGTAAGTCAAATTCAACTTGCAGGCCACTGGCTGGCAGCTGGAAATTAATCTAAATCTTCCCTGTGACTAGGGAAGGCAGGTCTCAGCCATTCTAAAGGAGGCCTCAGAGAATCTTACTGTTTTCTAGTCACACTCAGTTCCTAGAAAGCCAAGGAAACTCAACCGGTGTAACAATTACCTCAAGGGTTTATAAAATTTATAGCATAAAAATTTACCCCCAAAATCCAGAAATCTTACCTCCTGGTTTGTTTTCTGACCTGGCTTCATATAGAAAATAAAAACTGTGTCGAAGGGACGACATGGCAAGAGATCCAGATACCCAATGTCATCAAAAAATCCAGGTATCATGGAGTCAAGTGCAATAAGGTGAGGAGGTAGACGACTATTTGCAGGTTCCTATCGCCAAAGGAAGAAAGGAGAAATTATTATCTCTCTTCATCATTCTAATTATAAAAGCAATACTTGCTCACGGTTTAATAAACATTAAGTTAAAAAAAAATTATAAAGTCGCAGCAATAAGCACAACCATAATCCCAAACTACAGAAACTATTTAACATGCTTGTGTTCTTCCTTCCAGTTCTCTTATTTGCCTTTTTCTGCTGAAAGACAGTTGAAATCTTAATATGTATATAATTTAAAATCCTATTTTCTCTATAAAATATCAAGCTTTCTAGCAAAAAATTTTATATGTATTTTATTCTTATTCATTGCCGGTCTTAATGCAAAATGGTACAGCCATGCCCGGAGGCAATTTGGCAGTTTCTTGCAAAGCTAAACATAGTCTTACCATACAGTGAAGCAATTACATAACTTGGTATTTTCCCATATGAATTAAAAACATGCCTACACAAAAACCTGCACACAAATGTTTACAAGCAGCTTTATTCATAATGGCCAAAACTTGCAAGCAACCAAGGTGTCTTTCTGTAGGTGAATGGATAAGTAGACTGTGATACATCCACACAATGGAATATTATTCAGTAATAAAAAGAAATGTGCTATCAAGTCACAAAAAGACATGGAGGAAACTTAAATGCAAATCACTAACTGAAAGAAGCCAATCTGAAGAGGATACATACTATATGATTCCAACTATATGACATTCTGGAAAAGGCAAAACTGTAGAGACAGTAAAAAATCAGGGGTTGGGTGGGGGAAGGAGGAGGAAGTATGACTAAGAAGACTACACTGGATTTTTAGGGCAGTGAAACTATTTTGTATAATGCTATAATGATGGACACATGTTATTATACGCATTTGTCAAAACCCACAGAATTGTACAACACAGAGTGAACTCAGGTAAACTATGGACTTCAGTTAATAATCCATCCCATACTGGTTCATCACTTGTTACAGATGTGTCACAACAATGCAAGATGTTACAATACGAGAAACTGTGTGTGTGGAGGAAGAGAGGTTATATGGGAAGTCTCTCTACTTTCTACTCAATTGTTCTGCAAACCTAAAACTGCTTTAAAAAATAGTCTATTAACTTTTAAGGCATTTTTTGTTTTGTTTCCCCCCATCCTTTATCTTCTTTGAGATCCTGATCTTGCCCAGCAGGTTGGGCCATCCATGATATTTTTCAGGAAAGCATCCCCCAGAGATGGCAAGGATTACTCTCTTCTACAATAGCAAGGATCGTGAGCCTGGTCTTCTAGTCCATTATATAACATTCCTAACAAGGGTTGAGGCAACACCCTATCATCAAAAACATTACTATTTTTGCAGTCGAACAGAAGAGTATTCACACTATGAAGTAAGTAAGACTACAAATAGCCTCGCATCAATTCAGGTCAGATTTTTCCACTAAGTGAATTTTATACAAACATACAAAAGAACTTCTAGTTTTCATTTTTCACTTTGAAATCATGGATAAGGAACTACAGACCTGTAGCATGCTATGATACACCTTATAGGACAAAGCCTCCTCATTCTTTCTTTTTTAAATAAGCTATCTCATCACCTTGCTCTTCTGGATGATCTTCTGATTCAGGAACATAACATGCATATATTTTATACCTCTTAACTCTTAATAACTTTAAAGTTTTTCCCTCTAGGTCTGTGTTTTAATACATTTTCTTAGAATAACTTTTGTCAATATCGCAGTTGTAACTGAGGTATTTTGGCATCGTATTTGTAACTGCATATTAGAGCCACAGTCATTAATATCTATGCTTGGTGTGTAGTGATCTTAATTCCCATTTACTTTAAACATTCTATTGATTCTCTTATGGCTGTCTAATTAGAAATCATATTACCTGAGAACTGTCTTTTCCTTTCCAATGGTTTTTTTCCTCTTATTTAGTTTCTTTTAATATTTCACTGACTTTCCTGGTTTTGATACTATACCGTAGTTATGTAAGATGTTACCCATTGGGGGAACCTCCCTGCACATTTTTAAAAAAAACTTTGTTAATCTATAATTATTTAAAAATTAAAATAGGGACTTCCCTGGTGGTGCAGTCGTTAAGAATTCGCCTGCATATGCAGGGGACATGGGTTCAATCCCTGGTTCGGGAAGACCCTACATGCCACGGAGCAACTAAGCCCACTCGCTGCAACTACTGAAGTCTGCATGCTCTAGGGCCTGCATGCCACAACTACGGAGCCCATGTGCTGCAACAACTGAAGCCCACGCGCCTAGAGCCTGAGCTCCGCAACAAGAGAAGCCACTGCAATGAGAAACCCGTGCACCTCAATGAAGAGTAGCCCTCACTCGCCACAACTAGAGAAAGCCCACGTGCAGCAATGAAGACCCAACACAGCCAAAAAAAAAATTTTTTTTAATTAAAAATAAAATTAAAATAACTTTTCATTAACTAAAAAACTCTCAGTGTTAAACAGTGGCCAAGGTAGATATCCTTTACCTCTGATTTTTAACAAAGGGTGGTTCTAGTTTCCTCATTCCCCATCTCGTTTCCTAAACAGGCTGCCATTTACTGAAATCTACATTACTGGCCCTAACTAAGTTTTTGGTTTTTTGTTTATTCATTTTTTAAAAATCAGACTGAATATTATTCTACTGAATACTGACTGTTTTATTGACTGATCTGCTAAAATAGGATCAAATTATTTTCTTAATAACTTTACTAATATTTACCAATAACTGACTCTCCTTAAGTTCCTAGGATAAACCTTACTTGGTTGTAGAAGTTAATTTGTTTAACACGCTGCTGAATTCATTTTTACTAGCATTCTCCTTAACACTTTTGCACATATATTCGTAAGTAAAGATTGGTTTATAGCTTTTTCATGTGTGTGCTGTCTGGTATAAGTTACTAGAGATAAGGTAAGATTCATAAAATAAACCAGTTTACTTTCTGACTTTTTCCTATGTTCTCTCTCTTTTTTTAAAAAAATATTTATTTGGCTGTGCTGGGTCTTAGTTGCAGCACGCGGGATCTTCATCGCAGCATGCAGGCTCTTAGTTGTGGCATGTGGGATCTAATTCCCGGGATTGAACCTGGGCCCCCTGCATTGGGAGTGCGGAGTCTTAACCACTGGACCACCAGGGAAGTCCCTTTTTCCTATGTTCTGAACCAGGTGAGAAAGCATGAGAATTATTTCCTTGAAAGCTTAAAAATTTCAAGCAGAATAGATAACATGAAAGGAAAACTTCAATCTCAGAGACAGGGCTGTTAAGGCTCTTCTTGTCTCCCTTCAGTCCATGCCTCTTCTTGTCTCCCTTCAGTCCACAGAATGTAATATTTTCTTCTAGTATGTTTTTATTTACTGCTTCTACTCTGTTCAATTTTCTCCACTAGGAATACCGCTAATCATTTTTAGGTTGTATCTTTGTTCCTGGACTTCCATATTTACCACTGTATTTCTCATTATTTTCCTCTTTCTGTTGTTTTCTTCTGCATTTTAAGAGTTTTTTACTTTTTACTCTCCACCACTAACTCGATTTTCTACAACATAAAGTATTTTTCATCTACATGCTGAAATCCAAACTCAGTCAGCAATGTTCCCCTCTGCTTTCCTTAAAAGTTAAATGGCCTTTAACCAAGTAGCTGTTGGCGAGTTAGGGCAGGGGGCAACTTGTGCAATAAACAACTTCTTGCCTGGCAATCTTCAGTTGTGCTTTTCAAAACAAACAGGCCTTAGTACAAACTCTAAATCTACATTCAGGGAAGCCATTTCACATTTTTGAGGCCCTGTTTCCACATCTGTGAAATAGAGATACCATTACTTTCCTTGTAAAACTGTTTTAATGGAATTAAGAATAATGACATTGTTTACCTTACAGGCTGGTTGACTTTGTACTACGTACTACATGAAGCACCTGACACGATCACAATGAGATGGATACCCTTATCACCCCTATTTATCTATTTATTTACTTATTTTTGGCTGCATTGGGTCTTTGTTGCTGTGCACGGGCTTTCTCTAGTTGCAGCGAGTGGGGGCTACTCTTTGTTGCGGTGCGCGGGCTTCTCATTGCAGTGGCTTCTCTTGTTGTGGAGCACGGGCTCTAGGTGCACGGGCTTCAGTAGCTGTGGCTGGCAGGCTCAGTAGTTGCAGTGCACGAGCTCTAGAACGCAGGCTCAGTAGTCGTGGCGCAAGGGCTTAGTTGCTCTGTGGTATGTGGGATCCTCCCAGACCAGGGCTCGAACCCGTGTCCCCTGCATTGGCAGGAGGATTCTTAACCACTGCAACACCAGGGAAGCCCACCCCTATTTTATAGATGAGGAACTAAGACTCAGAAAAGTTGGGCAACTTGCCCAAGATCACATAGCTGGCAAGTAGTGATGCCAGGACATAAACCTGGACAGTCTGATCTCAGGAACTGCACAACATAAGAAGTGCTTATACTTGTTCCTTTTTAAAAGTGGCATAGAAGAGCAGAGTAAATTGTAGCCCATATTTCAGTAATAAAGTGTACTGGGGAAGAGTTTTAACATTCTTTTTTCTAATTATCTATAGATTTCATTAATATGTGTGATATGAGTCCTACATTACCTAGGAAAATTCAGAGGCGCATATATTATTATATTATAAGCAGTCCCCTCAGACAGAACTCTAAATATATTCATGGGAAAACTGTCTTGGAGCTCATATTATAACCTACAGCATCATGGAATTTCATTTCCTTGTATGAAGGGTAAGGTTTTAAATAGTTTGTTTTTTAAAATTCCTTCTATCTTCATAAAAATGCTTTAGCTATCAGCAGCTGAATGTTAACATATGAATATATTTACTCATAAAAGTTTACAGAAATTACCTTCAACGCTTCTAAGGACAAAAATCCAAAGTGTGAAAGGAAAAGGCGTGCTGTTTGGAATTCCTGGGCAGGAGGTGGGGGCTTACAATCTGTTATCGGATCAGGAAAACTTCTCTTCTGCAATTCCTCCTCACTTTGTTGTTCAAGGTGTATTTCATAAGCAATCTGCTGGGCCATGCCATTCCTTAATTTTTCATGTCTCTCTTCTAACTGAAATAAACCGAACATTTCATTTTTTTGGAATTATCATAAAAGTAATAGAATTAATCAAGTTTTAAATGAAAATAAAGCTACAAGCAACAAAATAAATGAAGATAATTTTTAGTGATCAACACTGAGTTTCAATTCAGTACAACCAAGAGCATACAATCAAGCAAATACATTACAAGGTTAAAACAAATACCCAAAACATGTCCCTACAGCCTCAAAAATTGCTCCTTCATCTCCTTGCTGTAAGTGAAACCACTCTGTCTCTGCTTCCCTTCACATCGGCAAGAAAGGGGGCAGAGTTGTTGCTCTCTGCCAGATCCCTGTCCATCTTCATCCTGCAGTGATCCCCTCATGTTTTGAAGTCCATAACTATAGCATTAGTTGCTATAGTCTTGGAGTTATTACCTCTGCTTCCCTTCTGATCCATCCTATTTAAAATTCCATCCTCTTTGGTGAACAGCCTGGCTTATATTCCTACAACCTCCTCAACCTTCACAACTCTTGCCATCCATGACACACTTTGTACCTCAGATGTGCTGTACTTTCAAGAGCTACAATCCTGAAATTCCTTTCCTACAGCTCACCCAAACTCCTACTCCCCCTTTACTATCACTGAGAGGCAAACAACCCCTCCCCGTATTTCCCCAAGCCATTAGCATCCTTCTGGCTTCATCTACCTCCCAACCAAAACTAAATCCCCAAATCTGACATCTTATACCCTCTTCTAAGCATATAACATGGCTGTGTTGTTCCTTATTCTTCCTTATTCACCCAGCCAATCTCCACACCATTCAAATTTTTTACTTATGCCTCTGGATACCAAGGACTTTTTTTTTTTTTTTGCGGTATGCGGGCCTCTCACTGCTGTGGCCTCTCCCGCTGCGGAGCGCAGGCTCCGGACGCGCAGGCTCAGCCTCTCCGCGGCATGTGGGATCTTCCCGGACCGGGGCATGGACCCGTGTCCCCTGCATCGGCAGGCAGACTCTCAACCACTGCGCCACCAGGGAAGCCCTGGATACCAAGGACTTTTGGAGAAAGTCAGCAGAGTGCATTAAGTAACTTCACTACAGATCATGCTATTTAAACCTAGCTGGGCTGCCTGGCAATTTTAAGAATCATCTTTGCTTCCCTATTTCATTGCTAAGAACTAAGATTAAAATTTATATAAGCTGCTTTAATTTTCCTCCTTTCCATCTCTAAATGTCTCTGAACCTTCACTGACCCTCTCCTCTCCTGTCTTACCAGAAGTGTCCCTTTTCTAAACTCAATCACAGGTTCTTGACCCTACTGCCTCCAGGGCTTTACTCTGTTACTCATCATTTCCCCAGCCCAACTTACAGTGTTGGCAGGTGCAGACCCTTTTCCACTGGCTCCTTCCACCTCTAATTCTTCTTGAATTAAAAAAAAAGAAAGAAAAAGAAAAACCAGCCTTGCGTTTCCTTAGCTAAGGCTATTTCCTCACACTCTTTTTCACTCTGTACCCTTCCCTTTACTGTTAACAGTAACAGTGTAGTTTATATTCACTGCCTTTTCCTCTTTAACCATTCATTCCCCAGACCCTTACACTTTAATACTCCTTTGAACTTGCTCTCAAAGGTCACCAACATTTCATGACAAAATCCAGGGGCCTCTTCTTAGTGCTCCTTCTCCTTGATCTCTCTAGCATTGGAAACTGCAGGCAGCCTCCATTCCTAACCTTATATTCTCTCATGCCCTGACATACCTGTCTTCCATTTCTTAAAATTCTTCTCTCTTGACCTAAGTGACCAATTACTTAATCTATTTAAGTATCTAAATTAATCTAAACCCAAATAAATTTCTCCCATTTTCCCAAACCTGTCCTCTTCCTAATGTCTATATTTCTATAAATAGCACTGTTATCTTTGTCACTCAAGCCTGAAATCTAAAGTTCTTTGGCTCTTTTCCTTCCCTCATCAATCCAAGACTGTCTGGATCTACCTCTACAAGACATGCCATATATTTAAACTTCCACTATCAATGAGGTAGTCCTTCCCATCCCCTGCCTAGATTGTCATAACTGTCTCTGAATTGGGCTCCCTTCTCCAAATATCCTCCACTAGGGTCTGATCATATCAGAACACTACTGAAACCACAGACCAGCTCAGGCAGCCCAGTGCCACCTCTCTATAAGATATGTCCAGTTTCTTTCAATCAGCCACAATCTATATTTGTCTTACTACATGCTAATCTCCTGGATGACAAATACCCAGGTCATCTTATGAATCACCCCCAGGAATACCAAAGAAAGGCAGTGTCTTGACCACAGAAGTTGCTGAAGAATGTTAATAGTCATTCTCTTAACAACAGCTGATAATAATTTATCTTACTTCTTCAGTAACAATTTCATGCAAATCTGGAATGCTCAGATCTGCTTTCACAAAAGGAATCTTGTCCACCTCTTCAGGAAATGGTCGATGTTTCACAGTATATTTAAATCCAACATCATTTTTAGGAACTGGACGAGGTTCAGGCACAAAAAGCTGTTAAAATAAAACAAATAACATTATGTTTATTACATGTGGGTGCCAGCTGAAATGACATGTATTTCCCTGGTCTCTTAGAAGCCTGTGTTTCCCTAGGATTGCATAACACAGAAATTCAGTAAGAATCTGCAAATACTACTGCTAATGGTAAAGGTACCAAGGTACTCTTTTATTTTTATAAAAATGTTCATCAACTTATGACAGATTTTTGTGCCTGATAAATGGGTTACGGACCTCCACTGCACCAGGCCTGAATCTTCCATATTCAGTGGTAAGCCAATAGGTAAGGCATTTCAGAGCTTAAGGCTCAAACTTCCTTCTTCCCTAAGGGCTCTCAAATCATTCCATATAATAAAGTACAAGTTTACATCCACTGGGCATCTCTAGACAGTGAGTTCAATAATTAGAACCTTAGCATGGCTTAAGTGAAAAGATATGGCACCGAATCTAGGTCTTCAAGGCGCCAAATCCCTGCTTTAATATATATTAGCTGTGTGACTTCCGTTTTCACACCTGAAAAATGGAAATAATCCACCACAAGACTGTCATAAGGATTAAACAAAAAAATATATGGCACATATTAAACTACTGAACAGTTTTAGTGCCTTTCCTGATCTCCTTCTTCCTCAGTCTTTAATGGCATTCAGTGGCTTATACAGTGCTGCTGACAGAATGTGACTGGCGTGACGCCACCAGGAGCAAATAGGGGTGTGCTCCTCACAGCAAACACATCTCATCTAACAGAGACATATGGAATGTTCAATTGTTTTAGGCATTTGCTCCAATTCTGTGAGCGTCTCTCTTAAATGCTGGTAAAATTTTATTATGTTTTAAAGAATTTTTAGTAACATAAGTAAAAGCTTACAGTGTGATAAGTGAAAAGAGCAGTATATACAAAAATGACTAAAATTCTATTTAAGTGTTATGTACAGAAAGGAACAAAAAGATTGGAAGGAAACCCACTAAAATATTAACAGTGGCTATCTACTTCTGGAGAGTAAAAGTACAGGTGATTTAAAAATTTCTTCTTTATTATCTGAATTTTCCAACTTTCTCCCGTAAGCAAATTTTATTCACATGATTACAACTGTTATAAAGAAAATAAACTGTGCCACCCCAAAGAAAGATTTCATTAAATTTTACAGCACATTAAAAAATTATAGAGCATATTACCAATTATACAGTTATATGAAACAGTCTGAAACTAAGTACTGTTGCCAGAGACATCAAGGCTCTGGCAAATTTTTTTCATAATGGCATGTACCTAAATTTTATTATTTTAAACACTGCATGGAAAAAATTCGGTCCACTGTTCAGAACAGTAGTTCTTAATCATAAGTGGATGTCAGAGTCACTCGGAAAGTTTTCTGAAAATACACCTGCCTTGAAGACGTCTTTAAAGAGTATTTCAGTGGACCTGGAATTCTAGGCTCCTAAGATGATTCTGATGTGAACTCACGGACTGAGAATCTGGCTAGGATCAAAAATATTTATCTGTGATTTTTGTTGTAATATTATTTAACCTTTAAATCACAACACACACAAACACATGCACACACACACTCACTCCTAGTCACTTCCCTGTAACTTCTGATGGATACCTTCTGATTTGCTTTTGCTCCTCTGGGTAAAAGGCAAAGTTGTTGTGCCCAAGCAAGTCTTCCAGACATTCCCCGGACCAGCACAGTGACAGAGGGGAAAAAATCATCTAGAATAAAATGTTGGTGGAAAAGTTTTTATTTCTGACAACATATAAAATACACCTATTGTCAATTTTAGAGCCTCTAATAATCAAAGCCCTAGCATAGTGCTTCCCTAACTTTTATCCTTTGTGAACCATCTCTGTGGATTCTGCCATATTCAAGTACCACTATTACTATTTAAATTTAAACTTAAAATTTTTGAAGGAAATGATATATTTCTACCTTAAAAGGAAAATCATGAATTTTGGTGTGCTAATTATATATTTTTAAAACACATGTTTAAAAATACATAAAATAATGTTCACCGATGTATCAACCAACATCATCTCACATACCTCCAGCAATACACATACACATTTTTGGGTAACACTATCCTAGCAAATACTCTTAACTTTCAGTGTTGGGAATGACCTAAATGCAGAAGACAGGCTGGGTGCTTGCGGTGCTGATGTTACATTCACCCATGCCTTTGTGCACCACAGCCCACCACAGGCAGGCACTGTTTCATCCCAACACAAGTTCAGGGGCAGGAAGAAGGGAGGTAAAGAACTCAGGATGGACTGCCTGAGTACCCAGATCCTTCTTCCTATTCCCTCCCTTCTTTTGTCTCTGGTGTAGGAGTCAAACTTGTTCAAACTTCTCTCTCTTACTTCTATTATTAACTATTACAATGAACCATTAAAATATCCTTGTACTTCTATAAAATCCCAATTGTTTATATTTTTGGTAGAATTCCAATGCAATGAAATTGCTTAGAATGAGAGTAATGGAGTCCTAAAAAATCTGGAAAAGGGTTGACATCTACCCCTCAGGCCAGGAAACCTGGAGAGGATACTGGGATTTTATAGACTCTTTAGCAGGTGGCTCGGGAGTGGGAAACTGGAGGAATCATGAATAATTGGCACAAACCAGGGAAGAAAGTCAAGCAACACCCAGGTCTAAGGTAGAGAAGGATGAGGTGCCTTAAGAAGGAAAGACTTGGGACCAGTGCTTCTGGAGTTGGGCAACGATTAAAGGCCCCATCCACTTCATATTAAAGTCACTGTATCTTACCACAAGAGGAAGGAAAGCTGTGATGGTATTCACTCGTCCCTGAACTACTGGGAAACGTCTCATTTCATTTTATGGATTTATGAGATCCTACCTATATATACTCAACAGAATTTGCATGGGACTCTAAGATCCTTTTCACGTTTGCAAAAGTAAGAAGGTAAGTCTTTAATCACTGAGGAAATCCTATCACTGTGGGGCAACAATAACAAAGAGACAGTATGAGGTTCAGAAAATTTGGACTCTACTCCTGGTCATACCATACACTTCTCAAGTAACCCTGGACAAGTCACATACCCTCTCTGAGCCCCAGTTTCTTAACCTGTAAATGAGGGAATTGCACGCTAGGTGATTCCCTGTATGCCCAACTTTTCTGTAACCTTCACTTTCCTTTACCTTCCCAGCAATAAGGGTCTCTCTAAGAACATGCTTCCTTTACATACTGGCTGATTCCAATTACCATCAGAAAAAAATGTGCTCTGAGCAGTCTGCGTTGCAGTGGTAATCACACACCTTGAGATGGTTTATAATTGGGGGAAAGAGGGGAAGAAAACAGTGCATGTTATGTCAATGGAAAATCACTGAAGAATTTTCAGGAGGGCACTGGCATGGTCAGATCTGCATTTGAGGATGAATGCAATGGTGGCAGCAAGTAGGATGGAGGTAACGGTAACAAATTTTGGAACTGGAAGGAGGAAGAATCAGATCAGGTAGGAAGCAATAATCCAGATAAGAAATAATAAAGTCCTGCATTTGGCTGTACTGGGAGGAATGCAGAGAAAAGAAGATTCCAAAGTCACTAGCGGGGTAGAAACTTGGAAACCAACTACATAAGGGAGTAACAGGAAGGAGAAGGCAAAGATGACTCCTCCAATTCCCAGCCTGTTTGGGTGGCACCAATAACTGAAAAAGAACAATGTGGAGTGAAGGGCGGGAAAGGAGAGGGGCAGGATCCAAAGTTCAAGAAGGACGAAAGAGTAATAATGATTTTTATACACAGTAAACAACAGAAATATCCCACTGAACTTTTTATAAAATTATGGAGCTCTTTTCTAATAGATATAAAGGGCCTCTAAAAGATTCTATTTAATATGTATATTGCATTTTCTGACCCTCTATTTTTTAGCTGCTATTATCTCATCAGCTAGAAGGCTTTCTGACAAATGCAAAATTACTTAGAATTTGCAGTCTTTCCTTCCCCGATCCTGAAACAGCTTGCTAATACTGATGAACATGTTGATTTAGCAATGGAAAAAGCCCAAAGTGCTGAAACTTACTCTGTTCATTTCCAAGAGGTTGCTCCAGCATTGCCAGGATGACACTGTTATCCAAGACAAAGTACCGGAAACTATGCTTGTTTATGGTTGGCAGTCTGGAGTATTTAATCAAAGTGGTCTCATTCACCAGACTACAAGGAGAGGCAGGACCACTGGGTGAAGGAAATGCGCCAAGCAACTGCATAATACTATGGAGAATGCAAAAGATAACAGTTAATCCCCAAAGGGAAATCTTAAATTCACCTCATGCATCAATCTGTCCTTCTGTTCTTTTGGATTTATCTGGCCACAGCCACGCTTCCTCTTTGAGAGTCAGATTTACTCCCTGTGGCAGATGCTGTGATGTGCTGTCCAGATTTCCCTCTCCAAGACTGAAAGACCCAGTCCCCCAGATGCAGGGAGATGGTGGCCATAGCTTTCAGCTGAGTCCTGGAGAGGCCAATGAGAACCACTTCACTCAAGATCACAGCTTCCTCCTGGGGCAGTTCTCGTCCAATGAACTGTTAATGCAGGGGTATAAAGTCCCAGCCCCCCGGCCCCAACATGAGAGAATCCTGAAGGGCCAGCCCAGCTCCAGAGCTCTTTGTTGCAAATGCATCACAGTTTATGTCTTCCCTCTGCTCAATCCTACTTCCTTCATTCCCTCATAAGGGTTGATCCTGAGAGCACTTTCCAATAAACTTCCTGCAAGCAAATTTCTCTCTCTTGAAGTTTGCTACCCAGGGAATCTGACTAATCATACTTCCAAATCATGAAGCTCCTAAAGATATATTTTAAAAAATGTGTGTGCTCCAGGTTTCAGGATAATGCTAAAGCATTCTAGACCTAGAAAAGGATCCAAAGATCAGCCAAGACCCCTCAATTTTTCAGACGGGGAAACTCAGGCTCAGAAGAGATAAGTGATCATCAAGAGACCAGAAACCAGGGCCTACTGCCTTCTCACTGTGTGGTCATGAATAGATATCGTCATTTTACAGATAAGGAACTTGATGCACTAGTAGTTAACATCTCACAGAACCACTGTAATTATTAAATGAGAATATATACGAAAAAATGCTTTATAAACTGGAATTCAACTGATCAAGTCTTACCATTCTGAAATGTTTATATCCACAGAGATTTCTGCATACCTTCAATGCATAATAGTAATAACTTACATATACCACTTACCATGTGCCAGGCGCTGGGTCTAAGCACTTTACACATTTTATTTAGTTATCATAACAACCCTATGAGATAGCTACCATTATTATTCCCATTTTATAATTAAGAAACTGAAACACAGCAAGAATCTTCTTAAGAAAACTTAAAGATTTTACCTTGTGGTCCTAATATCACCTGATCCTTCATACGTAACTCATTTGAAAACTAGTATTCCCCAACACCATTGCAATCCTCTCCCTTTCTCTTTCATTCTAATGCTTGAACCCAAATCTCTCTGATAATAGAAGGCAACACTGCTCAACAGATACTTTCCTTCCATTTTCTCTCCTCCTAGGAGGAGGACTATCTAAGAATTTCAAGGACCAGGAGAACTTCATGATGAGTTCAGGCCTAAGAATTTATGAAAAACCAAGAGACAAGCAATGGGAAAATGTGGGTTTTCTAACATGGGACAGAGATGGTTGTCACAAAGCATATGGACCATGTGAGCTTATGTTCCATGCAAGATTCTAAGACATTATCAAATAGGTTGCTGGCAAGGGTACAGGTCACACCAGCCTAACCACATTTTCTCTTCTTGATGATTACTAGACTGGAAAGGCAGAGAAATATCTCTGAAATCAAGACATGCAAGGATTTGGCAGTGTATCATTATAAACTTACAGACAAGATTTAAAAACCTCTGTGAACCTGAAGGGAAACCTCTTATGTGCTTTGTGAGTCTTTCTCTGTTCTATATATATATATATATATATATATATATATATACTTTAAAGAACTAACCATTTATTTATTTTTTTGGCCACGCTGTGCAGCACGCGGGATCTTCCCCGACCGACCAGGGATAGAACCTGTGCCCCCTGCAATGGAAGCGGAGTCTTAACCACTGGACCACCAGGGAAGACCCTGTTCAATATTTTTATCAGTATCTTTTTTTTTTTTTTTTTTTTGCAGTACGCAGGCCTCTCACTGTTGTGGCCTCTCCCGTTGCGGAGCACAGGCTCCGGACGCGCAGGCTCAGCGGCCATGGCTCACGGGCCTAGCCGCTCCGCGGCATGTGGGATCTTCCCAGACGGGGGCACAAACCCGTGTCCCCTGCATCGGCAGGCGGACTCTCAACCACTGCGCCACCAGGGAAACCCCTATCAGTATCTTTGATTAGGACACACAGGGCAGGCTCATTAAATCTGCAGTTGGGGACTTCCTTGGTGGTGCAGTGGCTAAGAATCCGCATGCCAATGCAGGGGACATGGGTTCGAGCCCTGGTCCAGGAAGATCCCACATGCCGCGGAGCAACTAAGCCCGTGCGCCACAACTACTGAGCCTGTGCTCTAGAGCACACGAGCCACAACTACTGAGCCCGCTGGCCTAGAGCCCGTGCTCTGCAACAAGAGAAGCCACCGCAATGAGAAGCCTGCGCACCACAATGAAGAGTAGCCCCCGCTCGCTGCAACTGAAAGAAAGCCTGCACACAGTAACAAAGACCGAACACAGCCAAAAATAAATAATAAATAAATTTTAAAATAATAAATAAATAAAATAAATCTGCAGTTGACCAAAAGTTGAGCTGCAGAGTTAATATATCAGAGTAAGAATTGGGATCCAAAAGAATCTTAAAAAATTAACAATAATGAGGTAAATCTTACATAAAGAAATTTCAAGTTTAAATGTAAAATTCTGTACATTACATCCAAATACCCCCCCAAAAAAGTAAGTACAGGATGAGAAAGACAAAAGGTAAATGCGTTAAAAAAAAGCCTCTAAGATTTTAGTTAACTTAGTACAAATCACCAGGTTCTCAAAAACCCAATGCAGTCTCTAAGTACACTTTAATGAAAATATAATATTCTACAATTTAAAGGTCATTGACCTTTAAAGAGGTACACAGACAAACCTGCGCCATTGAAAGGAAAAAAGACGAGGATAGTAAAGGTACTCTAAATCTCTGTCATATGAAAAACAGTTGAAGGTACTGGCAGAAATGAATTAGAAAGAACATGAGCACTGTCTTCAGACACCACCACTCCTCAGAAAAAAGCGTTTTATTATTAAAAGTCTGAATCAGAAACAATGGGTAGAAGTTAAAGTGGGAGAGATTTCAGCTCAGTGTAAACATCAAGTTTTTAACAATTAAAATGAAATGGGCAAACTTGGGGGTTAAAGTATCCGAAAATTAGAGGCCAAATAACTTGGTAAATAAGTCTTAAAGGTGACTAAGCAGAGGGGCCGCTAAAATGTCTTCCAAGAGTCCTAACGTATATTATACAACAAGGGGAAAAACACCAACCAGCTGATCTGCATTCCGTAACTATCTCCTGTGTGCTCAGCACTGTGAGGGATGTGAAGAAGGAAATGTGGCCTTTACCCAGGTTGGGGAGGTAACGCTAGCATGTTATCAAATATAACCAGGTGTGATCATGACACTGTAGAATTCATGCAGTGTGGTAAGGTCAGAGTAATTGAGCACAGAGGTGTGGAAAAGAAGCAGAATGACCAAAGAAGGTCCATGGAAGTAGTGGATATGATATGAGCACCGAACAATGGAGGATGTGGCCAAGAGGAGAAGAGGGAAGTCCTGAAACCCAGGGGAAGTATACAGACAGGTATGAACATGTACACTTCACGGCCACAAGTGGCCTGCCAGCTGTGGCAGAAGGGATGTGCTGGGAAAGATCAGACAGTTTGAGTGGGGACTCAAGGAGGGCCTTGAAAACGAGACCAAAAATTTCACACCATATGGCAGTAAACAGCAATCTATTCAGTTTTCAATCACTCAAGCAGCAGAATAAGCACAGTACCTAAGATGATGAGTTCAGCAACAGAATGCAAAAAAGTGTGAGAGACTGAAAACAGGGAAATCAGGCAAGAAGTGATAAGGGCCTGGACTGGGAATGCTATCTGAGGTCAGAACAAATGGAGGAAATACTTTCAAAGGTAAAGTCTATTGGACTCAGTCACTGGCTTCATATGGGGAATAACAGATAAAGCAGAGATAAATCAGAAAATGAGTCAAAGTTTTGTGTTTGCATAACTGGAAAACAGCAATGATACTGACATAAAGCTGTAATTGTGAGGGAACAGAGAGAATGTGATTTGGATATGTTTCATGATGACTCTTCAGGGCCCTCTTCAAGACTTAAAACTAAAGATGCTTTTTGTAGAGTTGCCAGCAGAGATAAGACAAATGAGCCACCTCGATAACTACTGGCTAGTTCTGGAAGCATCCCAGGACTCTCTACTTATTCTGAGCTCATATCCAATCCTCACTGCCAATCATATTCTCAATGGAATGTTCCATCCAGCCTAGGATGGAGCAAACTTATTTTTATATAATGCAGAGTCCCAGTGAGAAATGTCCTTCCCCCTTTCTCCATATCCCTTACTCTTCAAGGTACACACATCAAGTCTTAGTTTTTTAATAATGCTTTTAAGTCCACCCCAGCCCACACAGGTCTTCTCTCTGGACTTTTATTATTTCTAGTACTCAATCGCATTTTTCTAATTTTCTAGCTATTAGCCAAACCCCCACAAAGTCAATGAAAGCCCATCATTAGCATAGTGAGCAGGACTGAACTAAAGCAAGTGCGCTTCTAAAACTTTACTGAATGACCTAAGCCCATGAGGAACTGAAATAAACCCAACTTTATTGTGCACACTTTAGTGTGAAGCTTTCAACAGGTCACAGAACTCATAAAAGATCCTGGGATCTTGGTAAGGGCTGATTTACATACAAATCTACAAGCTGTCTTACCTACCACTTTACTAAGAAGACCAAGATGAGCCAACCCAGACTGACTTGACATTCCTCCTTCCTGTTTTTATGTTGTTCTGGGGTCTCATCTACATTTACCCTTTCATAAGTCTCATCTTTCCATCTGTACCAATTCCACCTAATCTTCTCCACCTACCTCTTCCTTTCAGTTGATAAACTGCCTTTCTTCCCTCTTTCTACTCTGCTCACTAACTGGCCAAACACACTATTTCAATTCTCTCTAATACTTTTTCAAGATACCAACCTGTCTCTGTCCCTTCACAACCAAATTGCTTGACATAGGAGTCTTCTCTTGCTGCCTAACCACCCTGCAATCTGACTTATAGCTCAAACTTTATCCATTCTCTAAGAGTCAGGTCCATGTCCTTTTCCTTAGAAATCTTATTTTGATTTCCCCGAATCTGGAAGTATTCATTTCCTCCTTCCAACACCCCAGCATTTTATTTGTACCTCGTCTCTTGGAGCATTTAATCTAACTAGCATTATAGATATTTGTGTTCACATCTTATCTTCCCTACTGGACAAGAAGCTCTTTGAGGGCGATAACTGAATCTGATTTATCTTTACATCCTATTACCAGTTCATAAGAGGAAGTTTATAAATCTCGCTGAATGAACCTATAACATGTAATATAAATGGTATAGCAGAGAATACAAACCACTGAGCTGGCAAGTAGGAGACCTAATGATGTGACCCAGACATACCCTGTCTCTGGACTCAGCCATCAAAATGAGGGGGTGGGTAAGGCTCTCCAAGATCCTTTCCAGCTCTAAAACGATATGACTTGAATTAACTGACAAGCAGCATAGAAAAACAAGGACCCAAACTCTCAGCCCCAAGTTCCTGGTTTCCCTTGGTCCAAAAAACAAGACATTTTCTTTTCCATTTTATTTCTGGAGAAACAGTATCCTAAATGGGGTTGTGTCACTTAATGCTGAACAACTGGGGAGGAGATGAAACAACACAGGATCACATCTAACCCCATCTAACTCTTAGGCACAATCCCTGTGCAGTCACTTTCATACCATGTTAGGGTGGCTTCAGCAGCATCCTTCACCCTCATAGATGCAGGGTTTGGCTCCTTATCTCCTTTGTACTTGACCTCTTGCTCACTGTTCTTGGACTTGCTTCCTGAAATACCCAGTTCCACAATCTCTAGCACTTCCTTAAGACAGTCCTAGAAAAAGGAAAAGCAGATTAGCTTTTGTAATACACCTATCTTATGAAACGACAAGGAAATACATGAAAGTGTCAATATGGATGTGTTTTGGTGGTGGGACTCTAATTTCTCATTTTCTTGAATAGGTATATATTAACTTCAAAATAATTTAATAAAATAAACTTGTCCCCCCCCCCAATTTTTCTTTAAAGAACTAAATTTGAGTGTTAAGAGATTTAGATAATAAGTAATGATAAATTCAATTCAATTTTTTCAGTCACAATTCTTGTAAAATTACCATGGACTGTAAATCGTGAAAGGCTGAGTGAAAGAGATGTAACAGTAATTCAGTTAAACCTAGATAGTGTAAAATATGTTACATTATCCAAAGGGAAGCTCATAGGTTATTGACATTTTAAAGCAATTTCTGGTATGATAACTTTACAAGTCATCATGAAAATGACTAAGAGTTAATCAACAGTATTATTTTTTAAAAACTATATAAAGCTCTCTATAATTTTCCAATAAACCTGGTATCTCTTCTTTTATTTACACTGTGAATTCTTTGTAACTGTCTGCCTTCCCATAAGAAAAGTATTACATGGAACAATGGTAGAGAAAGCAGCCTAGATATCTGTGTCTACTTGAAAAGAAAGAAACGTGTGTGAAATGAAATTTTTAGATACAAGCAACCTTTATGAACAAGCAGTGCTCTAGGTTTGCAGCCTGGCTATCAACTGCCCTTCTTGGTTTGATGACAGGTGACCAAAGTACCTACTGGCCATCTCTTGACAGTTCACAGATAAATTATTCAAAGGCCCATCTCTGAAAAGAACTTCTCTATGGGTTAATTTGCAACCAAATACATTTGACCCTTGAACAACATGGGGGTTAGAGGCGTTGACCCTCAGTTCAGTCGAAAATCCACATGTATAGTCAGCCATATCCATATATGCGGTTCCTCCTTATCCACAGTTCCACATTCACGGGTTCAACCAATCAGGAATCATGTAATAGTGTAGTATTTACTATTTTAAAAATTTGCATATAAGTAGACTCACACAGTTCAACCCCATATTGTTCAAGGGTCAACTGTAATAAGTACGATGACAGTTTTTGAATTATGCTCACTAGGACAAGTGTTTTCCTGAAATATAACAAGTATATTCAGTTTAAAGTATGCAATGTTGTATTTAAATTTAGATATTCTCTTTCAAAAGATATTTTCCCAACATACATTTTTGTTTCTATTTACTGGTTTAAGATCTAGTAGACTAACCTTTTCATCAAGCATATCAGGGTGCTCTGTCAGCCAGACACAGAGACACTGAAAAGCTGCCACTATCATGGAGTGAAGATCCCGGGAGTGAAGAGGAGCTGGCCGACTACACTGGTACACAATGTAGCTGCACACGGAACTGATGGCTCGCTTCCGGTCACCTGAGTCAACCATCACCTTCACCTGAGCGTATTCGTACGGTGAACACAGTTAGCCAGGAACCACTGTACCAATGTCAAATCCTCAACACTGAGGCCCAGCCTTTCTGAGAATATGACACACCACAGGAAGCCTTGCTTTTTAAAGTATTATTTATATAGAAGAACATAACATTTCAGATGTATTAACATATACTACTCTATAAAAATAGAGGGCATTTTTCAAACCCTAAAACAGTATTTCACTTTAGCATACTTTTTCATGCTCTAAAACCTAAACTCCTGGGGTGCAGCTACTCATCACTGCCACAAATCACAATAGCTGGCAATGGAACATGTGCACATTTTTTAAGCCCCCTAACCCAACCCCACAGCAATGCTCTATGGGCTACAAAGTTCTGTTCAGCTGCCCAGAGGTATAATTAACATATAGTAAACTACATATATTTAAAGTGTAAAATTTGATAAATTTTAGCCTAAGTATACACCTGTGAACTATCACAACAATCAAGACGGTGGATATATTCATCACCCCTCAAAATCTCATTCACCCTTGTAATCCTTCCTCTCACTCCTTTTTGCCCCCTCCCTAGGTTACTGCTGATTTGCTGTCACTATAGGTTAACTTGCATTTTCTAGAGTTCTATATAAATAAAATCATAGAGTACTGCACTATTTGGTGGGGGTTGGGGGGAGAGTCTGGCTTCTTTTACTCAGCACAATTATTTATCCACATTTTTGTGTGTATCAGTTGTTCATTCCTTTTTATTGCTGAGTAGTATTCCATTATATGGATTATAGCACAATTAATTTATACGGTCACCTGTTGCATGTGGATTGTTTCCAGCTTCTGAATATTACAAATAAAGCTGCTAAAAACATTCATGTACAAGTCTTTGTACACGTATATGCTCTCTTATTTTCTAGGAGTGGACTGATTGAATCATATGATAGATGCATGTTTAGTTTTTTAAGGACCTGCCAAGCTGTTTTCTAAAATGGTTGCACCATCTAACATTCCCTTCAACAGTATATGAGAGCTCTAATTCTTCTACATCATCACCAAACATTTGGTATGGTCAGTCTTTTAAATTTTAACCATCCTAAAAGGTATGGAGTGGTATCTCACTGTGATTTTAATTGCATTTCACCAATAAGTAATGATAATGAGCATCTTTTCATGTGCTTATTTGCCATCAGTATATCTTCTTTGGTAAAATATCTGTCCAATCTTTTGCCCATTTTAAAACTGGGTTGTTTGTTGTATTATTGAGGGCTTTTGCTGTCACTGTTATACTGTCTTTTTAAAAGACTGTATTAAAGGTCTTTACAAAGCAACATCCAGACTCCAGATGCAGGTGCCAAGAAGACCATGTTATGCAGTGGGGAATGGCTCGAGCATGGCAGGTAGCTCTGGCTTCCTATCCTTCTGTCCCAAGATGGAAATGATGGATAACATCTCATCCTTAGAGTCCACAATGTTCATGTGGTCAGAAAGGGGCTTCTTAGGGCCAGTCTTACCATTTGGATCCCAGGACAAGATGATCTTCACTCTGATGCCCAGCACAACACTGACACACATGGGTATCAATATAGTAGTTAACGGGGTCCACTGTGGATCATCACACCATCCAGAAACTTCATGGATTCAGCCCTCTGTCCTTGGAGTTTCCCTGACATCCATGACCCTGTAAGCCCTTGGCCCCCCTCTCCATGATGAACTGCAGCACCCCACAGCAGGCTCTCTGCAGAGCAAGCCCTCCTAGCAGTTTGTAATGCAGAGATTCTGTCTGGGCAATGGCACACAGACCTTGTGTGGCCACCTTTTCAGCACAAAGCTCTACGTAGCTCTCAGGGAATCCACACTTCTTCTGAACTACATCAGTCAATTCCTGGATTCTTCTCACCAAGAACATTCTGCTCCTGAAGGCCAAGGTAATGATTTCTGTCCTGGTTGGTATAATTCAGACCTCAATTCCAGAGCAGTCATCTTCAGCCAGCCTCTGAGTGAGGAACTCATTCAGTTTAATTCTGAAAAAGCCATCAACAACAAACGTCCTCTTCTTGGAAACTTTCACCACCATATTACTACTGCACACCACCAAAACGAAAGGCTATTACTGAGTTTTGAGCATTCTTTATATGATCTGGATACAGGTCCCTCACCACATACATACTCTGTAAAGATTTTCTCCCAATCTGTGACTTGTCATCTCATTCTCTTAACAGTACTTTTTGAAGAATGGTAGTTTTTAATTTTAATAAAGTCCAATTTAATAGTCTGTTCCTCTATGGTATAATATCTAAGAAATCTCTGTATAACCCAGATCTCTGTACAACCAATAAAGATTTTTCTCCCATTATTTCTTCTAGAAGTTTAGAGTTTTGGTTTTATATTTAGGTCTACAATCCATTTTGAGGTAATTTTTGTACATAGTACAAAGTATGATTCAAAGTTCTTTTTTTTTTTTTGATATATGAATATCTGATTGTTCCAGCACCATTTGTTGAAAAGACTATCCTTTCTCCTTTGAATTATCATGGCACCTTTGTCAAAAATCAGATGTCCATACACGTGTGGATCTATTTCTGGACTCCCTATATACTACGCTGTTGATCTAGCTGTCTAACCCTATACCAATACCAGACTGTTTTGATTACCATAGCTTTATACAGCAAGTCTTGAAATCACGCAGTGTTAGCCCTTTATAGTTCGTTAGGTCCAGAGAGCACTCCATCTAGGACTAATTATTCCTTACCACTGCAAGTGTACTGAAGGTCACAGGCAACAGTACCTTGTTCTCAAAGACAGTGTGGTCCTGCATGTCTCACAAATGGCTATTCTTACCTTCTGCATCAATACTGCTCCTCACAAAACTATGGCCATTTCATCTATCCTTGAGAATCTCTGAGGTAAAGGTAAGCTCTAAGTGGTGGTGACTTGCCTATTTTGTCTCTCATGACTTAGGTAAGTCACAGCCTCTGTTTACCTGTCCCCTCATCTGTAAAATGAGGGCTTAAATTTTATCTCAGACAATATCACCTTATGTGTGTACATCACCTTTGTGTTTACAAAGTGTTCTATATATTTCATTTCATTTCATCCCCACATCACCAGGTGTTATACAAGATATATATATATATATATATATATATATATATATATACACACACACACACATACACAAAAGATAATCCTGCCCATTTTACAGATAAGAAAACATTTAGATGTTAGTGAAGATGTGGAGAAATTGGAACCCTCCTGTATCACTGGTGGAAACGTAAAGTGATTCAGTCGCTGTGGACAACAGTTTGGCAGCTCCTCAAAAAGTTACATATAGAATTACCATATGACCCAGCAATTCCACTCCTAGGTATATACCCAAAACAATTGAAAATTGGTATTCAAATAAAAACATGTATGTCCATGTTCATAGCAGCACTATTCACAATAGCCAAAAGGTAGAAACAGCCCAAATGTGCAACAGAGGAATGGACAAATTGGTACATAAATATATAATGGAATATCATTCAACCACAAAATGGAATGAAGTTGTGACAGACTCTACAACATAAATCAACGTCAAAAACATATTAAGTGAAGGAAGCCATACATAAAAGGTCATAGGTTGTATGATTTAATTTATAAGAAATATCCAAAATAGGTAAATCCATAGAGACAGAATGCAGATTGGTGGTTGTTAGGGATTAGGGGAAACGGAGACCGGGAAACAACCACTTAATGGGTACAGGGTTCTTTTTGGGGTTATAAATGTTTTGAAACTAGACAGAGGTGGTGGTTGCACAACATGGTGAAAGTACTAATAGGCACTGAATTGTTCACTTTAAAAGGATAATTTTATGTTATGTGAATTTCACCTCAATAAAAAAAAAAGAAAATACTTAGAGAAATGCAAATGGACACCCAGCTCTAAGATTCCACAAAACTGAAAAAGACCTATGAAAGAAATTTGAAAATATAGCCAATTTTCACTTATCTCTGATAATGGAAGATGGAAGAATCACAGGTAGTCCCAAATGGCATATTTTAGGATAAGCTTTTCTTTTGTTGCCAAATCTGCATTTGTTCATTGAAGTTAGATGATCTTATAATGGCACAAAATGTTGTTGAAAATTTAAGGGTATTATAAGCAAATACAAAATCAACAGGTATAGATCAACAGGTATTCTATTATTATGTACAAATGAATAGCAAGTATTGAAATGTTTCCAGTAATTTAACAGCAAAAAATATCATTCACACTCTTTGAACCTATTAAACAAAATAGTAAAGATCATTTTGTAAAACCTCACTTGGAGGCTCATTTCTACACACCTTGATATCAAATGCATTGAATATAACCAATACCGCAATATCCCAAGAAGGGGTCAGGAGATACAGAAAAAAGAGCCATAGTCCAAGGCCGCTGGGCTAAAATAAAAGGATTGTCCTTCTCACCTTCGCCAGGCCAGAGAGGAGCTCTAGAGCTGCCAGTGATATGCTCATGTCTTGCCGCCACTGGGAGTTGAGTCTTTGGGTGACGAGATGAATGCTGCGAATCAGGAGCCCAGCAGCTGAATCTGTATTAAGAGCTAGGATATAACCCCAATGCCACATCCCACAGGGAGGGAAAACAACTAAGCATTAGTAACGAGAAGCACAGCATTCCACTAGGCACAGACCACAGCAGCCACAGTGAGTACGATGGGCACCCACACAGCGCTATGCTCCCCGCCCCACTGGCCTGAGCGTCAAGCCTGACTGAACAACAGTGCACAGGGCACACACACTGGACCAGAGCAGCTTCTAGCTCCCAGCTCATGTACTTTCATATAGACATCCACTGGGATTTGAAAGTTTCAATATCATTTTTATAACAATGTAAATCTTAAAACTTCTAAATTAACTCACAGAGTTACATTAAAAAAAAAAAAGCAAAACAATAAAAAGGCTATCAATTATTTCCTTGGAATTTTATAGAGGAAAGAATTCAAATTTTAGAATCTCCTCAGATGCTGGGAATTATCCTAAAGCATCTACTGAAATTATTTTCAGGGTTTAAACCACCAAAAGTTACATGCAATCCCTTTTCAAACAAATTTTAACATTGAATTCTCTAAGACAACTTTAATACTTCTAAAAAAATTAAATAACCAAATTACTGTGTTTTTATTTAGCCTCCAATTCTATATTTAAAAGTAATTACTACTTAGTTAATAATAAATTAGGACAAATTAAATTGAATTTATAAAGGAAGCTTTAGGGACATTATACCTGTCGATCCTATCAGAAAGAGGGCAGTGACAACAAAAAAAGGAATGATCATTAAAGAGAGACATTCATGCGACACTAACACAAATCTGGATTTCTTAGGAAAAATATTTTATGACATTACAAGCAGAACTCACTAACACCAGTTCAAAATACTGAAACAAACAATAACCACTTCAAACATTTATATTAGAACACATAATAATGTGAAAATTTCTTTAGTTTAAAAGTGTCTTAGAAACATGAAAAATAAAACAAATTTTCACCTACACTTAAATCCACAAGCATAATGAGTAAGATAGCAATTTAAATAACTTCTTCATAAATGCAATATTTAAATGTGTTTAATAGCCACATAATGACCTTATGTATCTGACATGTTGAAGGATACTTAAAACAAACTTAAATCACTCAAATATGCCTGGACTCCTGGGCTCATGAACTCTCCAAATGATTAAAAAACTTAAGCTCACATCTAAGGAGCTAGATTTCATTCCAATCTAGCTGGATTAATACTTACAGATTCAATACACCATTAGTATTTATGTGTAAAAACATAAAGGCACCCATAAACTCACAGAACCCATAAAGTAACTGCCCAGGATAAAGGACATTATTGAATAGGATGCTCTAATGGCAAGTGTTTCCTTACTCTTCCTTACATTTTGTGACTGAAGAATCTAACCAGATACAGTAGGGTATATAGCCTTCAAACACAAAGACAGACTCTCTTCTGGGTTGCCATCTAATGCATACACCATCACCCACCCTTACCACACTGCAAAAACTGATATACTGGCCGACTCTGCCATTAGACTCTGAGGCAGAGCGTAAATCCTATTTGACTCTGTACTAGTAGTAGCACCTGGTACAGAATTCAGAAATGTTTCCTAACCACACATTATAATCACTTATAAAATCTAAGAAACCACGCAAAATCTAACTACTAAAAGCTACAGAGCTAAATGTTTTCTTTTTCTTAATGTCTTGGACTAATAGCCTCTCTGTTACACTTAGATACATAAAAGTCATGAACTTAAAATCTGGTTTAAATTTTCTTTGCTTGTTTGTTTTGTATATCTGTGCGTTAAAAGTTACTCTATAAACTTTAGATTTCAAAAAAAACCAAACAAACGTGGATTACCATAATCTCTTAGGAGAGCCTGAGCAGGTCTTTCACTGTCAGGAGTTGTGGGCTCCGTGCTTCCACCACTTGCTGAACTAATACCACTATTCGTGCGACTATGACTCTTCAAGTTATTTTCTCCACCACCCTAGTCAAATAAAAATGAATCAAATATTTGACAGCTAGACCCACAGTTTACAAGTATAGACAGCAGTCAATCACTAAAGCCATGTTGATAAAATGGAATGTACCAGCTGAACAGCATAAACTGATATAGATAAAAATTGACAAAGGATTAAAACTGCTGTGGTGTTTTCACATAAACACCACCTACTGAAGGTATCAAGGGTCTGATGATTAGAGGCGGTGCCCATTCTGGGGTTTTCTTTGCTGCTGTTTAGAAGGGCCAGATCTTTTCCATCTTCACTAGACTTCACTAGCTAATGACTCTGGGTCCTTAAAGAAATACCCTAGTGCCTCCCAAGCAAAACATCAGAACAGGAATATAATCTTAAAAAAACAAAACACAAATAAACAAACAACAACTTTCAAATGTAGTTATATGATAAAACACAAACAATAAAACATGATTAGTACAAAGATTAACTCCTGTATGTATAGGGGCTAACAAAGGTGTCTGTTAAAGACATTCCTCATTTTCTTCCCCTACAAACACAATTCATTTTATCCAGATAAGGTGACTGTTATTAGCCACCTACTGGGACATGAACATAATTTCCTTAATAATAACTTGATCACCCATCCAACATCCACTCATCTCACTCCAGTATACTCTATTAATTCTCCATCCACCCCCTGCTCCACCTCTACTCCAGGTAGAGGGATCACATATCTTGAAGACAGAAGCAGGGGGAATTGGGAGTCTCTGGAAAGTTTTTTTGATTTAGAAGCATTGGTGCTTTGGGGGGATCTTCAAACTTTGGTCTAGAGGGGCCAGAAAGAGCTGATGAGATAGAAAAGAATAAACTAGATGCTGTTTACAGCCAACACTAGATCTACAAGGGATACAAGGAATTATGGAGTAGGGGACTTTTTCTAGATTATTCAAGCCAATTCACCAACACAGCAAAAGAAGTAAGAGCTTTAGGGCTTCCCTAGTGGCACAGTGGTTGAGAGTCCACCTGCCGATGCAGGGAACACAGGTTCGTGCCCCGGTCCGGGAAGATCCCACATGCCGCGGAGCGGCTGGGCCCATGAGCCATGGCCGCTGAGCCTGCGCGTCCGGAGCCTGTGCTCCGCAACGGGAGAGGCTACAACAGTGAGAGGCCCGCGTACAGCAAAAAAAAAAAAAAAAGAAGAGCTTTAAGTAAACACTGTCCAGGAATAAAGACAGTGTTTAGCTGGAATTTCTCTCATGCAGAATCTCTCAGGGACTTGATGAGGCGCTGAAAGGTAAGAAACCTCAAAACAGATATTTTTAAAAGGATCCCTTCTGAATCAGTGAGCTGAATTTACAAACAAATGCCTTTAAAAAACACAAGGACAGACATTTGGGAATATAATTTACATAAAAACAGAAGTTGATATTCTCTGACAAATTACATGTTGTACACTTCTTACCATCTCCATCTGGCAACCAATGGCTTCTAAAAGTGCTGAATCTTGAACAATATTTAACATTGCCCCTGAAACAACAAAAAAATACATTTAACAATGAGATATCATCTCACACCAGTCAGAATGGCCATCATCAAAAAATCTAGAAACAATAAATGCTGGAGAGGGTGTGGAGAAAAGAGAACACTCTTGCACTGCTGGTGGGAATGTGAATTGGTTCAGCCACTACGGAGAACAGTATGGAGGTTCCTTAAAAACCTAAAATAGAACTACCATATGACCCAGCAATCCCACTACTGGGCATATACCCTGAGAAAACCAAAATTCAAAAAGATTCATGTACCAAAATGTTCACTGCAGCTCTATTTACAATAGCCCGGAGATGGAAACAACCTAAGTGCCCATCATCGGATGAATGGATAAAGAAGATGTGGCACATATATACAATGGAATATTACTCAACCATAAAAAGAAACGAAATTGAGCTATTTGTAATGAGGTGGATAGACCTAGAGTCTGTCATACAGAGTGAAGTAAGTCAGAAAGAGAAAGACAAATACCGTATGCTAACACATATATATGGAATTTAAGAAAAAAAAATGTCATGAAGAACCTAGGGGTAAGACAGGAATAAAGACACAGACCTACTGGAGAACGGACTTGAGGATATGGGGAGAAGGGTGAGCTGTGACAGGGCGAGAGAGGCATGGACATATATACACTAACAAACATAAGGTAGATAGCTAGCGGGAAGCAGCCGCATGGCACAGGGATATCGGCTTGGTGCTTTGTGACCACCTGGAGGGGTGGGATAGGAAGGGTGGAAGGGAGGGAGACACAAGAGGGAAGAGATATGGGAACATATGTATATGTATAACTGATTCACTTTGTTATAAAGCAGAAACTAACACACCATTGTAAAGCAATTATACCCCAATAAAGATGTTAAAAAAATACATTTAAATACATGACAAGAATACTAAAATGGCTAAAACATCTCCATTAATACAGAGATAAGAATATTACTTTAGCTGAGTATTCCTGAAAGTTCCATAAAATAACTAATAAATCCACTGGTTGGTCAGAAAAGATCTTTTTTTTTTTTTGCCGTATGCGGGCCTCTCACTGTTGTGGCATCTCCCATTGCGAAGCATAGGCTCCGGATGCACAGGCTCAGCGGCCATGGCTCACAGGCCTAGCCCCTCCGCGGCATGTGGGATCTTCCCGGACAGGGGCACAAACCCGTGTCCCCTGCATCGGCAGGCGGACTCTCAACCACTGCGCCACCAGGGAAGCCCAGAAAAGATATTCTTTAGAAATGACCTAATCTCCTGATCTCTCCCCTAAATTTTAAAATAACATTTTCCTAAAACAAATCTGAAGGTCAAACTTTGCTTTATATAAAAAAATGACCGTTTTCAGGTATTTTTTAATTGGTGTGAAAGACCAGATGTAAACATCTCAATTTCGAGGGTAATATAAACTAAGAAAAATATTATGTAATACTTTCAAAACCAGATTCTGATCTTTCCTTTTTCTTTTTTTAATAAATTTATTTATTTTTTAAATTTATTTTTGGCTGCACTGGGTCTTTGTTGCTACGCACGGGCTTTCTCTAGTTGCAGTGAGTGGACGCTACTCTTCCTTGCAGTGCGTGGGCTTCTCATTGCGGTGGCTTCTCTTGTGGCAGAGCATAGGCTCTAGGCATGCAGGCTTCAGTAGTTGTAGCACACGGCCTCAGTAGTTGTGGCGCACAGGCTCAGTAGTTATGGCGCACGGGCTTAGTTGCTCCGTGGCATGTGGAATCTTCCCGGATCAGGGCTTGAACCCATGTCCCCTGCATTGGCAGGCAGATTCTTAACCACTGCGCCACCAGGGAAGCCCTGATCTTTTCAATATAAAATAACAAAATAAAAATCACAGCTATATCTTTCTGACCAACTGCTTTTTACGAATGGTTTAGGGCTCGCCCATGGCTGCATATTCTGAAGGCAAGCTGCATGTATTTATTACCAAGGAACTCATAGCCCTAGAAAGACTAGGACAGAAACAAGATAGTGAGCCTAGCACACTGCTTCTCATCCCAGTGCGGGAGTGCTCTTGTGCACTATGGATAAAGAGAGGACAGACACAGCTTTGCCAATCTATGGCAAGACCAACAATTGATTCTTCCTTGGAACACACATAGGGAGCCTCTTCAGAACAAGGATAAAGCAGAATTAAATACTCTATCAACTGTAGAAATTATCTGATTTCAAGTGATGTTATTTGAATAACCTAAAGAAGTACAATTTGGAGGCTCTCTCATATCAAGATTTAACCTCTGTTCCTTCAACTCCTTTCCAAAATGAAAGGATTTACTCTTCCCTGTTTATTCCCCTCTCTTGTTGCATAACATACTATATTTCCTGAGTACCCACTCCAACCACTACTGCCACCACCAATTCTCTGGCCTTGTCATTTCCTCTCCTGGAATGAAATCCTAACCTCACTGGCCCCTATTCAAATCCTGCCCTACAAGATCCAATTTAACTTCCACTTCCCTCTATGAAGTTTCCTTGCTCTTCTGGTTTCTTCTTTCTCAACCCTGAAGACACTCAACATGACATGCAATCAGCACTGCCTTCTGCTGTTATCTGAGTACTCTGTGAAGGTGTTCCAACCTCTGCAATGAAACTTGCTCAAGGATAAAAGCCATGCCATTCTCTTCTTTCTCCTTGGAGTACCTGCACATAGGACTATGCCCTTGGCTTTGATAAAAAACCAGAAGTACAGTAAGAGACAGCTGCAATAACCAAGCTGAGAGGTGATAAGTGTTTAAAATATGTAAGTGGCAATAATAATAAGGAGCCATTTAAGACAGAGAGTCAGTATGATTAGAAAACCAACAGGAAACAATAAGGAAAAAGGGAGGAGGCACAGCAACAGCTACTCTTCAGTCTCCTCCTGGCATGTTCAAACATGGCTTCCAGAATTACACCCAACTCCAAATATTTTCACATGTACATAACAGGCAGGAGGAAGAGGCAGAGGCAGAAGTAATGAGGACAGAAAGGAAAGAGAAGAGAAGAAGGGGAGGAAAGGGGAGAGAAGGAGAGAGAAAGGGCAAGAGGGAAAGAGAAAAATAAAGAACACAAATAAAACTAAGCCAACATCACCTACCAAGACAACTAGGATGCTTTCCTTCCCTCATCTCACCCCTTCAAAATTTTTCACATATAAAAACAAACAAATTCTGCCTCTGATTCAGAATAAGTAGGGCTATATTATGCTTAGATTCCCATCCCTGACCCCTGCCTCCTCAACATGCCTGAGGTCAACATACCACCTGGGTTTTCACTTACAAAAAAACATGTGAACACAAACCTAGTATCATTTGAGTGTTGTTGGGGTCCGTTTCCGTTTGCAAGGCACCTATTAGTATATTCACAAGTCTCAGCTTCAGTGACAAAAAAGTTATTGGTTTATCATAAGAAGAGCTGTCATCATTACTAAATTTTCCTTCCAGGACCACCTACGGAAGAAACAAATAACATTTAACATCGTCTGCTGTGGTACACTACGCCCATGTAGGAACTGCTACAGTGGACACATAGATCAGTCTAACAAGCAAGGCTTTCAGTCTGACTAATATTAGCCACTGTGCTAAGTGTGTCACTAACTCACACAACATATGAGATCAGACATCACCAGCCCATCACTGCTTGAAATGGTAGGCCAAGGGCATGCTGGCTCACTGACAGAAGAAATACCTCAACAAATCAACTTTGTTGATTCACCTGAAATAATCTGAAAAATTTTTTAAAAGCTCCTGTTCCATTTTAAAAAATACAACTTGGCTTGAATTAACACACAAAAGAGAATACAGAATATAAAAAACTTTAATAAAACTTTACCTCCGATTTGACTGTGCCAAAGTGATGTGGGAGGGGCAACAAAGAAAGCAGGATATTAATGGAAGATCTTCTCAATTCTGTTGGATTTACATAGCTTTTGAATTTTGAGAGTTCTCTGCCAAAAAAAAAAAAAAGATAGCTATTAGTATTTCTGAACTAAAGTATGTTTTTAGCTTTGCCAAATATACATTATGCCAATTTTTTACAATACACATACTGGGTTTGGTTTTATAAAGAATGCAGTAACTACTTTCCACTGAGTTCATATTCTGCAATTTGTGTATGTGTGAGAAAGAATCTCTATGTTAAACTGTTATGGAATTAAACTAGAATCTGATTGACTGATTGATTGATTTTAAATGTAAGGCCTACTCCACAAAAGACCTCTGGGCTGGGGCTATTCTTACCCCTCTAGACCAGACCAAGAAGGACTCAACACACCCGTGGACAAAGAGAACTGAAAGAGTTCAGGGACGAGGTAGGCCTGGATGTTCTACACTCATTTAATATGGCCTGAATCCCCCTGGGCTATGAAGACAACTGGACAGGATAAATTGGGCAACTGGGGAGGAAGCACCAAAACAGACCAGGCCAAAACCAACAACTGACATACTAGTACAGAATGAAAGCTTACCTGTCAGGCAAAATGGTTTCAAGAGCTGAAATAAAGTAAGGAACCACAACATCAATCCCTTTCAAGTCACAGCAGAACAAAGGAGGGGAGTTTAGAATAACGCTGGCCAAGACAGGATGGCACACATAATCATTTATCTGCAAACCTTGAATTAAAAGCATGTAAAATCTAGGAAAGCAAGAAAAAAATTTTAAACAAACTGCTGATCAACTGTTTTCATAATTATTAATATTTTCTACACAGTCATCTTAAAGTCTATTTCCAATCTTCACTACTTCTATCCTTTAAAAGGTATTACTAGAGTTAGAACAATTCAGAATCAAGTACACTAAGAACCAAGTTATATTTCCTAATCAAAAGGAAAAAAAGATTCATGTCTATTACACTTTCTTGAGGTTTTAAGCCTTGCAACTCAGTTACAGGTGCCTGCAAATGAAGTAACTATTGATAAAAACAAAAGGCTGCAGTAATTATCAATAAACTGGAGGAATTACTGAAATGATTTCCATGTCAGTAAAATTTTGTAGCATTTCACAATTCCTGAAAAAAAGTGTGTTGTGTCCCTTTCCCCCTCCCCCATTATTTTTGGGGGCACAATGAAAGAAAGAAACCTCATTCGACCCTGTACTCACCACGATATGAAGGTCACTCTGAATAAGAATCCTTTTAGGAATGTACTTGAACATAACTTACTTTCAACATCCTCCCCTAACCCCCAATGAACTAAGCATTCAATCTTCCATCATTCAAGAGCAACTATCCTAGTATACTCTTCTGCTACTGTAAGGTACCTTTCTCCACAAACCTCCTCAGAAACAACTTCCTCACCTCCTGGTCACTGCTCAACCCACTTCAATCCATCTTCTCTTTCTAGAAATCAACTAAAACCATGTTATAGCAAATAACCAATGGTCTCTCAATTGCTAAATCCAAAAGACATGTCTAAGTCTTAACTTTGCCTTTTTAAAGCATTCAACCCTTTGATTACTCCCTTCCGCTCTTAATTCTTCTCTGACTTCTATGGCTAGTTCCTTTAACAGATCTTATTCCACGTGCCTCCTAACACTGGGGGTTCCTCAAGCTGCCAACCTCAGTTCTCTAAGCTATCTCTTCTACTAGCCTGGTTTTAAACACTACTTAAGCCACCAAACATAATCAAATCAGTCTCTAGCTCCAGATCTACTAGCCAAAAGCATACTGCAGACCTGAGGGCAGGACATGTCTACTGATTACTCTAGTACTCCCTGTGCACAGCGACTGGCACAAAGTAGGAACTTAATAAATATTTGTTGATTAACAGCCCGCAGGCACCTCAAATTCAACAGGTTCCACACTAACCCCATCCTTGGCCCCCGTCACAAATCCGCTCTTCAGTCACACTACCACCCATCTAATCTTATGGGCCAGATGGAAGGCTCGTGTTCACAGCCTTCTCCCTTACTGCTATTGATACCGTTTTGGAGTATCGTCCCAACCCATCGGCTCCCTCCTAAGAAATGTGCCCCCACCACATGGGGTGCCAGTATCCAATGTGACCCACCTTCACAGCTGTAGCTGATTAGACCAGAGGTAGACACCTGATTAATCAGATCCTCTTTCTCAGGAATCTGAAATTAGGATTCAGAATGCTAATTGGCCCTGCTGGTCACCCAGACGAAGGTCACGGAAATTTGAACTTAGAAGCATACTACAATATAAGAACATGATCTGCAGGTAAGAGAAGAATGAAGCAGTTCTGGGAGACCATGACGACAGAGAAACAAAAAGGAGGAAAGTTGTTTTGGTCCCTGAACACTTTCTAGCTCTTGGTTTCTGCCCTTTGTGAGACCCTGCTGCATGTCCTGACCTTAGAAGGTATTCAATAGTGTGAGTTTCTCATTAACTCATTCCCCTTTTGCTTAAGTCACATTGAAAGAGTTTTCTGTTACTTAAAGTCAAGTGCCTATTAAGATGCTGCTTACTTCCCTGCCTGTACCATTCTGTTTCATATCTGTATTCTTCTACACTTTTTCCTTCTGAGTCAGTTTAATCCTCTCTCCTGAGAACCTAGTATGTACAGACACCTGAATGTTCTTATTAATATTAGTATCACTTCAGGAGTTGTGTGAATGATCAGCTGAGGAGGGCAAAAGACAGTCAAGAAAAATAGCAGGCCATTACAAGTTAATTTAGCAAAAAAGTGACAAGGCCTGAAGTGTCATGGTGGGGACAAGAGTGGAGAGATTAGAAAGAGGGTTAAGTAGCAGAAAGGCAAGAGTCGGTTGACCATCTAAAGATACAGAGGGAGAGAAGAGAAGCCTAAAATGACTCCTAGTTTCTGGCATAAGCAACTGAATGGATGGCAGAGCCATTCAAAAAGACTGGCTGAAGTCATAAATTTGGATAGGATGACCCTACCCAACTTGCTAACATAGTCTAAATACTAGTCATCTTTTATAAGTCCAGCACAATCATCCAATCCTCTGTAACTCTTTCCTGAACCCCCAGGGCAAGTGTATGCTTCTGCTTCCTCTGAATGCCTATAGCACTTTTTCTGTGTCTCTCTCTTACCAGCTTCCTATTGCTATTGGATTGGTGTTACTTATGTACATGGCTTTGCTCACTTGAGAAAATAAGCTCCTTAGAGGCAGGATTGACAGCTAACATTTCTGGACCATCTATACTGTCTAGTACTGTGATAAAAATGTATTAAAAATTTAGTGTGGCCCTTCAAATCTCTCTGTAATTAACAAACGTCGTGTAAGATGGAATTAACAATACTTCTAAAATAAAAAGGGTGTTAGGGGTCCTCACCAAATCTGGTAAGGTAGGTAAAAAGGAAGAATTCAAGCAAAAAATTTCAGTTACTTACATACATTTGCAGGTATTTCAAACCAACATTTACTTATCAATTCAACCTACTAAGCCATGCTATAATAGTTTCACTATCACAACTATATAAATGGAAAAATAAACAAAAAAAATTCTAAGACCTGGATAAATAAGCTGGCAGAATCTCTTCTCCAGTCTTCTTGCTACAAAAAATCCTACACAGTGTCCCACAAGCCTCAGCTCTTCCTGCTTCATAGTTATCAGGAAATTCACTTGCATCAAACATAGGATTGGAAACCATGGTGTCTGTGGACATTTGTGACCCTTTCCGTCGAAACTCCATGCTAGCTTGTGTTGTAATGGCTGGGGAGAAAAAAGGAGGGTTTTATTATATTTGTTGATACGCAAATAGGCTCATGGGACCCTGGACACAAAGATCAAATATTGGTGTCATTAAATTGCTACTTGAATAGAATCCAATAATGCTTTTGTTTAGCAATTATGTCTTAATTTTTTTTTTAAAGGGCTCTCTGAAATCTTCTTTGAAAAGGGGTAACAATTTACAGTGGTACTGTCAGTTTAACAGATTCTACAAGATGCATTTTTCAACTGAATTTCTGATTAGCAGAGTACATTTGTATATATCTGTATTCACATACATACAGATATATAACACAGAATTTGGCTTTTCTATTATTTATTCTGTTTTTTTTCTCTCCCTAAAAAATGATGCTTAAACATTAAGAAAAATAGGTACTGCAAATTTACACATTACCCCAGACAGACATCATAATTGAATGGGTAATCCCATGCCAGGTTGTATACTTTAGGGAGAGGGCAAGGTAAGGATAAGAAATGGGTAGGAAGAGAGAGCATTCCCACCACCCAACCAACTCCAAAACACACACCGAAGAATCGCCCAACCAAGCAAAATGAGAATGAATTTTAACAACCACAGACAGCAGCTAACTTTAGGTTGATAAATCAGAAAACTGGATTGGTAAGAAAGATTATCATGGTCATTCGCTGTCACTGAAACAGAAGCCCTTCGAAAGTTGCTTTTATTTTTAGCAAAAGATTTCACAGTGTATTGAAAATCACTCTGAAATCTTTTATCACTCTACATGAAATGTTTAAATTATTTGTAATAACAGATTTAACAGAATGCAGAGTCAAGCATAAATCTTTATGCAACTTCCCATGAGCCATTTTTAGTCCTGAATAAGCTATCCAGCAATAATACATTTGAAAAACACTACATGCAGAATGCATACAAATCAAACACTAAATCTGTATAAAAATACGCTTAAAGCTTTAAATTAAAAAAAAAAAAAAAGCCAAAACACAGTTAGTGCAAAATCCTGGAATTCATGACATGACCAGACTAGTGTACGAAAATAATGGGACTGATTCAGGCAGATTAATTTGCTTTTGCCAACAATCTTCCCCATTCAAAACACAGAAGTATTTTTCTTCCCAAGTGCAAAAACTACAAGAGACAATGACAATCAAAATTTTTAATGGAATTATGAAAAAAATAAAAACATGACTGCAATTAAGGAGAAGCTTCTGGTTCCTACTTACAAGATTTATAAGAAAGAAGAATTTGGATAAAAGATGCTGCAAGATAATAGAAATAAATGGAAACAAATCAAAGGACAGTAGTAATTATAAAATACTTTAAAGATGGTGAAATTTTACAATAAGTTAAGAAGCTTTTTTGCTTTTTAAAAGTTAGATTAAAAGCTTTATGATACCACAAGCTAGTTCAAAAACAGGAAATTGTGCATTCAGATCCAAAATTATGATTTTTGTATCATGCAAAACAATGAACGAAGAAAATTACACAACTACAAAAAATTGAGGTTTTGAACTGCCCATAACGTGCATTAAAATTTTAGTTCATTAACCCTTCCCAGCTCAATGTTACAATTACAAAGCACAGTGTACTGTCATGTAACTCTAAAGCTAACCAGTTCACAGAAGCAAACATTTTTAGAGGTGAACTACATGGCAGAATTCCTTGATGGCAGCCAGTACTTAGAGAACAGACTAACAGAGTCGGTATTCTCAACCTTCCCACCACCCGCAAGACCTCAAGAGTAGCACCCAACAGCACTTTAACCCATTCAGCTATCTGGACACCTCCTGTCTCCTGGGTAATACAACAGCCTTTCTCATCTCTGAACACAAGGTGGGGGAAGAAGAGCTTCTATCCTTTTCCCACCAAAGAAAATGGTAAGAGTTAAAAGTAGGAATTTGTAGCCCACACATGATTTGAATTCTAGTTTCTATCTTTTGGCACAAGAGGGTGAGAAAAGCTGTTAAAAACTCCCTAGAGAGTGGGAAGATCTATAAATTCCCTTTAAGCAAGCCCACCAAGGAAGCAGCAGGTTGAACCACTCTGGATTCAGGGATTTTAGTGTCAACAGCTTGATACCCAAAAGTTACACTGTAAAGAATTGTATCTTAATAAAAATAAAAAATAAAAATATGCCTAACTCAATCTAGAATATACAATACAAATTAACAAATATAAACATGGGTCATAAAACTCAAAATATAAGGCGCATGAACTTTAGAAAACATAAGCCAAAATGTTTTTTAAATGTTTTCATTTAGTCATCAAATAAGTACATTTATTTATCCATAAGTCAAACTTGCAAATAAAATATGGAAATGGTAGAATATAAAGTGTCTGGATTTGAACAAAATAAACAAAGGAATCCCTAAACTCAATCATGCAATCTCAAATTATATTCCTGAAAATGCCTTTATATGCACTACTTTTCTAAATTATTTAAAGATTTGTAAGAACAACCAAAACAATTTACATGTATATAATGCTAACAGTCATAGACCCTTAGTTCCGAGATGATACATAATAACAAAGAATGCATTTCTGAGAGAAAGCAGAGACCCTTATGACCATTTTATTAGTTTTATCCTTGAAATTAACACTCTCCCTAGAGATGCATAATCTAAAGCAATTAGGCATCCTTTTATCTCAAGTTATTTCCAACCCCAGTGGAAAAGTGCTTCTCTTACCAACCAACCAATATTAATTATATTATTACATAAAGCACAATTAATTCATAAAGCATAGTGCCTGGCACAGAGTAAATGCAGCTCAGTAAGTGCTAGCCATTATTATTGCTCAGCTCTATAAAACAGTCATAAATATTCAGTATATTCTGCAGTACCTCAGCCTTCCATCCTGCACCCTATGCCACTACTTCCATGTGTAATGGTAAGATGACAAAAATAAATCATATTTAGATAGAATTTCATTTCTGTAATAAAATCTAAATAAAGATATCAGGGTTGAGTTATTAATTCTTCACCAGTCTTACTTACAGAGAAAATATATTTTTCAAAGTGTGCCCTTGAAATAAAGTTCTCTAGACTAAAACCTAAAAGGTTAGAGTCTTCTGTGAAGCAGAAATTTTCTGATATTTATATGTAGTAATGAGTGAATGGCTGTCAAAATCTAAGAAAACACTTCTTATGAATAAATTTCTGGTCAATTACGTTTAATTCTTTATATCAATATTATTATCCTGGCTGACATGAAGGGAACTTCCAGGTCACCTAGGAATCTGGTTTAACAAAACGTGGCTAACCTGAAGTATTAGACAAAAGCCAAACCTCACAGAACGAACATAAAAAGGACAAGTAGGGAAACTTTCAAAATTACTTCAGCTGGAAGGGGTTAAGCACAAGACACTGCTTGGTCAGAGACAGAGAGCTTTTTAAGATACATATTAATCTTGCAGGTAGGAAAGATTAAAAAGAAAAAAAAGAAAAGAAAAAAATGACAACGTATTTCTTGAGCAATATTTACCAGTCATGCTGCTGTCTCTGTTTATCCCATTATGAAGTTTACAGTGAACAAATGCTGCATCAAATAACCATGATCCAAAGAGATTCAAGATGCTGTTAACCTTTGGTCTCTGTGGGGCAGGCAGCGGCCGGGGTTCTGAACTAGTCTGATTTGGACTTGACAGAGGAGAGGTGGAGGATGTCTGGTGCTGAACTTTTGAGGCGTGAGCAGTACTAACCTATTAGAAGAACACAAGAATATAGCCACACTCATGAAAAGTTTAAGAAAACAGCAGGATTTTTTAAAAGGAAGGCAGATTAAAAAGCCCATTTTATACAGTATAACAATGGTCATGAAAACGTACTGTGCTTGTCTTCATGGTGGCCTTGTTCACAGTAACAGCCCGGTGCCTCCGGTTATGTGGTGGGGTGGTATTGACAGCAGTGCTTTGAGGCATACTCAATCTATTCACGGGTGTTGGAGGAGCACTGTCTGATCGGGGTCTAGAAATGCCTTTAAAGAAAGACAAATGGAGTTATTCTTCATAGTTCAAAATATGTGGTCAGTAAATCTTCCTCAAGCAACACCAGTGAAGGCTCACAACAGACTACAGCAGAGACTGCTAGCTGCCTCCCAGTATCAATTTGTCCTTTCTTCCTGAGTTACAAAACACAAATTTTAGCTAGACATGGCTACGCAGAATAAACAACTGCCTTTTGAAGGCTCCCTTACAGCCAGATGTGGCCATGTTCTGACCACAGAGAAGTGGGCAATTATTGGGTGGGTCTTCCCCAAGAAATCTCCTTAAAAGAACGAATCAAAGGCAGATGCTCCTTCCTTCCCAATTCCTGAACAGGATAGCTGAAACTCTTTCAGCCATCATGGCCCATGAGAGTGTGCACAAAGGATGAAGAGCCAGAAGATGGAAGGGCCTTGGGTCTCTGACAATGGTGGAACTGCTATAGCAGCCCTGTATACAGCTTAGCCCTGCGTTTAACACGTGTGAAAGTAAACTACCTTGTTTAAACCACTAGTACTTTTGGCTAGGTGGCAGCCAAAGCTAACTGAACTAATATATTACCTCTGTAATACATTAATTGCACATAACAAAACGTTTTTGAAAATGATAGGTATTAAATACCACTGCCTTTTAACAGATTAAAAAAATTCTGACTTTTCATGTGAAAAACAGTTTAAAACAATGGTTCACAAAAAGTATAAACTGCTTCCTAATGACTCACATAAGAATGACACCTAATGCATTTTAATCTGTATTTTCTTGGATTACTAGTGAGAATGAACACTTTTCTCTTTTGCAAATTATCTCCTCATAGTCTTTGTCCATTTATCTACCAGGTCTTATTCTTTTTCTTTGCATTATTTGATCTATTTATATAATAATAACAAAAACCCTCTAGCTATCACATTTGTTGCAAATAATTTTTCCCAGTTTATTATTTGTAATCAACTCTGATCATCTTTTGCTTTCGACTGTCCACAAAAGTTTCTAAAACTAGACTCTAAAGTTATCTTCAAACATCTAGCAACATACACAAAATTCACCTAAGAATGCATCCACCAGACAGCTGATTCCACGCATGGCACGAAAAAATATTTGAGGCAGATGTTTAAGGCAGGGATACTGATTCAATTCCTGCGGCATTCCGCTCACATTTAAGAACTGTTCCTGAAATTTGGGAGTAGAGCTTACAATGGCTGGGTTACTCAAATCCACGGGATTACTATCAAAAGAGAGAGCAAGAATTAATTATACATTTAGAAATCTCTTTAGCAATAAAATGCATGCAATCTAATTTAAGAACAGGCCGTTTGTGCCTATTTCTTTGATTCAGAGAGGAGATTAATCTGTATTTAATAAGCTAGGGACTCAAACACCAACACTACTTTACAGAAGTGTGCTTACATGAACCTACTTTGCCTATTCAGAGAATGAGAATCAAAATAAGACTAGTTTTTAATTTTTTTAACGTATACATGGATATTTTGTAATATGTTTGGAATTAAGCAATGGAATGGTAAAACTATAAATAAATCAACAAGAAACCCAAGGAGAAAATCTTACTTTAATATTAACATTTCCAATTTTTTAAAAACTATGTGAAAATTGGGATTAGTGTTTGTGTTCACGTGCACATACTAAAGCCATACATTTCAATGTATTTATTTTTTTTCTGTTCCATATTTTTTTAATTAATTTATTTTAACACCTTTATTGGAGTATAATTGCTTTACAATGTTGTGTTAGTTTCTGCTGTACAACAAACTGAATCAGCTATATGCACACATACATCCCCATATCCCCTCCCTCTTGTGACTCCCTCCCACCCTCCCTATCCCATGCCTCTAGGTGGTTACAAAACACCAAGCTGATCTCCCTGTGCTATGCAGCTGCTTCCCACTAGCTAGCTATTTTACATTTGGTAGTGTATGTATGTCCATGTTACTCTCTCACTTTGTCCCAGCTTACCCCCCCTCCCCACCCTCGTGTCCTCAACTCCATTCTCTACGTCTGCGTCTTTATTCCTGTCCTGCCCCTAGGTTCCTCATATCCATTTTTTTTATTCCAAATATATGTGTCAGCATATGGTATTTATTTTCCTCCTTCTGATTTAATTCATTCACTCTGTATTACAGACTCTAGGTCCATCAACCTCACTACAATAACTCAATTTCGTTTCTTTTTATGGCTGTATATATGTGCCACATCTTCTTTACCCATTCATCTGTCGATGGACACTTAGGTTGCTTCCATGTCCTGGCTATTGTAAATAGTGCTGCAATGAACATTGTGGGACATGGCTCTTTTTGAATTATGGTTTTCTCAGGGTATATGCCCAGTAGTGGGATTGCTGGATCGTATGGTAGTTCTATTTTTAGTTTTTTTAAGGAACCTCCATACTGTTCTCCATAGTGGCTGTATCAATTTACATTCCCAATAACAGTGCAAGGGGGTTCCCTTTTCTCCACACCCTCTCCAGCATTTATTGTTGGTAGATTTTTTGATGATGGCCATTCTAACCGGTGTGAGGTGATACCTCATTGTAGTTTTGATTTGCATTTCTCTAATGATTAGTGATATTGAGCATCCTTTCATGTGTTTGTTGACAATCTGTATATCTTCTTTGGAGAAATGTCTATTTAGGTCTTCCACCCATTTTTAGATTGGGTTGTTTGTTTTCTTGATATTGAGCTGCATAAACTGCTTGTATATTTTGGAGATTAATCCTTTGTCAGTTGCTTCGTTTGCAAATATTTTCTCCCATTCTGAGGGTTGTCTTTTCATCTTGTTTATGGTTTCCTTTGCTGTGCAAAAGCTTTTAAGTTTCATTAGGTCCCATTTGTTTATTTTTGGTTTTATTTCCATTTCTCCAGGAGGTGGATCAAAAAAGATCTTGCTGTGATTTATGTCATAGAGTGTTCTTCCTATGTTTCCCTCTAAGAGTTTTATAGTGTCTGGCCTTACATTTAAGTCTTTAATCCATTTTGAGTTTATTTTTGTGTATGGTGTTAGGAAGTGTTCTAATTTCATTCTTTTACATGTAGCTGTCCAGTTTTCCCAGTACCACTTGTTGAAGAGGCTGTCTTTTCTCCATTGTATATTCTTGCCTCCTTTATCAAAGATGAGGTGACCATATGTGTGTGGGTTTATCTCTGGGCTTTCTATCCTGTTCCAGTCATCTATATGTCTGTTTTTTGTGCCAGTACCATACTGTCCTGATTACTGTAGCTTCATAGTAGAGTCTGAAGTCAGGGAGCCTGATTCCTCCGGCTCCGTTTTTCTTTCTCAAGATGCTTTGGCTATTTGGGGTCTCTGTGTTTCCATACAATTCTCAAAACTTTTTGTTCTAGTTCTGTGAAAAATGCCATCGGTCGTTTGATAAGTATTGCATTGAATCTGTAGATTGCTTTGGGTAGTACAGTCATTTTCACAATGTTGATTCTTCCAGTCCAAGAATATGGTATATCTCTCCACCTGTTTATATCGTCTTTAATTTCTTTCATCAGTGTCTTATAGTTTTCTGCATTCAGGTCTTTTGTCTCCTTAGGTAGGTTTATTCCTAAGTATTTTATTCTTTTTGTTGCAATGGTAAGTGGGAGTGTTTCCTTAACTTCTCTTTCAGATTTTTCATCATTAGTGTACAGGAATGCAAGAGGTTTCTGCGCATTAATTTTGCATCCTGCTACTTTACCAAATTCACTGATTAGCTCTAGTGGTTTTCTGGTAGCATCATTAGGTTTCTCTATGTATAGTATCATGTCATCTGCAAACAGTGACAGTTTTACTTCTTCTTTTCCGATTTGGATTCCTTTCTTTTTCTTCTCTGAATGCCATGGCTAAAACTTCCAAAAGGATGTTGAACAACAGTGGTGAGAGTGGGCAACCTTGTCTTGTTCCTGATCTTACAGGAAATGGTTTTTCAGTTTTTCACCATTGAGAACGATCTTGGCTGTGGGTTTGTCATATAAGGCCTTTGTCATGTTGAGGTAGGTTCCCTCTATGCCTGATTTCTGGAGAGTTTTTATCATAAATGGGTGTTGATTTTGTCAAAAGCTTTTTCTGCATCTGTTGAGATGATCATATGGTTTTTACCCTTCAATCTGTTAGTATGGTGTATCACACTGATTGATTTGCATATACTGAAGAATCCTTGCATTCCTGGGATAAACCCCACTTGATCATGGTGTATGATCCTTTTAATGTGCTGTTGGATTCTGTCTGCTAGTATTTTGTTGAGGATGTTTGCATCTATGTTCATCAGTAATACTGGCATGTAGTCGTCTTTTTTTGTGACATCTTTGGTTTTGGTATCAGGGTGATGGTGGCCTCATAGAACGAGTTTGGGAGCGCTCCTCCCTCTGCTATATTTTGGAAGAGTTTGAGAAGGATAGGTGTTAGCTCTTCTCTAAATGTTTGGTAGAATTTGCCTGTGAAGCCATCTGGTCCTGGGCTTTTGTTTGTTGAAAGATTTTTAATCACAGTTTCAATTTCAGTGCTTGTGATTGGTCTGTTTATATTTTCAACTTCTTCCTGGTTCAGTCTTGGAAGGTTGTGCTTTTCTAAGAATTTGTCCATTTCTTCCAGGTTGTCCATTTTATTGGCATACAGTTGCTTGTAGTAATCTCTCATGATCCTTTGTATTTCTGCAGTGTCAGTTGTTACTTCTCCTTTTTCGTTTCTAATTCTGTTGATTTGAGTCTTCTCCCTTTTTTTCTTGATGAGTCTGGCAGGTGGTTTATCAATTTTGTTTATCTTCTCAAAGAACCAGCTTTTTGTTTTACTGACCTTTGCTATTGTTTCCTTCATTTCTTTTTCATTTATTTCTGATCTGATGTTTATGATTTCTTTCCTTCTGCTAACTTTGGGGTTTATTTTGTTCTTCTTTCTCTAACTGCTTTAGGTGTAAGGTTAGGTTGTTTATTTGAGATTTGTCTTGTTTCTTGAGGTAGGACTGTATTGCTATAAACTTCCCTTTTAGAACTGCTTTTGCTGCATCCCATAGGTTTGGGGTCGTCGTGTTTTCATTGTCATTTGTTTCTAGGTATTTTTTGATTTCCTCTTTGATTTCTTCAGTGATATCTTGGTTATTTAGTAACGTATTGTTTAGCCTCCATGTGTTCGTAGTTTTTACAGTTTTTTTCCTGTAATTGATATCTAGTCTCATAGCATTGTGGTCAGAAAAGATACTTGACACAATTCCAATTTTCTTAAATTTACCAAGGCTTGATTTGTGACCCAAGATATGATCTATCCTGGAGAATGTTCTATGAGCACTTGAGAAGAAAGTGTATTCTGTTGTTTTTCGATGGAATGTCTCCAGCCAAGCTGGAGCCTGCTGGCCGTTGGGTGGAGCTGGGTCTTAGCACTGAGATGGAGATCTCTGGGAGAGCTCTCTCCAATTGATATTACATGGGCCAGGAGGTCTCTGGTGGTCCAATGTCCTGGACTTGGCTTTCCCACCTTGGAGGCTCAGGCCTGACACCAGGCCGGAGCACCAAGACCCTGTCAGCCACACGGATGTCTGAAGTAAGGTCCTGGGGCAACACCCCAGCATGTGTGGCAGACGTGTAGGATAGGGCAGCAGACCCATTTCAATGTATTTAAAACAATGGGCTTGTGGTATATTTTATATGTAAATAATTTTAAACATTTCCATTAAAAAATAGATTTTGGCTTCCACTCAAAATAGTCTGCTTAACTGTCCATTAAACAGCCTTTCCAACCCAAAGTAATATTGTTAGTCAACCTACAGCCAGCACCTGGAAAGAACTTCCACTAGCTTCAAGACGAAAAGAACCAGGCTGAGAAACATAAATCAGTGGTTTATAGATGCCCTGGGCCTTTGAAACCTTTTTCCATCTACTCAGACTCTGAATTTCACATAACTGCAAGTGGGGACAGGGGCCTGTGTGTGCATGTATGGAAAAGGGGCTTCTAGTGTTAGTACACTGTATCCAAAGAACTGTGGTCCACTATGTGGCGTAGGGAAGATAAGAAGTCTCTAGAAGCAGTACCTACTGGGGATTATAGTTCTCTGTTCAAAAATTAGAAAAATAAGCAGTAAGCTTGGAATGGACTACACCTCAGTCCAGCAGAGCTCTGCTAAATTCATATCTGTTTGATACCGAAAACTGGGGAGAAAGAAACAGGGGTTCAGGGGGAGCGTGCCGGAGAAAGAGAGCAGTGCATGTGCACAAGAGGAGCAAAAAAGCCAAGAGATAGACAATAGAGCAGTCTGTCCCAAGGCTGCCTTGATCCCTCCCTATCATGATTGAATGTTCACTGCTTCTTGGAGCCCAGTGAGACGGCTCTATCATCACACAATAACCCCTCTTTTTCACCTGCATTTGTTTAAGTAAGTTCCTATTCTGTATATAAAAAAAAACCCTGACTAAAATACTAAAATCTTTCAGCTCAAGAAGAAAGATAGAGCCTGAAGAGATCAATTAATAGTGAAGGAACAGGAAAAGATTATCCAAGAACTACAAACTCTTAAGGAATATATAACTTTCATGCAACAGAGCATAGAAAAAGATAGGTAGTTTCCTATTTAAGTTACCAAAATATAAATTAGTCAAAAAATAGAAACGGAGATAATTTGGGAAAACATTAAAATAGCATTCCATAACCAAGCAGAAGTTTTCTCTAAAGAATGAAGGATGATTCAATAGAACAGTATTCCATAACCAAGCAGAATTTTTCTCTAAACAATGAAGGATGATTCAGTATTGGGGAAAAATTAACATACTATCAATAGGTAAAAGAAGAAAAAACATTTAATTGCTTAAATGGATGCCAAAATATGATTTGAAAATAATTCAGTAGTATTTCTGATTTTACTTATATTTTTAAATTTAAAATTTTTTCATTGCTTAGGAAATCAGGAACAAAGAAAAGAATAACTATCTAATATCAACAACCAATATCCCACTCAAAATTTCACACAACAGAGGCATTCCAATGAAAATCAGAATGAAAGAAGGATGCTAAAACAGTATCATTTTAACTCAACAATGTTCTAGAAATTCTGCCTAATGTAGTAAAACACATACAAAAATAATTATAACAACAATGGCAACTTTTCAAGCGTTAGATGTACTGTTTTACATACTTTTTCTTCAATACTTATAACAAGATGGATAGTATTATTATCCCCATTGTATAGATTAAAAAGAGACTGAGACTCAGAGAGACTAAACTGCTTGCTCAAGTTCACAAAGAAAAAAGTAGCAGAACATGAACTCATATGCAGATCTTACTGCAATCAAAGCACTTATAATTAATTACCGCAGATTCGAGTATGAATTACTAGAAAGGAGACATTTATTTGCAGATATGTATTCATTATATCTAGAAATTTAAAAAGAAATCAGTGAAATACTCAGAGCATTTTTAAATCCCAAGTATATAAAAAATATACAAAAATAAAATAAGTAAAACATTTTCTTTACAGCAGCAATAGCCACTTACAAGATTTAACAGTAGGAAAAAAGTTAGCCTTTCACAACATCAGCAATAAATACACAGGAATAATGGTAAAAAGAAAAAAATTATGCAGATCTCTGTGAAGAAAACTACAAAACATTTCTGCAAGATATTTAAGATTCTAGGGGCTTCCCTGGTGGTGCAGTGGTTAAGAACCTGCCTGCCAATGTAGGGGACATGGGTTCAATCCCTAGCCCAGGAAGATCCCACATGCTGCGGAGCAACTAAGCCCGTATGCCACAACTACTGAGCCTACGCTCTAGAGCCTGTGCTCTGCAACAAGAGAAGCCATGACAATGAGAAGCCTGCACACCACAATGAAGGGTAGCCCCCACTTGCCTCAACTAGAGAAAGCCCATGCACAGCAACGAAGACCCAACACAACCTAAATTAATTAATTAATTAATTAAGATTCTAAAAAAGAAAAATACCTACTCTTAGAAAAGCAAACACAGTATATTAAGATGTCAGTTGTTCCTAAATATAAATACAAGCTTAATGCAATTCTCATCTTTGGCAGAGTCTGGTTAGATGTTCACTAGCTTCTCTTTTCCTCCTATGTTCTCTTGCAATTAAGTGTGGCATATGTTTGAGTTCCAGCCAATGGAATATGGGTAGCAGTGATTTACATCACAGTTCAGGAGCTGGTCCATGAAAACCTTCCACACAATTTTCCTTGCTCTCTCTCTTTTCCATCTTCTAGCCAGATACAGAGGCACCTGTCTACAAAGTTAAGGCCCTAATAAAGCCACATGTTGAAGATGGCAGAGACTCTGCCAGCCTGGGTCCCTGAACAACTACCTAAGCAGAGCTGCTCCTTACCCAAGACTTTATGAAACATACTGTACTAAGCCACTAAGATTTTCAGGTTCATCTGCTAAAGGAGGACATGTTCCTTACCCTAATTAACACACACTCCAAACCCCAAAAGGTTTTGTGAGGTTCTTCTGTTCACTTGTGTTTTGTAACATGTCAAATGGATTCTAAAATTCATCTAAAATGTTAAACAGGCAAAAAGAGATTTTTAAAAATATTCCAAGAAATGTTTTAGGGAAAAAGATATTAGTCCCACCAAATATCAATAACTATTATAAGATTAAAATAATTAAAAGTGTTAATCTCCTATAAGAATGAATTAAAGATCAATGGAATAATATGTGACCCAAAGACAAAATCCATATATATAAAGGAACTTAATGGCACAAAGGAAACAAAGTCAGAAGAAATCATAGGTGAATATCTATCTGATCAAAGAACAAAGGAAGACTTTCTAATCTTAAAGGAAACAGAAAATAATCACAGAAAAAGACAGATTTTAAAAAATAAACTAAAATCACCGAAAGATGAAAAACACACAATACAAACTGAAAAAAACATGACAGAAAATGGTTAAGATCCCTAACTTATAAACAGGTCATACAGAGTAATTTAGAATCACTAATACACAAATAGAAAAATGAGGCTCGTCAAACCAGAAAGAAAAGATATGCAAGGAAAAAGTTTACAAATCAAATAGTATACAACAGAACCAAAGTTCCACAGAGCACAAGGATGGGGCTAGTAGAGAGAAAGGTAGGAAGCAATGAAATTGAATTGAATAGAATTACTATAAAAAAAGAAAGAGCATGAAGTATTACTTTTAGCAATTTGTCCCTCTGTGAAATTCTATGGTGTACCCTCAGTGAAATTTTAAACCACGCTACTAGAGGAGAGGTCCTGAGAGCCAGACTGACCAGTCAGTGCTGGTCATAGAGAGGAACAAGCTAGTCTCCAGTCCCCACAGAATGTGACAAAGTCCTGGGAGAGAGATCATCATCCGAGCTGCACCAACAGGCAAGAGAACAAATGCTGCACCTACTGCAGGGAACAAGCCTCTAGAGAGTGTGGCCCAAGAGCAGCTGAGGACAGCCTGACCCTGCTGGGACAGGGAGAGCAGGGGCACATGATGTAGATGTGTGTGTTGTCCAATTTGGCTCCATCTGATGACTGGGCTTAACAGCCACACTGTGAACTCTAACAAGGAGTTATAGCACCGCTCCTGTCCTAAGACACTCACTGCGTAAAGACCACATGAAATACAACAACAACAGTACCTTAACATATGTAAAAAGCGAAACCATGTCTGTGCAACACACTCATTATCCATTTCAGGAGGGATCAGACTGGCATCTTCATCGGGAACTTTAAATGGAGGAAATGAAGGACCATATGTAAAGCGTAGCAATCTAGAAAATAAAAAAAATCATACCATCAAGTTCATTTTGTAACAGAATGGAAAATACATTCAAACATTAAAATATACTAAGAGAAATATGATAAGAGAAAATAGATGAAACTTGTATTATACGTCACTGAAGTGAATAAAATAAATGAAAACCCTTGTTTATAAAATAGATAAACTGGAAGAGGATTTCCAGTTTTATAAAGGATTTTTTAAAACATGTATTTCTATTTTTAAATAATTAATGTTATTTATAATTTAGTTCATATATTTTTAAGTTATATAATTTATAAATTTATTTTATTTACTTATAAAACTTCTTTATCATTTTATAAATTTATGTATTTAACTGTAATTTTATTTTACTTATGATTTTATTATAATTGCCAAATAAGTGATTTTATAAATTAAATATTATATCTCATAAATTTTATAATACATCTTGTATATAACATTATATGTATAACATGTAACATACAATGGTGTATATAATAATTATACATAATATAATTTTATAATATATACTATAACATAAATTACAAATCAAATATTACTTTATAAAATTAAAAATTACCTAAAAGTTTACTTTAAAATTGCAAATAACAAATCATATAATACACAATTATGCTTATGTTGATTATATAATTAGTCATGTAATATAAATAATAAATTCTTTAAATTATTTTTAAAAGATTCATTGCACTGCAAATTCCTTCAACACAACTAAGCTATAATCTATTCATAATAACTGCTATATAACTTTAAATGAAGTTTAGAATTTATGGTGTGTGTGCCATAAAATGAATTTGACAATTCAATTACTTAACTAAATATTAATATTCCAAATGTATTAAAACTGTTCAAAGTCCTTTGACCCAATTATTAACCTATTATAATTAGAATAGATTATAATCTATATTATAGTTATATAATCTAAAGATTATGTCTTAATAAAATAACCAGAATATACACAAAGACTATGTATAAAGTACTCACATATCAACAATATTTTTAAAACACAGGGAAAAACTTAAATATCAAAACAGCAGGGAAATTATTAAATGAATTATAATTCCATTTATAAAATGAAAAACTATAAAGCCATTAAAAAATGATCTTGAGATCTATTTAAGAAGAAAAAAGGTACATGTAATTACTGGGACAAGAATCAGACAACAAATAAAAAAAGCAGATAATACTATATCAAATAATCTCAAATTTATTTTTTAAAAAAGAGAAAACAGGAAAAATACATTCAAACTTTGGTTATTTGTAAGTGATGGATATTTCCTCCTACATCTTCCAAATTTTCTATTATAAGCATGTATTGCTTTTATAATCAAGATAAAATGATATATTATTTAAAAATAGATTCATAATATTGACATTCACAAAGATATACCAGAATCAACAGAATACTCCAAACCTTCATCTTAGTTTAAACGATGATAAAGAGATAAACATTTATTAACTCTCAAAATGACCAGTCTACCTTCTGATACATGATACCACCTACGAATGATCTGTTCTCACCTCTACCACTACCCCACCCCCAATCAAATCTGAATCAGATCAAGTCTCTAGATCTAACCACCAGTTGACAGGAAATACAGGGGACAGAGGAACATGCTAATTAACACAACTAGGACATAATCAGAAAAATCCAAAATGTGAAGCATTCTATAAGACAAACAATCCAGTTCAACAAAAAAACTGCAAGGAAATAAAAATGAGAGAACAGTAACCTACAGTTTAAAATAGGCTTAAGAAACATGTCAACTAAATACAAGATCCAAACCTTGTTTGTGTTCTGATTCAATGGAATCAACTATAAAAAAAATTGAGACATTCAGGGACATCTGAACACTCAACAGCTAACCAATATTAACAAACTATTAACATTTTGTTTAGGTGTGATAAATGGTATTGTGATTATGTTTAAAAAAGAATGCTCAGGGCTTCCCTGGTGGCGCAGTGGTTAAGAATCCACCTGCCAATGCAGGGGACAAGGGTTCGAGCCCTGGTCCGGGAAGATCCCACATGCCACGGAGCAACTAACCTCGTGCGCCACAACTACTGAGCCTGCGCTCTAGAGCCCGCGTGCCACGAGCCCTTGCTCCGCAACAAGAGAAGCCACCGCAATGAGAAGCCTGTGCACCTCATCGAAGAGTGGCTCCCACTCGCTGCAACTAGAGAAAGCCTGCACGCAGCAACGAAGACCCAACACAGCCAAAAATAAATAAGTAAATAAATTTTAAAAAAAAGAATGCTCAACTTTTAGAGTCATATTAAAAGAAATGAAAAAAACAAGTCTGAAAAAAATGAAGCCTAACAGTTTACTCACAGAATAGTGATGGCATTATATATAAATGGTAAAAAAAAAAAAAAAAAGTTAAATTATTATAATAAAATACTGCCTACTTTGGTTACACAGGAGAACATTATAGTATGCTCCTATTTCTGTAAAATTATGTATAAACATATATAATAAGACTTCTGGTGAACTTAACTCTTTCTGTTATACCTTTCTTTGGTTTGTTTTTTAAAAATAATGATCATGAATATTTTAATAATCAGAATAAGAGTGGGATTTTGGGGGTGGGAGTGGTAGGGCTCAGAATTTATCTGCCTCTCCAAAACCTGCTTAATCTAAAATGTTTTAGATTAGACAGGCACTAGCCAAACTGACACATCTATTTTAAAAAAGTGGTTTGATTCTCTATCTAAAGTACAGTAATGAGAGACACAGAATAGAGACTTTTTACCATGTACTCTGTGAATCCCAGACAGACACAGAACTAGGGGAAAGCTACCCAAGGTCAGACGGATGAAGGAAGGCAAATGGATGATGATAACTTACCTTGAAGTGAGCGCACAGATGACCTTGCTCCACTGCTCCACCACTGCTGGGTGGTGCCTCCAGTTAGCCACCATCTCCTTGGCTGTTTTCCAGTAAGGAGGTGTTGGGAAGCACCGAGTACAAGCTAGTAACCAAACCTCAAAGAGAACACCAATCAACTTCTCTGCTAGATTCTCAGCAATGCCACCTTACCAACAAAAAGAAAACATCTTTGGCATACTTATTTGTAAAGCAGAATCTTTAATTCACTGACTTGGGAGAACTGGTCAAAAAATTAAAATAACTGCAATGTTAAGTTTTGACTTTCAAATAATCACTTAACAGAGAGAGCAAAAAACTATTCTTAGAAGCTCCTATGAAGGAAATCATGGATATATCAACCCATTATCACTTTGAAAGTTTTCAAGTGGCCCTGCTCGGTTCGTATTGCAGATCTTAATCTTCCAGCAGTGGGACAAGGAGTACAGAGGGAAGAAAAGAAAGGATGAGTGTCTATAATGAACGACTGCTATGAGTCAGTTTCTGTGCACACAGCTCATACACATTAATTCTGCAGGATAGGTATTTATAATCTCTAACCAATTATCGATTATACCCATTTTGAAGATGAGAAAACAGGTTCAGGAAATTTAAGTAACTTGCCCAAGTTCACACAGCCAATAAGTAAAGGAATCAGAACAAATACCCAAGACTTTTTACCTCTAAACTTTGCTATAAAATCCTTCAGGTGTTTGAAAGCGACCCTTCAAGGGAGAGGGAGACAAAGAAGGGAGCCAAACGACTGGTACTGGGCAGGACAGAGCCTCAACCATGAAAACCGAGCGGCTCCTCTGTTCCAAGCCCTGGAACTAGGAAGAACAGCAGTGGTCTGTACTCTGCATAGCTCCAAAAGACAAACTTGGGACGAGAAGGAAAAGTTCTAAGGATTCCTATTTCAAATGGGCAAAAATGAAGTTTCAACAATAATAAGCCCCAGAAGTGGATGGATTGCCTGCCTTATGGTGCTGAAATCCCTGCCATGGGGAGTGTGTAGCAGAGAGACACACTATCTGTGTCTGGCCAGCTATCATCAATACCAGACAGGGTATTCCTATTATGGGGTCCCTTGCAACACTAAAATTCTAGGGTTTTTTTAAGATATCTTCCTGGACACTGCATTTGTGTGAGAGCACAAGCACACTCACATGTGTTAGCAAAGGGACTACACAGATGAATAAGCAATAAGGGAACTTGGAACTAGAATATCAACTTATTATCTGTGTATACTGTGCATACAAAGCAGGATGTCTAAAATACACTCTAAAGTCTTATAAAATTGGAGGCTTTTTAATGGCTAGGCAATGAATGACATACTGTCATACTTCCAAATAGAACACTTTAAGATTCTGTAGGGTTCATTTGCTAAACAAAATATCTTCTAGCTATCAAGTTTTCAGAGTCTACCTGGATAACTACTTTGTAATCAGGTACATGAGTTGTTTCGTATATAGGCTCTATCCTAATATACTGAACAAGCTACTGTTACTGTCATTATCAAACATGCACTAATTCACTGAGCCCCTCACTATATTAGCAAAATCATCACTGAAGGTAACATAACTTTCCATTGTGCCTTTGAGGGTTTTCCATTCTAAGAACTGTTCATCTTGGTTTGTCAACTGTAGTGTCAAAATTTAAATCCCCACAGAGTCTACTACTCATTGAGTCTAAAAGTAAACAGCATTTGGAGCTCAGAAATAAATTAGAAAAAAATTAACAAACCTTGAACAGTTGGTGGTGCTAAAAGTATGTCATTAATCTGCAGAAGAAACAACAGTAAGACTTCCCAGGTTTCTCGGGCCATAATGGATGACTCACGGGCCAGTTTCTGAATGGCTCTCAGGACCTGTAAGCATAGTCGGATCTGACTGGAGCCCTGTTCCTGTCTGAAGAAGACAAACAGACATCACTGACAAGCCTTGAGGAGAGAATGCAACAGTTACGGACAGGCGACTTTTGGACACAGCAAGCAATGATCCAATGATACTCCCTAACAGCGTCAGCAGACAGAATTAGGTGCACCCTCTTCAGTTCAAAGCTACTTCCTCGTCATACAGTTTGGCCCTCTGGGATCTCAGCCTACCACTCTTAAAAAGCCTGAAGAGCTCCTGTGGAGATAGAGGATAATAGAAAGTAAACTTCACCTCTAGATTTTCTAAGTGTGAAATGTGCCTGGCGCATACAACAGATACTCAATAGGTTTCTGCTGAATGAATGAGTAAATACCCACAGCCACTTCCACTGCTCACACAGCAGAATGGCCTTTGTATTCTTCTAAAAAATTTTAAACACACATTTACAAGAATTCTGCACGTGATTTCATAGTGCTCACAAGTCCCTCTGAAGCTAATGTCTGCTAGAGAAGAGCCTACAGAATGGAATATCCTAACAGATCCCCAAAACTGACGAGATATAGAGGCAATTGCCTCAGAAATGAGAACCTGCTACTGCTGCTCTACAAAAACAAAGGCAACATAACGCAAGATGGGGGCTCCAAAGGTACCCAAGATACTCCCAAAGAACAGTTTTATAACGCTTTTTAGTCCACAGGACCATTTTTCTCCAACAGAATTAGATCAATATATCAGGTCCAAGCTCCAGCCCTTATCCCCCACTGTCCAAAGTGGATCACCTTGAGAATTTCAAGAATCGTAGTAAACCCACTGTACCAGCAAATGCTGAACTGCCCTCCGGAGTTCTCATGTGAAACCCAAGACAAGTAACTAATACTACTGAAATAAATCTTGAGGCCAAGTTTCTATATATTATGACTCATGTTACAAATTCATAAAACATGTCTGAATGAGAGCAGGGAATCGCAGAGCTGCCTCAAGAAATCCAGAAATTGAAGTGAGTGCCCTTAGAACTCCCATCACAACCTTAGAATAAAGATTCTCAGATTCTGGGCCATGACCCAGAAAACCAGAAACTTACACTGGAGTTGCAAAAAAATGACAACCTTAAGTTTTCCCTAAAGAAGTCAGATCTAAAGTAAAATGATGAGACATTCACTTAGGAAAAGCCAAGAGTCCCCAAGAGCAGGAAGATGTCCCATGTTCAGTTTGATGTGAATCCAGTCCATGCGAAGCCATGAGGCTCAAGCTTGTGTCTGTTGCTCTGGCTACTAAAGAGTAAGAAATACGTAACAGCCCCAAACCTCATGTAGCCATGTAAGAGGGAACCGAGAATAAGAAATAAAAATACCACTAGCAGTCCTGGGGGTGACACTCTTGCAAGATAGCAATGACATTAGAAGCCTCCCAAATGGTAACCCAGGCCTACCCACCCTTTCTAGGTACCACCTGCCCAGTGGCAGAAAAGGAAACATCTGCTCCTTAGGTACTGTAGCCTCACTCAGACAGCCTAAATTTAAGAGCAGTGTCCAAGTTTCTACAGCTAAGAGAAACAAGGTAATCTTTACTGAAAAATAAACAGAAAGGTCTAAACACCAAAAATATTTATTTCCCCTTAATATTTTCAAAAGCAACTTGTGAACTTCAGAAAACTGTTCTAAAACATGGGGTGGTGAATTATGTATGGCCAATGGGTCAAATCTGGCCTGATATCTGTTTTTGTAAATAAAGTTTTATTGGAAAACAACCATGCTCATTTATTTATATATCATCTATGGCTGCTTCCCTACACCAGCAGAGTTGAATAGTTGTGACAGACACCATATGGTCCACAAAGGCTAAAATATTTACTATATGACTCTTCACAAAAAGTTTGCCAACCACTGCTTTAGAAGAACATCACATTTTCTAAAGAAGTTTATTTGAGCAATGAAGACACTAATCAATTTTAAATGATGGGTCACTCTTCACTCAATTATGCAAAACAAAACCTGATAGGCAAAAAGAGAAAGGCTACATCCACTCTGACTTAATCTCTAGCGAAGTAGTAGAGGCTGTTTCCTCTATTCTGAGTGTTAGTTTTCACAAAAACAACTAACTAAGTAAACTTGATGACAATTTTATGAACTATCTGAATTTTAAAAAAATGAAACTTCCAGTAATAGGAGATGAGATCATAACTCCCAATATTTAGCACTGAAAATATTCAGCTCCCTAAGACATTACTGGCCATGAGAACTCTAATACTCAGTTCAGCACCCACTCAGAAGTATGCACACACACACACTTTTGAGAAAATAAGCTAACTACCAAACAGTAAGATGAACAATTTATAAGGTAGTCATGTTTCTCAAAAGAGAAAAGCCAAAGCAAAAGCCTAATTAACTCAAATGTCATTGATTTTTCTCATCAATACAAACTGAGCACTGAGAGTTGGTAAGAGTACAAAGAGGAAAGAAACACAGTGACAGTACTATCCATGAGACTGTCCCACGCACTAAGAAAAAACCTAGTAAATTAGTCTCCTAAATGGGATGACAAGAAAGCATTAAAAGTATTACATCATTTTAGAAGAACCTGCTTAGCCACAAACAATATGTCACTTACTTCCCATCATTTCCTGTTATAATTCTATTTGAAATCAATAAATATAAGCAACCAGCATTTTATTCACCCTAATGTAATACCAGTACTGCTCTAGGTGCTGTGGAAGTCCAAACTATATACAACCTAGTTCCTACCCTCAAGTTGGTTAGATGGGGAAATGAGACATACACATTTTAAAAGATAAGCAATAAAACTGGAGAGATACAAGAAGTACACAGGAAGTACCCTACAGGCTCAAAGAAGGTGTGATCACTATGGGCCTGGATGATGAGGTAAGGCTGAATTTAAGATGAACCATCAAGAGAGAGATGTGGACAACTAGGACACATCTAGGACAGGGAGAGGAGGATGAGGATGGAAAAAGAGTAGGTAATGATGGAGAAGATCTTTAAGGAGTCTTGGGAGAATGTTTAATTTATGAGTCTGACCAAAGAGCAGGGCTCACGCAGAATTAGCAGCAGCTAATCTGGTTAGGGGCCAGATTACAGCAGGCATTTCACACAAGATAAGGAGTTTACAGGCATACCTCACTGTATTGCACTTCATTCTGTTGCACTTCACAGATATTGCAGTTTTTTTACAAACTGAAGACTTGTGGCAATCCTGCATTGATTGAGCAAGTCTATCGGCACCATTTTTCCAACTGCATTTGCTCACTTTGTGTCTCTGTGGCACATTTTGGTAATTCTTGCAATATTTTCATTATTATATCTGTTATGGTGATTGTAATTGTTTTGGGGCACTACAAACCACGCCCATATAAGACAGCGAACTTAACTGATAAATGTTGTGTGTGTTCTGACTGCTCCACCAACCGGCCGTTTTCCTGCTCTCTCTCTCCCCTCAGGCCTCCCTATTCCCTGAGAGATAGCAATATTAAAATTAGGCCATTTAATAACCCTACAGTGGCCTCTAAGTGTTCAAGTGAAAGGAAGAATCATGTCTCTCACTTTAAATCAAAAGCTAGAAACAACAAGGACCTACCTTATAGCACAGGGAACCATATTCAGTACCCTGTAATAACCTATAATGGAAAAGAATCTGAAAAAGAATATACATATGTGTGTGTTTATATATGTATGCGTGTGTGTGTATATATATACAAAAAACTGAATCACTGCTGTACACCAGAATCTAACACAACATTGTAAAAAGGTAGAAATGATTAAGCTTAGTGAGGAAGGCAAGTCAAAAGCCAAGACAGGCTGGAAGCTAGGCTTCTTGCACCAATTAGCCAAATTGTGAATGCAAACGAAAAGTTCTTGAAGAATATCAAAAGTGCTACTCTAGTGAACACACAAATGATACGAAGAGAAACAGGCTTATTACTGATATGAAGAAAGTTTTAGTGTCTGGATAGAAGATCAAACCAGCCACAACACTGCCTTAAGCCAAAGCCTAATCCAGAGCAAGCCCCTAACTCTCTTCAGTTCTATGAAGGCTGAGAGCAGTGAGGAAGCTGCAGAAGGAAAGTCTGAAGCCAGCAGAGGCTGGTTCATGAAGTTGAAGGAAATACCTCCATTTAAAAGAAAAAAAAAAGTGCAAGATGAAGCGGCAACTGCTAATGTAAAAGCTGTAGCAAGTTATCCAGAAGATCTAGCCAAGATAATTAGAGTGGCCACACTAAAGAACAGATTTTCAATGGAGACAAAACAGCCTACAGCCTTCTATTGGAAGAAGATGCCATCTAGGACTTTCATAGCTAGAGAGAAGTCAACTCCTGGCTTCAAAGCTTCAAAGGTCAAGCTGACTCTGGTTAGGGGCTAATGCAGCTGGTGACTTCCAAGTTGAAGCCAATGCTCATTCACCATTCTGAAAATCCTAAGGCCCCTAAAAATTATGCTAAATCTACTCTGCCTGTGCCATATAAATGAAATAAAGCCTAGATGCCGGCACATCTGTTTACAACATTTTAAGCCCACTGGTGAGACCTACTGCTCAGAAGAAAAGATGGCTTTCAAAATATTACTGCTCATTAACAATGCACCTGGGTCACCAAGAGCTCTAATGGATGTGGACAAAGAATGTCACCTGCCATTTCAGTAAACAAACAATATTGTGGCCATAAAGCCATCAGCCACTGCAGCTGCCCCCCCACCCCCATGGTGCACCCTGAGGGGACTTCAGGACAGAGAGAAAGAAAATAGTGGCCCTAGGTAGTTAAGATGCATACCAAAGGAATAATTTCAATGAACCCAAACTCTTGCAGCTTCCCATACACAGAAAGGCACTAAAATCATTAACTTGAGATGTCTGTTTTTTGATTAGCAGTAATCTTTTGATGTTCCACTACACAGTTTTGTTTTTTTCCCAGCAAAACTCCTATACATCCTCGCTCCTCCCTTACCTCTCCGGAACAGCCCCTCAGAACTGAGAAACAGTATCTGGGCTATAGTCTTCAGTAAGTCCACCGAATAAAACATAATTCTCAACTTTTCGACTGTGCATTTTTTTCAGTCAACACTGAGATGTACAACAAGATTAATGTTTGCCTGCTAACCCAAAATCCATTCTGCTGCCCACGGATCAAGGAGCAATTCCGACTTTCAAGTTTTATTATTTAAGAAATACATTTCTTAAGACTATAGCTGCCACAGACAGCGATTCCTCTGATGGATCTGGGCAAAGGAAATTGAAAACCCTCTGGAAAGGATTCACCATTCTAAATGGCATTAAGAATTATTTATGTCATGGGAAGAGATCAAAACATCAATATTAATAAGAGTCTGGAAGAAGCTGATTTCAACCCTCACGGATGACTTTGAGGGGCTCAAGACTTCAGTGGTGGAAGTAAATGCAGATGTGGCAGAAATAATAAGAGAACTAAAATCAGAAGTGGAGCGCGAAGACATGACTGAATTGCTGCAATCTCATAATAAAACTTTAATAGAAGAGGAGTTGCTTCTTATGGATGAGCAGAGAAAGTGGTTTCCTGAGATGGAATCTACTCCCGGTGAAGATGCTGTGAAAATTATTGAAATGACAACAAAGAATTTAGAATATTACATAAACTTAGTTGATAAAGCGGCAGCAGGGTCTGAGAGGATTAACTCCAATTTTGAAAGAACTACTGTAGATAAAATGCTATCAAACAACATTGCAGGGCCTTCCCTGGTGGCGCAGTGGTTGAGAGTCCGTCTGCCAATGCAGGGGACACAGGTTCGTGCCCCGGTCCGGGAAGATCCCACATACTGTGGAGCGGCTGGGCCCGTGAGCCATGGCCGCTGAGCCTGTGCGTCCGGAGCCTGTGCTCTGCAGCGGGAGAGGCCACAACAGTGAGAGGCCCGCATACAGCACAAAAAAAAAAAAAAAAAAAAACACAACATTGCATGCTACAGACAAATCATTCATGAACTGAAGAGTAAATCAATGTGGCAGACTTCACTGCTGTCTTATTTTAACACATCGCCACAGCCACCCAAGCTTCAGCAACCACCACCCTGATCAGTCAGCAGCCATCGCATTGAGGCAGAACCCTCCACCAGCAAAAAGATTTCAGTTCACTAAAGGCTCAGATGGTTAGCATTTTTCAGCAATGCTAGTATTTTTTAATCAAGACATGTAATTGTTTTTTTAGACATAATGCTATTGCATATTTACAGACTACAGTACAGTATAAAAACTTTTACGCACTGGGAAACCAAAAAATTCATGTGACTTGCTTTATTTCAATGATCGCTTTATTGTGGTGGTCTGCAACCAAACCTGCAATATCTTGAGGTATCTTTGTACAACTGATCCTATAGACCAGAGCTCTTAATGGAGATTCCTCTTTTTTAATTCAGATTTTTCCAAAGTAATCTTCCTTCTAAATTTAAAAAGTTAAAATTTACAGGGCTGGTTTTTGGATGACTCAAAGTCATCATCTGACAGATCAAAAGCCCTAACCAGAACTTTTCCAAAAGGAGGGAAGCCCACTTGCCCCTTCCACAGACATAAAAAACAGCTGAAAACAGATTTTTCTCAAAGGAAATCCCTACAAATAGGTAGGCAACTAATGCTCTCTTCTCCATTATTTTCTATATTTCCAAAATCCTTTATAGTGACATATAATTCTTTTAGAATGGGAAAAAAATGTTTTAGGCACAAGTAAGGCAATCTTACATTACAATATTTAAGGTCTCTGCCGCAGAGATAGGGGAAAAATTCAATAACAAACTGTCAAGAGTATTCTTTTGGTCTACTACAAATGTGCCTATAATTTCAAATCTGCTTACTTCAATGTCTTCATTCTCTCATAAGAAAGATTCATTTTAAGGTAGATGGCTTAGTCGCCATTAGCTTAAGTGGAGACAAGAATTATGTTAGGCAAAAGTATGGGTTTTTTTGACTGGAAGGGAAAGGGGTCACAGTATTTTAACATCTAATAGCTATCAGATCTTAGAAGCAAAGCCAAAAGCCGTTAAAATGAACACACACTTGTTAAAGAGTCCTAGTAAACATTATATAAGCCCATCTTCTCATTCATATTAACACACTCTTTAACTGAACAAGTAATGAAAGTTACTGTTCAAAGGTCTAACAATGAAATCAGTTCCCATAATATAAAAAAGTAACATTGATGAGTAGTTTATTATGATCCTAATAACAGGCCAGATAGACTAGTATAGCTTACCTTGGTACAAAAAGATTCTGCAGGTGTTTTAGTATACTTTGAACATATAGATTAGGCTCTTTAATAACTGGCAATGGAATAGACTCTTTCGGCAACACTAAAGCCATAATCCAGTCAGTATATACATCAACACAATATTTTACAGTCTCTCCGTCCAATGGAAGGGTCAGTCCATAGCAAATTACTTCCATGGTCCATTTTACCTAAACAAAAAAAAATATACATATAGAATTATTACACATTCCTATCTGTATATCAGTAGATTGATTTAAAATGTTAACCTCTTATTGTCAAAAACCTCTCAACTGAAGTATATTCATCTCAACATACATCAGATTAATTCTACAGAATGTACTTTCCATGTATAAGACATAATCAGGGGGCTTCCCTGGTGGTGCAGTGGTTGAGCGTCTGCCTGCCGATGCAGGGGACACGGGTTTGTGCCCCGGTCCGGGAAGATCCCACATGCCGCGGAGCGGCTGGTCTCGTGAGCCATGGCCGCTGAGCCTGCGCGTCCGGAGCCTGTGCTCCGCAACGAGAGAGGCCACAACAGTGAGAGGCCCGCGTACCGCAAAAAAAAAAAAAAAGACATAGACAACGTTTCCTAAGCAAAAGATTTAAGAAGAAAATAAATTACTTATTTCTAATTAAGCCTATGTTGGCTTTCACTCCTTAAATATTATTATTGTTTGCTCTGTAAAATAAAAAGTACAGGTCATCTTGATTTTCCACAGAGATCGGAGGCACAGAAATAGAAAATTTTAGATATTTTTCTCCACTTAATTTGCATGCAGGTATGTGTGTCATTTAGGAAATCACTTACATAAATTTAATTATATTCCATTTCCAGATTATGCAACTTTAACAAACAACAGGAAGGAAGATGAACTGCCCAACTCTTATTTTGTGACTATTTTCATTGGCAAAGAAAACAATATTTTAAATGGAAGGCCAAGAACAAACAGAGGTCAGAAGGGACTGAAGCTGGGTAAGATCTTAAAAAGGCACTTGGCTGCACTAAACAAGTTCCAGCCTCCTCACCTGTCTGAATCACAGGGGTCGAGAGAAGGTGCCTAAGAGACTGCTGACCCACTGCTTGCAGTCATGAACGAATAAGGCACAATGAGAAAGGGGAAATGGCCTAATTTGCAAAAGAGGATGAAACTATATTCCAGATAATGTAGACTGGAAAGTTTAAGTGAATTCCAGACAAAACTCTGGGACAAATTACTAAGCAGATGATCAGTGAGCACTTATGAAAGGGAAGCAGGGTCACTGAGAACCAGCCTGCTCAAAAAGAATAAGTCATGCCAGACAAGCTTCATTCCTTTATTAAGAGGGTTACTATGAAGGCAGCTGACAAATGTAGAAACCTGGCACTGATTTAAAACCAGTTTCTGAGGTACTTTCATAAATATTATCTAAACATCAAAATAACTGGTGTGAGAGGGTAAACTATCCTCATTTTATTTTTATTTTTTATTTTTATTTTCTGGCCACACTGCATGGCTCGTGGGATCTTAGTCCCCCAACTAGGGATCAAACGTGTACCCCCTGCATTGGGAGCGTGGAGTCTTAACCACTGGACCGCCAGGGAAGCGTGGAGTCTTAATCACTGGACCGCCAGGGAAGTCCCCATCCTCATTTCATACATAAGAAAACTGAAGTTTAGCAAATTAAGCAATTTGGACCATGGCACTCGTTTGGAAATGCTGGAGCTGAAAATCTAGTCTTCCAACTAGAAATCTAAAGCTATTCTCACCATGCCATTAACAGCCTTCTCTGGCAAAGGGGGAACTGGGCTTTAACAAGAAATTTGGTCCTTGTGGACAAGATGGAAAGATACAGCCCAGAAGGAGGTAGAATGGTTGGATTTGTAACTGGTCAAAATAACATGTCAGAATAGCAGTGGATTACTGTACCAAGATCATTTTGGAAGAAGATGCCCAATGGCATGCCAAAGGCTCTGCCAAGATTTTAACTTGGAGAAAAACAGATTACATGCTGACCATTTGTAGATATCACAAAGCTAAAAAAAAAAAACTAACTTGTTAAATAGAAATTCAGGATTCAAAAAGATTATAACAGCTTTGGGCTTCCCTGGTGGCGCAGTGGTTAAGAATTCGCCTGCCAATGCAGGGGACACGGGTTCAAGCCCTGGTCCCGGAAGATCCCACATGCCGTGGAGCACTTACGTGTGCCACAACTACTGAGCCTGCGCTCTAGAGCCTGCGAGCCACAACTACTGAAGCCCATGCACCACAACTACTGAAGCCCGCATGCCTAGAGCCCGTGCTTCACAAGAAGAGGAGCCACCCCAATAAGAAGCCCATGCACTGCAATGAAGAGTAGACCCTGCTCGCCACAACTAGAGAAAGCCCGCGCACAGCAACGAAGACCCAACGCAGCCAAACATAAATAAATAAAATAATTTTTTAAAAAAATTATAATAGCTTAAAACTAAAGCTGAATCTAACAAGATAAATACATGTACTGAAATTTTTAACCTCAGAACTACAAAGGCTAAGGGTAGAAAATACATAACAACAATATAATATAATAGAAAGTAACATATAACAGCAATAAATGTTAAGAGTGACTATAAAAACACAGTGAAGCTGTGACAAATGAGGTGGGAAGGGGTATGGAGGGGGTGGGATTTAGCTGAACAAGAGAAAGAATTTTAAAACAGGTTGCAAGTCCCTAATTATCACAGGAAAGACCAAGGAGAAGGTATCTTTGGTAATATCTTCACACAATAGTTCAATTGTATAATTCGAGAGAACACTGGATTCAAGACCTATTCTCTCATATCCTTTTGAGGGTAGGAAAGGAGAAAAAACAAGGGCTGCACTGAGCACCTTTATCTACTCACATGCCATCTCTTCCCAGGAGAGGGCAGAAGGAATTACAGACACCAAGAAGAGAGTGCGCAGGACAAGTCCTGGTCCTCGGGGTAAGTCTCTGCCAGGGCACTCTGAGAAGAAAATGCTCCTCAGTATGAGGGGCTTCCCCTTTGGCAACCCAGGCTCTTTGGCCTACAGAGGGTAAATAAAATACTTCCTGAGCTATAAACCTTAGTCTCCTAACTAGAGTTGTCTTATATCTAGATTAAGCCTAATCTCTCCTTCACAAGAAATCAAAATGTAAGTGAAAAACGGTGCGGTGTCTGAGAAACAGGTAAACCCAAAGCCTAAAGGTTGTATGAACGTCCTCAAGCACAGGGGACAAGTTCTAATCCCGATCTTAGCCAGACCTCATACTAGCAAGCTCTGTATCACTCCATTCTCAGGGCCCCTTCATGACTCCCCACTGGCAATTTAACTTCAGCCCCGTCCCCTGAACCCAAAAACAGAGGACCAGCTCTAGGCCAAGCCACTCCAAAAGCTCCTCATCTTTAGGAACAGCAAACACAACCCCCATTCCAACCACGTGGGCTCACAGCTATACAGACTTAGCTGCTCTGTAGCACTCTTAAACCTAGAAGTCAGACAAGGGTAGACTGGGATGGAGACAGCGGGAGAGCCTCAAGTGCAGCACACATGTGTAGCCCGAAGACAACACAAGATGGGCCTTCAGTCAGAGGCCATCTACACGTAGGAATGAAGACCTTCCAAACACAACCTCTGAATTGAAATCTGAAGACTAAGCCTAAAACTTAGGGAAAGGGACCTGACAGGCAAGTCTGTCTCAGCTCACAGCTCAAGTGGAGAACTGGGTCCAGCTAGCAGGAAGTCCCAACAGCGCAATGGTACAACCTATTCCTCATAACTCCCACAGACTCTGGACCCCAACCCTCAACCCAAATACGGTCAAATTAAGACGTCACACTACACTGAGCAGAAATCCACTTAAAAAGAAAATGTTAGAAAAATGATTCTTCTGTAACAAACTTACATTTTCACAGAGTAGAATGAAATGAAAAAACACTTACTTCTTTGTCAGTTTTCAACAAACTCTCACCACCAGCCGCTGAAAGGGTACCTAAGGCCTGCCCGAGAGGATGAACCACCGCATTGGCCACCTCTCGCCCAACGCTCTCTGGATAGCTGTGTAGCACACTGGTGTGGCCCTGATCATTCTGAATCACCAAATGCAGCGACCTCCACTCAGAGTACATCGTGCCGCTAAAGGACTATCCAAATGGCACCTGAAAAGACAAAAGAGAATTACAAGTCAAACTATATTGCTGCAAACTAATAAAACTTAGTAAAATACATATTTACCCTACATAGCAAGATAAAGAAGCTGTAAATATATTGCCTTGAGAAGACTGAGGAAAAAAAACATTTAAATGTCTTGAGAATGTCCTAAACAGCCTCTTAGTGAGATCAGGTAGGAAAGGCAAACCCTGGGAAGCAGCTCTCTGAGCACCTCCCCAAAAGAGCCCTCAGAAGCCCAGAGTAGAGCTGGGGCAGATGATCACCGCACAAGGGGATAAAATAATCAAATTTGGTACACTCACAGCATGAGGGAACCTTCTACATTTCATGTTCCAGAATAGAAAAAGACAGAAGAAGGGTATGCTCTAAGTAGGAAAGGGAGACAAAGGAAAGGGTTTACTCTAGGCCCCAGATTTTTCAGTCAACAGTTTCCAAGTACCTATTACTTGCTAGAAACATACCCCTGCAATTTCCCACCAATGCCCTCAAATCAGACATAAAATTCTTTGAGAATATTTCATTCTCTACAGCAGTGGCATACATTCTTCTGGTAATGGGTCCCCTGGAAGTCAATGTCCTTCAGAAAACATGTAAAGACCTGCCACTTACTGAGCATTTACTACACACTACTCATGAAATCACACAACTCTATGAAAATTAAATAATGCTATCCCTAATTCACAGATGAAAAAACTGAGGCATAGAGAGGTCTGCTGCTTCCCTGAGGCTTCACAACTATAACATGGTAGAGGTGGGTTTTGAGTCCACATCTGTTAGGCTCCAGGGACCATGCTCTTAACCATAGCATGTACTGCCCCTCACTAAACTATACATTATCCATGACATGTCCTGCTTTTCCCTATGCTGTATATTCTCCATGAAAAGATATCTAAGTCTACCATACAAATGAGAAACTTTAGCCACAGAAAACATATCTATATGAATGCAATGTAAATATTACAATCATAAATGCCATACTCATGAGTAGAATCAAGGATGGTTAGTCCTTTCCAATTAATTTCTATTAACTTTCATTTTCTACTTGCTCTGAAATCTGTTTGCCCAGCCAGCAGAGTTTAAGGATACACTTAAGCTTTAAAAAGTTCTATCCCTTAAACTAGTTTTTCTTCAAACTGGTAGCTTTGTTTAATTTTATCTTACAAAGCCTCATTCCAGCTCAATAAGTATCAGTGTTTTTCAAGAGGATATGGTCCTCCTCTGAACCAAGAGGCCCTGAAAATGGGAAGGCAGAAAGGATGCACCAGAATCGAACAAGGTACCTACAATGTGAAGGATGGGTGGATGAGACTGACTGTTAAAGTTGCCTCAATTTCCTTAGGATTTATAAGGAACCCCCCTAAGGATATCCTGATGTTCCCCCTGCCCCCAGCACCACCGCCCTAAAATAAGCACTCTCAAAAACGGACAGGAAAATTTGTGGCCCTGAACCAAGATGACGAAGTAGAAGGACGTGCTCTCACTCCCTCTTGTGAGAACACCAGAATGACAACTAGCTTGCTGGACAATCATCAACACAAAGACACTGGAATACCAAAAAAGATACCCCACATCCAAAGACAAAGGAGAAGCCGCAATGAGATGGTAGGAGGGGCGCAATCACAGTAAAATCAAATCCCATAACTGCTGAGTGGGTGACTCACAGACTGGAGAACATTTACACCACAGAAGTCCACCCACTGGAGTGAAGGTTCTGAGCCCCACGTCAGGCTTCCCAACCTGGGGGTCCAGCAACGGGAGGAGGAATTCCTAGAGAATCAGACTTTGAAGGCTAGCGGGATTTGATTGCAGGACTTTAACAGGACTGGGGGAAACAGAGACTCCACTCTTGGAGGGTACACACAAAGTAGTGTGCACATCGGGTCCCAGGGGAAGGAGCAGCGACCCCAGGGGAGACTGAACCAGACCTACCTGCTAGTGTTGGAGGGTCTCCTGCAGAGGTGGGGGGTGGCTGTGGCTCACCGTGGGGACAAGGACACTGGCAACAGAAGTTCTGGGAAGTACTCCTTAGCGTGAGCCCTCCCAGAGTCCACCATTAGCCCCACCAAAGAGCCCAGGTAGGCTCCAGTGTTAGGTTGCCTCAGGCCAAACAACCACAGGGAGGGAATTCAGCCCCACCTACCAGCAGTCAAGTGGATTAAAGTTTTACAGAGTTCTGCCCACCAGAGCACCAGTCAGCTCTACCCACCACCAGTCCCTCCCAACAGGAAACTCGCACAAGCCTCTCAGATAGCCTCATCCACCAGAGGGCAGACAGCAGAAGCAAGAAGAACTACAATCCTGCAGCCTGTGGAACAAAAACCACATTCACAGAAAGATGGACAAGATGAAAAGGCAGAAGGCTATGTACCAGATGAAGGAACAAGATAAAACCCCAGAAAAACAACTAAATGAAGTGGAGATAGGCAATCTTCCAGAAAAAGAATTCAGAATAAATAATAGTGAAGATGATCAAGGACCTCGGAAAAAGAATGCAGGCAAAGATCGAGAAGGTGCAAAAAATGTTTAACAAAGACCTAGAAGAATTAAAGAACAAACAAACAGAGATGAACAATAACTGAAATGAAAACTACACTAGAAGGAATCAATAGCAGAATAACTGAGGCAGAAGAACGAATAAGTGACCTGGAAGACAGAATGGTGGAATGCACTGCTGCAGAACAGAATAAAGAAAAAAGAATGAAAAGAAATGAAAACAGCCTAAGAGACCTCTGGGACAACATTAAACTCAACAACATTCGCATTATAGGGGTCCCAGAAGGAGAAGAGAGAGAGAAAGGACCAGAGAAAATATTTGAAGAGGTTATAGTCGAAAACTTCCCTAACATGGGAAAGGAAATAGCCACCCAAGTCCAGGAAGCACAGCGAGTCCCATACAGGAGAAACCCAAGGAGAAACACACGGAGACACACAGTAATCAAATTGGCAAAAGTTAAAGACAAAGAAAAATTATTGAAAGCAGCAAGGGAAAAACGATAAATAACATACAAGGGAACTCCCATAAGGTTAACAGCTGATTGCTCAGCAGAAACTCTACAAGCCAGAAGAGAGCGGCATGATATACTTAAAGTGATGAAAGGGAAGAACCTACAACCAAGATTACTCTATCCAGCAAGGATCTCATTCAGATTCAATGGAGAAATCAAAAGCTTTACAGACAAGCAAAAGCTAAGAGAATTCAGCACCAGCAAACCAGCTCTACAACAAATGCTAAAGGAACTTCTCTAAGTGGGAAACTCAAGAGAAGAAAAGGACCTACAAAAACAAACCCAAAACAATTAAGAAAATGGTCATAGGAACATACATATCGATAATTACCTTAAACATGAATGGGTTAAATGCTCCAACCAAAAGACACAGGCTAACTAAATGGATACAAAAACAAGACCCATATATATGCTGTCTACAAGAGACCCACTTCAGACCTAGGGACACATACAAACTGAAAGTGAGGGGATGAAAAAAGATATTCCATGCCAATGGAAATCAAAAGAAAGCTGGAGTAGCAATACTCACATCAAATAAAATAGACTTTAAAATGTTATAAGAGACAAGGAAGGACACTACATAATGATGAAAGGATCAATCCAAGAAGAAGATATAACAATTATAAATATATATGCACCCAACATAGGAGCACCTCAATACATAAGGCAACTGCTAACAGCTAAAAAGAGAAAATAGAGAGTAATACAGTAATAGTGGGGGACTTTAACACCTCAATTACACCAATGGACAGATCAACCAAAATGAAAATAAATAAAGAAACAGAAGCTTTAAATGACACAATAGACCAGATAGATTTAATTGATATTTATAGGACATTCCATCCAAAAACAGCAGATTACACTTTCTTCTCAAGTGCACACAGAACATTCTCCAGGATAGATCACATCTTGGGTCACAAATCAAGCCTCAGTAAATTTAAGAAAACTGAAATCATATCAAGCATCTTTTCTGACCACAACAGTATGAGATTAGAAATCAATTACAGGGAAAAAAACGTAAAAACCACAAACACATGGAGGCTAAACAATACGTTACTAAATAACCAAGAGATCACTGAAGAAATCAAAGAGGAAATCAAAAAATACCTAGAGACAAATGACAATGAACACACAGAGAATCCAAAACCTATGGGATGCAGCAAAAGCAGTTCTAAGAGGGAAGTTTATAGCTATACAAGCCTACCTCAAGAAACAAGAAACATCTCAAACAAACAATCTAACCTTACACCTAAAGGAACTACAGAAAGAAGAACAAACAAAACACAAAGTTATCAGAAGGAAAGAAATCATAAAGATCAGAGCAGAAATAAATGAAATAGAAACAAAGGAAACAAGAGCAAAGATCAACAAAACAAAAAGCTGGTTCTTTGAGAAAATAAACAAAATTGATAAACCATTAGCCAGATTCATCAAGAAAAAGAGGGAGAGGACTCAAATCAATAAAACTAGAAATGAAAAAGGAGAGGTTACAATAGACACCACAGAAATACAAAGCATCCTAAGAGACTACTACAAGCAACTCCATGCCAATAAAATGGACAACCTGGAAGAAATGGACACATTCTTAGAAAGGTATAAGCTTGCAAGACTGAACCAGGAAGAAATAGAAAATATGAACAGACCAATCACAAGTAATGAAATTGAAACTGTGATTAAAACTCTTCCAACAAACAAAAGTTCAGGACCAGATGGCTTCACAGGTGAATTCTATCAAACATTTAGAGAAGAGCTAACACCCATCCTTCTCAAACTCTTCCAAAAAACTACGGAGGAAGGAACACTCCCAAACTCATTCTATGAGGCCACCATCACCCTGATACCAAAACCAGACCAAGATACTACAAAAAAAGAAAATTACAGACCAATATCACTCATGAATATAGATGCAAAAATCCTCAACAAAATACTAGCAAACAGAATCCAACAACACATTAAAAGGATCATACACCATGATCAAGTGGGATTTATCCCAGGGATGCAAGCATTCTTCAATATACGCAAATCAGTCAATGTGATACACCATATTAACAAATTGAAGAAGAAAAACCATCATCTCAATAGATGCCGAAAAAGCTTCTGACAAAATTCAACACCCATTTATGATAAAAACTCTCCAGAAAGTGGGCATAGAGGGAACCTACCTCAAAATAATAAAGGCTATATACGACAAACCCACAGCAAACATCATTCTCAATGGTGAAAAACTGAAAGCATTTCCTCTAAGATCAGGAACAAGACAAGGATGTCCACTCTCACCACTATTATTCAACATAGTTTTGCAAATCCTAGCCACGGCAATCAGAGAAGAAAAAGAAATAAAAGGAATACAAAGTGGAAAAGAAGAAGTAAAACTGTCACTCTTTGCAGATGACATACTATACATAGAGAATCCTAAAGATGCCACCAGAAATCTACTAGAGCTAATCAATGAATCTGGTAAGGTTGCAGGATACAAAATTAATGCACAGAAATCTCTTGCATTCCTATACACTAATGATGAAAAATCTGAAAGAGAAATTAAGGAAACACTCCCATTTACACTGCAACAAAAAGAATAAAATACCTAGGAATAAACCTACCTAGGGAGACAAAAGATCTGTATGCAAAAACTATAAGACACTGATGAAAGAAATTAAAGATGATACCAACAGATGGAGAGATATACCATGTTCTTGGATTGGAAGAATCAATATTGTGAAAATGACTATACTACTCAAAGCAATCTACAGATTCAATGCAATCACTATCCAATAACCAATGGCATTTTTTATGGAACTAGAACAAAAAAACCTTAAAATTTGTATGGGGACACAAAAGACCCCAAATAGCCAAAGCAGTTTTGAGGGAAAAAAACGGAGCTGGAGGAATCAGACTCCCTGACTTCAGACTATACTACAAAGCTACAGTCATCAAGACAATATGGTACTGGCACAAAAACAGAAACATAGATTAATGGAACAAGATAGAAAGCCCAGAGATAAACCCACGCACCTATGGTCAACTAATCTATGACAAAGGAGGCAAGGATATACAATGGAGAAAAGACAGTCTCTTCAATAAGTGGTGCTGGGAAAACTGGACAGCTACATGTAAAAGAATGAAATTAGAACACTCCCTAACACCATACACAAAAGTAAACTCAAAATGGATTCGAGACTTAAATGTAAGACTGGACACTATAAAACTCTTAGAGGAAAACATAGGAAGAACACTCTTTGACATAAATCACAGCAAGATCTTTTTTGATCCACCTCTTAGAGTAATGGAAACAAAAACAAACAAATGGGACCTAATGAAACTTAAAAGCTTTTGCACAGCAAAGGAAACCATAAACAAGATGAAAAGACAACCCTCAGAATGGGAGAAAATATTGGCAAACAAATCAACGGACAAAGAATTAATCTCCAAAATATATAAACAGCTCATGCAGCTCAATATAAAAGAAACAAACAACCCAATCCAAAAATGGGCAGAAGACCTAAATAGACATTTCTCCAAAGAAGATATACAGGTGGCCAAGAGACACATGAAAAGCTGCTCGACATCACTATTAGAGAAATGCAAATCAAAACTACAATGAGGTATCACCTCACACCAGTTAGAATGGGCATCAGAAAATCTACAACAACAAATGCTGGAGAGGGTGTGGAGAAAAGAGAACCCTCTTGCACTCTTGGTGGGAATGTAAATTGATACAGCCACTATGGAGAACAATATGGAGGTTCCTTAAAAAACTAAAAATAGGATTACCATATGATCCAGCAATCCCACTACTGGGCATATACCCAGAGAAAACCATAATTCGAAAAGACACATGCACCTCAGTATTCACTGCAGCGCTATTTACAATAGCCAGGTCATGGAAGCAACCTAAATGCCCATCGACAAATGAGTGGATAAAGAAGGTGTGGTACATATATACAATGGAATATTACTCAGCCATAAAAAGGAACGAAATTGGGTCATTTGTTGAGACGTGGATGGATCTAGAGACTGTCATACAGAGTGAAGTAAGTCAGAAAGAGAAAAACAAATATCGTATATTAACTCATATATGTAGAACCTAGAAAAATGGTACAGATGAACCCGTTTGCAGGGCAGAAGTTGAGACACAGATGTAGAGAACAAACGTATGGACACCAAGGGGGTAAGCCACGGGTGTGTGTGTGTGTGTGTGTGTGTGTGTGTGTGATGAATTGGGCAATTGGGATTGACATGTATACACTGATGTGTATAAAACTGATGACTAATAAGAATTTTTTAAAAAAATGGAAAGGAAAAAAGGGGAGACTCTGATAGGTTGCCATTCTCATCGGAGTATAACTTACACCCACACAACATTTTTTCTCACCTTTTTTTATGGACATATATATAAACAGACACACACATACATATACATATAGTATATAGTATAATACATACACTATAATCTCTTCAATAAATGCACAAGAACATTATACTACAAGGTTTTTTGTTTGGTTTTAGTGTGATTTTTTTACCCTTTACATTTGTCTTCATTCCCTACCCAAATAATTCACTTCCCTGAATAGATTAACCAACCTAACACTTCCTTGTGTATTTTGCTCCACCCTAACTCAGTCATATTAAAATAATTTATATACACACATAGCTAGGGACTATATACTTTTCTACATCTTTTTTCCATTCACCAGTACCTCATGAATATCCTTCCAATAAGATTCTTTTTAATGGCTGTGTAATATTCCATGATATGGTACAATTTATTCAGTCTCCCAATGATTTACATTTACTTCATTTCCCATATTTTGTCACCAGGAAATAATGATGCAATAAATATGCTTCCTTATATATCCTTAAGTAGTGGCCTTTTAATTTCTATGGAACAAGTTTCCAAGAGTGAAACAACTGGATCAAGGAGTATATGTATTTTTAATGTTAATAGGTCTTGCCAGATAGATTCCCAAGAAGCTGTAACAACTCCCATTTACATTAGGAATGGATTAGAGCCCTTCCCTCCTCTCACTCCCAATTTTTGCCAAGAACCAGATTTATTTACACATTTATTTATTTGCCAATTTGGTAGGTATGAAATGAAATTTCATTATTCTAGCCAAATATATATTTTTTTATTTTATAACTTCTAGTTTTGAGTCTCGCTTAGGTGATTTCTCCCTCCTATTCCCTGTATCAGTGTTTTTCAAACTGTGGGTCATAAAATAAATGAAATAGATAATACTTTTTAATTATATGGAATAGAATATACAATAAAGGCACCACACACAGTAAAGGTAAGCAATGTTCTGTGAGACTTGTTTCATTTTTTATATATGCATATGTTCTGGGTCATAATGTAAAATACATAAAATATTTATTATGCGTCTAGGTCCAGAAGTTTAAAGACATAACCCTAAAGTGTATAATGGAGTTACTAGATTTCCATGCAAGATAATTCTTCACATTTAAGTTTTATATCACCTGGAATTTACTTCTACAAGTGGTATAGGAAAGATCCAATTTTATTTTCTTAGAGATGTGTAGTAAGCTGTGTCAACATCATCTATTAAAAACACATCCTTGGGCTTCCCTGGTGGCGCAGTGGTTGAGAATCTGCCTGCTAATGCAGGGGACACGGGTTCACGCCCTGGTCTGGGAGGATCCCACATGCCGTGGAGCAACTAGGCCCGTGAGTCACAACTGCTGAGCCTGCGCGTCTGGAGCCTGTGCTCCACAACAAGAGAGGCCACGATAGTGAACGGCCCGCACACCGTGATGAAGAGTGGCCCCCGCTTGCCACAACTAGAGAAAGCCCTTGCACAGAAACGAAGACCCAACACAGCAAAAATAAATTAATTAACTCCTACCCCCAACATCTAAAAAAAACAAAAAAAACACGTCCTTACAACTACGCCCATGTGCTGCAACTACTGAGCACGCATGCTGCAACTACTGAAGCCCACGCACCTAGAGCCCGTGTTCCACAACAAGAGAAGCCACCGCAATGAGAAACCCGCGCACCTCAACGAAGAGTAGACCCCACTCGCCACAACTAGAGAAAGCCCATGCACAGCAACGAAGACCCAATGCAGCCAAAAAACAAAAAAATAAAAGCACGTCCTTTCCCACTGACCTGAAATACCAATTTTGTCATATATTAGACTCTCATTTATATAGGAATCTATTTACAAATCTGTTCTGTTCAACTATTTGTCTATTCCTATGCTAACGCCATATCGATTTTTAAAATTAATTAATTTTTATTTTTGGCTGCATTGGGTCTTTGTTGCTGCGTGCGGGCTTTTTCTAGTTGTGGTGAGCGGGGGCTACTCTTTGTTATGGTGCACGGGCTTCTCATTGTGGTGGCTTCTCTTGTTGCGGAGCATGGGCTCTAGGCGCGCGGGCTTCAGTAGTTGTGGCTCGTGGGCTGTAGAGTGCAGCCTCAGTAGTTGTGGTGCACAGGCTTGGTTGCTCCGCAGCATGTGGGATCTTCCTGGACCTGGGATAGAACCCACGTCCCCTGCATTGGTGGATTCTTAACCACTACGCCACCAAGGAAGTCCAGCCATAATGATTTAAATTCAATGGCTTTATAGAATGTTTTAACATCTGAAAAGGAAGCCCCCTTTACTTTGACTACTCTTTTTCAAAACTTTATCAGCTACTCTCAGGCATTTACTCTTTTATATAAAAGTTATGACTTTATCCAATTAAAGAAAAAAACCTTGCCTAAAATTCTAATTGAAATTGTTATCCACGTTCCCAGTTTTACCTTCTATGGCCACTTTCCCACCCCATCCTCCAAGCTATGACCCAAAGAACTACTGATGATTGCTCAAAACCGACAAGTTTGTTCATACCCTGTATTACTGCTCATGCTGTTCCCCACCTCTTTCCACCTTATGAAGTCTTCACACTTCAAAGCACAGCTCAAATGTCCTCTTTGGTAAAACTTTTTTTGACTCCTCCAGTCACCGCTCTTCACCAGCTCTGAGTGCCTACTACAGGCTATTCATATTAAGCTTCACGTTTGGTTATTCGTTAGCTTTGTAAAGATATCTTCACCACAAGTGTGTCAACCTTTTTGAGGGGAAGCCTCACTTCCTGAATCTTTGAGAAGTCCTTGGCACACAGTGAATACTGAATGTTTCAGAATGCCAAGGTTTATCAATGGGAAAAAGGAAGATGTTAGAAGGTGTTCCCTTTATGCCACTGAAGGAAGTCCAAAATTTTGCATGTTGTATACATATAAAAATTGAAAATGTCCATTTGCTTTAAGCTATTTATTAGTATAAAAAAAGTAGTTGGATGGTTTTCAAATATTCAAGGAATATTTAAATAATATTTAGCGGCCATTTCGGATAATACATTATTGGAGGGAAAAATATGTTTTAAAAAAAAAAAAAAAAGACAAGCTAGCTCTCAAACTCCACTGTATACATAAGAATCATTGGGGTGGGGGCCCTTTGGTTTAAAATGTAGATTTCAAAACTCCATCCCTAAAAAGCTCAATTCTGTAGGTCTGGGTTAGGGCCTGGGAATTTGCATTTTTAAGAAACAGCTACCACCCTTCCCAATTCTGAAGTAAAGACAGGAGTATCTTTCTTGAAAAAAACACTATGAAAGACCAATCAAAACAGGATTAATAGCTCTTAAATTCTTCTTAAAATTTTTAAAAAGTTTTTAAATGTAAGAGATTTAAATTCTTCAAATCTATTAATGTTTAAATGATGACATGGAAGAAAATGAAATAAATGCTTCAAGAAACATGTAAGGTAGGGACTTCCCTGGTGGCCCAGTGGGTAAGACTCTGCACTCCCAATGCAGGGGGCCTGGTTTCAAACCCTGGTCCAGGAATCAGATCCTGCATGCATGCCGCAACTAAGAAGTCTGCATGTCGCAACTAAAGATGCCACATGCCCCAACTAAAGAGCCCACATACTGCAACTAAGACCGAGAGAAAAAGTTGAACTAAAATATTTAACACATGTAACAGAAAAATACAGCTGCTAAATTTCAACAGAATACATAAAAGACAAAAAATAATAAGACAAAGATGTACCTTATAATTACAGTTGTCCCTTGGTATCCACGGGGAACTGGTTCGAGGACCCTCCAACAATACCAAAATCACAGATGCTCAAGTCCCTTATATAAAAGTATGTGGCATATAACCTATGCACATCCTCCCATGTACTTTAAATCATCTCTAGATTATTTATAATACCTAATACAATGTAAATGCTATGTAAATAGTTGTAAGTACAATATAAATGCCGTGTAAATAGCTGCCTACATACAGCAAATTCAGGTTTTTCTTTTTGGAACTTTCTGGATTTTTTCCCCCCAAATATCTTTGATTCATGGTTGGTTGAATCTGCAAACGCAGAACCCACTAACAGAAAGGGTCAACTGCAGAGGCAAATTAAACAATGAAGAGAAAATGAACACTGGAAACAAACATAAAAAAAAAATCAAAGAAACACAAAGTAAAGTAACTAAGGCATCATTTTGTAAATATTAAACTAGCAAAATGAGTGATAAAAACTCACTCTGATTTAGGAGGTAAGGCCAACAGGACACACTCAAGAGTTTAGGGCAATGATTTTCAATTAAAAAAAAAAAAAAAAGGATTGCCCCCCAGGGTATTTTGGAAATATTAAGTGCACTTTTGGTTAACGCAACAACTGGGGCATGTTACTGGTATTTATGGGCAGATCCAGGATATCTAGACATCCTGTAATCCAGGTGACAGTCCTGCACAATGAATAATTTTGCTACATTTCACCTGACTTTCTAATGTCTGCCAGAAAATCATTCTGTTCTTAATTGTCTAAGGCTAAAAATCTAACTTCATTTTACTCATAAATACAAAATATTTTGTGCTATTTTAATATACACTTAATTTTCCAGTAACACAATTAACCATGCAAACCGAGGAAAGATTCAACTTTTTTATGTTTGGAACCTTACCATACCAAGAATTGTTCACCATTTCAGAACAATCACATCACCAAAGGCCATACCTTTTGTGGTGTCTGAGTTGTTAATACCACACACTGCTGTCAGGAACACAATCACAAGAACTACATGCTACTTACTTAGCCCTTATTTCAAAATGTCAAATATAAAGTGCCATATTACTGTCTTACTTCTCAGTTATAAGTAGACACAAGCATCTGACCATTTTGTTATGTCCTCTAGTATAGCTCTACCTGAGCATTTTTACCGAAATACCAATTTTATCGGAAGGATAGTAATTTATGGTTTTCATTTGTTATTGTTAGTTTCACAGATTTTTTAAAAATTCTATGTGTTGGTAGGTTATATATTATCTGTTAATTTCAGGATACTGAAGCAGTCATTACCAATATTAGGTCTGGGAAGGATGAAAACCTCCAGTCTAGGAAACCAAACGTGGGGTGAAGTGGGTAGGGTGCACACTGGGGCAAATTAGAGAATTAAGGTTCTCTTTAAAGGACACAATCACTACTCAGCCCTAGCCAACTATTACCTTGAAGGAATGTAGACCCCAGTGCTGTCTGATAATCCAGTTTTTCAAGAGACACAGAAAATCTGGACATCTCTGTGAAGTCCACTCTTTAAATGTTGGCAACTAAGTTTAAAAAAAAAAAAACAGGATGTAAGCTAAAAAGAACTCATCTATGGGTCAATTTACACCTCTGATCAAAGATAAAGGCATATGCTAGTTTTGGTAACTGAATTAGCATGATTCTTGTGGAGGGAAGGTAGGGAGGCATACACTATGAATGAGCCATTGCTGCCCTGAAAGTCACCCTAACCCACCTCTGCTCCAGGGTCTGGGCTTATAACCCAACTATGGAAGTCCTATAACTTCATTTTGTTTCATGTTTGTTGCTGTTAGGAAAAAAGAAGATGAGGGCAGAGTGTAATGTCACAGATTTGGTAGGGTAAGTCCCGTTGGGTCCAGTTTTGTCACTGGCCAGCCTAGACTTAAACACGCAAATAAGAACCTCCTCTTGCTGTTGCAGCTCAGGCTGTCCAAAGCAACCCAGAGATCTCAGAGAACATCTGTAGTTTCAAGAACCAGAATTGTTTCACAGCCTAGGTCCTCCTGGGCAAAGATGTTCATATGTGCATCAACCTTTCAGGATAGCACCATGGCAAAACCCTGATGGGCCTTGATTGCCTAGTCCACTTGCCATGGAATTGTTTGTAGCTCTATCCTGCCGATAAATTGACACACTTGTAAGGCACCTCAGCCTAATGCCATTTTTCTAACCATTCACCCAAGGATAGCACGAATGTTTTGCCAATACATAGTGGGAGACAGTAATATCAGGTGCTTTGACCCAGTAATACCACTTAATTTATCCTGATAAACAACTCAATAGAAAAATGCATGAGGCATTCATTCACTGTAGTGGATTGCACATAAGATGGGGAAGTGATCAGAATTTAACTGTCCATCAATAATGGAATACCTTCACAATTAGGGCATATTAACTCTATATACTATAATGTAGCCATTAAACACAGAGATGAGAAGCATGAAAACAAACAGGAGACTGGTTAAGAGCCAGGACTCTGGAACTAGACTTCTTAGATTCAAATCCCAGTTCCACCACCTGCAAGTTGGAAAATCCTGCAAAAGCTGCTCTATCTCTGTCTGAGCATCCTCATCTGTTAAATGGAGATAACAGTAGGGTAACAGCCTACTTTGGAGTTGTGATTAGAGAATCGAGACATGTAAGATGTTTGGTCCTATCTAGTCCATAGTAAGCAATCAACAAACGATAGCTCTTATGGAGGAAGAATACTATGAATCATCAGACTGGAGATTTGAAATTAACTTAGTAAAAACTGAGGACAGAGAATGAGAGAAAGTTTAACTTTATCATAGGAATAATACAAAAGGAACTGAATTCCTATTAAAGAAATTTGACGGAAGTATCTAAGACAGGCTGAAGGGACAGCAGGAAAGCAGACTCCAGTGTCTCTAATATATTGAGGAAGGGGAGGGCAGGAAGGATGGGAACATTGCAGGGAGGGTTGGGCACTGTGGTGAGATACTGAAGTCAGATGGTTGAGAGCTTTGACTGCTGTGTTAGGATCCTATGAGTCTCCTTCCCAGCTAGGCTCTGTTGGCTATCAACTTGAGCTGCGAGCAGGGAAGTCTCCACTTTCAATACTCCAGAAGTGATAGGAGGAAAGCAAAGATGACAGTGCTACCCTGCAGATCACTTAATCGCCTTCCCAACTCTGCATGTATCCATTTTCTAGGTAATCTCTGGATGTTTCTACTATCAGGTCACTGTGTGCTGGGTAACAGTTTATGACTTGTAGGTACTACCACAAAGTAACATGAAGGTTTGGTCTAATTGACAAACTACCAAAATGATCAATGCAGTGGTAGACACACCAAGACCACAGCTTGGCATTAATTACATCAATTAACTCAGCCAATATTTATTACATGCCTTCTATACACCAAGCACAGGGACTATAATAATGAATAAACATCATCCTTGCTCCCAAGGAGCTTCAAATCTAATTACAGAGAACAGGTTTTTTTTAACTTTATAAATTCGTACATCAGTCATTTCATTAAACAAACATTTATTAAACACCTGCTATGTGTCAGGTATTGTCCTAACATGTAGGGAGGCAGATATGAATAGGACACAATGGCTGCCCAAAAGAAAGTTTCATAGTGAAGAAGACAAGAGAAATCCATGATGAATAAATCCATGATACAGCAGTATTCAACACGGTAACTGACGTGATGAGTTACGAAGGTGGCATCCTACAACAGAAAAACTATTGCAGATCTTGCTTGATAACAATGTACCTTTGCATAATTGATCATTTTCAAAGAGCTTTCACATATTATTTCATTTCAGTTCAATAACAAGCCTAGAAATTTAAGCAAGACAGATGTCACTAGCCTCTACAACTTGCTCAGTGTCACATCAAGTAACAGTAGAGCTGGGACAAGAAACTCCACCTCTTGCCTTGAAGTCCAACGCTCCTTCTTTTGTTCTGACTCCGTACCTCACCATATGACCTTGGACAAATCACTTGGCATTTCTTTGTCATAGTTTCCTCACCTGTAAAACAGGGAGAATACCTGCAGTACCTAGCTAAAGTGACTTAGGAAAAGGATCAAATAAAACAACGTAAGTCAACATACTTTGAGCTGTACAAATGCTAGGTACACACTATCAGGCATGCCTTGTTTCTCTTAGGAAAAATAGGGTACAGGGTGCCAAAACACTGAATAAATCAACTGAGTAAATAAACGCTGGATTTTAAGGTGCATAAGTGCATTCAAGGTCATCCATATAACCTTTACAACTAATAAAGGCAAAAGGAACATATTTCATATTTCTGTTGTAGTCCTATTGACCCCCAAGGCAAATATCAATCAAGCTTGGCCAAAAAGGAATGTATTCACCTGTGCACCAGATTTGTTAAGGATCCTATCAAACACCTGAGTTACAAGAAAAGGAGACAGGTTCTGCCTGCATTCCTCCCCAAAAGTGAAAACAGGTAGTTTTTGCTAGTCTGTCCAAAAAAGTATGAATACCCTGCCTGCTCCCACCCCCACCACAGTTCTCATCTTTTATGCCTCAGACTTGCTCTAACACAGCAGCCATAACCACATGTTACTTAAATTTAAATTAAATTATAAATTCAGTTCCTTAAACTAGTCACATTTCAAGTCCTCAATATCACATGTGGTTAACTGCTACCACATTAGACAGTGCAGATATAGAACAGTTCCATCATTGTAGAAATTTCTATTCGACAGAGCTGCCTTAGATACTATACTTTTACTTTTATTACAACCCTGACTAGACTATAGATTCCTGAAGGAAAGGGGCTGTGTCTTATTTATCTTAATATCCCCAGTTTATATAGCAAAGTACATGTCATACTACAAGCACTCATTATATATCTAACTTAATATCTCAAACATAGCAGACTACTCTCTCCACTTCCCCCATCCCCAACACACACACACAAACAACAAAAATAAGAAACAAGACATCCTCTCACATGAGGGTGGAAGGGGATACTGAGTCCAGAGGAAGGAGACCTGCATTCTATTCTTAGATGTGCTACAGCCAACCATGTAGTCTTGGGCAAGCTACCTATTTTCTGCATCTAAAACTCAAACTCCATGTACCTTAATTCTAAAACGTTTAATCGTCTTGCACCAAAGAAAATCATGTATTCTATCGAAAAGCCCTTTACACATGTCTGCTAACACATCTGCTAACACTGATGGGTACCTCAAATTAAAAAGAATCCATTTCTAGGGGTCAGGCTATCATGATTAGAGTTATTTTTGGTCTTTAACTGAGCATGTGTAGTTTTCCACCTTTTCTGGGGGATCAAACTAGAGACTTAAACCTCAGGCTTGAAGATTGAGTTTCTTCCATGTGCTGAGGCCAGAACTGGATACTCTGCCCATATCTGATCAGAGAAACAAGGGCAAGTTTCTTGAGTATCTGAATTTAACATAAATTATCCCATCAGCTTCTACATTAGCCTTAGCCTAAAATTTGAGTAAACAGTACAAAACAGAACCAAGAAAACTCTCTCTATAACAATCTGTATGATGTAAAGAATGTCATTACGTGAAATGTGTTTCTTACTCAGTCCACATACTTTACCATATTTAACTACGATAGAAAATATTTATTGTCCAAAAACCTCTTCAAAATGACCTTCACACGCATACTCACTCACTCACTTTTATAAACCTTACGTGGTTTTAAGACCAGCCAAGAACAAATATAATCTGAACTACCGGGCTGCCTTCCTTTATAATTTGTAAATATGTTGGACAACAGCAGTTCAGGCATTCTGTAATAAATCTATACTAAGTTTGTCAATTCCTCTGACATCAAGGTTTTAATCTTTATTAAGTACTTCTTAAGTCATCTCTCCTGGTAACAGGATGAACTACTACCAACAGCACTTCCATCTACTAGTATTTACCAAGTACCAGCAAGGTAACAACATTTAGTGGATGACAGCTAAACACTAGTTTGGATGGCACAGTGTTTAGTAGGGAACACATGCAAAGGCCTAAGGGCAATAAAAAGGTTTCCACTACAGAACTGATTGTATCTGACTGTGATAAAACTAGATATTAAAAATCAACCAGGCTTCCCTGGTGGCGCAGTGGTTGAGGGTCTGCCTGCCAATGTGGGGGACACGGGTTTGAGCCCTGGTCTGGGAGGATCCCACATGCCGTGGAGCAACTAGGCCCGTGAGCCACAATTACTGAGCCTGTGCGTCTGGAGCCTGTGCTCCGCAACAAGAGAGGCCGCGATAGTGAGAGGCTCGTGCACCGCGATGAAGAGTGGCCCCCACTTGCCGCAACCAGAGAAAGCCCTCGCACAGAAACGAAGACCCAACACAGCCATAAATAAATAAATAAATAAATAAAATTTTTTAAAAAAGAAAACATCATGAAATCTTACTATATGACACAATATGGTAAGAAGTCATTAAATAAAAAATATCAACCAATGTTGACTGCACATAGTTAGTCTTCCCTAGTGTCTCGCCAGTTTTAAGAACTCAATGTGTTTATTTAACTGCTGAATGAAAAGTTAACGAACCTAACTAGAGTATTTTCAAGCAAAAAGCACAAAATTCTGTAGAGCAAGAACTACCAAACACCTTTTACAAAGGTGGAAATAGAGAAGAATTGGTTTGCAGCATGCAGTCTGTGACATAAAAGGGACACAAACATTCCATTCAGTAAAACCTTTGTGAGTCTCTATGTCAAAGAACTGGGAGGAATACAGAGATGAGAAAACATGGCTCAGTTGCTCACAATCTAATAAAATACAGAAATACAACACAGTAAAATCACTGGTAAATTCCATTATGATGATGCTAAAGAGCAAACAGGAAAGACCCAAGGTGGTTGGGAGTGAGAGGTGTGAGGGTCACAGAGGCTTCTTGAATGCTGGGAGTTACGCAGCCAGAGATGGGAAGAAAAGGCTACATGCATGTGTGTAAGAAACAGCAAAAGTGTGTGTGTCTGGGCGGAGCAGGGAGAAAGCACAGAGGACAGACTAGGCAGAGAACAGCATATTCAAACAAGACCCAGAGATCAGAGACACTATAACCATGAGTACTGTGTATCCAGGAAAATTGCAAACTAACAGTTTTGCATGAGATGCACGCACTTTAAAAGGTCCAGCTGACTCACAAATCCTGCAAAGAAAGTTACTTCCCACCCCCAACAGGCTTTCACAAGGTGTAGTAGTCCGTGGGCCTAATGAAAAGATCTCTGCGGGTGGAAACTGCATTTTAAACAAACTCCCAGAAAATTCTCTTACACACTTAAACTGGAGAAACACTGAAACGTTTTACCGAGATGCAGAATTATCTACAGTAGCAGTTCCCAAACTTTGCTGCACACTGAATTCATGTGGGGATCTTCAAGAAATACTGCTGTCTGGCTTCCCCCACCGACCCCACTCCCAAACACGGTGATTTAATTGACCTGGCTCTGCTACGTGGGCATCAGGAATCTTTAAAAGCTGCCCCAGGTGATTTCTACGTGCAGCGAAGTTGGAGAGCCACTGACCTAATTGTCAACAACTTGAATCTCGAGTCAAATTTACCAGCTCCATGACCTTGGGCAAAGAAGTCACCTAACCATTCAGGGCCTCAGTTGCCTCGTCAGTAAGATGGGGATAATCATCCTCCCTTACCGGACTGTTGTGAAGTTAGATGGGGTGAACGTAATGGTCTGGCACAATGGCCGGCGTATAGTAAGCGCTTAACAAGGGCTAGTTGTTTATTCTCATTATTAACTCTTCCTCCTCCGACAGTCACCGTGCAACGGGCAGCATCGTCCCCACAGAGCGACAGCCACTCGACCAACCTTTCTGCTGGACCAGATTCTTCGCCAGAGTTGTCTAGCTCCGCTCCAGACCCGCCCCCTCCCCCAGGCTGCCAGGAAAGAGCTTCGTCCGGCCGGGGCAGCTCTCAAGGGCCACCCCGGGTTTGAACAGACCCGACAGAAGCCGCCGACTCCACAACCAAGCTCCCACGGACCCCGTGGGTCCCCCCCAAAATGAGATGCGCTTCCGAAGGGCCCCTGGAGCCACCGGGGCCGAGAAACAAGGCTTAGCCATCCCTAGACCGCCCGGAAGGGAGGAGAGGGGAGGGTCCGGCCGCGACGGGGAGAGCCGCCCGGTTACCTGAGGCGACGGGCGGGGCCCGCATTGCTGGGGCGGGCGCCGCCGCCGCCGCCGCCGGCCGCACTCGGCCTTCCGCCTCACGCCACCCGCGCCATAGGCCCGGCGCTTTCGCTGCCCCGGCCGGCTGTCCTCAAGCGGTCGCTCCGTCCACCCGTCAGCGACTCTCCCAGGGCGCCCGGGTCGACGAAGGCCACTCGGGCCGGCCGGCTGTGCTCTGCTCAGGCAACTTCCGACTGCCAGAGGCGGCAGCGTCAAATAACTCCCCGAGCCTAGAGGATCACTGCGCGTGCGCGGCGCGCCTGATCAGAGACTTGTGTGGGGCCGAGGCGGTGGCGTCAAATAATTCCCAAGACACGGAGCCGGAAGCTGCGCGTGCGCAGCTATCCCAGGTCGCCGCGCGCGGGGTATAGTCCCGCCTCCCTTTCCGGAGGAGCAAGAGGGGTGAAGTCACGGACTCTCCTACATCATCGCAATACAGGCGTGGAGGCGGTCCACATGCATCCCTATGAAACAGTTGGGACTCTGCCTGTTTTGGATGCGGCCGGAGTAAGGGTCTTCTCTGCAAGATTCTGGCTCCCACTCAGGTTCTAGGAATTTCTCACACCATTACAGCACCCTTCCTTTGAAATGTTGTCCTTTACCCGCCGGCCCCTTATATTGATAGCATTATGAGCAATGTTCAGTTCCAGGCCAGATGTGTGTTACAAAGATGAATCGGACATCAGATTCAGAGCCTGTCATTAAGGAGCTGAGTCTGATATAGGCGATAAGACATTATTAATAGTAGTAATAATAGCAAGAGCTACCGGTTTGAGCACCTACAATGCACCACACATTTCGTAAACAGTACCACTTCCAATCATTTGGTTTCAGCTTCAACGAAGAAAATGATAAATACCATTAGAGAGATACAGCTCAAGTCCCTTGGGAGTGTAAAGGAGGAAACTTGGGCTGAGAAAGAAGAGGAGGGAGAACCTGGCCTTGAGACTGTCCTTGATATTCAGAGAAGAAGGGATCAGGATAGTAGTGCTGAAGTCACGGTGTCTGAAAAGAGCAGAACGGAGCAAAGAAGATGCTGACTCCTCCTCCTTACCCTCAGTTAGAAGAGACCATGGAGGAAGGAGTAACAAGGGAACTGGTACCCTCATGGGAAAAAAAAAAAAAATAAGAGTGTTTCCTCAATATTTTGTCTCCTCCCCCCGACACACACACATACATACCCAGGAAAGTAACTAGAGGAGAGAAAAGGAAAAGGAAGAATGTTCCAGGACAAGAACAGGCTATATCCAGGATACTTTGTGGATCGAAGCAATACATTTCAATTAAACGCAGTGTGGCCCATGTTGTAAGAGGCTCTCAATATTTATTCCAATCACTTATCCCTTGCCTTTCCAAACTACAGAGGCTGGAAAGCAAAGCACACAGTTCCCACCTTCCCTTGCAGCTAGAAGTGGCAATAAGACAAAGTCCTGGCCAATAAGATGTAGGCAGAAGTCCCAAGGGACAGCTTCCCTTCCACAATAAAAAGGAACTCTTTGGAGAAGTTTGTGACCTTCACCCTTCCCCTACTTCATGCTTGGAATTAAGGCACAACACCCGGAGATGCAGCAATCATCTTGAGACCATGAGGAGGATTGTGCTAAGGAAGATGAAATAAAAGGACAAAAGAAGCCTGGTACCTTAGGTCATACTCAAGCAGCTGCACAAACCCTGGACTGCCTTCCTGTTTTATGAGGGGGGGAAAAAATCTTTTTTAGACCACAGTTTGTCAAGTTACCTGTTACTTTCAACCAGACTCATTCCTAACATAATAAATATGGAACATCTGTAATATGTCAGACAGGTAAGGAGCTGATAATGGAGGTGATAGCTTAGAAGAGCAATGGGTGATGGGAACTGGAAAAATGACAGACACAGAGGACTGGGAGGCTGTCAAAGCTTTTAGGGAGATGATGAAAGTACATCTATCTCCCACCTGATGACTTTAATTCATTCCTGAAAATTCTGCCTCTAAGTGAAAAGCTGATAAATGAAAAAAATATATATTTCTATTTTTTTAATTTTATTTATTTAATTTATTTATTTTTGGCTGCATTGGGTCTTCGTTGCTGTGCGCAGGCTTTCTCTAGTTGCAGAGAGTGGGGGCTACTCTTTGTTGTGGTGCGCAGGCTTCTCATTGTGGTGGCTTCTCTTGTCACGGAGCACGGGCTCTAGGCACATGGGCTTCAGTAGTTGTAGCACGTGGGCTCAGTAGCTGTGGCTCACGGGCTCTAGTGCACAGGCTCAGTAGTTGTGGCGCACTGGCTTAGTTGCTCCATGGCATGTGGGATCTTCCCGGACCAGGGCTCGAACCCGTGTCCCCTGCATTGGCAGGTGGATTCTCAACCACTGCACCACCAGGGAAGCCATTCCATTAATTTTAATGGGAAAAAGATAGGTGTTCAATTCCAACCCAAGACACCTAAATATTTTTAACAGACAAAAATGTAGCAATGGAACAATGGAAACAAAAATCATATAAGCAATAAATAAATAATTTAAAATTAAGAATATGGCTTCTGCGGGGGGGAAGGATAGTTAGGGGGTTTGGGATTGATATGTACACACTGCTATATTTAAAATGGATAACCAACAAGGACCTACTGTAGAGCTCAGGGAGCTCTGCTCAATAATATGTAACAACCTAAATGGGAAAAGAATTTGAAAAAGAATAGATACATGTATACGTGTAACTGAATCACTTTGTGGGACTTCCCTGGAAGTCCAGTGGTTAAGACTCTGCGCTCCCAATGCAGGGGGCACGGGTTCGATCCTTGGTCGGGGAACTAAGATCCCACAGGCCACATGGTGTGGCCAAAAAATAAATAAATAAATGAAACTGAATCACTTTGCTGTACACCTGAAAATAACACAATACTGTTAATCTACTATACTCCAATATAAAATAAAATGCTAAAAAAAAAGAATGTGGCTTCTACATAAAGAATGTAATGTATAAGGACTAATGTACTGACCGAGAAGACAAGATTTAATATTAGGTGAGGGGTGGTGGGTGGAGGAAAGATACAAGTGAGCAGTCATATTTTAAAGGTGATATTATATTTCTGCATCTTTTTCTTTTCCAATTTTTAAAAAATTTTTCAGGGTTTCTCTTAAACCAACATAAAAATAAAGTTACAACACACACAAAACACCTTGAGGGAAAATTAAACATCAGAACACTTTGAAACATATGCGAAAATTGTGCATGCACAATAGACTGAAAAGACATATGAAATGCTATACAGAATAAAACATTTGGATTCTCCAAACAGGGCACAATTCAAATCTGTTCTACATTGTAAATTCTCACTATAAAAGTAGAATGAATTGGGGAATTGTCTTCATCTGAAACTGTACTGTCAGACTAATCACTTTGTATCATGTACCTAATTACTGTGTATTAAATAAAAGGTATTGCATTTGAAAAACGAAAAAAAAGGGAGCAATTGTATCAACCTTATGTGGCAGACGTTTTTCCTGAATTGACCTCACCAATATATATAATCCATCCCCCAGTTCTTCTTACAATGTAACCAACATCTTCCCACTGAGAGATGGATCCATATTTCCTCTCCTTGAGTCTGGTTGGCTGCTGTGACTGTTCTGGCCAATAGGGCAGAAGTAATGCTTGGCGACTTCTGGGGCTAGGTCATTAAGAGGAGTCAGCTTCCACCTGGCTTACCCCCTTTTGCAATGCTCACCCTCAGTACCCAGTCACCATACTGGGAGGAAGCTCAGACCACATGAAGAGAGCATGTGGAGATGTTCCAGCTGACAATCTGAGACAACCTGTCTCAGCTGACAACATCAATGGCCAGACATGTGAGTGAGGAAGGCTTCAGATGATTCCAGTCCCCAGGCTTCAAGCCAACTCACCTGAAAGCAAGCAAAGTAGAGACAAGATAACCCCAGCCCAGATAGCAGATTCATGAGCAAAATAAATATTGTCATTGTTCTAAGCCACTAAGTTTTCGGGTAAATTGTGTGGAACCATAGTAAATGGAACAGTTTTCAAAAGCCATAATTGAGAAAAGTGTTTAACTGAACAGATGTATGAGAGGTATGTCATCTGTAGCCAGTTTTTTTCCTTTTCTTCCTTTTTCAGTTGTGCAGAACTAGCTTGGTGTGGATAATGGTTGAGAAGATCCACTTCTATTTCTCCTGAACCTAATGCAATACTAGCACAGTGTATGTGCTCAGTGAACATTTGTTGGATGGATGGGTGAGTGGCTGGAAGATTCATTGGCTCAGTGTTGAACCCAGTTTCTTGCTGGACCGGTAAGCCTTAGTGAATAATATCCAGTGGTAGAGGTAGAAAATATCAATTAGATCTAGGTAAGAGGTCCCCTGCCCCAGACCTTTTGCCTCAAATGGTACTGCATTTTGGATTGGTATTCCCCAAAATTTTGAGTGCCCCTCCAAGGCCACCAATGCCATCTTGGCCAGGTGCCCCAATCCAGACCAGGCCCCATGTGGGTCCTGTTGGCCATAACTTTCTACCTTGAAATCTTATAAGTCTCACTTCAGTGGTTGGGGCTGGCCAGAGGTGCCGTCTAGGAACAGCTACCCCGTCCCAGACCATGTCCATCCCGGGTGCATCTCATTCTCCATTTCTTTTCTTTGAAGAACTCTTCAACCCTCTATCTTACCCCCACCCCTCTCTCACTTATGTGTGGGGTTGCCCAGATGCCCTGAGATACTCCAGGACTCATGTCATGGAGCCCCATAGCCAGCTCTGGTTCCAAGAGGACAGCCAGGCAAGGACCTCACTCTTGCTATCGGATACAGTAGTTCTTTCACCCTTTGTGCAAGATTGGGCTGCCAAAATAGTTTTAGTATGATTTTGATGATTCTCACTCACTTTGGAACCAGGCTAGGTTTAAGATTGTGAGCCACCAACAATGCACTGCAGACGCTTGAGCTGCAAGTGTGGACCCAGGTATTGGCTTGCACTTCTCTGTTCAGACCACAGTGCCCCTCTGACCTACTTAAGCCAGGGAAATGGGAGAAAAGGGCAGCAGATGTCCTTTACTCTGGGTGTTCTGCTGTCCCTTCCCCAGCTAGCCCCCAGGGTGGTCACCTCACTCCCTTTGGCAGAAGCAGCCATGCCTGTTTCCTCCAAGGACTTTTGAGATGTTGATCTGCAATGCCGATGTGCTCTTTCCATCGATGTACTTTTCATGCCTCCAACCAGTGTAATGACATGGTGCTCTCATCTGTCTTAAGCCATGGAGAACAAGGGATGGATGTATCTTGTACGAAGGGGGCCACTCTTCTCACTCTGCTCACAGGCCCCTTTCCTGTGCTCCCGCTGGTGTGGTGTGTGGAAGGCAGGACTGTGGTCAGCATTGAAAGCAATCATAATTCAGGAATGCAGTGATTATGGCCTAAAGAGTTCAAGACATGTAGTCGAAAGGAAAGCTTCACTAGTGTTAGCTTAGTCTGAGTGAAGAGAAGACAAGAACCCAAAGTTGAGGCTGAGGCTTCTTTTGCCCCTCGAGAGATCTGTCTGGGCAAAGGGGAGTTCTGGGCAGAGCTCTGGCCCCTGAGGCTTCTGAGAAGGAGCTGCTACCATCATGACAAGCATGAACTTCTGTACATGAGCCCCTGTGACAAACTGGTGACACCTACAGACTTCTTCTCAGAGTCGTATTTTTAAATGCATCAAATGAAATATGTCAGATTGCAAGGGAGGCCGATTATATTAAAATAAAGCTATTAGAATATTTTTTAAACCTGCAATATGGTAATATATGTGCCTCTTTAGTAATGCATTAAATAACAAGATCTAGCAGCAGGTCTTATAAGTACCATAATTTTGAAGTAGTTGTGAACTTGAAAGATGTTTTGAAATGTCTACAACGACTCCAGCATGATGTGAAAAATCCATGATTTGTATTGGCGACAAAGTCAAGGTCATGCTAATATTACTGTGATTTGTTGCTTACATTAACAATTAGAAAACATGCGAAATTTCAGTCAGAGATTAGTGAAAATAAAGATGTAATTTATTCCCATGCAAGTTCACAAACCCTAGGTTAAGAAGCCCTTCAATAAATTCTGATAGACCTGACAAACTGTGTGGCGAATTCTAACTCACTTAAAACTATAATCGAGGGGCTTCCCTGGTGGCGCAGTGGTTAAGAATCCGCCTGCCACTGCAGGGGACACGGATTCAATCCCTGGTCTGGGAAGATCCCACATGCCATGGAGCAACTAAGCCCAAGCGCCACAACTACTGAGCCTGCGCTCTAGAGCCTGTGAGCCACAACTACTGAAGCCCGCGTGCCTAGAGCCCGTGCTCCACCACAAGAGAAGCCACTGCAATGAGAAGCCTGCGCACCGCACCGGAGTGGCCCCCGCTCGCCGCAACTAGAGAAAGCCGTGCACAGCAACGAAGAACCAAAGCAGCCAAAAATAAATAAATAAAATAAATAAATTTATTTTAAAAAAAACCAAAACTGTAATTGTTCCCAAATAGGTAGTATGTAGACCCTTAGAGAGGGACCAATGAGCTCTAGGAGCCAGTAAGGGATTCCCAAGAATAAGTTATAGCAAGTAATCCTATCTGGTTTTTGTGATAGAATCAGAGACTAATAGGTTGGGAACGCCTGTGTGTAACCATATTATGCCTGAAAGGCCCTTGACCCAAACCCTCATGATAACTTTTTAACTGAGATAAAGAGATGTAAGCTGGGCAATAATGCAGTTGGTTGACTGCCTAGCGAGTTCAGTCAGTCTCCAAAGGGTCAAAGCCAAGCTGGAGAGTGTGTTCCAATAGCATCCTAGAGGACTCAGCCCTAAGCTCTGGCTGAACCAGTAGTTTCTTGCAGAGACTTGGATGAGAACCTAGAAAACCAGCTGAGCCGATTCTCAAAAGACGTGAAGCCCCGAGGCTTGGTGAATACTCTGGATAGCGGAGTCCAAATCCAAAGCGATGCTAGGGAGCCAGAAATAAAAATGAACAGAATTTCTCAAGAAGGAATTTAATGAAGATGGATGCATTGGGATTGACATACATACACTATTGATACTATGTATAAAATAGATAACTAATGAGAACATACTGTATAGCACAGGGAACTACTTAATGCACTGTGGTGACCTAAATGGGAAGGAAATCTGAAAAAGAGGGAATATATGTGTATGTATAGCTGATTCATTTTGCTGTACAGTAGAAACTAACACAACATTGTAAAGCAACTATACTCCAATAAAAATTAATTTAAATAAATGAAACCAGAATTGGAAAAAAAGAATAAAATTAGTTAAAGAGAGAGAAAATATATATTACCAAGAAAGAGAATGAAATATTGACTTCAGAGAAAAGACTTGTAATAAAAAGAGAAATACAGTCATCTCAGCAAATCTAGGCTTTTGTACAGTAGATATGTAAGCATCTCTTTTGTCCCTTTTCTGTTTGTTCATCTCTGTTTTTCTCAGACCTTAATCATAAAAATGATATCACTAGGTAACGTTTAACCTAACTTCTGATTTTTGCTTTACTGAATGTACACAGTGCCTTGCCTAACCTGTTGATTCCTTTCCTGGATTAGAAGGAGTAATAATGAAGAATTAAGTAGTTAAAGAATGACTTACTAGCTACCCCTAGCTTCCCCTTGGTAAACTTGCAGGCAGACCACGCGGGCAGGAGAGCACCCAGAGGAAGATCAGAAGTCAGCAGGTCTGCACGCAATGGAAAAATGACAAAGAATATGACCTCCTTAATATTTAACTGCGATTATTTCCCCTTTTTCCCTTTAAAAATTGTCATGGCTTAGCAGAATCTTTGGAGTTGTTCTTGGGACATGAGTCTACCTTCTCCCCAGATTGCTGGCTTTCTGATTAAAGCAACTTTCCTTTCTACCAAAAAAAAAAAGAAAGTTCAAGTCATGATTGGCAGATGTATTACTCCACATTTACAAAACAGTATTGCAAATGATAAATTTAACATGACCAGAAAATAAATCATCATTCTCATTTTCCCGCATACTCCAGGTAAGATTTATATTCGTAGTTCTCATCAATGAGGCACAGTAAAAATCTTTGAGAGAGTCCTTGGAAACCAGTACGTAGGGACCACAACCATGGATGCTGCATCATGAGTAATGTATGAATTGTAATGTAATATATAAGGAAAGAAATGTATTAAAGAAATACAAAGTTAAGAAGATCTATATTGCTTCAATACTAACAGGTTCCAAAGGGCATACCTTTTTTTGCAGTGGGAAATAAGAAACTAAGCAAGAATGGCACATTTTACAATAAATAACATGAAAAGATGGTTCTTGGAGTTGAAGAGGAAGAGATGATGTCTGGATATTACCAAGAATCTTCACGTGCACTGATAGGACAAGAAATAAAGTCTCAGCACCTCTTCTCTACCCATTATCTAAATCTTCATCAGTAAATCACAGTGCTCCACATGGGGCCCAAGAATTTTTTTTTTTTTTTTTTTTTTTGTCACGCAGCGTGGCTCGTGGGATCTTAGTTCCCTGACCAGGGATGGAACCCAGGCCCTTGGCAGTGAGGGCACGGAGTCCTAACCACTGGACCACCAGGGAATTCCCCTCTGTAATACATTTTTAAGAAAATTGTTTATATAGACAGGGGCTATACAAAAAATATTTGCCAAGGCCTTGCACACACTAGGACTGCCTTGGCTGGTGTCCTCCTCTTCTCGCTACAGGCCCCTTGAGCTCCTCTGAGCTCACTTCCCCCACTCTTGAAAGCACCATTTTCCAGGCAGTCTTAATTGCCAACTTGGGCCCCCACTGGAGTGGCTGCCCCAGAACATCCCCTCCAGTCAAAAGGTCCAAATCACACATACATCTCCCGCATGGACGGAGTGTGCCTACTCTTTTATTTTTAATACCAGGAAATAAATTTAGTGACCAACAAATAAGGACAAGCCACGGAGAATGGACGGATGTCTGAATGCCAGGAGCAAAGGCTGTCACTGCATGTTTATTCTGAGACCTCAATACACTGCCCTGTTCGCTGGAATCCCCGTTAGGTAGGCAAGATCAACCGGGATAAGCAAACCCTCCATGGAACACCTTAACAACTGGCCATTTGGGGCAAGTTAAGGGGAAAACTCAGGCTTTTAGCGAGGATGCATTGGCGACGGAAATCTAACTTATACTTTAAAAAGAAATATTTATTGGAAAGCTTACGTCAGGGGAGGGCAGAGGCCAAGTTGGGCCTTCAAGACAACAAGCACGGGGGACTGGAATTCCTCTGGGACTCCCTGTCCTGCAGCTCTGCCTCTCCCTATGTGTGGACTTCTAACTCCACACTCATTCTGCTTTTTTGCATACAGTTAGAGACATACTCTAGGTTTATCCCAGGCATGTCTCCATCCACCTTCCACTGAAGGTAGGCAGGTTTGCCACATAGGGATGTGCACTGTACCCCTCCTGGGAGCCATTCACATCATACTTCATAGCTGAGAAGCAGAGATGCTGGGGATGCTTGGTTGAGCGCATGCCATAGAAAATGCTTGACTGAAAGAGAAGGGTAGGTTTTCTTAGTACATTCTTCTCTGGTGGGGAAGGGTGGTCCTCAACAAGCCCATTCCAAGGGAGCTCAAGGAATCCCACCCTAACCGTTAACGATCTCCCTGGTAAAGCTGCCAGGGAACAGCTCAAAGAATCGGCACTTTGAAGCTTTGTATTCCCAGGCTTGATCACTTCAAGCAGAAGACAGCTAAACCTATGAGAGCAGAACCCACACAGGGTCTATTAGAAGTGGCGAGAGTTTTACAAGGAGGTGGCACATTCTGAAAAAGGTAGCACTTAAAGGCAATACCTGTGACGTTGGAGAAAACTTCGTTACTTAGAATTTTTTATTTTAAGAAGAGGTTAAGTCTATATTCTTGTGTACTTTTTTCACTGTTGAGAAGCTGTCTTTCTTGCATTTGGAAAGGACAGCTTTTTAAAAAAATTATAAAACTCTTGCTCCCAACAAAACAATGTCTTTAGCAGATCTAAATCAAAGATAATGTAAACTCTGGTTTCCCTCAACACCTCTGATGGATATCACAACTGAAACTTATTTCACAAAGCTAGGGTGGGGAAAATATCTCATCCCTTTTTTTTTTTTAATTGAAGTATAGTTGATTTACAATGCTGTGCCAATCTCTGCTGTACAGCATAGTGACTCAGTTATACACGTATATATATTCTTTTTTATATTCTTTTCCTTTATGGTTTATCACAGGATTTTTTTTTTTTTTTTTTTGCGGTACGCGGGCCTCTCACTGTTGTGGCCTCTCCCGTTGCGGAGCACAGGCTCCGGACGCGCAGGCTCAGCGGCCATGGATCACGGGCCCAGCCGCTCCGCGGCATGTGGGATCCTCCCGGACCAGGGCACGAACCCACGTCCCCTGCATCGGCAGGCGGACTCTCAACCACCGCGCCACCAGGGAAGCCCCACAGGATTTTTTAAAATATTTATTTATTTATTTGGTTGAGTTGGGTCTTATTGCGGCAGGCGGGCTCCTTAGTTGTGGCATGCAAACTCTTAGTTACGGCATGCATGTGGGATCTTAGTTCCCTGACCAGGGATCAAACCTGCGCCCCTTGCATTGGAAGCGCAGAGTCTTAACCACTGGACCACCAGGGAAGTCCCTATCACAGCATATTGAACATAGTTCCCTTTATCCCTTTTCTTTGTAGAATCGAATAGGAACTGTTCTGTGCCTCCATTTTTCGGAACTGGTGGGCCTTTCAATCTCAGTGGTTCACTGCGGTTCTGATTCCCTCAGGGTTTTGCTAAAGTCCTGGAGGAGTGCCCAAGACCATAACACTGGGGAGAAACCCTCTGAACTCCTGTCCACACTGGTCAGTGGAGGTAAGTCTCCTGTGTGATGAGTCACAGGCTCCCCTTACTGTAGGGAATTTCTCAATGAAGGCCTTCAAAGTTATAAACTTCTCCTTATGTACTGTTTTAGCTGCATTCCCCAAGTTTTGATATACGGTATGTTCGTAATAGTTCAAGTCTAAGTATTGTCTAAAGTTTTGTTTTTACGTGTCTTTATGTTATAGTCATATTGTAATCTATGTGATACTGATGCATTGGTATTTGAGACTCGCTTTGCAGCAGATAATGTGGTCATTATTTGTAAATACTTCAAATGTGCTTGAGAAAGAGATATACTCTCTCACTGTTGGGCAAAGATTTCCAAATATGTTTTCTTAAAAATCTATTAAAATCAAGCCTATATTCCAAAGACTAGAGTATGGAAAGAAAAAATAGTAACTTGATAGTGGGGAAGTCTGGCAGCTACCACCTTAACCAAGTAATGAAGGTTAATATCACTGGTGATAAGTCATGTTATATACTCCGATAGGATGTGATAAGAGGGCCTTTTCACCTCTGTGATATTCTTCCCCCAAACCCATAACTCCAGTCTAATCATGAGAAAACATCAGAAAAGTCCAAATTGAGAGACATTCTACAAAATATCTTACCAACACATTTCAAAACTGTCAACGTCGGGACTTCCCTGGTGGCCCAGTGGTTAAGAATCTGCCTGCCAATGCAGGCACAGGTTCGATCCCAGATCCAGGAAGATCCCACATGCCACAGAGCACCTAGGCCGAGGTGCCACAACTACCGAGCCTGCGCTCTAGGGCCCGCGAGCCACAGCTACTGAGCCCGCGTGCCTAGAGCCCGTGCTCTGCAACAAGAGAAGCCACCGCAATGAGAAGCCTGCGCACAGCAACGAAGAGTAGCCCCCCACTCGCCGCAACTAGAGAAAGCGCGCGCACAGCAACAAAGATCCAACACAGCCAAAAAAAAAACAAAAAACAAAAATCCTTTCAGCCTCTTATTCCAACCACTACTGCAGTGACCTTAAAAAAAAAAAAAAAAAAAGACTCCGTGCTCCCAATGCAAGCGGCACAGGTTCGATTCCTGGTCGGGGAACTAAGATCCCACATACTTAGCAGCCAAAAACAAAAACAAAAAACTGTCAAGGTCATGAAAAATAAGGAAAGACTGAGAAACTGTTGCAGATTGGAGGATATTAAGGAAACATAATGACTAAATGTAATGTGGTATTCTGGATTGGATCCTGGCACAGAAAATGGACATGAGTGGGGAAACGGGTGAAATCCAAACTGAACTTGGAGTTCAGTTAATGGTAAGGTACCAGGATTAACTTCTTAATTTTGACAAATGTGCTTATTAGGGGCACCTGGGTGAAGGATACATGGGAACTCTTTGTACTAGGTTTTAAACTTTTCTGCAAATCTAAAACTATCAAAATAAAAGGTTTATTTTTAAAAGTCATCTATTACTTGTACTGTTCAAATTTTCTAGTAAAAATAAAGCAAGGGAAAAAATAAAGGGGTGGGGGAGGGTTCTGTCTCCACTTCTCCAAACACTTCTACTTTGGAGCCTTCTGAAGTCCCCAAGAGAAGGAAACAAACACAAAACTTAGCCATCTTCTTGATATGGTACAGAAGAACCTTCAATAAATAATAACAAAGGTCAATAATTTAACAATGAGGTAGGGCATTTGCTATATCAAGAGTTTTCATACATCACTGTTTAATCTTCACCACATCCCTCTAAAGGAGGTAACTGGGGCCCAGACAGGTTGAAACTTGTCACCCAAGTTTCTGGTTGGGTTGGACCAGATCCGTGCGACTCCAAAGCTAGCGCTCTCCCAGCCACTCCAGGCTGCTGCCCTAATCCTCAATGGTGCATGCCATCCCCACTGGCTGTCTTAGAGCTCCTCCCTGCATCCCCCATGCTGCTTTTGCACGTGGACCACTCCTCCTTTGCCCAGTTAATTCTACTTCCTCCGGGATAACTTCTCTGACCCCCAAAGAGGTCAGGTGGCCCTGTTGAATCTCACAGCACCTGTCATTTGTCCTCCATAGCATTTCTTACAGTTTTTAATGATTTCTTCATTTGTGGGTTACTTGTTTATCATGATGGGACTGTGAGCTATCAACTGTCTATGTTCACTGGTGTGTGTTCCCAGTGCTTACTTAGCACAGAGGCTGGCACTTAGTAGGTGCTCAATTAACAAGTAGTAACTGACTGAATGAACGCACTCCCAGCACACTAAGGTTAACTCTAGGAGGTGTGGCTTATGCTGGGCAAGCACTACGGAACTTGGCATCCTGCCTCCAGTAGCTTCTGGAACATGATGCAGGGATTCCATCCGGCACACCTGATATATACCTGGCCCTGCTCTGCCGAGATGGGGAAGAGAGATTCCAGGGGATGGGGAACCCAGGCTGGAGGAGCTTCTGTACCAGATGCAGCAGCCTTCCTGTAAAGAAGGCATCCTTGCAACACTCTTCTTTCGTGGAATTAGCCTCGAACCCCTCATCATCTAGATCTGTGTGCTGTCCAATAAGGTAGCCACCAGCCACATGTGCTGTAAGCATAACCAAGATGTGCTATAAGCATGAAATGTATACTAGATTTCAAATATTTAGTTTGGGGGAAAAATATAAAACATCTCAATGATTTTTATATTAATTATATGTTGAAATGAAAATATTTTTTGATGTAGTGAATCAAATAAAACCGTATTACTAAAATGTATTTCATCTGCTTTTTATTTCTTTAACGCAGCTAGTAGGAAAATTTTTCCTTTTTTTTTTGCGGTACGCGGGCCTCTCACTGTTGTGGCCTCTCCCGTTGCGGAGCACAGGCTCCGGACGCACAGGCTCAACAGCCATGGCTCACGGGCCCAGCCACTCTGCGGCATGCGGGATCTTCCCGGACCTGAGCACGAACCTGTGTCCCCTGCATCGGCAGGTGGACTCTCTACCACTGCGCCACCAGGGAAGCCCGGAAAATTTTAAATTACATGTATGGGTTTATATTGGACAGTGCTGTTCTAGACTGTACACTCCATGAGGCCCCTCCTCAGCTTTGTTCAAGATTGTGTGCACAGCTTAGAGCAAGGCCCACACGTAGTGACTGTTCCATAAATATCTGGAAATAGAATTTATTATGTATATACCTGTATGTGATCCCCATGAGGGCAGATCCTGCTTCTCAGCACAGTGCCTGACAAATCTTTTTTGCATGGACAAATAAACCTTCATTCTCCCAGATGGCCGTTCTCCTGGCTTGATTATACTATACATAAAACTCCCACCAGCTGCCTCACCTCTGGTACCAGGCACCAACTTGCTGATAGGATCATAGCCCTTCTGACCCTAATCCTGGTTCTTGGGCCACCTCGGTCATACCCTGCCAAGGTTTTTTCAAGCTTAGGAGACCTAGGATGACTCCTGCCTCAGACACAGCCGTAATGAGATGCGCACTTGATACTTTGGCGTTGGCTGAAACATGCCTATCGTCTCTGTACATGTCAGGTTCACAAGTTCAGTCCTCAAGACTGGTGATCTAGATGGGGAGTATTTTAGGAAGACTGGATAATAGGCCATAATTTGAAACAGATGGAGGGAATAGTAAAATATCCTAATTTCCAGTTTCCCAGTACAAACAAGCATCTGACAGCCTCGTATGCTTGTGCTATTTATGAAATCAGCCTGCAATATTTTTCACTACTTGATACACCAGGAAATGGTAAGCCAGCTGAACCATTCATTGGAAGGGAGACAGGTCCCTTCATTTCTCTGAGCTTTGGTTTCCTCATTTATAAAATGGAGAATAATTAAGTCTACCTCACTGGTTGTTGTGAAGATTAAGTGAAGTAATTATATATACAGGCTCACTTAGTACAGTGCATGCAATTTAATAAAAGTTCAATCAATGGTAGGGATGATTAACACCAGCCCCACTGGGACGTCTGCAAATTTGCAAAGAAGTATTTACGGTGTCACGTTAATAGATGACTGATGAGTCTGTCATAATGACATTTTATATTTGTTCTTCATTTTAACTATCAAGCTAGACATGCTCACCGAATAAAAATAGCTGATGTGTACAGAGCACCCAGTGTGAGGCAGGTACTGTGTTATGCATTTAACAAGCATCATCTTATTTCATTACTATTCGTGGTAGGTCCTATTCTGATGGTCAAACTACAGAGCCAGAAACCGAGGCTCAAGGAGGCAAAAGAATGTGCTCCAGGCCCCACAGCAATTAAGGGACATCAGAATTCAACAGGCTCTTAAAGGTTTCTCTAGGTCACTTCCTAATGCAGGCCGAGTTAGGTATCCTGGTGACATGCCAGTTGTAGTCATGGGGGCAGAGGGGCCTCAGTGAACTATTCCTGGTACCCATGGTCGAGGCCACCACTGGCTTCCTCCCTCATCCTTCAATGCAGATTGAGCTCCTCGCCTGTGTCAGCCACTACACTGGTAAGTAATACCCTGTAGGCTGTTATGAGCAGAGACTCATTTAGCTCCCTCTACTAATGGTACAGTGATGGTGTATGTAACTTCTCTTAGAAAGAAAAGGAAGACGAGGATTTTGGTCACTTGGCCATGCTTATAAGAATTCAGGGAAAACTGAACCCCAGGCCTTGTAGCAAGTGCTGCTCAGACTCCATAGCCAGGCCTTGTATAGCAGCACAAACATGGTTTGGAAATTGGAATCTCATCCTCTCCCTGTAAACATTCTAGAAATGGTTCTCTTGCCTACAACAGGAGCTCAATGCTCTGCACCTCTGGACTCTGCTGTTAAAGGGACTTAATTCTTCCATCTCTTCCTGGTTTTGTTCCTGCAACCAATCACTCAGGCTCTTGACACGCTAAGAACCCCCCAAGAGGAAAACACGCCTGGCTTGGTTAGCACTGTTCTTGGTCCTAGACCAGGTCATGGGTTAGGCCTGCCCATGGGTGATGGCACCGAGTCCACCGAGCTGTGGTCGGGGGGTGGGGCGAGGGGCTGCGCGCTGACAATACAGAGCCTGCCCTCCAGACGTGCACAGCCTGGCCTGACTAGCTAATCCCAACTTGATTCGGCTGCTGCCCTCACCACATGGCAGACGTTGCTAATTAGCCGTCGCCCTGAAGAGGCCTCAGAGGTGTCTCGTCCCCCCAGTTCCCTGGGCCTGGTATCCCAGAGGGAAGATTCCTCCCATCGCTGGTCCATGCTGTGATGAAGACTGCACAGGCTGCCGTGAACGCCCAGAGGTGAGAGCTCCTCCCTCTACTCAAATCACACCTCCTAGGTGAGGCTTTCTCCATCTACAGATTCAAAGGCCACGCCCCCTGCTTGTCCCCAGACTTCCTGTCCTGTTTCTCTGCTTGACTATTTTTCTTCTCAGTTCTTCTCTAGCACACTAGACATTTCAGTACTTCGTTTATGGTATGTCCCTGTCCTCTAAAATGGAAGCAGCATAAAGGCAGGGGTTTTTGCTCTTTTGCCTTCTTTTATTGATCATTTCCTAGAATTGTGCCTACCCAAAATTGAACTTGATGTCAATGGAAGGAAGGGCAGGGGATCCAGTCTGGGTGGAGGTTTAGCAGTGAAGGCTTCCTACAGGAAGTGACACAAGCTGAGTCAGGCGAGCATCTGAAATGGAAGGGGCGTTCCAGGCACACAAAACGCAGGCCAGGAAAAGGGCAGCATGCTCAGGAACCTTATGTCGTAGCACGGCTGGGGCCTATGGTGCTTGTGGGGTGTGATGTGTGAGATGCGGGTGGACAGTAGACCATGGTCACAGGGGAGGGCCCTGCGTGTCTACCCTGGCGAGTGGGAAGCCTAAGCTGGGGCTGAGGGTCAGGTGGGTGAGGGTAGCAGAGGGCAGGGGAGGGCAGACTTAAGAGGCTGGGTCAGGGGCAAGCATCATTTATAATTTGAAAGTGAACAGGTTAACGACCAGGAAGCGCTGTCCTCTACTGAGTGCTACGTGCGGGGCAGGCAGGCAGGGTGGTGCAACCTGCACTTCTAATGCATTACTTCACCCACCCCCACCTCCAGTCATTATACCAGGATGCCACGGAAACAGGGCGAGGAATGAGTGATGCCTCCGGACCAGGCTGGCGAATTACGAAGGAAATTTTGGTGCCCTTGGGCCAAGCCACGGTCAGAGATCACACCTCCGTAGGCTTGTGACTCCCCTCCCCGCCCCCACTTCACCAACCACAGCACCTCGTGCCTCTCCCCTCTCCAGTGCTCCATCGCCGCCCCCTCCTACAGGACATAGACAAAATGGCACCAAGGACCCCCAGGCTATAGGATTGAGGTACGGGGGGTCCAGAAAACCATGAAAGAATAAACAGAATAAAGGGGAGGGGAATGGGGCATAGACACTGGTACCAAAAGCTAACAGGAAGTTGCTTAGCAATGAGGGGACAGTCAGTGTTAAAGAAAGAGGGCTCCAAGTGTCGAGCCAACAACCAGCAGCGAAATCTCGCTGGAAAGGAAGGGGCTTTGGCTAAGTGGGCGGACATGTGCTCCTTTTTCACTAGAGGACTAGGGCCACGGTGGGATGAAACTGGCCCAGAGAGGAGTCAGAGCAGGTGGGGGTCCTTCAAGAGAGCAAATGGGAGACTTCACGTGGCCCTTGGGCAGGTACCGAGGAGAGGGGAACGGCAGAAACAAGGACCTCTGCTGCGGCTGCCCGGCAGCGTGGACCCTCCAGGCCCAAGAATGCCTCCCACTGACAGAAGCCAGCAATTTGCTGACCTCACAAAGGTGGGCCTGACCACCTGGTTTCTACCTCAGCCCCAGTCAAGGTGATTCAACGTCACTGGAAGGAATGGACAGCGAACTCCTGCTTTCTCACCAGGGCCTTTGGGAGAGTTCCCCTGTGTGGATGACACCTGAAAGGTGAGCAGAGTACCATGTACCCACAGGGTGGTGAAGCGCACCACTGCTGTTATTGTTACTGTACCAGTAACCCCAACACCTGGCCTTTGCCCACCACACCCCCAGAGTTCTCCCGAGGGCAGCTGTTCCTCATACATGCCTCTCCCAGCCCTGCTCCAAACCATCTCCCCAAATCCACCCCGTGTACTTTCACCCCCAGAGCCCAAGGCGCTCCTGCTTCCTCGAGGACTTCAGCCCCTGACTGTCTCTACATCCACCGCACCCTCATCCTCTCTTCCAAAGCCCTGGAGCAAACATTCCTCCGCCAACAATTCCCATCTCTGCTAAACCTGAGCCCCCAGAAGCACCTGGGATTATTCAACCCCATGTCAAGTCTACATCCCATCCCCCATCCCTAGGTCAGGCCTCAGGAGTGTGCTAAGTGGAAAGTCTCAATGACTGAAACCTGGAAGACCTGCCCCTGTGACCCACTGTCTCTATACCCAGCTGTGCACATGGAAGCAAGTATTAAAAAAAGAAAACAAAACCATAAAAGGCGGCAAGGCAGTTTCAAGATTTATTGAAGTGGGTTAGAGGACACGATGCCCAGCACAGAAGACTCCAATGGGAACTCTTGTTTCTAAAAAGTTACACCAGGAGCAGACAAGGGGACACGGAGGCCACTGGATGACCTGGTCCAGATGGAAGGAAAGCAGACTTCTAGGTCCACGGTGCTCTGTGGCACCTGCTGGGAAGGGCAGAGCCAGCTGAAGGTCTCCAGTTCTGAATCCCAAGTCCCCAGAGTCCCAGGACTTGCCCTCTGCCCCGCTCACAGGGACAAAGCCCTTCCATACCGTGCTAAGGCAACAGGAGAAGGAGGTCCGGTGATGATCGGCGGCAACACCCCTCTTCACTCTGCTACGCCAGCATCCGTGAACAGCCCCAGAACAACCTAAAGGAGAAAGTCACATGAGGCCGGCAGCTTGGAATTTCTATTTCAGAAACACAGGCCGACTTAGCCCCTCGGCAGTTACTCACCATGAGGAGGCCCTTCCAGGGGAGCTGGGACCCAGGTCACCATCCTGAGAGGCCAGAGCTTCCATCCCTGAGGCTTCCTCCAAGGCAGCACCGCAGAGTGACGAGGAGGCCACGGGGCAGGAGGTCAGGACCAGGGATAACTCTCCAACGTTACCTCGTCTTCCTTCAAGCTGACACGCGTGAGAGTGCCCCCAATTAGTCAGGCATGAGCTGCGGGCTTTTCACACTAAACCTGGCTCAAAAAGGAATCTCAAAACTCCCAGAGAAGAGTCAAAATGAACAGTCTTTAAAAAATGGGCCTTCTCATGGCGACAGAGCAAATGTAGTAACTGGCAGAGAGACGGCTGGAGAGCTCGCTCTCAGGAGCTCTTCCCACTCGGCCCTACCCCTGTGGCAGGAGTGGAGACCGCCACCCCAGCAGCTGTCCCCCGCACTGTCATTACTGCCTGTACACCGGACTCCCAGGTGCTCATGCTCACCCCAGCCTCAAATCGTCCTCGTGTTCCTCCCTTCCCCCGAAGACCTTCCTATGGCCTATCACATCCCACTCCTTCAAAGGCCAGGTCCGCCACCTCCAACAAGCTGCTTCCCTTTGAAAATCGTACAGCAACGACTATACACCACCCAACATCGTGCTTATTCATTACGTATAATTCATCCTGGTTCCTTACACCCGTAAAGTATCTAAACCTGACACAGACGTAGCCTGGCTCTTCTAACAGGAGGCCAAGCTGAGACAGGCCAAGCTCGGAAGTCTCTTGTCACTGCCTGTCACACAGCAGCCCCCAGTGCCTGAGGGCTGGAAAGCACGGGCTGGAGAGAAGCAGGAGTGTGTGAAAGCGCCAGCATTTGAAAGGGACAGGTGTGGACCCTCCAAACACGGGAAATTGCTTTCCACAATTCCTCTCCCTGCATTATCAACGACCAGAGCACAGACAGCCCATGGCCACCTTTTGAATGCAGGTGCGTACAAGGCAGAGAGAGCTCCAGGAAGAGAAGGGAGTGCCAGTGGCCTATACGGTAGACTGAGTCTGGGAAAACCACCCAGCCAAGCACAGGACCCACGGAGCGGCCATTCTTTCCTGCAAAAGCCCAACACGAACCTTCTCCCAAGGGGAATCAAAGAGAAGTCACTTTGGGGCTTCCCTGGTGGCGCAGTGGTTAAGAATCTGCCTGTCAATGCAAGGGACACAGGTTTGAGCGCTGGCCGGGGAAGATCCCACATGCCACGGAGCAACTAAGCCCATGTGCCACAACTACTGAGCCTGCGCTCTAGAGCCCACAACCCACAACTACTGAAGCGTGTGCGCCTAGAGCCCATGCTCCGCAACAAGAGAAGCCACGACAATAAGAAGCCTGCGCACCACAACGAAGGGTAGCCCCTGCTCACCGCAACTAGAGGAAGCCCGCACACAGCAACAAAGACCCAACACAGCCAAAAATAAATTAAAAAAAAAAAAGCACAGTAAAAAATCCACTCAAAAAAAAAAAAAAGAGAAGTCACTTTGGACAAAAATGGGAAAATATTGCAGTTGGAAATTACAGAAATCATGTGGTCTTAAGAACCACAAAGTCACCTCTAACACAGCTTTGGTTTTTCAAATGAAGAAAACAAGGTTCTGAACAGGACACTGACTAAGCCAGCAGCAGAAGGGGATTCAAAGCCAGGGGAGGAATCTCTGATGCCCAGGTCCACCCATTTTCCATCACAACATCCTTCTGCCCACACTCCAGGGAAGGACAGATACCCCACAACTCTCATTGCCCCAGTGGAACTCTAGAGGCTCCACCCCTGCAGCAGCCACTGCAGACAGTGAAGGGCCAGATGTGGTCCAGGATGCCCAGAGCTGGGGCGGTGAGCAGGCCTGGGGACTCGTGGATGCTGCCTTCAGCTCACCTCTCGGCTCCCCTACATCTTCACCCAAAGCCCCTGGGAACACACACACACGACTACCGGATCAGAGGACCCAACACTCCAGAGAATGGACCAGAGATCTTACCTCAAGGACACTGGGGTCTAGACCACTCCTGATGACAACTTCCATGACACCTCTGCACACAGTGGACGCATCTGCAACAGACAAGAAGCCACGGATGAGCACCCGCCTCGTCCCTGCTCACAGCAGAGCACGTCAGGCACCAGGAAAGGACTTAGTGCAAGAGTTACCAGACAGTAAACGTTCTGCAGATGTTGGCTGTTATTATTTCCTGAACAGACACACTATTTCCTCATTAAAAAACAGTAGTTAACTCTAAAAAGGGAGACAGTGGATGGCCTATGGCAGGGTGGCCAACGCTGACCAATGTGTAATTGACCAGTGAAGGCGGAAAAGGACGCCATTGCCAGGTTTAGGGAACGTGCCATGGCTGACTGATAGCAACTGGGCATCAAGGGGAACTTAAGCAGCACACAGGGCCTGGTTCCCAACAGCAGGGGCAGGAAGCGAATGCCCCAACGACGACACTAATGCACGCATGATAGACCCCAAGGCCCTGGAGGCCCGAGGTGTGGCACGGAAGAAGCAGGAGTGTGTGGGAAAGCTCCCGGAACTGCAGGGTGAGGATGTGAACCCTCCAAATGCAGGACAACCCAACCATGTTTCCTCTGCCTGCACTACCAAAATGCAGGCCACAGGCAGCCCGTGATCACTTCCAAGTGCAGGGGCAGGAAAGGACAGAGGGCTTGCTGAAAAGCGAGGCCAATGGCAGAGGCCTGGAGCAGTCGGCCTAACAGAGCACAAGGACCCAGTATTTGCTTCTAATCCTGCAAAAAAGCCTTCCACGTGGCCCAGAAGGGAGAGACAAAGGGAGGACACCTCTGAAAGAAAAGTGACAGAGTTCTTAGGTTGTAAAAGACAGGGACTAGGTGATCTGAGGACAAATGGCCTCATTGTAGTCCTGCTTTATGGAGGATGAAACCAGCAATAAGAGAAGGTCCCAAAGTTAGGAGGAGGCAGAGAAGTGACTGACACCTGGGTACAGGTGGGCATACCGAAATCCTTTCCCTGCCTCCGTTCACACATTCTGCCGCCAACATTACAAACAGTCTGAGGAAGGGCTCCCCAGGGGCTCTCAGAAACAAGCACGTAAAGAGGAACCAGGTGTGTTCCCAAAGGCCCCAGACAGGGTAACGCTGAGGGCCGGGTCGAAGCCACTCTCGTCTCTCCTCTAGCTGCTTCCAGGACCACGCGGGACCTGCCTGTACCTTGAGGGAGGCAAAGCCCCAGATCTCCAGGGAACAGAGCTCACCTCAGCAGCACGTGGTCCAGCCGCTTCTTGACAGGATGGGGACACATCTCCAGGGTCTCCTCTGCAACAATCGAGAAGCCCTGGATGAGTGACCTAGATCCCACCTGGCCACAGCACGTCCTGGGAAGCCCAGGCCGAGTACGTGCATAGCGGCCACTTCACAAGCATGGGCTGCTGTTACCACCCACGAGCCACGCCACCACTCATGAACAGGACGGAAGTTATAACTCCACATGGGACAACAGCTCATCTGCATCTGAGGCAGAGGCCTTTTCAGATCATCTTTTGTGCAAACTCTAATGACACTGTACAGTTTCTGGAAGCTGGATCTTGAACAGGATAAAAGTCCAGGACAGGTCTGGGAGCGTGCAGCACCTGACAGGCCGTGCCTGGTCTGGTCTGGCCTTGACCCGGGGGTGGGGTAGGAGGGGTAAAGGCACCTCAGGCTGCCTGCGGAGGTGAGGTCTGGTGTCTATTGAAGCCTTGTCCAAGTGCAATACTGCTCTGGTTCCTGCCACCATAACCGCAGGCCATGGGGAAAGTCTCCCCTGGTGGACTGGGCTCCATCTCATGCCAAGGGACCTCCAAGGGATAAATACTGGCCAATAGGAAGAACAATTCCAAGAAAAGGAAACACAGGAAGTGCCCCCACCTCTCCCCTGGCTGGCTCACAAGCAGTCTTCCCCTGATTCTCCATGACATGATGGGCCACGCCACCTCACCGGGATGCGTCTGTCCTTTCCTTCTTTCCTTCTGGGCAGTTGTTGCACAGTTGCTGAGCACCGGACACCTGCCAGGCACTGAGGCTGCGGAGAGGCAAAACTCACACACTGACCTTGAGATCAGAGCAGAGACAGGCAAAAAAACAAGAAAACCAACGATTTCCATGAAGTATGATTAGTGCCCGCATCTCACATCAAGCCACTTCCCACACTACATCACACCAGGAAACATGCTTGACTAAGGACCTGGAAAGGGGAGAGGGGGGGAGGCAGACCTGGCTTCCTGGAGGGAAGCCCTTGGTGAAAATTACCCGAACAGTGGCTCCACAGCCAGCCCATAGCTCCTTAGACACAGCCCATGCTTTATCTTCCTTTTTTAAAAGCTTCTCTGCAACTAGCACTGGGCCTCGCATAGGGAACACTCAGTAAGCCAGACACCAGGGGCCAGGAAGCATATGTAAAGGCGGCGGGAGGACGGCCGAGTGGGACAGCTCCAGAGTTGGGAAGGGACAGGAGTGAACCCTCCAAACACGGGGAAACGCTTTCAGCAACTCCTCTGCCAGCACTACCAGGGACCAGGGCACGGGCAGCCCATGATCACTTCCGAATGCAGGGGCAACAAAGGGCAGAAGAAGAGCCAGGCACAGGAGCCCATGTCAGCAGCCGGCTCTCCAACCAGGCACGGGAAAGCTGCCCAGCCAAGCCCGGGACCCCAACACTATCCTCACTTCATGGAAAGACTCCATCTCCCCTCATCAACAGAGGCCACAGGAAGACCAACTTCTCGTAAAAATGCCTCAAGTACTCCTCCACCCACAAAATACCAACTAAGTACCTACTAACCACTTGCCAGGCACTGGGGGTTCAAAGACACAGACCAGGCCTCTGCCCTCCCGACTGCTTGCTGTTTCCCCCCTGGAAGGAAAGGAAAGCTCAGGAGAATGGAGTAACTCACCCGAGGTTCCACGGCTAACGAGGGGCTGCGTCAGCATCTGAACTCAGGCCTTTCTGGCCCCCAAACCCAGCCCCACTCTCCTGCACAAGGCTTTGCAACACAGTTCCCAGAACCCCCCTGAGCCCAGGGACCACCCCCTCTGCCGCATGGCAGGAAGGCCACGGCCCCCAGTTCAAGGCCCTCAGGAGCAGCACTTGCTCAAGGGGCTGGGGCGCCCTCACTTTAAAGCTCAAACACCCGTTTGTTAAATGGAGGTTTCAACACTTTCCCTTAAAGCTTATTAGGGGGAAATGGGCTAACGCTCACCAGAGTATTTGGCCGGTAACCGACGAGCGGCTTTGGGGCCTGAAACGCTAGAGTCGGAGGTGATGGGCAGTGAATCAGGGGTTCTGGCGCCCCTCGGGCCAGGTTCACACGGGCTCTGCACGACCCCCTGCGGGACCTCGGGCCCACGCGTCACCCGACCTGTCTCTCGACATCAGCGGGCACAAGTCTCTCCACGGGGCGGGTGAGGCCAGGGGACCTGACGCTCCGAACCGGCGCCGGCCGGTGGCGCGGTGACCCGAGGCCTCTTTGTCTAGGACACGAGTCCCGAAAGGTCCACACGCGTTGGAGGGGACGGGCTCAGAACAGGGAGCGAACAAGGGCTCCGAGGTGACCTGCGGCTGGAGCTCCCCCCATCTCGGGCCTCAGTTTCCCCTCCTGTCGGGGGCGGGGAGACGGAGCACCGGCCTTGGAGGCCGCCGGGGGTCCCTGGGCAGCGCGACCCCGCAATGACTCACCCAGGGCGCCGGGACTGTCGGCTGCAGGTCATAGGGGACGACGAGAGAAGATGCTGCACGGTTCCCGGCGACTAGGCCGCAAGACGCAGCTTCCAGCGGTTGAGCGCCAGCGGAAATGCAGTTGAGGTGCGGGATGCAGCCTAGAGCGGCAGCTCCCAAGGCGGAACCCGCGCAAGCAGTTCTTTCGCGCCTCCTTGTGGATTAGAACGGAAACTCTGACCTGCCAAGTCTCCAAGCCTCCTTTCCTCTTCCCAACCGCCAATCTGAATATTAAATGGCTAGGACATCTGTAGTTTTGACCTGTCTACTCCTTCTCCCTGATTTTCTTGTGGCATTCACTTTTCCTGTTGAATTCAGTCTTGTTGGGAATATCAATTATGGTGTCTTGCCCTCTCCTGAGAAATGTTTGGGCGTGAGACCCAAGCTGGGAAAATTATACTTTCTTCCTTAATTATGTATCTCAAGTGTGAGAGAGCAGGGATCCCAAAGGAGCTTGGAGGCTAGTTGTGGAGCTATGAGTGGAGTCATACTTCAATCAGTTTCCAAACTAAGGTGGTTTCTTGTAGGTGGTGTACCTTAGCAGGGTTTTGAAAGACTCAAACAGAAAGGGGGAATGGGAAGATGTTCAGAAAAGGGAGGAAAAGGAAGACGCACAAGCTGATGTGGGGGAAGGGATGGGGGAGTGGATACATGTGTTTGGATGTGAAAAAGTTAGAAACTGGATAGAGCATCTCATTGCATGGCCTGTAATAGATGAACCTTTAAATGTTACAAGAGAAGAAAGAAATTCTCATTGTTGCAATGGGAGAGGCACTCACTTGATTCTGAAATGTAAGAAAAAGTCCATGTGTCTCAGTTTGCTCTTGGTTTCTGAGGGCTTAAAAAAATGAGGAAAAGGACAATTGAAATGATTCAAATAAAGTAAAATCAATAAAACAATGAGTAGAAACCAAAATGGCAGAAAATGAGCCTAACCATATTTAGAGCAACATAGCCAAACAACTTTAGGAATGGGAAAAGGGGCTGTGTACAGTCAGCAGAGGGTAAAAAGCTAGAGAACAATATGTTTGACTTTTTGCCCATAAAATTTTAAATTTAGGTAAAATGAACGCATTCCTGGAATATATTTAACAGAATTGCCTTAAGGAAAAATAGAAAACCTAAATAATTTCATAACACTTTAAAAAATTGAATCAGTTAATCTTCCCACAAAGAAAACATCATACCCAGGTGTCTTTTTTTAATATAAATTTATTTATTTATTTATTTTTTAATTTATTTATTTTATCGATTTATTTTTTTGGCTGCATTGGGTCTTCGTTGCTACGTGCGGGCTTTCTCTAGTTGTGGCGAGCAGCGGCTATTCTTCATTGCGGTGCGCGGGCTTCTCATTGTGGTGGCTTCTCTTGTTGCAGAGTACAGGCTCTAGGCGCGCAGGCTTCAGTAGTTGCAGCGTGCGGGCTTCAGTAGTTGCAGCACGCAGGCTCAGTAGTTGTGGCTCGCAGGCTCTAGAGCACAGGCTCAGTAGTTGTGGCTCACGGGCTTAGTTGTTTGTCCTCATGAAGCTTGTGGGAAAATTCCCCCAAAGTGTTGCCCTTTAAAGATATTCCCAAGAGTCTTCATTAGAAGGGTCCACCATTTAAGGATTAGAATGGAGATTTTTGAACCCCTCCCTTCAGGATGGTAGAACGTAGGGTGACTCTGCTGGACGAGAGAAGGATGTGCTAGGAAAACATCAAGTGTTTTCTATGTTCAGCCAAGTATCCCTAACATCTCTGCTTTTCAGCCAGAGTCTATGATGTGAATGGCACATCCATGAGTTGGGCAGTACACAACCTGCACAACCATATGTGGCAATCCTGCCTACCTACAGTGGAAGATGTATGGAGATGTACTTCAGGGCAAATGTAGCATATGTCCCCCCCCACCCCATATACAAGAAACGGAGTAAATGTAAAGCCAGAAATCCACACACACAGAGAGGGGGAGATGCAGGACAGAGAGTACTGGTGGAATTTCAGTCCCTGGTGTTTGTCATCTTGGAAGCCCAGGTCCACCTCTGCCTTTCCTTTTGTTCGGTTACATAAGCTTTCTAAGAATGTAATTCTTTTTTTTTTTTTTTTAGCATAAGTTAAGTTTCTGTCAGTAACACTCCTGGCTAAATGCCCAAGTCTTTTCCTTAACTTATCCTAAATGGCCAGTTATTAAGGTATTCCATCACTGGGGGTGGGGGTGAGGAGTTGGCATTGCACAAGGCACTGCGTGCTTATCTCAGATGACTTTCCCATCTACAACACTGGCCTACCTAACTGGAGATTCCAGCAAACAGGGCAGCATGCTGAGGTCTTGAAATAAATGTGTTACGTGCTGAGGTCTTGAAATAAATGTGTTACGACAACCTTTGCTCTTGGCGTTCAGATAACAGTCCATGATCAGTGGCTTGTCCTTATTTGTCAGTCAGCAGTGTGTCTGCAGACATTAAAAACAAAACAAAACTGCAGTGCACTCTCTGCAAGCTCCAGAAGGGATGGATGTTTCAAGTGGGTCTTTTGCCAGAAGGGGGTGTGTTGGGGACCTACCCAGGCAGGAGTAGGCTGGTGATTAGGTCTGCCTGGACCAAGGCTCTTTCAGGAGTGGACACAGGGGGCTTAAGGAGGCTGTAGGGGGAGGGAGAGCCACCAGCCACTTGGAGCCACTGGTCATCAAGACAGAACAGTAGCAGCAAAAAGGGGTCAGGGGCACTGCTGAGCCAATGAACCTTCTATTCATTCATTCATTCATTCATTCAATACATGGTAAATAAGCGCTTCCGCTCTATGGGGCACTATGCTGGTGGGTGTGTCCAACAGATGTCAACAACAGCCTGATTGGCAGGAAATTGAGAAAGGAACAACAAAAACTACCACCTAAATAATTCCCCAAACAACTGTTCGAATGATTTTTCCCCATAAAGGCACTGGAAAAGCTATACCACTTTTCCAATACTGTTTTTTGTTTTTGTATAATGACGGGAGGCAAAGGGATGACTGAAAGAAGCCTATTGTGTCTGCCTTCCTCCAAGCTTATAGTCTAATAATCCACTAATAGCAAAGAAGTTCTGTCCCATAAATGCAAGCATGGCTTTCGATTGGGAAGTCTAGTAGTTTATCACATTAAGAGGTCAAAAGTATGGTAAATATCACAGAATTTGGAGGAAGACAGATATGATGGATTAAGTTATGTAACCCCAAAAGGTGTTATGTTGAAGTCCTAACACCTGGTACCTGGGAATGTGACCTGATGTGGAAATAGTATTTGCAGATGTAACTAAGATGTAAGTTAAGATGAGGTCATGTTGCAGGAGGAAGGACCATTAATCCAACATGACTGGTGTCCTTATAAGTGAGGAGAAAGACACCCCAGGAGAATGCCAGAGATTGGAGTGACACAGCTGCAGGATTGATGGACACCACCAAGCACTAGGAAAAGGAAGACTCCCACCCAGAGTTTTAGAGGGAGCATGGCCCTGCTGACATGTTGATTTCAGACTTCTAACCTCCAGAATAGTGAGAGAATAAATTTCTCTTTTAAGCCACACAGTTTGCAGTAATTTCTTATGGCAGCCCTAGGAAACGAATTCAATAGACATACTTGAAATTTTTCTCTACCACGTTTTACACATTAGCAAGCTACTTAATCCTTCTGAACCCCAAGTTTTCAACTTCAAAGTAGATAAAATATGCAAAATGGTGCCACTATGGAAAATAGGATGGTGGTTGCTCAAAAAATTAAAAACAGAATTGCCATAGGATCCAACAATTCCACGTATCTTCGAAACAAATGAACGCAGGGTCTTAAAGGGATATTTGTCCACCCATGTGCATGGCAGTACTATTCACGATAGCCAGAAGGTACAAGCTACTCAACCGTCCATTGATGGATGAACAGATAAACAAAATGTGGTCTCTACATACAATGGAATGTTATTCAGCCTTAAAAAGGGAGGGAATTCTGACAAATGCTACAACATGGATGAACCTGAATAATATTACGTTAAGTAAAATAAGCCAGTTATAAAAGGACAAATACTACATGATTCCACTTATATGAGGTACCCAGAGTAGTCAGATTCAGAGACAGAAAGTAGAATGGTGGTGGTCAGGGGCTGGAGATAGTGGGGAATAGGAGTTAGTGTTTAATAGGTACAGCGTTTCAGCTTGAAAGATGAAAAGAGTTCTGGGGATTGATTGTACAATGATGTGAATGTACCTGACACTACTGAACTGAGTATTTAAAAATGACTGGGGCTTTGCTGGTGGTGCAGTGGTTAAGAATCCGCCTGCCAATGCAGGGGACACGGGTTCGAGCACTGGTCCAGGGAGACCCCATGTGCCGCGGAGCAACTAAGCCTGTGCACCACGACTACTGAGCCTGCACTCTAGAGCCCATGCTCCGCAACAAGAGAAGCCACCGCCATGAGAAGGCTGTGCACCACAATGAAGAGTAGCCCCCGCTCGCCGCAACTAGGGAAAGCCCACATGCAGCAATGAAGACCCAATGCAGCCAAACATAAAGAAATAAAATAAAAATGATTAAGATGGTAAATTTTATGTTATGTGTACTTTACAATTCAAAAATTTTAAATTAGGTAAAATAATGCATTGAAATACATGAACACCATAAGGGCTTTTTTTTTTTAGCTTTTGGCTCATCGTCAGCTAGTAATACATTCTAGCTGTCACCATCATCATCATGATTATCATAATTTGATAAAAATTACTATTCATTCATAACTTTGAGTCTTAGAATTCTAAAAAAAGAATATACATCATAAACCATCAGTCAATATCACATGTAATGGTGAAATCATAGAAGAATTCTTCTATTTTTATTCTAGAAGTCCCAGAAAAGTAGTCAGGGATGTCTGCTGCCCTTGGCCAGGACAACCCAAGGTCTTAAGAGTAAAGAATTGATATAGTCTGCTAGCATGGTGAGAGATACTGACCCAAAGTCAAATATTGTTACCCCGGAAGGCCCAGGTATTCAGGCAAGAAAGTTCATGATTCTCAAGCCAGGAAAGCTTACGTATAATTAGCCACAAACATCTCAGTTATTTAGTTAGCAAAGGAGGTCCAAAGTTGTTGTTCAGGGAAACCCAAGTTAATTAGCGAAGGCCATCCAGATTCATTAGTCAAGAAGGTTGTTTTCAAGGATTGTCCACTGCAGATAGAAGGAAAGTCTGATGTCACCGGCCAAGGTTATCAGTCTTTTGCTTGGACTCCGGTCCCCCAGGGCCCAGCCCTGCCTGTTTGGGAAGGGAACGGGCCACCTCTTCTCCTGTCTGTCTGCATGGCAGAGGCCTGAGCCATTTAGACTTTCACTGAGCCAACATTGACCCCCCTCTCCGGAACCAGGGGCCTTCAGCCCAGGACAAAAATGAAGCAGAAGCAGAACTAGTGACAAAGAGGCTGTGGGGGTCAGAGGACCAGCGAGGGGACACAGGGAGGAGGGGATGCTGACACCTCGGTGGGAACTGACCCTGGTGGGGAGACCCTCTGTCTCACCTCAGTGTGTTTGAGCATCCAGTGAGGGCCTGGGGGCTGCTGGAGGCTCCCAAACAGGCCCAGACCCAGGCCATGGGGCAGCAGAGGCCCTGGGTGGCTGGACTGGCCAAAGCTACCAATGGGCCTCAGTCCCAGCCTGCAGGAGCCCAAGCCTATTCCTCCCGAAAGATGCAGTAACAGATAATCAGTAAGACGGCAAGGAGGAAGATGAACAGAATAAGCAAGACCGCCAGCATGCTGATCATTCTTAGTGCAGGGACAGGGCTTGGAGATCCTGCAGGGCTCACCGGGCCAGCTGCTGGCTTCCAGCCTAGACCCTGGGCATCACCTCCTTCGGACAATCTGTCCAGCCAGTCGAGACCCCATCTCCCCATCCCGCCCATCTCCAGGCTCCAGGAATCTGTCAGCCACTGTGAGGTCACAAACTCCAAGATGATGGAATGCTGACCTCCCAGCCACAGCCCAATCCTTTATAAGTGTGACCAGTATGTTGAAAGAGGGACTTCTGGTATGTCATCATAAAAACATTTTTTTTTGCCTGTCTCTTTAAACTTTCTAAGTGGAAGTATCTTTTCACTGCCCCTAGAAAAATATCAGGCAGTCGTCATCAGTCTTCTGATCATTCTTAAGTAACAAGTCTTGTATTACTAAAAATGGGGAACATAGTTTTCATTCAATTATTTTAAATGTCTGTCTCATGTATCAATTGTGTTTTCAATGATCATTGATAGGTCAGACTTCTCTGCTCTCCACCAACTGGCGCCAAGCACAGGGTGGGTTGCTGTCTGCTGGGAGGGGATGGGAACCTTCTCCCCTTACTTATCCAAATGTGTTTCTCTTCACCAGGTTTCTGCTCACTCTCCCCAGCCCACCCCCACTCCCAGTACCTCCAGGATCAGGATCAGATGGAATGACGAGTGAGATGGGGGAACATTTCTCTCCAGGCTGGTCATGAAATTAATGCTGAGCATTCTCCCTCAGCCTCTGTTTCAGGGGTTCTTCAGAGACCCCCCTCCTGGTGCCCTTTGACTGTACCCCCGGTGATGTGAACAGGCCCTCTTCTTGGGGTCCCCTCCCCCTAGCAGGCTCCCTGTAGGGCAGAACCTCTTGGGCAGCAGGTGGACAGTCCTATCCCAGATTTTACACTTGTTGAAGGAGACAATGAAACTTTTTTTTTTTTTTTTGCGGTACGCGGGCCTCTCACTGTTGTGGCCTCTCCCGTTGCGGAGCACAGGCTCCGGACGCGCAGGCTCAGCGGCCATGGCTCACGGGCCCAGCCGCTCCGCGGCATGTGGGATCTTCCCGAACCGGGGCACGAACCCGCGTTCCCTGCATCGGTAGGCGGACTCTCAACCACTGCGCCACCAGGGAAGCCCGACAATGAACTTTTGACTGAGGAGCGGGTTGGGCACGGGTCACCTGTGCTCCCCAATTCCAGGTGACACTTATCAAGCTCCCATGTGTTCCTGCTGAAGCTCCTGGTATGAGGATCTCCAGAGAAAGGGGAAATTCCTCCTACTCTCCCTCTTGGGGGCAAGGTGGGGGGAATATTTTAAGACACAGAGTCCATAATTCCCTCTCTTTTTCATGTCTAACACTGTACTGTTAAGACCCTCAAATTAGAAGAGAGAATTGAGTCACAAGTAACCATTTTCCAGTTATTTTCTTCCTAAATTCTGCACCTGGTCCAATATCTTCTTTAGAAGGCCGCTGCCATGATAGCAGGTGGAACCTTCAAAACCTGCCAAGACTGAACCACCTTTTACCTACCACAACTGTGACTTGTTGTTGTTCCACTGTTCATTCCACTATCTTGGTGCCTCCTTGGTGCTTGGGCTGAAATGTCCATTTTAATGTCCTGTTACACTAGCAGCAAACATCAACCATGCCTCTTAGATGCCCAGGCTTCTCTAGGCACTGGGGATGCAGAAATGAACCAGCCTAGATCCCCTCCCTAGCATCATGGGTGCACAAGGTACAGGAGATCATCTAGGTTGGAATTGTGGCTCTGCCCCTTCCCAGCTTTTAGAAGGCACCTTTCCCTTAATCTCCAGCTCAGAACAACGAGGCTCCCAACCTGAGTGTTGCAGGAGGCCCAGACTCTCCTAGGATGTTCCAGGCTCATGGGTGGTGGGGGCCTGTGGCAGGGACATGCTCTCAGCCTCCTGCTTGCTGCTTTTCTCTTCTGGCTCTGAAGAGCTGATCAAAGCCGGATGGCCTTAGACGTGTTCTGATATACAGCAGCCACCAGGCACATGCAGCCACATGTGGCACAGAGCACTGGAAATGTAGCCAGTCCCAACTGCAATGCACTGTCAGTATAAAACAAGCACTGAGTCCAAAGACTTTGAACAAAGGAAAAGAAATCATAAATATCTTATTAATAAGTTAAAAATATTGATTACACACTGAAATGTAATATTTTGGTTATCTTAGGTTAAATAAAATATACTATTAAAATTAATTTCACCTTTTTGGGTACCTTTTTATTTTTTCTTAATTTATTTTTATTTTTTTTTTGCGGTACGCGGGCCTCTCAGTGTTGTGGCCTCTCCCGTTGCGGAGCACAGGCTCCAGACGCGTAGGCTCAGCGGCCATGGCTCACGGGCCCAGCCACTCCGCGGCATGTGGGATCTTCCCAGATCGGGGCATGAACCCATGTCCCCTGCATTGGCAGGCGGACTCTCAACCACTGCGCCACCAGGGAAGCCTTATTTATTTATTTTTTTAAATTTTTAAAAAAATTTTTGGCCATACCTCATGTGGCATGTGGGATCTTAGTTCCCTAGCCAGGGATGGAACTTGTGCCCCCTGCAGTGGAAGCATGGAGTCTTAACCACTGGATTGCCAGGGAAGTCCCTAAATTTTTTATCTTTAATTTATTTATTTTTATTGCAGTAGAATTGATTTACAATGTTGTGTTAATTTCTGCTGTACAGCAAAGTGAATCAGTTATGCACATATATACATTGTTTTTTATAGTCTTTTCCATTATGGTTTATCGTAGGATATTGAATATAGTTCGCTGTGCTGTGCAGTAGGACCTTGTTGTTTATATGTTCTGTACATTTGGTACCTTTTTAATGTGGCTCCTGGAAGGTTTAAAATGACACATGCGGCCGGCCGGCATTATGTTTCTACTGGAGAGTGCTGCCTTAGGCTCTTCAAATACAGCACACTCTCTCTGCCTCATAAATAATCTCACGGTGTCCTCACAGTGACAGAAGCCCTGGGCTTTCTCAGAAATACCAAAGTATAGCAACTACCGCGCTTGGCCATCTGCTCTGTGCTGTGTTCTCGGTGTGCATTGTTTCACTTAATTCTCACAGCAGCACTGTTGGGGGAGGGGGGACTAAGACTCTGCCCATTACCAGAAAAGGAAAACTAAGGCTGGGCAAAGTTAGGTCACTTAGCCAAAGCCACAGGGAGAGTAAGGGCAAGAGTAGGAGGCAGCAGAGGACACTGGGGCTGTGTGCACACCTGACCCCTTTGTCCAGTATCCTTCCAGCCACAGCATCCCATGGCCCCTCCTCATCATGGAGATCCCCAATGTTCTCACAGTGTTAGAATCCCACAGCCTCCTCTCAGGTACAGAAGATGGAGTGTTCTCACCCTCAGAGGCCCCCCCATCCCATTTCCTTCTCCGCCGCATCGGTCAGGCCTGGATTTCCACATTGTGCTGACTTAGTGAAGCGCCAGGAATCTGAAGTGGGGAGACGCTTGCTCAGACACAAGCGTGGGCTGTTTGCACTTCAGAATGTGGACCAAGTTAGTGGCGGGGTTGCCTCAGGTCTGAGAGAGACACCCGGCCTAGGATGCAGGCAGTGTAGTGCTTGTGGGATTAGGGGCCGTGAGCCCCCCCTCAAGCCTCTCTGCAGTGCCATCGGGAGTATGCGACCTCTGTCTGTCTTCTCTGGCACAATGCAAATCTGACCAGGTCCCCAAAATGCAAATTTGATCACGTCCCTCTGATTCAAGACTGCTTTTACTTTTAGGATGGCATTTTAGCAAAACACCTGCCCGCCTCTGTAGGCTTATCTCCTTGTCACCCTCATGATCCAGTTTCAGGTCATCTGAACAATATTTTAGTCTGGTGATGTGTCCAAATAACTATACGGCCAGAATTCATTCATTTGTTCAACTGTGCCAGCCACTAAACTCAATACAATGGTCAATCGGACAAGATGCCTATTGTCCACACAATACATGAGTTCTTCAACCTAAATATCCATCAACAGATGAATGGATAAAGAAGATGTGGTACAGATATACAATGGAATACTACTCAGCCATTAAAAAGAATGAAATAATGCCACTTGCAGCAACATGGATGGACCTGGAGATTGTCATACTGAGCGAAGTATCAGACAAAGACAAATATCATAGCATATTACTTACATGTGGAATCTTAAAAAAATGATCAAACAAACTTATTTACAAAACAGAAACACACTCACAGACTTAGAGAACGAATTTATGATTACCAGCAGGAAAGGGTGGCAGGGGAGGTATAGATTGGGAGATTGGGATTGACATGTACACACTGCTATATTTAGAACGGATAACCAACAAGGACCTACTGTATAGCAGGGGTAACTCTGCTCAATACTCTGTAATAACCTAAATGGGAAAAGAATTTGAAAAAGAATATATATATATGTAACTCTATAACTGAATCACTCCGCTGTACACCTGAAGCTAACACAACATTATTAATCAACTATACTTGGATATTAAAAATAAAAAAGAAAGAGCTTTTGCTAATTAAAGCTCCTCATGTGGAAGTCACCATTCCTACAAATTAATGACAAATCAGTGACAACAAACAGAACACACGCAGAAAAGCAAAACAGGTGAGGGAATGTTATTTTCAAAATTTCAGACTGCTTCTGGAAATTACCAAGTCATCCTGACGCAGAACTCCGGCTCCGATCCACCAGAGGTCGCTGTAGGACCGCGAGCGAGGGATCCGCTCCCGGCGACGCCGCAGGCCTCGTCTCTGCTGCAGTTCCGCCGCCGCAGAGCGGGTGGAGGAGGTTCCCGGTTCCGGTGGCTTCTGTTTCTCTTGGATCCACGCCGTCTCCCAACATCCGCGGACATCCGCACCTTCCCGCACTGGCTGCAGTGCTTCCTCCTCTGTCCCGCGCCATCTCTCACGGCGACCCGGGTGCGTTACTGAGGGGAGCGCTGGGCACGTGGTCTGCTCCACCCCCTCCCCCCACCCTAAGGGGAAACTGAGGCCCGAGGGGGCGGGGAGGGCCACATATCGACTTCTCGGCCCTCGTGTCTTCGACAAAGAGGCCTCGGGTCACCGCGCCACCGGCCGGCGCCGGTTCGGAGCCTCACCCGCCCCGTGGGGAGACTTTTGCCCGCTGATGTTGAGAGACAGGTCGGGTGACGCGTGGGCCCGAGGTCCCGCAGGGGGTCGTGCAGAGCCCGTGTGAACCTGGCCCGAGGGGCGCCAGAACCCCTGATTCACTGCCCATCACCTCCGACTCTAGCGTTTCAGGCCCCAAAGCCGCTCGTCGGTTACCGGCCAAATACTCTGGTGAGCGTTAGCCCATTTCCGCCTAATAAGCTTTAAGGGAAAGTGTTGAAACCTCCATTTAACAAACGGGTGTTTGAGTTTTAAAGTGAGGGCGCCCTAGCCCCTTGAACAAGTGCTGCTCCTGAGGGCCTTGAACTGGGGGCCGTGGCCTTCCTGCCATGCGGCAGAGGGGGTGGTCCCAGGGCTCAGGGGGGTTCTGGGAACTGTGTTGCAAAGCCTTGTGCAGGAGAGTGGGGCTGGGTTTGGGGGCCAGAAAGGCCTGAGTTCAGATGCTGACGCAGCCCCTCGTTAGCCGTGGAACCTCGGGTGAGTTACTCCATTCTCCTGAGCTTTCCTTTCCTTCCAGGGGGGAAACAGCAAGCAGTCGGGAGGGCAGAGGCCTGGTCCGTGTCTTTGAACCCCCAGTGCCTGGCAAGTGGTTAGTAGGTACTTAGTTGGTATTTTGTGGGTGGAGGAGTACTTGAGGCATTTTTACGGGAAGTTGGTCTTCCTGTGGCCTCTGTTGATGAGGGGAGATGGAGTCTTTCTATGAAGTGAGGATAGTGTTGGGGTCCCGGGCTTGGCTGGGCAGCTTTCCCGTGCCTGGGCGGAGAGCCGGCTGCTGACACGGGCTCCTGTGCCTGGCTCTTCTTCTGCCCTTTGTTGCCCCTGCATTCGGAAGTGATCATGGGCTGCCCGTGCCCTGGTCCCTGGTAGTGCCGGCAGAGGAGTTGCTGAAAGCGTTTCCCCGTGTTTGGAGGGTTCACTCCTGTCCCTTCCCAACTCTGGAGCTGTCCCACTCGGCCGTCCTCCCGCTGCCTCTCTATTATTTTACTATTTTAATAATTACTGCACACCGCACGGCTTGCCGGATCTTAGTTCCCCGACCAGGAATTGAATCAAGGCCGTGGCAGTGAAAGCGCACGGAGTCCTAACCACTGGACCTCCAGGGAATTCCCCCCAGCGCCTCTTTCGATGTCTCCTGGCACCTGGTGTCTGTTGAGTGCCCTCTGCCTGGCTTGGTGCTGGTTTTTCTGAGGCTTTAAAAAAGGAGAATGGGAGTGGGTCTTGCCACAGCTGTGGTCTTCTGACCCTGGTCTCCAGTCTCAGCAGCCCTGTGTTCTTTTCTGCCTCTGGATTTGAAGTGGTTACAGGCTGCCCGTGTCCTGGTCATTGGTAATATGGGCCAAGGAAAAGTTGCAAGACTTTCCCCATGTTCAGGGGACCCATACTTGTCCCTTCCATACAGGACAGCCTTCAGTGACTAGCAGTGACCAAGCATGAGGCAGTCCGAGGATGGAGAGAGTCAGGCTGTAGTGCGTTCATTGCCTAAAACCCGAATCCCCCCAACACACACACCGTGTTTTCCTGTCGATGAGCATGGAGGATGAGGATGGAGGCTGCTGTGATGTTGAGAGGACAGAGATTCACATCCAGTGACCAGCCAAGTGCTCTTCTGTGAGCCTGAGCGAGAATTCTGTCAGGTGTTCAATCCTGGTGCCACTTACACACATTCCTTCAGGACCTAAGAGTTCTCAGTGTTTCTGCCATTAGTCTTCTCTTCAGCTCTTGGCAGGGACTGGTGAACAATCGGGTGGTTCTGTCATCTTAGGCTGGAAGTCTGGTCAGTGACCTGTCTGCTGGTCTGTTGCTAGGCCAGGCCGTTTCCCAGGATGCTGGCAGTGGCCTCCCTTCTCCGCTGCCTCACTGCCCTTTTCTGCCCCTGCATTCGGAAGTGATCGTGGGCTGCCCGTGCCCTGGTCATTGATAGTGCAGGGAGAGGAGTTGCTGAAAGCCTTTCCCCGTGTTTGGAGGGTTCAGTCCTGTCCCTTGCAAACTCTGGAGCTTTCGTACATGTCTTTCTTCCCACTGATTTGTGTTGGTTCCTGGTCCCTGGCGCTGTGTGCTCGCTGAGTGCCCCTTTTCCCGAGCAGGGCCCTGCCTTAGCAGTTAACGGGCTGGCAGTGGAGGGCTCCCCTCTGGACGTTTTCTCTGATTCCCCATCGCACCCCTTCCTCATCCCGCATCCTCAGCCCCGCCCCTCAGCGCTGATCGCCTAGAAAGTGTTGATTTGCTGATCGGGCCCCTTATGCTGTAATCTTGAGGGCAGCGCCTCCTTGTTTTGCGTTGCGTCTGGTGCCTGATGCACAGCACCTGGACCAAAAAAAAAACCCCAAAGAGGTGGAGATGACCCATCTGTTGTGAGGTGACAGGACTCCTCCCATTGCAGAGTGTCAGGGAACCAAGCCCTCCAGCAAGCCAGCCTGCCGGGTCAGCCTCCTTTTCTCCACTGGAATTGTTTCTGTAATGAAAGGTAGACTTACTATAATCTAGGTAGACTTACTGGTCATGAGCAGGGCCCGTGGTCCGCTGTGGGTGTTTTTCTAGTGACCAACCTGGACAAAGCCCAGTATAGTTGAGGATGCATCTGTAAGTCGCCCTTATACTACGTAGCAGGCACGGGGCCCTCCCCCCACCTGTTACCCGTTCCGGTCCATTCTAGTCATTGCCAGGCAGCCACAGCCTGCAGACTGGTTAGCAGCAAATTGATCACAGTTGGCACATAGGGTAACGTAGGTATTATTCCTGTCAGAGATGACCTGCAGACCCCCTCCTAGGGTTAAATCGTCCTTGTTCCTGATACCGTGGTGTGGCCGTTCAGGTACTGCAGTAACAGCCTGCCTTCATAGGTGCTAGAGACTGCCAGCTGCTGTGCCAAGTGTTCTGTGCGTCCCCCAGGGCCTGCTGTGAGTGCCCGTTCACCAATTTCCCTTTGCAGCTGGGTCTGTGTGCACAGAGGCTCCACAGGAGGAGGCATCTTCGTGTCAGCCAGGCGCTAGGCCCCGGGGCCCCAGGTGAGGCTTTTGGACCTTTCTCTGGAATGTTGTGTTTTTTGTAAAGTCACGTGTGTGTTTTCTGGGGCTTGGGTGATCGTGTAAGGGGAAGTGTGGTGACAGTAGCATCCTGCTGTGGGGCAGTCCCCCACATGCCTAGGGGAGGGCCCTAGAAACCTGCTTGGGTGAAGGGCTCCCCGGGGCATCTCCCTTCCGAGCCCTGGGGTGTCAGTGCAAGTACTGTTGTGATGGAGACCGCTCCCGCCTCTCAACCTGTCTAGTGCTGTGACCCCATCTCAGACTCCACATCTTCATCTGAAGAGCAAAGCTGGGATAGCAGCAAAAGTTCTAAAAAATTTTTCATGGTGTTGCCATGATCACATGATCCTGATCTTTTCAGCCCGAAAGCATTTGCAGTTTTTTATGCTGGAAGTGTGTTGACTCCCGCTGGCAGAGAGGTTTTGTGGGGTCTTGGCAGGACATGACAGAAACTGCTGGGACTCGGCTAGGCTGGGCTGCTCTCCCTGACCCAGGCCCCTGCTCCAGCCTCCCATCCTTCCTGGCTCTTTCTGCCCTTTTCTGTTCCTGCATCGAAAGTGATCATGGGCTGCCCGTGCCCTGGTCACCAATAGTGCAGGGACAGGAGTCACTGGAAGCCTTTCCCCGTGTTTGGAGGGCCCAGTTGTCCCCTCCAAACCCTGGAGCTTTCACACACTAGCTTTTTGGTCCTGCCATTTCCTTCAGCGCGCGGGCCTTTGCCGGCCCACATGTGATATGGTGACCGGGCTGGGCCCCGGACTTGTGGAGGTTCACTTTGTCTTTGAAGTAAAGGAGCCTCCGGACAGAAACCAGTCCATACATTTGTATTTGGACCTCACACTGGAATAAGTTCAGATAATGCTGAAGGGCACATGGGAGAACTGTAAATCGTGGGTTCTGCTCTATGAACTTAACAGGAATAGAGGACAACCCATAATACATTATTCAAGGCAGCCCATGACCGACATGCTTGTTTGTGTGTTGACTTTGCTCCTTTACTCTTTTGGTTTTTTTCCCTTTACTGTTTATTTTTTTTCTTTTTTTTGCGGTACGCGGGCCTCTCACTGTTGTGGCCTCTTCCCGTTGCGGAGCACAGGCTCCGGATGCGCAGGCCCAGCGGCCATGGCTCACGGGCTCAGCCGCTCCGCGGCATGTGGGATCTTCCTGGACCGGGGCACGAACCTGTGTCCCCTGCATCGGCAGGCGGACTCTCAACCACTGCACCACCAGGGGAGCCCCCCTTTACTGTTTCTTGAGCACAATGTGTATTGCTTCTCCAGGAGCAGCCAGTAGTGTCGAAAGAAAAATAAAGGTGGGCCAGATGTAGGAGCAAAGAGGGGTTCTACCAATTCTGAATCATTCAGAAAGCTTCCATTTGTCATGGTCTGCCAGAAGCCCAAGGAGTTCTCTTGTCAGTCACTGAAGAGAGAAGAGTGCTTTGACTCACCAACCTCTTTGTCGCCCCTGCTTTTAGTCTGTGCTTTGGTGGGTTCTCTTTTAAAAAGGGTGACCCCAGGTGTTCACTAGAGAAGAAATTCCAGGCCTGTGGATCTGTGAGTCTGTGTCTGTAGACTCAAGGCTTGCTTTCTGGTTCATGTTAGGATGTGGTGCGGCAGGAGGACTCTCCCGCCGTGTAGTCAGCCGTCAGCAGGGGGCTGCCCTTCTGCCTTTCTGCGCTGCAGATGTGTTGGGTGGAGGCCGCAACTCTGCCCCGGCGCCTTCACTTAGTAGACTCTGCAGGGGCAACGTGGTGCTCCCAAGAGGCATGTCTGGCTCCCAGACAACAGGTGAGGTCAGGTCCCACTCACTCCCCACTTTTGGCCTGAGGGCTCCTTTTCTTCCACCTACATTCGAGTTTCTCCTGTTTGATCCTGTTTTGCCAGATGTTTTTGTTCTCATCTCATGATGATGTGAAGGTAGTGAGACTAATATTTGTGAACCACCTGGTCCTCAGTAGCCGTCTAACAAATCTGAGACTTCCCTTGTCTTTCAAACCTGCCCTCTGCCCCTTTGCATCAGAGGCTTGTCCTGTCCCACAGCCTAGTCCCTGGTCCTGGGGCTCTTCAGCCAGCCTGGAGCATTTAATGGCTGGTGGTGACCATTTTGAAAAGACTTTATCTACCCCCCGTCCCCCCCCATCCCAGACCTGGCACTTTAAACCTCTGGGTGCAAAGTCCCACACGTTGAGTTGGGGGTCACTTGTGTAGTGTCCTCAAGCATTAATGATATTTTCTCATTATTCCTTCAAATGGGCCTGGCAGTCTTGATTTTCACCCATCTGGGCACCTAATGAGTCTTTCTGGAAGTTTCTCTTTCATTTGCCTTTCTTGGGTGGGCATATTAAGTGGGTCTTTGCAGAATAGGATGACAGCTGCTGGGGCCTTGGGATGGACTGGGCAGAGAAGTAATGACAGTGGTGGGAGAACTGCTGAGGACAATGGTCCATCCTTTGATCAAGATGCAGTGGGAACTTGGTGTCAAAGTCTCTGACAGTGAGATCAGACTGAGCTCTGGTGTATCTGGCCAGTTGCCTTTATTGGGAACTGTTTGAAAGAAAATTGTTTATTCTAAAAACCGAACCTTTGAGGTGTTTTCCTTTATTATCCCATCTATTCTGGTGATATTCGGTCAGTATTTTTTGTTTGTTTGTTTTAATATTTATTTATTTGGCTGTGCTGGGTCTTAGTTGGCGGCATGTGGGATCTAGTTCCCTGACCAGGGATCGAACCCGGGCCCTCTGCATTGGGGAGCGTGGAATCTTAGCCTCTGGACCACCAGGGAAGTCCTATTCTGGTGATACCTAGTAGGGCCTAGTCTATTGGGACCCTCTCAGTGATGTTACTTGGGGAGAAGATGGTGCTGCAGATTAAATGCTTGTATGGTTCTTCTCCCTCCTAGGTCAGCGTTCGATCTGGAGATCGTTGAGGAAGTCCCAAGGCCATGAGTCAGTGACTTTGGGGTGACTTGGGATCTGGCATTGCTGGTATTTCTCCCCAAGGTGAGTTAATGCCACGGGCTGGGAATCCACCGCCAGAGGGTTGGCTGGTTTGAGTTTATGCAAATGGGAACTCCCAACCGTTGGTCTCGTCTGTCTTTTCTTATAGATTCCTTTTGTTCGTGGACACCAGCGGGGCAGAGAGTGGAGAGTGCAGTCCACACATGAAGAGCTCCCCGCCGCCTGCTCAGAGTGTCATGGGAGAACTGTTCACTCAGCACGAGAAATCAGGGCAAAGCGCTGGGACTGGGGGCTTGGGGCCCCCTTCAGCTGGCTCTGAGTCCCGACAGCAGTGCCCTTGGGCGCCATGGACAGGGAAGGCCTTTCCCCGTCCCTCTGCCATGCCTGCGTGACTTCAGCGACCAAGAGTTTTTCTCTTGAGCTGGCAGCTGCTCATCATCATCACTTTTCTCTCCACCCATCCATTCAGTAAACCGTATGCACCCGCCCCACCTGCGTTTTAAGTCAGTAACAAGCCACGTGCCAGCGAGGCTGGGCAGGGAGAAAGTGGGTCACAGGCCAAATCCTGTTTCCACTCTGAGCCTTTCCGTCCTGCTCCTGAGGCTTGGCACGTGGGCTGTTGTTTGAGGTGTTCTGTTAGGACGGGCATGAACAAACGCTGGTGGTTGGCTCAGGTTAGGACCTGTGAGAGTTGAGGGCATCGAGGAACAGGCAGGCCAGGGCTTGGGAAGGGTGGTGGGGACCCGAGTGAGACAGGTGCTGATGTCTTGGGGAAGCTGTGGGTGCCTGGCTAATGAGTACGTACCTGCTTGTGTGACCAACTGGCCTAGTTTGCCTGGAATTGAGGGCTTTCTCAGACATGGGAATTTTATTGCCAAAACCAGGAAAGTCCTGGCCAAACTGGAACAAGTTGGTCAACTTATCTGGGTGTAAAATACATGGTGTCAACTTGAGAGGACAGGTTACTGAGTAAAGGTGAGAATGGTGAACGTGGAGCTGCCATTGGTGGACTCAGTCTTTTGGGGATAATTGGGGTAAAATCAACAGTTGCACTGAGGACACGTATGTGAACTTTTTAATCTCCATTTTATAGATGGAGGCGTCTACATGAGGAAGTATGTCCCAAAGGCTGTGATGAAAGGCTCTACTTAATTGTCCAGTTTCTGCATTTGGAATTGAAACCACCTTGGCTAAGCTGAGGCAGGATTCAGGCTGTCAGGCCTGCCCGGTGGCTTTGACACCCTGAAGGTCTGTGCAGGGGCAGGCATTCTTCATGGCTGAAATATTCTGCCCTGCTAGCCATTCTTCATGGCTGAAATGTTCTGCCCTGCTAACCATTCTTCATCGCTGAAACGTTCTGCCCTGCTAGCCATTCTTCATGGCTGAAACGTTCTGCCCTGCTAGCCATTCTTCATGGCTGAAACGTTCTGCCCTGCTAGCCAGTTCCTGGTAGAGGCTTCCAGAAGTGGGCAGTCCTTTTTCTGTCTCACTCCGAGGACTGTCCTCTGACTTCTGTTTGCCACCTTTATTCAGCTGGTTGTAGCTGCCTGGAAAGATGCCAAGAGAAGGAGTCTGGGTCCACTGGAGCTAGCTGTGACTGAGCGTGATGTTTGCTGCCATGCAGGAACAGCAGCAGCGGGACACAGGCCAGTCCTGAACAAGTGTTCCTGGGGACCCCGGGCACTGGTCATCATGCTAGCCCTGTTCTACCGCAGTGTGTGAAGCACGAGCCATCCCAGGTCTGTAGGGCCTGAGGAGATCTGAGGAGAGCATTCATCCAGGGTGACCCAGGAACCAGGCTTAAGGTCAGTAAGGCACAAACCTTGGCTGGGAAACTAGGCCTCACTGGAGCAGCTGGTGGGAGATTAACCAGACATCATACTAGACATAGGGGTACAATGGTGAATAAGACAGTTTGTGCCCTAAAAGGGGTCACCAATAAATATATAGATAATGTCTCCACACACCAAACATTACAGGACGTGCAGTGCTGGGCACTGTAGGTGTTGGGGATGCAGCTTTAAACAAAACAGGGTGCCTCCTGGAGCTTGCTTAGAACTGCTGTCCATTATGGCAAGCCACCAGACACTTGTGGCTCTTTTAATAAAACTTAAAATTCAGGTCTTCAGTTTTATCAGCCACATTTCAAGTGCTCAGTAGCCACAAGTAGCTGCGGGGTTGGACAGTACAGATACGTAGAATATTCCCGTCACTGCAGGAAGTTCAGACAGCGCCAGTCTAGAAAACAAGGCGTTGAGTTCCATGAAAGGAGTTGCTGGGACACCTTTACAGAAAGGCTGTCATTTGAGGAGTCCAAAGAGGGCTGCTGTGCCTGGCGCTGCATTCCTGTGATTATGGGGGGGGATTGGGTAAATTGGGGGCATCAGCCCGGAGGGGGTGTGAGAGCACTGGCTTCCGAGTCACAGACCTGGGGTCTAACCCAGCAGGGTGACATAATGTGGGTTTCCATCACCTGACCTCCGTTTCCCCTTGTGAAATGAGAACCACACCTCCACAGGAATATGGTGAGGTAAGGATTAAACAGACTTGTATGTGGAAGCCTGTGTAGGGTGTGGCTTCAGAAAGTGTTCAATAACTGATAGCTATTATTATTTATTGAAGTTTCCTCTTCAATTTTTTTTTGTCTTTTTTCGGCCTTGAGGCTTTCAGGGTATAGCCTGTAATGCTGAAGTTTCCAGGAAAGCAAAAATAGTTCCCCTCCTTTTACAACTTAAGAAATGTATAATGCAATGGTTAATAAATATCTAGAAACATATACCCCCAAATTAGAGGATACATGCTTTTCTCAAGCACCTACATTTACAAATACTTTTTATGTTCCAGGTTACAAAACAAGTCACAAATACCAAAGAATCAGTTATACAGATTATTTGTATCATACTACAGTATAATTAAGGACGATAACAACAAAAATGGGTTTGGAAAAATCCATATATTTGGAAAATTTAAAATGTTCAAAAATAACTCGTCAAAGATGAAACCAGAGGGGAATTAGAAACTACTTAGAACTGAATGATAATGAAAATTTCTACATACCAGTACTTGTGAGATGTAGCTAAAGTAATTCTGAAGAAGTTTGTGCCTCACGTGCTTATATTAGAAGAAAGGCTGAATAATTTTTATTAATAAGTAATAAAAAATAGAAGTAATGAGAATAAAAATTAGAGCAGAAACTAAAGCAGAGGGCAAAAATACAACAACAATCAACATGGCTAAGAGTTGGTTCTTTGAAAAGTCATGAAACTGATGAAGAAAAATAATTTCAGGAAGGGAAAAGGACATAGGACAGAACTGGGATTAAAAAAATACAGATTACTTTTCACGTATAAAAATTTAAACTTTGGGACTTCCCTGGCGGTCCAGTGGTGAGGACTCTGTGCTCTCACTGCTGGGGCCAGGGTTCAATCCCTGGTCGGGGAACTAAGATCCCGCAAGCTGCATGGCGCGGCCAAAAAAAAAAATTTTAACTTTGACAAAATGAGCACATTTCTAGAAAACATCCAAAAAAGTTGCCTCAAAGAGAAAGAAAACTTGAATAGTCTGATAAAACCCATCTGATAAAAGACCACAAGGGAACAGTAAAGTCAGATTTATTTGCCTGTTGCAACATAAACTTTTTTGGTCACTGTTAAAGCTGTGACTTTCTCACAAGAGGAATTTTTGATCCTTTCTTGAATAGACATATAATGACCAAAACGTATGTCCCATTGTTAAGGGACAATTGAATGCAGTCCATTTGGAGGAGGTTGAAGGGACCCTGGGCTCTGGCTTCAGACTGTCCGCAGTTTTGTCGGGATTTGGTTGTAGACAGGACATGCATGAGAAACATTGGTCAGGCCTTTAAAATCTTCCCGCCAATGTTGGCTTTTGCTTACAAGAACTTTCTGATCAAGTCTATTATTCTGCATAAACCCAGTCAAGCTGGGTGTCTGTCACCTATAATCCAAAGCATCATCGATTCTTTTTCTAAGCTTGTCAGGTATGATGCTTATTAGGGTATCCTGTGATGGGCCCGGCCCTGGCGTGAGGCCCAGCAGGTGTTGTACTTCTTCAGGAAGACTTGCCTGCTTGTGGTGCTGGCCTAGCTAACGCAGAAGTCCAGAAGGCAAGGGGACCAGCTGATCCGTTTAAATAAGTGTTGTGTCAGCTGTCACTCCCAGCCTCCAGACAACGATCCGTTCTCAGGCTCAGCCTTGTTTGTCAATCTACCTACATGTCTGCTGACGTTAAAAATAAAACAGCAGACATGCCTCCTGCCAGTGGGAGAAGAGTGTGTGCGTGTGTGTGTGTGTGTGTGTGTGTGTGTGTGTGTGTGTGGTGTGTGAAGTGGGCGTTTGTGGTTGGAGGGGACATGCTTCTACCCTGAAAATCCAGGAAAGTAGGCAGGGTTGTCCAATGACCTTGGTCAGGAAAACCCATGAGAAACTGGGGAACCTATTGCTGCCAAAAGATGCAGAAACAGAGAAGGAGCGGCCAAGGAGACTGGAAAGTTTTTATAATAAGTTTTTTTCAAATAGCCCATGATTAGAGCAGTAGATTGGATACAGTAATCTGCAGGAAAAATCATAACTTTCTTTGCTAACTAACCAAGCATTCCAGGATAATGTTTGGCGTTGGTTCATTATCTTTCACCATCCTTGCCAAAAATCTCACATAGCATATGTCAGTTGTATTCACTGAATAATATTCCATTGTTTGTATCTATCACATCTTGTTTATACATTCATCTGTTGATGGACATTTGTGTGGTTTCCACCTTTTGGCTATTGTGAATAATGCTGCTATGAACATCAGTGTACAAATAGCCATTTATGCTCCTACTTTCAATTCTTTTGGAGAACGGGGTCTAGGCGCGCGGGCTTCAGTAGTTGTGGTGCGTGGGCTTCAGTAGCTGTGGCTCGCGGGCTCTAGGCTCAGTAATTGTGGCACAGGGGCTTTGTTGCTCCGCGGCATGTGGGATCTTCCCAGACCAGGGTCCGAACCCGTATCCCTTGCATTGGCAGACGGATTCTTAACCTCTGTGCCACCAGGGAAGTCCCCACCATCTCTTTTTGAGAATAAAATGTTATTGGGACACAGTCACACTAATGAATTTACCCATTGCCTATGGCTGCTTTCACACTACAACAGCAGAATCGAATAGTTGTGAAGATATAGTCCATGATGCTGAAAATATTATCTGTCCTTTATAGAAAATGTTTGCCAACATGTACTTTAGATGATTCCTGAATGCATATTTTAAGTTTTGATAGAGAATTATTTTAGTCTATTTGAGGAAAAAATATAACCAGGGTGTCAAAACTGTGGTTTCATGAATGTTATTGTTTAGGAGGAAACTGAGTTTAAAGAGCGTGCTAATGGAAAGCGGACTTAATGAAATAGTACATAGTGGTACAGATGGTCTTTGGCTCAGGCAGAATTGTGAAGGTGGAGAGGGAGGGCCTGATACTTGAGGCCCACTGGACCGTGCAGGTGCTGGGCGATAGCGGTAGATGCTGAGCATGACCAGAGAGCTTCAGGCCAACCCCTCTGTCGGGAATGGTGGCTGCTGCTCTTTTCAGTTAACAGTGATAGTAAATAATGGGCTGTTATGCCTGGTGCTTTCCATTTCTCAAAGGACTTTCACGTCTGTTATCTCAAATGGATATCATTATTTCCACTTAGCAAATTCATCCATTAATTCCTTACCAAGGATTTATTGAGCATCTATCATGTGCTGGGTGGTATTTTAGATGCTGGGGATAAAGCCATGAACAAAACAGGCAGAGCTGCTACCCTGTGGACCTTAAATTTTAGTAGGGTGGGTATCAGGATTTTGGCAGCAAGGAATCAAAATCCATGATGCCCTCTGGCTTGGGCAATAAGAAAATTTATCATCTGTCATGACAAGAGGTGCAGTGTTAAGTTGGGCTGCAGGCACAGCGTGCTTTTGGTTTTGCTCTCCTTCCCTGTGTTTCTCTTGAACCTGCTCATCGCCATGTGTTACCATCCTCTGGTGGGTATCAAGTTTGCTTTGGTGTATCCTGACATGACAGCACCCACAGGAAAAACAGAAACACTGTTTCTTCCTTGTGTCTCTTTCTTAGAAATGAAAAACTTCCCCAGAAGCCCCACTGCAGACGCTGCAGACTTCCCCATGTGTCTCATTGCCATTGTATTATTTAAATTTAGATTGGACTGCATATTACAAACAATGGTTCAAAGAAGTGTTAAATACAAAATGGAGACTGGACTTGAGAATTCCCTGAGCAGACAAAACCATTTAAGCACACAAGCAAAACTAAATCCAGCTTAGTTCACGAACACAAGTGAAAGTTAAGTTAGGTTATTTCTTAAAAATGCCTCTGACAACCATCATAAAAGAAACTTAAGTCATCTTCCTGAAAATGGTATGAGATATTGGGTTGACCAAAAAGTTCGTTTGGGTCTTTCTGTAAGATGATACAAAAACCCGAATGAACTTTTTTGCCAACACAATAATTGCTTTTTAAAAATGCAATGCAGAAAAAAAAAATGCAATGCAGTATTATTAACTAGGGTTACCATGCTGTACATTATATCCCCATGACATCTATTTTATAACTAGAAGTTTGTACCTTTCGACTCTCTTCACCCATTTTGCCCATTCCCTGCCCGCCACTTCTGGCAATCACCGATCTGTTCTCTGTATCTATGAGCTTCTTCTTTCTTTAGATTCCACAGGTAAGTGAGATCATACAGTATTTGTCTTTCTCTGTCTGACTTATTTCATTTATCATCATGCCCTCAAGGTCCATCCATGTTGTCACAACTGGCAAGGTGTCCTTCTTTTTTATAGCTGAATATATATACCACATTTCCTTTATCCATTCGCCCTTTGATGGACACTTAGGTTGTTTTATATCTTATAAATAATATTGCAGTGAACATGGTGCATATATCTTTTCAATTCAGTGGTTTTGTTTTCTTTGGATAAGTACCCAAAAGTGAAATTGCTGAATCACATGGTAGTTCTATTTTTAAATTTTTGAGGAAACTCCATGCTGTTTTCCATAGTGGCTGCACCAATTTATATTCCCACCAACAGGGCATGCACAAGGGTTTCCTTTTCTCCATGTCGAGCCGAAACTTGTTATTTCTTGTCTTTTTGATAATAGCTATTATTAAATATTATTTGATAACAATTCCAACAGGTGTGAGGTGATATCTCATTGTGGTTTTCATTTGCATTTCCCTGATGATTAGTGATGTTGAGTATCTTTTCCTGTACCTGTTGGCCATCTATATGTCTTCTTTTGGAAAACATCAATTTAGATCCTTTTCCTATTTAAAAATCAGATTGTTTTTTTTTTCCATTGAATTTATGAGTTCTTTATCTATTTTCATTATTAACCTCTTATCAGGTACATGATTTGCAGATATTTTGTCCCATTCAGTAGGTTGCGTTTTCATTTAGTTTACAGTTTCCTTCACTGTGCAGAAGCTTTTTAGTTTGATGTAGTCCCACTTGCATATTTTCGCTTTTGTTACCTCTGCTTTTCATGTCAAATCCAGAAAATCAGTGCCAAGACTGACGTCAAGGTTACCATCTATGTTTTCTTCTAGAAGATTTCTGGTTTCAGGTTTTACATTCAAGTTTTTAATCCATTTTGAGTTAATTTTTGTGTATGGAGTAAGAGTGGGGTCCAGTTTAATTCTTTTGCATGTATATTTCCAGTTTTCCCAACACCATTTATTAAAGAGACTGTTCTTTACTCATTGTGTATTCTTGGCTCCTATGTTGTAAAGTAATTGACCTTATACACGTGGGTTTACTTCTGGGCTCTCTATTCTGTTACATTCATTTATGTTTCTTATTTTATGCCAATACCACACTGTTTTGATAACTACAGCTTTGTAATATAGTTTGAAATCAGGATGTGTGATGCCTCTGGCTGTGGTCTTATTTCTCAAGATTGCTTTGGCTATTTGGAGTTTTTTATGGTTCCATATAAATTTTAGACTTGTTTGTTCTATTTCTGTGAATTATGCTATTGGAATTTTGATAGGAATTGCGTTGAGTCTGTAGATTGCTTTGCGTAGTATGTATGTTTTATTATTATTAATTTCCTTCCAGTTTTATTGAGGTATAATTGACATACAGCACTATATAAGTTTAAAGTGTACAGCCGGGGCTTCTCTGGTGGCACAGTGGTTGAGAGTCCGCTTGCTGATGGAGGGGACACGGGTTCGTGCCCCGGTCTGGGAAGATCCCACATGCCGCGGAGTGGCTGGGCCCGTGAGCCATGGCCGCTGAGTCTGCACGTCCGGAGCCTGTGCTCCGCAACAGGAGAGGCCACAACAGTGAGAGGCCCGCGTACCGCAAAAAAAAAAATAAATAAAGTGTACAGCTGAATGATTTGACTTCCATACGTCATGAAATGATTATCACAATAAGTTTAGTGAACATTCATTATCTCATATAGATGCAAAATTAAAGAAATAGAGGAACTTCCCTGGTGGCACAGTGGTTAAGAATCCGCCTGCCAACACAGGGGACACAGGTTCAAGCTCTGGTTTGGGAAGATCCCGCATGCCACGGAGCAACTAAGCCCATGCACCACAACCACTGAGCCTGTGCTCTAGAGCCCGTGAGCCACAACTACTGAGGCCGCATGCCACAACTACTGAAGCCCACGCACCTAGAGCCTGTGCTCTGCAACAAGAGAAGCCATCACAATGAGAAGCCCGCACACTGCAATGAAGAGTAGTCAACGCTCGCCGCAACTAGAGAGCCGTGTGTGGCAACAAAGACCCAATGCAGCCAAAAAAAAAAAAAAAAATAGAAAAAAAGTTTTTCTTGTGATGTGAACTCTTAAAATTTGCTCTCTTAACAACTTTCATATATACTGTACAGCAGTGTTCATTATATTTATCATGTTGTACATGACATCCCTAGTACTTATTCATCTTATAATGGAGAATTTGTACCTTTTGACTGCCTTCATTCAGTTCCCCCTTTCCTCACCCTCTGCCTCTGGTAACCACAAATCTGATCTCTTTTTCTATGAGTTTGTTTATGTGTTTGTTTTTGAAGTATAACTGACCTACAACACTATGTTAGCTCCTGTTACACAACATGGTGATTTGGTATTTCTATTCATTTCAAAATGATCACCACCATAAGTCTAGTTACAATATGTCACCATACAAAGATACTGCATAGTTATTTACTATATTCCCCCCACTGTATATAGCAATCTATATGTGCTTTTTTTTTTTTTTTTTTTTTTGCGGTACGCGGGCCTCTCACTGTTGTGGCCTCTCCCGTTGCGGAGCACAGGCTCTGGATGCGCAGGCTCAGCGGCCATGGCTCACGGGCCTAGCCGCTCCGCGGCTATATGTGATTATTTTGAGTTCCTGATCTCTTAAGTTCAAATACATTTTTACAACCCTGCATTTTTACTTTCCCCACCCCCACATTTACTGTTCTCAACATCATATTTTACATCTTTTTTTGTGTGTATCGCTTAACTACTTATTGCAGTCATAGATGATTTTACTACTTTCGTCTTTCAAACTTCACAGTAGCTTTACACACTGCTAATTTACCTTTATTGTGTATTTGCCTTTATCAATGAGATTTTTTCCCATTGTAATTTTCTTGTTTCTAGTTGTGGCCCTTCCTTTTTCACTTAGAGAAGTCCCTTTAACATTTCTCATAAGGTTGGTTTGGTGGTGCTGAACTCTTAGCTTTTGCCTGCTTGTAAAACTATTTTTTTTAAAGATATTCACCATGTATTTCTTCTTTAGGTCTTTTCTTTTAAAGTTAATTAATTTATTTTTATATTTATTTTTGGCTGTGTTGGGTCCTCGTTTCTGTGTGAGGGCTTTCTCTAGTTGCGGCAAGTGGGCCACTCTTCATCGCGGTGCGCGGGCCTCTCACTATCGCGGCCTCTCTAGTTGCCGAGCACAGGCTCCAGACACGCAGGCTCAGTAGTTGTGGTTCACAGGCCTAGTTGTTCCGTGGCACGTGGGATCTTCCCGGACCAGGGCTCAAACCCACGTCCCCTGCATTGGCAGGCGGATTCTTAACCACTGCGTCACCAGGGAAGCCCAGCCTGCCTGTAAAACTTTTGATCTCTCCATCAAGTCTGAATGAAAAGAGCCTTGCTGGGTAGAGTATTTTTGGTTGTAGGCTTTCCCCTTTTATCACTTTGAATATATCATGCCATTCCCTTATGGCATGCAGAGTTTCTGCTGAAAAGTCAGCTGGTATTCTTATTGGAGTTCCCCTGTATGTAACTAGTTGTTTTTCTCTTGCTGCTTCAAATATTCTCCCTTTAATTTTTTTCCATTTTAATTACAATGTGTCTTGGTGTGGTCCTCTTAGTGTTGATCCTGTTTGGGACTCTATGTGCTTCCTGGACCTGGATGTCAGTTTCCTTTCCCAGGTTAGGGAAATTTTCAGCTATTATATCTTCAAATATGTTCTCTGCCCCTTTCTCTCTCTCTTCTTCTGGGACCCCTATAATGTGAATATTAATATGCTTGATGTCTCAGAGATCTCTTAAACTGTCCTTATTTCTTTTTAATCTTTATTCTTTTTTCTTTCAGCTTCATTGGTTTCCACTAATCTGTCTTCCAGCTTGCTGATCAATTCCTCTGTATTATTTAGTCTACTGTTGACTCCTCCTAGGAAATTTTCTAGAAATTCCTTCTAGGTATTTTTCATTTCAATTATTGTATTCTTCATCTCTGGTTCTTCTTTATATTTTCTAACCTTGTTAAAAAATTCTAACTTCTCGGGCTTCCCTGGTGGCACGGTGATTGAGAGTCCGCCTGCCGATGCAGGGGACACGGGTTCGTGCCCCGGTCCGGGAAGATCCCACATGCCGCGGAGGGGCTGGGCCTGTGAGCCATGGCCGCTGAGCCTGCGCGTCCAGAGCCTGTGCTCCGCAATGGGAGAGGCCACAACAGTTAGAGGCCCGCGTACCGAAAAAAAAAAAAAAAAATTCTAACTTCTCACTCTGTTCATCCAATATTCTCCCAACTTCTTTGAACATTTTTATGATCATTACCTTGAACTCTCTGTGGGGTAGATTGCCTATCTCAGCTTCACTTAGTTCTTCTGCTGGAGTTTTATCTTGATCTTTCATTTGGAAGATATTCCTCTGTCACCTCATTTTGCCTAATTTGCTCTTTTTATTTCTGTGTATCTGGTAGGTTGTTTACATTTCCCATCCTTGGAGAAGTGGCCTTTTGTAGGAGACGTCTTATGTATCTCAGCAGCACACTCCTCTCTCTGGTCACCAGAGCTATATGCTCTAGGGGTGCCCACTCTTTGGGCTGAGTGTTGTGGCAGACTGACTGCTGTGGGCCATCTGGTAGGTGTGGCTGGCACTTGGTCTCGTTTGTTGTCAGGCCCTACCTTGTGTAGAGGCTGCCAGCCACTGGTTGGCTGGCAGGGCTGGGTCGTGGGGCTGCTGGCTATGTGATCCTGGGGTGGTTCTGGAGCTAGTGCTGGCTCACTGGTGGGCAGGGCTGGGTTCTGGAGTGGGTGACTGTGGGGCTGGGGGTCTCAGATTTAGTGTCAGCCTGTTGGTGGTGGGGCCAGTTCCTGATACAACTGGCTGCAGTATCTGGGATGTCCCAAGGCTAGTGTTGGCCCACTGGTGAGGGAGACTGGATCCTGGACAGAGGGCTGAGGGGTCCAAGGTGTCTCTTCTGTGGACTTTGGCTTGCAGGGGGAAAGGTGCATTAGAGGGAACGCTGAGGACAGGAGGGAAATCATTTACTCTGCTTCCCATTTAGCAATCTGAAAGAAGCCACTTCTTGAACTATCCCCTGTCCTACCCTGTAGTATATCCAGGACAACTGGACAGCCTGGTGAGGTCAGGCAGAGGGAACTATCTTCATTATCTTGGGCTGTCAAAACAAAATACCATAGACTGGGTGGCTTAAATAAAATAATTTATTTTCTCACAGTTCTGGAGGCCAGGAAGTCTAAGATTATTGTGCCAGCCAATTTGGTTTCCCGTGGGGTCTCTCTTCCTGACTTGCAGATGGCCGCCTTCTCACCATGTCCTCACATAGCAGAGACAGAGAGAGACAGAGAGTGGCCTCCCTGGTGTCTCTTTTTGTTGTTGTTATTGTATTCATTCACCTGTTTTGTATTTTAGGTTTCACATATAAGTGATAACATACAGTATTTGACTTTCTCTAACTTATTTCACTTAGCATAATACCCTCCAGGTCCATCCATGATGTTGCAAATGGCAAAAGTTCATTCTTTTTTATGGCTTAGTAATATTCCATTGTATATATGCCTGGTGTCTCTTATAAGGACACTCATTTTACCAGATTAGGGCTTCCCTCTTATGACTTCATTTAACCTTAATTAGTTCCTTACTCCAAATACCAGCGCACTGGGGGTTAGGCTTCAACATACGAATTTTGGGGTTACATAACTCTGTCCATAGCAGGAGGCTTTGAAATTTAGTTTCCCTGAGCTGCCTGGGATCCTAAGTGGTCTAAGTAGACCTAGAGATGGCTGTGGAGCTGGATGGAGAGCTTGCTAGAAGGGACCACAGTACCAGAGTGAGGTACCAGATCTGCCCTCTGCCTAAAATTCAGCATATGCCATGGTGAATTGCAAATGTTTATTGAAAGGATCAGTTGACTGTGCCTTCTTTTTGTAGGTGTCACATGAGTGTCCCAAGTTCTCCAGCCTTCAGGAGTCACCCTTTCCTTGAACATCCACTGAATATCAGCTCCCAGACCTGCAGGAAATCCATTCAAGAGCCCAGTACATGCTGGTGTGTTTCCATAGATCCATCCTGTCGCTGCTGCATTTTCCTCTGCATGGCTCCATTGTGCCAGGCCTCTTTGTGGTCACCTGCAGCCATTTCTTCACCTCTTCTCCCAGTTGCCGTTCTTTCCCTGAGCTATTTTGCTCTGAGCAGCCATGGCTGGCTCCAGGACAGCACAGACCCCAAACTCTGGCCTGATCTTGTTTCTGCCTCAGAAGCATGTGGTGCTGTGGCCTCAGATGCCATCAAGGTGTCTTCTAGCTCATCCAGGCAGGCCTGTTCTCAAACGTTCAGCTGGGAGAATGTGACCATTTTTTGGAGTTTGATAATCTTCCGTCTTTCTTGGTGATCCACGGATGGTCTCACAACCCAGCTGAGTACTTATATTCAATCCCAGGAGATTATGAGAAGGTGTTGGTTTGTAGAGGAGAAAGATGGGAGATGATGGGGAGGAAGAGAAGATGTGGGGAAGCCAGAGAAGACAGAAAGAGGAAAACGTATTACAACTTAGCCCAATTTAACTCAAACTTGAATGTGCATCCAAATCACCTAGAAGGCTTGTTAAAGCACAGAGTGCTGGATCCCACCTCAGAGTTTCTGATTCAGTGAGTTTGGGGTGGGGACCAAGACTTCGCATTTCTAACAAATTCCCAGGTGATACTGATGCTGCCGGTCAGGGGACCCCACTTTGAAGAACACTGACTTCATCCCCAAACCATATGGGAGGCAGTGCACCCCCTTCAGACACAGTGTTTTGCTTCTCACAATGGGTAGGCAGATCCGTTCCTTCTTAAATATCCTTGTGGCCAACAGCCAAGTCCATCTGTTTGTTCACGTAGTAGCAAGATGTCCAACAAATCCCTAAAGAAACTAATAAGCAGCTTGGATCCAACTCCTTATTGTCTGCCAGAGGAAAGGCATCCATGCTTGGTAATGAGCCTTTGGTCTCTCTGCCAGGCTCTGTGGCCAGAATTAAGCACTTTGTCAGTATTGAACCAGAAAGCCTAACCAAGTCATGTACTTACATCCCATTATATTGGGGGAACAGTGGACGGTCTCTACTCTCAGAAACCTGTTTGTTTCCATCTTGGTGGTGTGCAGGACAGGAGAGGGTGTGTGTCCCACATCATGCAAAGTCCTGGGACGTGATGGCCGCTGCTCCCGTTCACACATTCCACCAGCATTTTGTAGCCTCCTGCATAGTCTGACTCTGAACTAAGTCAGAACAGGGCACAGTGACAAAATACATCCAGGATCTGCTTCAAGGCTAGGCCTGTGACACAGCTCCATGCTGGGTGTATAGTGAACCCCCACGAAATGTCAGCCTTGATTATTATGAGTTTGATTAAGAGCAGAGTGTTCCCATCACGATCTGGTATAGAACTCTCTTGCTTGATGCAATTCACAGTCTCCTTCTGGGAGGAAATTAGCATTCTTGATAAATGTTTAAGCAATTTTCTGATAAACTCTAACAAGATTAAAACCTCCTTGGAGAAATCAGCTACCCAAACACTCAGCTGATTATCAGACATTTATCTTGTATTCAAGATACAAGTTTAATAATGCTTATCCAACCATTCTGTTTTCCTGGGAAATGTCCTTAACAAAAGGGAACTCTGACTTGGCTTTGTGGCATGATCAAAGTAAAACTTTGTCACAAGCTTATAACTAATTTATCTGAAAAAATTTAAAACAGTCATTATGGAGGTAGGACACAGGAATAGTAATTAACATTTTTAAGTACTTGCTGCTTGCCACATATTATAGGAAATGTCTTATATAGCTCATCTTTCTTTCTCTTTATAATGAGTTGGGTTATCATAGCTCTGTTTTACTTATAAGATGCTCAGAGAGGTGAAGTGACTTGCCCAAGATCACACAGCCAGTAAACGGCAGAGCCAAGTTTCAAATCCAGGTCTGTCTGAGTGCAGAGCTGGAGCCAGCAATAGCTTCCCTCTTCTGCCTCTGCCAAAGGATTATAGCGGGAGATGGAGAATAGGATATTCTCTGAGAGAAGGACAAGTATAGGGCTGTGGGACTGCACAGCAGGGACAGGTCCCTCCTAGGTACAGGGCTTGGGAAGGAGCTATGGGGGAAGAGGTTTCTCAGCCCAGAAGAGGATGTAGGGGAGGGACACTAAAGACAGCAAAAAAGGCGGTCAGGAGCAATGGTCTGCACAGAGGCAGAGTCAAGGCCCAGGTATGTTTGGAGGATATGGTAGAGTTCAATCTGGCAACTGCAGGAGTGGTCCCCAGTCCTTTCAATAATGAGAACCGTGTCTTCTAGTGTTGTGGACCCTACGTGCTGCTAGTTGGATTCTTATGACTCTGGATTGACAGAGCCCATCCCAGTTCTATCACCTACAGGCTGTGTGATATTGGGCAGATTACTTCACCTCTCTGAGGTGAAGCTTTCTTCATGTGAAAATTGGAAGGTAATAGTAGCATTTCTCTTATAGGATTGCTGTGAGCATTTAATGAGATAAACCATGAAAAGCACATGTCCAGCACCTACTAAGTGCTCTGTAAAAAGGTGAGGTTTTAATGTATAACTGATTTATGGTGGCATTATGTCACTATTTTCCCAGTAGGGCTGTGAAAAATTTTTTTCTTATTTTAGTGTAATTTCAGACTGCTAAAAAAGTTGCAAAAAGAGTACAAAGAATTCCTGAACACACTTCATCAATATTATACATATATATACATAAATTTCCCTCCTGAACTGTTTGCAAGTCAGATGCAAACCTGTTGGCCTTTTACCCCTAAACACTTAAGTGTGTATTCCCTAAAAGCAAGGACATTCTCTTATATAGTCATAGTACAATGATTAAAATCATGAAACTGACACTTATACGATACTATTTTCAGCAGACTATATTCAGATTTTGTCAACTGTCCCATAACATCCTACATAACGAATGAAAATCTTGGATCATATATTACATTGTTTTCCTTTCTCTTTAGTCTCCTTGTAACAGTCTCCTGGTAACAGTTTCCCAGTCTTCTTGTCTCTCATGACCTTGACATTTTTGAAGAGTATATATAGGCCAGTCACTCTCTTTAGGTTTGCCTGATGTTTCTTCATAATTAGATTCAGGTTGTGTTTTGGGCCAGAGTGCATTTCAGTGCATCACATCATTGTGAATATTTTTGTTCATGCCTTAAAATAGGGTCCCCTCATGGGAAGAGCTGGGGGGCACTGGACCACCTGCACAAGAATCCACTGAAGGACTCGATAAACATGCAGACACCCCAGTACCCCTGAGAGTGTGGGCCAGGAATCTACTTGATTAACCAGCAGCAGTGTGACCAGTTGTCTACTTGTCTACGTTCCTTCCAAGACATGGCCAGTAGATGGCGGTGCAGTGTGCACTTTCAATGCAGCTTCTGCATTTCTGGAAAGATCTCCCTGTGAAACTTCCTGTGAATTCAAGTTAACATACACCAGGAGAGCTTGGCTGCTTAAGCTGCTCTCCCCTCCTGTCCCTTCGGAGTGACTTCTCTTTTTTTTTTTTGCGGTACGCGGGCCTCTCACTGCTGTGGCCTCTCCCGTTGCGGAGCACAGGCTCCGGACGCGCAGGCTCAGCGGCCATGGCCCACGGGCCCAGCCGCTCCGCGGCATGTGGGATCTTCCTGGACCAGGGCACGAACCCGGATCCCCTGCATCGGCAGGCGGACTCTCAACCACTGCGCCACCAGGGAAGCCCTAGAGTGACTTCTCTTGATGCCCCAGGACCTCAAAGTGGTCAGAACTCCCTTGGAGGTTCCTAAACTCCTCGAGGTGAGAGACCCCTCTTTCTGAAGAGCTAGCCAAGCAACTGTAAAATGTAAAATCATAATACCCCAACTAGCATTTACTGAGAGCTTACTGTGTGACTAGCAAGACTCTCACCTTCTCATTTAACTCTCACATCTACCCCTGAGAAGGAGATTGTTAACCTTCCCACAGTCACACAGCAAGTTCCCATCACTACCTCCTGTTTCCGTCTTGGCTGGAACTTGTGCTTGAGTCAGAGTTGCAGACGGGGAGCAATAATGTCTGTGTCTCTGGCCCAGGCTCTGAGAGCTTGGGGAGCATCCTGAGAAAGGAGGGGATGCCCTTCCCTGCCTTGGGGGCCAGGGTGACTGGGCAGGGAGCTGCAAGGGACAGACACTGGGTCAGTCCCACTGTTAAGGGGGCTTCAACTGATTAGGGAGGCAGACACGACATGGGTCACAGCACATAGAGGGCCAGTGGGCAGGCTGTCTAGAGACTCTGAGAGGCTGGAGGGACTGGGGGACTTTCAAAGACTGGGGGTGAAACCGCACAACTCAGATTGGGATTTGAACCCATGGGCCGGGACTCGAACCTGGCCAAAACCCAGACGGGGACTTGAATCCACTGTCTTTTAATTAAAATCACATATCTGGTCTCAGGACCTACTGAAGTTCAGGGTCTTTATGTCTCAGCAATTCAGTGAGAGGCAAAGCAATAGGTAAAAAGTGGATTTACTTAGAGGGATACACATTCCATAGATGGAGTATGGTGTGTCTCGAAAGGCGAGAGTGGCCCTGGGAGAAACACCCTCCACGGACAGAGCGTGGGCCATCTCAGAAGGCGAGAGGCCCCGAAATATGGGCGGTTAGTTTTTATGGTCTGGGTAATTTCATAGGCTAATGAGTGGGAGGATTATTCCAACTATCTTGGAGAAGGGGTGGAGATTTCCAGGAATTGGGGCATCGCCCACTTTTTGGCCTTTTATGGTTAGTCTCAGAACTGTCATGGCCCTGGTGTCATTTAGCATATGCTGATGTATTACAGTGAGCATAAAATGAAGCTCAAGGTATACTGGAAGTCGAATCTTCTGCCATCTTGGACCTAGTTGGTTCTAACCAGTTTATGTCACATCCAGAGGCTATGTCATTCTTTTAAAGGTTGTGCCTTGCCCCCTTCCCACCTGTTTCAGGGGGACACTGTGGGACATTCAGTTTGTGTAATGCTCATAATAGAGCAAATCATACTTGTTGAATTTGTTTCCGCTTATTTAATCCTTTTCTAAGAGGACTGAGGGGATTTTCAAGGGAAGGGATCCATGGTATCAGGGAGGATGGTGTGAAATGAGCCTGGAGACGTGGACAGGTAAGAATGTTCACCTGGAGATGTGGGAAGGTGGGGATTTTCTCCAATGGGTGTGGTCAAGGGAAATGTCCTAGAAAGCAGAGAAGTTTGACTGGAGATCTGGAAGGCATCCTTATCAATATGCACTTCTGTTGAGGTCAAAGCCGCACATTGTTTATGCAAGACCCCAACTCCCCTTCTTTGTTGTTAGCAGAACCCTGGATTAGTTGAAGTGGCCACCTGCCCAGCTAAAGAGCTACATTTCCCAGCACTGGCAGCTAGTCCTGGCTAATGAGATGTGAGCCAACAAAGCTGGGCTGGTGTATTAGTCTGGATTCAATCAGGAGAGAAAAACCACATGGTAATTTGAATAGGGAAGGTGTAATATAAAGAATTCTTGACTATAACAGAGGATTGAAGTAATGAGGGGTTGCCTAGTAAGAGGTAAAGAGAACTCTGAAGAATACAGGTGAAGTAGCAGATATAAGGAGCAGTCATGACTCTCAGGGCTGAGAAAGAGCTTTCCCTCCCCTATGCCCTCCCCCAGTGCTGAGGTCCAGACTTTGTTGGTTTGGGCACAGCTATGGTTCACTGAACAGCAGAGAAGTTACTGAGGTCTGCCCTAGTGGAACTTGCCAGAAAACTGCCCTCTATCATACAAGGGAAAGCTATCCTGATACCACTGAGGTATCTCAATGGAAGCACTTGAATACAAAATTGCCAAAGGTGGGGGTGCTGGAGGAAGCTACCGGCCTTTCAGTGCCTCTGGCTGCTGTAGACTAGGAACAGGTGCTGGAGCAGCTGCCTGCTCTGTAGGAGGCTGCTGAGTGACCCACCTGAACCAGGAAAGGGTGGGCTCCTGGAAAAGCCCTCTCAAAGGAATTCGATTTGGCTAGTTTGTCCCTTTTGCACTTGGATCTTCCCTTTCTTCCTGCATCCTGGATCCAGAATGAAGAGGACTTGGCACAGAGCTGCAACTGACATGTCACGTGAGTGAGAAATAAACCACTGTGGTGGTCAGCCACTAAGATCTTGGGGTTGTTTGTTCTGCAGCACAACATGCTGAAACCTGACCAATACACATGAAGAATGTTTATATAATAATTGCCAGTTACAGTAAATAGAAATTTCCTGTTTTGTAAAATACTATGAGGAGGTGAGAATTATGGTTAAAGAAAGAGCCAATAAGTTCTAAAGCAAAGAAAAAGAGTCATAAAAATACTTCCTGGACATTAGAAACACTGATGCTTTCAAATTTATTACAGGAGCAGGAGAAGAAAGAAAAAAGAACAAAATAGGAAGGAGAAAGAGAAAGGTAAAATAGTAAAGAAAAAGCAAAAATAATTTGAGAATACTGTGTTTATAGACAGCTCAACTGACTCCTTGGTATTGCTCAGGAAAATAAGAGGAATATTATTAAACCAGAGCAGCCTGGTTTCTGCTTATCTAGAAGCCACTTCGAATTGCCTGTGGGAGACACAATAGAGAGAATCTCTCTGTCCTCAAGACATATGATTGAAGCCATTGTGCTCTCTCTCAAAGGCATCTTAACATGCCTTGTCTGTCCTCATCAGCAAGCACATGGGCTTCCCGCTGAACTCTAGTTTCAGAATGACCTTTGAGTTGTCCCCAAGGATCCATAAAGTTAATAGCTTTTATTTTGAGTCAGACACTTCAGCACACAGTCTCTCAATTTAGTGAGGATCCAGCTATTGGCTTTCATAGAACGTGGCAAGAGACAGAAGCAATTGGCTTTGATGGGTATGAGGAGGAAAAGGTGGCAGAGTGAAAGCCCCACTGACCCTCTCCAGCACCTTTCAGGTGAACAACAGCAGCAGCAGAGACAAATTGATGGAGCAAGTAACAGAAGCACGTGTCATCTGAAATGAATGTGGCAGAGTTGAGCAAATTGGCAAGAGTACCTTCCAGACGCACAGAGATATCTCTAACACATTTAAGGAAGACATGGAGAGTCCCTGCCTATCTCCTGGATATTAAGTAGGTACAGATTTCCTAAAAGTAAGTAAGAGGGTCTGGAAGGGTCTGGCCAACATCTTTACCTGGAAAGATGAGAACTCAGAGCAAAAGAGGACTCAAGAGTGTTAGGGAAGGTCACACCTTGCGACTGTCTTCAAGCCCCGGGTTGATGGGAACCAGGGCTGTAAGGATGACCCTGTAACTTTACCACCCTTGTAATTCTCCGAGCTGGGCTCCTATATCAAGCCAACAAGCTAAGGGCAAGGTGAGGAGAGAGAGGTGAGAATCACACTCTGATATCACCCTTGCACAATGCCAGCTGAACAGAGATGAATCAGCTCAACCACACTGGCTAAAGGGCTTTACCAAGAGCCACAGGTCACAAAGGGATACAGAGGATCCGAATCAAATAATGAATCAGGTTGATATTAGTGATAATACGGCATCGTGCAAACAAATGGATATGTAAACAGCGAATATGTCTCCCATTGAAACACCCGTGAGAATAGTTACAAAACTTGACCATGGCTATAAAGAAAATATCAGTAATTTTCCCCCAAGTAGAAATAGTAGAGACTTCTTTGACCACCAAGTAATAAAACCAGAAATTAAAAAGTAGAAATGAGACAAAAACCCAACCATATGGAAAAATTAAACCCCCTCGTCAGGACTTCCCTGGTGGTGCAGTGGTTAAGACTCTGCACTCCCAATGCAGGAGGTCTGGGTTCGATCGCTGGTCAGGGAAGTAGATCCCACATGTGTGCGGCAGCTAAGGGTTTGCATGCCACAACAAAGGAGCCAGGGAGCTGCAACTAAGGGGCCCGCATGCCGCAACTAAGACCCAGTGCAACCAAATAAATAAATAAATAAATAAAATATTTTTAAAAACCCTCCTCAAAATTTATTTACTCATTTTAAAATCAAAGTATAGTTGATTTACAGTGTTGTGTTAATTACTGCTATACAACAAAATGATTCAGTTATACACATGTATACATTCTTTTTAAAAATATTCTTTTCCATTATGGTTTAACATAGGATATTGACTATAGTTCTCTGTGCTATATAGTAGGACCTTGTTGTTTATCCATTCTCTGTATAAAAGCTTATCTCCTAATCCTAACCTCCCACTCCATCCCTCCCCCAACCCCCTTCCCTTGGCAACCACCAGTCTGTTCTCTATGTCCATGATTCTGTTTCAGTTTCATAGATAAGTTCATTGGTGTCATACTTTAGATTCCACATATAGGTGATATCATATAAGTTTTGTCTTTCTCTTTCTGACTTACTTCACTTTGTATGATAATCTCTAGTTGCACCCCCTCCTCAAATTTTAAAACTCCATTTGAGAACAAAAGAAAGTCAGAATTGTAAGTTCAAACAAGATTGGAAAACAAAGATGAAAACACTATGTCTAAAACAATGAGATACAGCTAAAACCATCATGGGAGGGACTTCCTTGGTGGCCCAGTGCATAAGAATCCGCTTGCCAATGCAGGGGACATGGGTTTGATCCCTGGTCTGGAAGATCCCACATGCCACAGAGCAACTAAGCCCGTGTGCCACAGCTACTGAGCCTGCGCTCTAGAGCCCTTGAGCCGCAGCTACTGAGGCCCGCGCGCCTAGAGCCGGTTCTCTGCAACAAGAGAAGCCACCGCAATGAGAAGCCCACACACTGGAACAAAGAGTAGCCCCTGCTCGCTGCAACTAGAGAAAGCCCACGCACAGCAATGGAGACCCAACGCAGACAAAAGTAAATAAAATAAAATAAAAAAACATTATGAGAGGGAAATTTCTTCTTAAACACTTATATTTCTGAAAAAGAAAAAAGAAAGACAAATATAAATGAATTAAGCATTCAAAGCTGGAAGATACAAAATGAGCAACAAAATACATCTAAGGAAACGGCTTCCCTGGTGGAGCAGTGGTTGAGAGTCCGCCTGCCGATGCAGGGGATGCGGGTTCGTGCCCCGGTCCGGGAAGATCCCACATGCCGTGGAGCGGCTGGGCCCGTGAGCCATGGCCGCTGAGCCTGCGCGTCTGGAGCCTGTGCTCTGCAGTGGGAGAGGCCACAACAGTGAGAGGCCCACGTACCGCAAAAAAAAAAAAAAAAAAAAAAAAAAAATACATCTAAGGAAAGAAGGGCAGAACGAAGATAAGCAGAAATTAATGAATTAAAGTATGAAACAAAGGTAGAATTGGTAAATGGAAGAGTTGATTCATTGTGGAAAAAACCCTACACAGTAAAATAGAGAAGCCACTAGCCAGCCTAATCAGGAAAAAGACCACATACAGAGAACACATAATTAGGATGAGAAATGAAAGACAAGCACGATAAGAGAACATTTTAATATGTATTTTTTAATTACATAAATAATGCACGGATACATAGGCATTAGAAATAAAAGTCAAAGAAGAAGAAAAAGATAGAGTAAAAAGTTAAAGTCAGCTCAGGCTGCCAGAACAGAAGACCACAGACTGGGTGTGGCTTAAACAATAGACATTTATTTTCTTATAGTTCTGAGGCTGGAAGTCCAAACTCAAGGTGCCCACACAGTTGGTTTCCTCTGAGGCCTCTCTCCTTGGGGTGCAGACAGTTCCCCTCTTTACACGTTCGCCCCTCTGTACATGAGCCTCTGGTGTCTCTTTGTGTGTCCAAGTTTCCTCTTCTTAGAAGGATACCAGTCAGTTTGATTAGGGCCCAGCCTAATTTTAAGTTCATCGACACATTAAAAGGCCCCATCTCCAAATAGAGTCACATTCTTAGGTACAGGGGGTGGGGTGGGGTTTGGGGCTTTAGTATATGAATTTTGCGGGACACAGTTCAGCCCGTGACACACTCTCTCTCTTTTTCCCCCTCAAATTCCACGTTTCTCCCAGAAGTAATATGATTAACCCCATGACATTTGCGGGGCCCAGGACAAGAGTCAAACCAAGGCCCACATACCATATATCTACATACTTTTTGTAAATCCAGCTAACAAACTGTTAAATAGAAACGTTCTATCCTCCTACCTGGACAAATATACCTTCATATTGACCTGAGAAACCACGTTTGGATTTAGAATTCCTGGACTCTCCAGAGTTTCTTCCTAGAATGTGGTGTAAGGCCTCCCTTCTCTTCCCTTGCCCGGCTCCGTCTACATCACCAGGGCCTCATGCATACACAGATGGAGACTCCAACCTGCACATCCAGGTTTCTCCACACACCCCTCAAACAGGACCTAGCAGTGGTCACAGCAGTGGTACACTCCATCCTCAGGAAGACATACCTGAGGCAAGGTCCCCACAGACTCTGGAAGGAATGCTGGGGTCCCAGGAATAGGAAGGCTGGTCTAGAAGGAAGGTTCAGACTCTAGATGGGCATGTCCTCTGGATGTGATGCATCTGGAAGGAGGATGAGCAGCCCCTCTAAAGAGCAAGCCCGACGGGGAGGTCCCTCTTGCTCAGGTCTAAGGGGAATACTGCTACAGCTAGATATTTGTGGGTATCTTTTTAGACCATTTTACATCCATTTAATACATGAAAAGGAGATTCTAATTCCAGAATAAAAGCTTATTTTAAAAAATGGATTCTCGGGCTTCCCTGGTGGCGCAGTGGTTGAGAGTCCGCCTGCCGATGCAGGGGACACGGGTTCGTGCCCTGGTCCGGGATGATCCCACATGCCATGGAGTGGCTGGGCCCGTGAGCCATGGTCTCTGAGCCTGCGCGTCCGGAAGCCTGTGCTCTGCAACGGGAGAGGCCACAACAGTGAGAGGCCCGCGTACCGCCAAAAAAAAAAAAAAAAGGATTCTCTCTTTTTCTGAGACTTGCTTTTTTTCCCCATTCTATCTTGTAGATCTTTCCATGTCAGCATATATAGATCTACTTTATTCTCTTTAATTGTTGCATGATATTATACAGTATAAAGGTAAGGGGGAAATGATGAAGGCCCATTTAACACAATACAATGTTAAGCCTCTTGAAAATTTGGATGATTTAAAACCAAAATAAATTTAAAAAATAAAAATTCCCAAGACTGGCTTAAGAAGAAATAGAAAACCTGAACAGACTAATAACTATGGAAGTAGCTGAGGAAGTTGTCCAAGACAACCCCATGGTTTCTTTCAAATCTACAAGTGACAGGTAATTCCAAAGCTCACCAAACTCTTCCAGAGAAAAAAGAAAGAAGGAAACTGCCCAGTGATTTTTTTTGGAAGGGTATTAATATTGATGTGGATTGTATTGTGTCCTCCCCCCAAATTCATATGTTGAAGCCCTAACTCCCAATGTGATGGTATTGGGAAGTGGGGCCTTCCAACTGGGAGGTGGTTAGGTTTGGATGAGGTCATGAGGATGGAGCCCCCCTGATGGGATTAGTGTCGTTATAAAAAGTGTCCTGAGAGACATCTCCCTTTCTCTTTGCTATGTTAAGACAGCCAGAAGATGACCATCTGTAAGCCAGGAATTAGACCCTAACCAGAAAGCAAATTGGTGGGACTTTGATGTTAGACTTCTCAGCCTCCAGAACTGTGAGACATAAGTTTCTGTTGTTAAAGCCACCCCAGTGTTTTGTTATAGCAGCCTGAGTTGACTAAGATAAATACCGAAACCTGACAAAGCAACAAAAAGAAATTCACAGACTAATTTAATCTACAAATATTGAAGCAAAACTTCTTCATGAAAGATTAAGAGGTAGAATCTAGTAATATAGTTAAAGAATAAAAAACTATAGTCAAGGGACTTCCCTGGTGGCACAGTGGTTAAGAATCCTCCTGCCAATGCAGGGGACACGGGTTCGAGCCCTGGTCCGGGAAGATCCCACATGCCGTGGAGCAACTAAGCCCATGAGCCACAACTACTGAGCCTGCATGCTCCAACTACTGAAGCCCATGCACCTAGAGCCCGTGCTCTGCAACAAGAGAAGCAACCTCAGTGAGAGGCTCTCAGTGAGAGCCCACTGCAAGGAAGAGTAGTTCCTGCTCGCCACAACTAAAGAAAGCCCGCACGCAGCAATGAAGACCCAACACAGCCAAAAAAAAAAAAAAAAAAAGCATACTTGGAACAGCTGTGCTTATTTTGCAAACTCAGTGAGAAGCTGACTTTTGCATAACTAATTAAAAACCCCTTGGTGGGACTTCCCCGGTGGTCCAGCGGCTAAGACTCTGCACTCCCAATGCAGGGGGCCTGGGTTCGATCCCGGGTCAGGGAACTAGATCCCACATGCCTTAAATAAGAGTTCGCATGCCGCAACTAAAGATCCCACATACCACAATGAAGATCGAAGATCCTGTGTGCCGCAACTAAGACCCGGCGCAGTCAAATAAATAAATAAATGTTTAAAAAATAAAAATCCACTGATATTTTTATCTCAGCAAAAAGCCTCCCACTCTTGTGAAGTTGACATTAGGTGCCCATTTTATGGATGGGGGAAGGAAGCATGGAGAAGATAAATGTGTTAGTTTCCTAGGGCTGCTGCAAAAAAGTACCACAAACTGGGTGCCTTAAAACAACAGAAATTTATTGTCTCACAGTTCTGGAGGCCAGAATTCTGAAATCAAGATATCCATGGGGCAATCCTTCCTCAGAGATTCTGGGGAGAATCCTTCTTTACCTCTTCTTAGCTTCTGGTAGCCTCAAGCATTTTTTGACTTGAAACTGCATGTCTGATCTCTGCCTCTGTCATCATCTTGTCTCTCTGTGGGTGTCTGTCTCTATGTCCAAATCTATAAGGACACCAGTCATATTGGATTAGGGACCACCTGAATGACCTCATTTTAACTTGATTATCTCTATCAAGATCCTATTTACAAATAAAATCACATTTTGAAGTGCTGGGGGTTAGGACTTCATCGTATCTGTTTTGGAGGACACAATTCAACACATAACGGTAAGTAATTTTGAATCATGGAGTATTAGATCCAAAAGGGACTTTTTCTATGAAGCCACCCCACTCTATAGTTCCTCTCTGCATGACCTTAACCATGCCCAGGCTCTCCTAAAATGGAAAGTCACCAAGGAAATTCACCAAAATATTAACTATGCTAATCCCTGCAACCCTTGATGACCCTTTAAAATGTAGGCCTCTCAGATCCTCTCTTGTTTCCTACTGACCTGGGTTTCCACCCTCCTGACTTAACATTTCATGGCTCATCTACCTCCCGAATATCCTCCAGAGCCCCAACAGAGGGCTTAGACCTGTCAGGAAGAGCGAGAACCGGGTGAGATATCCTTTGGGGAGCTCTGTGATCTGAACAGGAGTGATATGAAAGTCAAACGCAGGGGCACTGGGCATGTGCAGCACAGCATAGACAAAGATATGGAGACAATTAACAGCAGACTCTAAATTGGAGGAGCTATGTGAAAAGGGCCTGGGGCAGCCCATAGCTGGGGAAAAGATTGGAAAATTAGGTTAAGTGACAAGAGACTTCAAATCAAATCACCAGATACATATTAAGTGCCCAACTCAGTACTGCAATGAGGCATGGGTGATACAAAGACATATAATATCTGTTTCCTGCCCTCAAGGAAAGTATAATCTACTTACAGAGGTTAAACATAAAACTCAGGAGACGTAAGATAACAAAATATTTAAATAGCAATTCACAGTGCCACACAATCATTTGCTAAGTGAACTGTAGAGCTGATGACAAGCTTTTAGAATTCTGAACCAGGAGAGATTATCTGGTTATTTATGGTCTAGATAGGCTGCATATTTTCTTGCTGGGGGGAAACGAAGGGTTAACTGAGCAGGGCAAATCAATGAAACTAAGAGCTGCTTTTTCACAGAGATCAATGAAATTGATAAACTTTTAGCTAGACTTAAAAAAAAAAAGAAGATCCAAATAAAATCAGAAATGAAAGAGGAGCCATTACAACTGATGACACAGAAATAAAAGGATGATAAGAGACTACTATAAACAATTGGGTAAAAGCCAGAAGAAATGGAAGCATTCCTAGAAACATACAACCAAGCAAGGTTGGATCATGAAGAAGGAGAAAATCTGAGCAGACCTGTAACTAGTAAGAGATTGAATCAGTAATCAAAAATCTCCCCCAAAAGAAAAGCCCAGGACCGGATGGATTCACTGAGAATTCTACCAAACATTTAAAGAAGAATTAATGCCAATACCTCTCAAACTCTTCCAAAATACGAAAGAGGAGGGGATACTTCCAAACTCCTTTTATAAGGCGAGTGTTACCCCGATGTCAAAACCAAAGTCAGTACAAGAAAAGAAAACTACAGGCCAATATCTCTGATGACTATAGATGTAAAAATCCTCAACAAAATGCTAGCAAATCAAATTCAACGGCACATTAAAATTATCACACAACGTGACCAAGTGGGATTTACCTGTGTGGGGCAAGGACGGTTCAACATATGCAAATTACACACCACATTAACAAAATGAAAGATAAAAATCACACGATCATCTCAATAGATGCAGAAAAAGCATCTGACAAAATTCAACACCCTTTCATGATAAAAACACTCAACAAACTAGGAGAAGAAGGAAATGACCTCAACCTAACAAAGTCCAGATGTGACAAGCCCACCACAAACATCATACTCATTAGTGAAACATTGAAAGCTATTCCTCTAAGATTAGGAATAAGGCAAAGATGCCCACTATTATCACTTCTATTCAACATAGTACTGTAAGTCCGTGATACAGAATGAGTCAGGAATCCAGGCTGCTGGAGGCTCTGTCATCGTCAGTACATTTATCTCAAGTTACCTTGGGTGTCAAATCTGGATGTGGGAGGGGAGAGAAAGAGAGAGAGAGAGAGAGAGAGAGAGAGAATGAGACTCAAATAGGGGTGTTTATGGGCTACATACACCCAGAGTGGCACACTTCTGCCCACATTCCACTTGCCAAAGCTCAGCTACATGGTCACATCTAACTGCAAGGGAGGCTGGGAAACAGCTGTGAGCCCAGGAAGAAAGAGAAATGGTTTTGTGACTAGCTATCTAGTCAGACTCTTTCATACCTGCTCTTTTTCAGGTGAGGGAACTTAGGCTCAGAGAGGTGCTAGGTCACAGTGAGTAGAGAAATTGAGAGACCCCAGCTATATATAGTTGATGGAGCAAAAAACAAATGTGCGAACATAGTATCTGAAATTATAAACTGACCAACAGAGAAGCCAAAAATATGAAGTTACATAACTATTTTGAGAGAGGAACTGTAAAAGGGGTGGGTTAATGAAGTCAGTAATTTTGTTTAATATTGGTGAATAAAAAGAGAGAGAGAGAGAGAGAAACAGGAACATTATTTAATATTTGGAGGTATCCAGAACTAAAAACAGAAACGTTTAAGGAATTAAAAGTTGTTCCCTCTGAGACCATTGCTGCTTATTATGGACCCTTTTGTACATTGATGTTTTTGTTCTTTTTTTTAGTTTAATTTTTATTTTATATTGGAGTATAGTTGATTTACAATGTTGTGTTAATTTCAAGTGTACAGCAAAGTGCTTCAGTTATACATATATCCATTCTTTTTCAGATTCTTTTCTCATATAGGTTATTAGAGAATATATTTTTTTAATATTTATTTATTTATTTGGCTGTGCCGGGTCTCAGTTGATGCATGTGGGATGTTCGTTGCCACATGCAGGATCTTTAGTTGTGGCATGCGGACTTCTTAGCTGCAGCATGTGGGATCTAGTTCCCTGACCAGCGATCAAACCGGGGCCCCCTGAGTTGGGAGCGGGGAGCCCTAGCCGCTGGATCACCAGGGAAGTCCCTATTACAGAATACTGAGTAGAGTTCCCTGTGCTATACAGTAGGTCCTTGTTGATTATCCATTTTGTACATTGATTTTTTTTAAAGCATGTGCCTAAATTGCTTTGATTGACATCTTACAATTTTTATTTTTAAAAAGTAATATTTGCTTGTGTAAAAAAAATCCAAACTACAAAATGGCACAACAAGGAAAATGAAAACTTCCCAACCTAATGAACCCTTTATTTCCACTCTTCAGAGGTAACCTCTGTTTCCAGTAAATTTCCAGTAATTTCTAGGGTAACCTCCTAGAAATTTCCTGTGTACATATAAGCATTCATATGTCTATATCATCTTAAATAAAAGGAGATGATACTGTACCTACTGTTCTATAGCTTACACTTTCTACTTAATAACGCCTTGACGTCTTTTCATGTCTGCATATATAATCATTCTTCTCAGTGACTGCATAGTATTCTTCTGTGTGGACGCACCATAATTTATCTGTTAGTCTTTATCGAGGGCCACATGGGTTGCCTTCAGTTTTTGTTTTGTTGGGTTTGGTTATTGTTTTGCTATCACAAACAATGCCACAATAAACAGCCCATGCAGCTCTGGTATAGTAGATGGATAAACCCAGAAAAATCGAACTTTGTTTCTAGGGAGCCTACATAACAAAAGACACTATAAGAAGTCTCATAAATACAGACTGACGCATGTTTTGCATACTTCTTTGAATACATGCAGAAAAGTGTACAAATAATAAGTGTGCAGATAGATTGATGTTCACAGAGTGAACTCACCCATGTAACCAGCACACAGATCAAGAAGTAGAACACTATCGAACCCCCTTAGGAGCTCTTCATGTCCTCTTCTGGTCAGTCCTCCTCCCAGGCAGCATGAGCACTCTCCTGACCTTTGGTTCCATGAATTAGATTCACCTGCTTTTGAACTTTGTGTCAGTGGACTCATACAGCAGGTACTCTTTTGTGTCAGGTTTCTTTAACTCGGCGGTCTGTTTGTGGGAGGTATTCATGTTACTGTAGGCAGCTCAAGTTCTTTTGTGCTCACTGCTGCTTAATATTCCGTTGTGCGAATATTCCACCACGCATCCATCCACTACTGATGGACATTTGGGTTATTTTCAGTTGGGGGTTATGATGAAGAGTGTATATGAACACACCAGTATGCATCTTTGGTGAACATAGGTGGACATTTCAGTTGGGTGTCTGACTGCTGGGTGATGGGGCACATCCATGTTCAACTGTAGCAGATCCTTCCAATGGTTGTACCAATTTACATTCCCACCAGCAGTGGACAAGTGTTCCAGCTACTCCACATTCCTCATAACACCTGGATTTTGTCAGGGGGAGTTCTTAGAGAGGCACTTTTTTTTTTTTTTTTTTTTTTTTTTTTAGAGAGGCACTTTTGATTGAACCGCAGGTCCTAGAAAGCTAGCTGGGGGTGGAGGGGTAGGGCTGAAAGAAAGCTGGGCTTGATTGGGTCTGGGGGATGCCAGTGATGGCTCTGGGACTAGCCCTGCACCCCAAAATGAGGTGGCAGCGGTGAGAGCATCCTTTCAAAAACAGCCTACCTGTTCCTGGGGTTTGTGATGATAGGTCTGCACTAAGGGTACCATGAGATCACTTGAGGTGGGAGGAAAGCCTTCTCTAAGGGATGGAGAGAATCCAGCTCTGGGTTCTTTAGTGGCCATAAAGCAGACATCTATTCTGCTGTGTTTTAATCCTCTGTGGGCTGGGAGAAGCAGGCCCACGTAGATCTGCTGTGAGGGAAGTTATGTACCAGACTCCAAGGAAATCCTCAGGATACCTTGACAGGTTCCTTTGTCACATGAACCAGGTGCAGCCCCCTAAGCCAGTCAGCTGGAGGTGAATGTCAAGCCTATAGTTATGGGACAGGTGGGGATCTCAGAAGAGAGGCCTGGACCAAAGGCATATACTCTGGGCTCATGGCAACCACTGATGGTCTTCAAATCCTTGGAGACTGAAACCTGCTTCTTGCTTACATTAACCAGAGTGGATTCTGAAGTTTGAAGTTAGGGATCCCGACCAGTACAGGACTTGTAGCAGCAAAAAGAACAGAGCTGGGGATGAGTCAGGGGGGCAGGAGATGAGGGCCCTCCAGGCCTGGTCAGACCACAGAGAACAGATATCAGTGTCACTGGCCTTGAGCTCAGTGTCTGAGGCCAGCAGTGTTTCGGAGCCGGAGAATACAAGACCCCTTGTGAAGTTAGAGGTAGCACAGTCACAAGACCACCCTCACTTCTGATATCAATTGCAAGTTGGAGGGTCCCCAAGACCACCCATAAGTTCTATAATTGGCTAAAAGGACTCTAGAACTCACAGAAATCGGTTACACTCCTGGTTACAGTTTGTTAAAGGGAAAGGATACCAATTAAAGTCAGCCAGTGGAAGAGGGGCAGAGAACAGAATCCAGGGAAGTTGTGAACACCGAGCTTCCAGTTGGCCCTTCCCTGTGGATCCGTGGATGGCCTTACTTTCTCAGCATCACAGTGTGACAATATGCACAGTGTTGCCAACTGGGGAAGCTCACCCAAGCCTTGGTGTCCAGTCTTTACTGGGGCTCCATCTGTAGACATGGTTGACCACCCACGTGGCTGACCCCATCTGCAGCCCCTTTGGAGGTCCAGATGGTACCATGTCACCCAAAGTCCCCACCATAGATCACACCGTTAACTGTCGGGCATGTCCAGTGCCCCCAGCTAGACAAGACACTCTGATCAGGCAGGATTTCCCAAGGGCCTAGAGATGACTTCTCAGGGGCTGAGGGCAAAGACCAGCCCCCTCTCTGAGCCAAGGTGAATTCTTTATTACATAACCCTCCCCCCACGCCACTGCCGTGAGCCCATGTGAGTCCCCTCCCCTGCATACTCCGGAGGAGGGGGGAGGGTGAAAGAGGAGAGACTGAGAGCAAACACACCATTGCTAAATTGATGGAAGGGTCTCTTTAAATGGTTGGATTCCATTTCTGGACATTTATTTCACAGATGTACGTGTTTCTATGTTTCTACGGATGCATGAATAAGAAATGATGTATGGGTAAAGTTTTTCACGGAAGCACTATTTATTGTCAAGAGTTCAGCTGAACTGGAGAGAGCTGGGCTGCCAAGTGTCGGAGGAGTTGACTAAAGCAACAACAAGCCAAAATGAAAGCCACAGTGAAACCTTCAGTCACTCACTCCAATAGCACAAGCGAGCGGCTCAAACCAGAGAAAGCACCGACACCCCTGTTCCATTTCCTCCATGGGACAACGTGCAGGTGGATCAGGGGTTTCGGTGCAAGTGTTGGGGCCGTCTCACTGATGAGGATCCCCAAAAAGAAACCTCTGTCAGGTTCCTGGACCCTGAGCCAGGGAGGCAGGGGGAGGGAAGGGGGGAAGGGCTGGGAGTGGAAAAGTACTGAGTGTGAGTCATTATGGGGAAAATATCTTCAAGGTTCCCCCTTCTTTCCCTGACAGAGTCCTTGGCAAAGGCCTCTGAAAACCTCTGCCTAAGGTTTCAGGTAAAGAGACTTAGGAACGAGGGCTTCCCTGGTGGTGCAGTGGTGAAGAATCTGCCTGCCAATGCAGGGGACACGGGTTCGAGCCCTGGTCTGGGAAGATCCCACACGCCACGGAGTAACTAAGCCTGTCCGCCACAACTACTGAGCCTGTGCTCTAGAGCCCGTGCACCACAACTACTGAGCCCGCGTGCTGCAACTACTGAAGCCCACGCGCCTAGAGCCTGTGCTCCGCAACAAGAGAAGCCACTGCAATGAGAAGCCCGTGCACCGCAACAAAGAGTAGCCCCCGCTCACTGCAACTAGAGAAAGCCCGCGTGCAGCAACGAAGACCCGATGCAGCCAAAAATAAAAGTAAATAAAATAAATTTATTTAAAAAAACCCCAAACTTAGGAACAAAGGCTTCTGGGCTAGGAATGCAAATATGCAAAGAGCATAACTGTCCAGGGTGCCTGCGTCCTTGACTGCAACTCCCCTCAGAGACCACAGTGCATTGTCTGGGCACCGAGACTGGGATGAGGAGGGTAGCTTTCCTCCACGAGGCCTGTCAGGTAAAGCCTTTGTAATTGCCTATGGTCAGGCCCCAGAAATCACACGTAAGATTTTGGTTAAAATGCTGGACTTCAGTTAAAATAAGGAGCTGGACTTCTCATTCATAAAAGCCAAATATCAGAAACAGCCTAAGGACCCATTAGTAGGGGGCTGGTTAAAAAAATTGTGGTCCATCCCCACCAGGAAATCCGATTAATCTCTAAGAAAGAGGAAGCTGTCTTGTATGTCCACAAGCGTGGAACAGTGTGTAGCTGTAGGAGGGCTCTTGGGAAGTTAGTGAAGCGCAGAGGGGGAGGCAGTTTGCAACCAGGAGGTGCAGCATCTCCAGGGTGGCGTCTTAGTTTGTGTGGGCGTGAGCTCTATGGCAGCATAACTATCAATGGTTCTTCTATAGTCTCTCGATGGTTCTTTGATAGCCCAGAGTTCTGATCATTAATATCAGAATGTGCTGTCCCAAGGCCAGTCCTCCTATAAGGTCTGAGCTGTTGAGGATGCTTGCATGTCTATAGTCGGATTTCAGGGTGTCACAACCTGCTAGGGGACCCCAGGGCCAGCAGTGGTTGTCCTGGAGCTACCGCAGCAAGATATGATGACACTAACTCGAGGCTCTGTTACTGAATGAATGTGTTTAGTCTCATGGGGTAGGAATGGCCTTTCCTGGCGTTGTGAATGAGAAATATTTTGTTCTTTCACAAAGAATTGTTTTTTTCCCCCGTTTCATAGCAAACCTGGCTGCCCCGTACTCATCAAGTACGTGCCTGGGCTTCCCGGAGTCCTTTCTTGGGGCCATCCCCTGGAATGTCCTGGAGCGTTCTAGAATGCTCTGAAATGAAGGATTGCTTGAAAACTAGGCTGAGTTTCTTACAAATATGCAGAGGAGACCAACCCAGAGCTTTTCCAGGCAATGTGGCCAACAGTCTCGTATCATATCCAGGATTTTGAGCTGGTGAACTCCTACCCTATTGTACAGCCACACGCGGGCCCCACCCACCTTACCAGTCACACGCCAACCTGAGTTCCACTTGCTGGCACTTGCGTTTCTTTGCCTGAGAGGTTTCTACAGCTGCTAGAGCCCGCCCTGCCCAGACTAGAAGAACCCGAGAACTGATGTCCCCAGGAGCTGCCCTCAAACAGTGGTTGATGGGAGACGATGTACAAGCATCCTGGCAATCTCAGCCCTTGGGTGGATACTCTGAGTGTTCTACACTGGCTCCCAGAGTTTCCCGAGTGGGATTAAGGTGGTAATTGGTTTGATCATGAACACTTTAAAGGCTGCCTTCCCTTCCCCATCACATTTTTTTTTTACAAATTTTTAAAAATTAATTAATTTATTTATTTATGGCTGTGTTGGGTCTTCGTTTCTGTGCAAGGGCTTTCTCTCGTTGTGGCAAGCGGGGGCCACTCTTCATCGCACGCACAGGCTCAGTAATTGTGGCTCACGGGCCCAGTTGCTCCGCGGCATGTGGGATCTTCCCAGACCAGGGCTCGAACCCGTGTCCCCTGCATTGGCAGGCGGACTCTCAACCACTGCGCCACCAGGGAAGCCCATCCCCCCCACCATCACATTTTCTCTCCTCTACTGGTTATTTCCCTGGGATCCTCTTCCCAGTAAACTACTTGTACCCTCCTCCTTGTTTCAGAGTCTGCTTCTGGGGAGCCCAAAGGAAGGCAGGTGATAATCGCATCAGCTGTTTACCAGGACCTGGTTATGCCCTATCCTCCCCTCACCCCCAGAAGCTGGACGTGAACCCACTGAGTCCCTAGTCACCCTGCAAGGAGGTATTCCCAGCAAATTTGACAGGGGAGGACACAGGCTTTAGAGAGGCCTTTCCCCAAGGCCCAAAACAAATAAGTTGGAGTCAGGACTGGCTCTTTCCACGGTGAGGCAATGTCCTGAAAAACAGACATAGGAACTGGGTCTGTGCTGCCTCTAGTTCCCCTGTGCTGACCAATTCAGTGCCTGCAAACAGAAGGATGTTCAGTAAGCACGTCCAGCCAATAAATATTGAATCCCCACTAGGGTTAAATAGATCCTTTTACATGGATTACCTAATATCATCATTATAAGAGTCCTAGGACATGGCTACTATTATTATCATCCTTATTTCATAGGATAAAGTGGGGGAAAGGGGGAAAGGGACCGGTCCAAGGCCACGTGGCCAGTGCTGGATGAAGCCGAGCCCTTCACAGTCCATCACAGGATGGATGATGGTGGCAGACAAGTGAACAAAAGGGACGAGGCGAAGCCATGGCTCACCCCGCCTCCAGTTGGGTGACAGTGCATCGTCCCATCTTGGAATGCATCTCTGTCACACACAGGGTAAATGGGTCTATTCCCTGTGAATTATCTGCTAGCTGGCAGCTCCATCCACCTGCTCATTTACACAATTAAGAAAGCATCCAACGAGCCTTCTGATTCCCAGTCCCCGGGGGCCCAACCGCATAACTTGGAAATGACTGTTCGGTAAAGTCTGATCAAAGGCCGGTTGTTCAGTAATTAGAAATCACGGCCTCTTCCTCCAAGCTTGGGGCTCATAAACAACAGTTGGATGAGTCTTTTATTCGGGTCAGACCCAAAACCTAGACAGATCCATTGCCTCCTAATTTACACCCGTTTCAATGGGGAGGGCAGCAGGAGGCTGAGTTTTTGCTCCCGGAGACCCTCTGGCTCCTGTGTCTGCAGCAGACAGAGAGGGAGGGAGAGAGGGAGCACGTACTGAAATGAGCCCATGAACTGCCCCTAAACTGAGATGGACAGTTGTCTTAGAGAGCCAGCATCAGCACCAGGTCCAGGGCTGAGCAGGGAGTGGAATCCCATGTTCTCTCATTGAGGTTCCCACAGCAGCAGCGCTGAGAAATGGGAATGTGGTCAGGGTTCATCCTTGAAGACCACAGATGGAGCTGACCATCCAAAGACCCCTTAAATAAGAGAGGGTTGGCAGTAGGGGGGTTCAGCTAGAGTACCAGATGGTTCCTTCACTGAGCCATTCAATAAGTATTTATTGAGGACCTACTAAGTGTAAGCACTCTGCTAGGCACAGGGATCCGATGGTGAATAAAAAAGACCTGCCCTTGAAGATAGTACAGGCTAGCGGGGGAGGACGGTCCATCCCGGTGGGAAAGTAAAATCCAGAGTTAGAGGGGGTGTGGGTGTACGTGCTGAAAAGGAGGAGTGTGGGGACAGAGGCCAGTTCCCCAGAGCTGACAACAGAAATGGTCTTCATCCTCCCAGAATCTCCAGGAATACGCTGCACATCTGGAAATGCAACTTGGCAATCCAGCTGTGGCCCCCAAGCCCTGTCTTTCGCCCTGTCCTCAAACTCTCAGGTACCGGACGTTGGTGCCCAAAAACAGGAAGTCCTAGGAGAGACAAGACAGGACAGGATGGTAAAAGCATCCTCTACTCCAAAAAGATGCATCTCTGATTTAAAGGGATGCCCACGTCTGGGGAAGCACAAGCTCTGCCAGAAAGCAGGTCAGTGCGTAAAACGAGCGTGTGCCTGTGTTCCCAAGGTCTCCATAAAGCACAGCTTTTGCCAGCTACCTTCTCTAAGGTGGCAATTAATCTGTCATCTCCCAAGCTGCTGCTTCCTGGCAGACCTCATAAATGTCCCCTGTGTCACCTAAATTCTCTCTCCTTGGTGAATAAGACAAAACTGTGAGCTGCTGGGGTTTATTCTCTTACTTCCTCATAAGTTTCCATCACCAAAGGGGTGGGAATTCTGAACTCAGAGCAAAATCCAATTCTTTCCCACAGCAACCATCCCCTGCCTTTGGGGGTCAAACACATGGGCAGAGCTGACCTCAAATTTTTATTGGATATGATAGTATATACAGTTGACCGCTGAACAACTGCGGGGTTAGGGGCACCGATGGGTGGGAAAATCCACGTATAATTTAGAGTCAGCCCTCCGTATCCGCGGTTCCTCGCGGCCGCAGTTCCTCATACACAGATTCAACCAACTGCAGAGATGGTGTAGTACCATAGTATTGTATTTATTATTGAAAAAAACCTGCGTATACACGGACATGGGGCCATTCAAACCCGTGTTGTTCAAGGGTCAATCTAACAAATTTCTAATGACTTCCATGGTGCCAAACTGAGCTAGAAGCTCTAATCTTCATAACTGCCCAGTGAGGTCTGGGCTACACCCCACTTTACACAGGAGAAAACTGAGGCCAGCTGCATGAATCGTCACTCAGTCCTTGCTTTGAACAATGATCTGTCTCACTCCTTATAAACTCTCAACAATAGTTGGATGTTGAGTATCTCTGGACACAAAAGGGCTCGGGATATTTGTTTTTCAAACGTCTCAGTTGATCTCTGTTTCAATGTTCCTGATCGCTCTGCTGCCTGTCCCTCTCTTTAGTAGCTGTTGTTTGCTGGATGTTGACTATGTACCAGGCACAAAGCAGCATCTCCTTTAATGCTCACAAGCCTGCCAACCCAGTCATCCCATCTTACGGATGCTCTTCTAGAAAGATAACCTGAACCGTGGGGCACAGATGGCACATAAAATGCTTGGTCAGAAGAGTGGACAGTCTGGTGAAGAATCAGACATATTCCTTGGTATTCAAATAGTTAAGTAAATTATGGTCCCTTGCATGCTTGGGACAGAATTTAACATTGGTGGGGGGAAGGGAGACTAGACTGCAACCAAAAGAAAACAGGTCTGAGCGCTAGCAAGGCAACTATCCATAACAAGAAAACAATTTCAAAAAATACTTGGAGGAGGCAAAAGGCTGGAAGGAAGTACACCAGAAGTCAAGCTATGAGTGTGGTGGGGCAATAGGTCTCTGAGGGACGGCACACCAAACATGTATCTATTAATACATCAAAGCTCTTCCACTTAAGAAATTAGAAGAAATTTTATTTTAATTAATTAATTAATTAATTTTGGCCTCACCACACGGCTTGTGGGATCTCAGTTCCCAGACCAGGGATTGAACCCGGGCCTTCAGCAATGAAAGTGCTGAGTCCTAACCACTGGGCCACCAGGGAATTCCCAAGAAATTAGAAGAAATTTTAAAAACTTACAAATGGCTTTCAGAACCTGAGCTGTTGGCATGGCTAGGATTGCTGTATTTTTAAAACGAGCTGGTCTTGAGGTTCTCCCAGGTCACCCACGGCCGGGGGGCGGGGCGGCGGGGGGTGGAAAGTTGTGACACAGGTTGTGTCAAATCCCTCCTGCCCCCATAGAGGTGCCACTTCTAAAGGACACATGGACGGCATCCAGCTGACCCTGAACCATCCCACCCCTGTGGAGGCTTTCCCAGCTGCAGGGCTGGGCTGGGTCCCACCCACTGAGTTATAGCCTGCAAACCAGGAAAGCTAACCAACCCCCCTCCCCAGTTCCTCAGAACCCTGCTGAACCCACTGACCTTGTGGATCTGGAGAACAGGGTCATAGAGCTGAATACGCTTTAGCAGAGGGAGCGGGAAGCCTTCTGCCAACTTATCTGGAGGTTGCAGCAGACCATCGAGAGAGATTTGTTAATAAATAATTACAGAGAAAATTTTACACCAAGAAGTTCCTCTCTGCAAACCCTATACATGGTATATTCCCATTTAATTACCACCAAAGATTGGGATTATTATTCCCATGTTACAGATAAGGAAATTGAGGCATAGAGTGGCCAAGTAACCTGTCCTAGGTTCCATAGCTAGAAAGTGGAAGAACTGGGATTTGATACCAGACAGACTGACAGAGGAGCCTGAGCCCTCAGCCATGGTGCTCTGTGGAGACAGTGGCAGGGATGGGGCAGCGTCTACTCATGATAAGAATCCAGTGGGCATTTGCTCTCTGCCCCCCACCTGCATCCTGCTTTCTACTGTAGTCAAATGAAGCAGGGTCTCTTTAAGCTTTATTTTTTGACCAGGGAGATGGCAACTAACTGGGGAATGTGATTTTAGAGGTGGGCTGCCTTGTACCCTGTATATTAACTTGGTTCTCAGTCTCACCTGTCACTTCAGGGTGTGTGTGGGCACTTCTGTGAGCCCCTCTTTCTCTCTTAGGAGGAGGTTTACTGTGTTCCAAAAACTGCCCCTATCCTCAACCCTCCTTAGAGGCCTGGAATGAGGTGAGGCCGACTTCAACACTCCCGTCTCACAGACAGGCCACTGAAGCTCAGAGAAGAGAAGTGACTCGCCCAAGGTCACACAGCCTGCAGGAGAGCCCTGGTCCCAGCTTTCTTTCCCCGAAAGAGCAGTGTCCACTCTTGACTTGGAAAAATCCATAGTGATACTTACCATTGACCTTGGGGTAGAGGGTGCTGAGAAGGTAGTAATTGAGCAGCGCCTCCAACAGCTCCACCTGGTGGAGAATAGGAGAGGTACACCATAACCACATGTACCATCTTGCCCACCAACAAACCTCCAGAGAGGCCACCCCGTGGGTGGGGTGGTTTTGTATGTGCTGACATGGCAAAAGGCTTGAAAAAAAGCAAATTTCAGGTAGATACCTACATCATGCTACTACTTTATAAAACTATTTTGAGATGCATATTTATACGTGTACAAAGGGATAGAAAAATTTGGAAGACTACACACCCAACTATCTATCCTCCAGGAAGAACATCAAGGTTTGGCTTAGCCTTATCTTTAGTAGTTAATTTTTCTTTTTACAGTGGAAATGTTTTCCCAAGTTACTTATATAATACAAAAGATTTTTAAGTCAAAACAAAAATTATGAAACCCAACTTTTAACACTCGCTATGTGCCAGGTATAGGGCTCAGAGCATTACATCTACACCTGATTCAATTTTCACTAGAACACTTCGAAGTTAATATTAATGTCTCCATTTCACAGATAAGAAAACTGAGGCCCACAGAATGAAAGTGACTTGCTAGAAATCGGGCAGCAGGGTCTGAATTTGAATCCAGATTTACCTGATTCTACAGGTCTTATTTTATTTTGTTTTTTGCGGTACACGGGCCTCTCACTGTTGTGGCCTCTCCCGTTGCGGAGCACAGGCTCCGGATGCGCAGGCTCAGCGGCCATGGCTCACGGGCCCATCCGCTCCGCGACGTGTGGGATCCTCTCGGACCGGGGCACGAACCTGCGTCCCCTGCATCGGCAGGTGGACTCTCAACCACTGCGCCACCAGGGAAGCCCTACAGGTCTTATTTTTTACAGTCGATGTTCTGAAAACATGATAGGATGTCTTTTTGTGACTCTTTACATATGAATAATTTACTTCATAGAACATTTTTACATGCCATGCACAGATACAATATTAGTGTGTCATTATTGACTTTAGCCTTTGTTCTCTGAAAGGAGTCATCCTTCAGGGTCCCTGTGGGCAATGTTTCTCCCCACACTTGATATATTTTTTCCACTTCTACTTGAGGGAAAGTCTGGGAAGTGGGGGGCAGGTAAAGTGTGGTCAGAGGGAACCAGTATCCATAGGATGGTAAAAAGGAAGCCAACTACTGTAGATGAAAGTCTTTCCATCTCCTCCTTGGCTTGCGAGTGGCTGCCATCACCCTACCTTCCCTCTTTTCAGAAATCTCTCCTCGACTGTTTCAGCCCACGTAAAACTTCCCATTCTTTTTCCTCTTTGTGGAAATCATCTTTTGGTTTTGCCTGCCCAGCACTCAATTCCTTTTGTTTTAATAATAGTCCCTATTTTCTCCTGGGCAACCCTCCTTTCTAGTCTCAGTCCGTGTGGTTTGGGACTGCAAATCCTGGCTTGGGGAGTGTAGATTAAACCCAAGCTCAGCCAACTGACCTTGTCCAATTTCCGACCACGTGACTGGCTAAAGAATGGGCACATGACCAAGATTAATCCAACGAGGGCTTTTTTTTTTTTTTTTTTTTTGTGGGTTAAAAAAAAAAGAAACTACAGGAAATTTGTGAGTTTTCCACCAGTGGGAAGAACCTGCCTGAGAATGAAGCCAACACAGATGAAAGCAGAATGGAGAGATATTCTTTTTTTTTTTTTTGGAATATATATATTTTTTCTTTCTAAAAAATTGAATGAAAGATTCTTTAAATTCTGTAGTGCTCTACAATTTTTAAAAGTTTCACACACATGATTTTATATAATCCCTTAATAACCGTTTTCCCCCATCCCTATATCGCCCCTCTCCCCTTCCCTTGGAGATTCTTGATGTACTAATTTGAACACCTGGATCCAGCTATGCCTGAAACCTCCAGCCTTAGCTTTTTTGTTTTTGTTTTTTGGTTATGATCCTATACATTCCTTCTGTTTGCTTAAGACACTTTTAGTTGGCTTTCTATTCTTTGCAGTTAAAAGAATTCTGTCCAATAGATGATTTAATTATACTGTCTTATATTGGGAGGTAACTGTTCCTCTGCCCTATGGTTCCTGTCTTCAAGAACTTCTATGCTTTTCTAGGGCAGAGAGTAACTCTTCTCCTTTTCTATTTTCTATTATAGGTGCCAAAGCATTGTTTAGTAAATACTCTAAATTAATTATTACCCTAATCATTTCATAAATAAAAACAATAATAACTTACATTGAATACTCCAACTTTAGATTCTTTCAGTTCCACTTGTATCCTATAACAAATCAGAGAAGATTCAGAGATGTGGGCATTATGTTCAAGGGAAACCTAAGCAATGTAGGGATCCCCAGAAAGGAGGAGACACCAGCTTGAGAAGGCACAGGGCCAAGGGTGTGGTAGCAGTGAGAGTGAAAAAGGCGATTGAGGAACCAAAAACAATGATACAACCTTATTGGGAAGACTTGCAGAGGGGAAGTGTATAGCATAAAAGAACTCAGTCTCTATAATTTCAGGAAGTCAAGATTGCTGATGTCTAAAATTCATAGATTAAGAAAAAGCAGTATTAGTAAATTCTTTAGAAATTTGGAAGTAATGGGGGTTAGGTGAAAAGGAAGTTTATGGAGGCAGATCCAGTTGGCCAAAGGAATTGGGCCAACTGGGGTAAAATTTAACTTTCCTTCCCAAACCGTGGGCCCCACGGTTTGACAGGGGGATCTGGTTACATCCCACCTCCAGCTACAGGGAACCAGCTGAAGCGTCAGATGGAGCCCAGGTGAGCGCCCCCCATGTAAGTCACGAGGCTGACTTACTTTTCTGGCTTCAGGAATCCAGTGATCTTGCTGGTGTTGAAGGTCAACATGACAGACACATTAGTGGCCTGGTAATTCCAGTAGAAAGAAACAGGTCTAAATAAGGAGGTTGTCATGTACAGAACGGATAACTATGAGGACCTGCTGTCTCCTCTAAGCAAACATCTCACTGAGTTAAAGCAGGAACTTGCCCACTAGATTAGACTCCCAAGAAGCTCATCATGGGTGCTCAATAAACATTTGAACTTGGACTTGAATATTTTTACTTGAAATTGCTGACTATGATAGCAATTAAACTTTGAACATACTACCAAGAGAAGGTATAGAGGCCTATGCCTGGAGATCTCTAAAGGGACCATGTCTAGCTATCTCAGGGCCAAGGTTCAGCCCGAGTAAATAATAATAGTAATAATAATAGCTTATGTTTTAATTTAAAGTATATCGGGGACACGTAGTTTTTCAGGGCAGAAGTCTGGTGTGTTCCCCTTTGCCTGGCAAAGCAATGAAGCTATCCTTTTCTGCTTTACCAAAATAATAAAAATTAAAAAAATAAAATAAAATATATTGACAACAATTTTGATAACAATAACAACAATATCAAATTGCAGATATAACATCTGGGAGCAATTACTCCTCTAGAAATTTGTCTTGCTGAGTTTCAAACCTGGAACAAGAGAGCAAAGTTCTCCATCCTGTGAGCAGGACCCCCAAAAAACTCAGAATCCCTTCTCTGTTTGACAGGGTCCATTGAGAAGGGAGACACAACTCTCAATATTTAACCAAGAGGGAATTTCATACGGGGGATTGGTTATACAAATGATGGAATTGCTGAGAAGTTAAAAAAGAGTTGGAGAGGTAACTCAGAGATTAGCAGAGGTGGGAAGCTGCTTCCACCCCAGGACTGGAGGAACAGAGGGAGGAATTGGGGAGGCACCATGGAGGAGACACAGTCAGTGCCTGAGTCTCCGTCCAAGATAAAGAGAGAAGAAGAAATACTCTGGCTTCTTTCTTCCTCCCACCCTCTGTTCTCCTGACAGTGTCTTCCATTGGCTGACCTAGCTGGAAGTCAGTGCAAGGAAGCCTGGGAAATGTAGTCTTCAGGGGTCAGATATAGATACAGAGCAGAGCAACAGGTCAAAGAGCCCCTCTGCCTTCCTCGCCACAATAGCCCAGACTCACTTAGTTGGGCAAACATACATTAAGCAAATAAACCTGCAAACAGCTACATTGGTATCTTTACAATAAGTCCTATGAGGAAAAATAATAGGGTGCCACAAGGAAAAAAAAATGACACGGGGCCTAAGGTAGATCAGGGATAAGGGCAACCGAGAAAGGCCTATCTGAGGAAGTTATACTTAAGTTGAGATCTATCTTAAGGAATTAGCCAGGTGCGGAGTGGGGGAAAAAGCATGTAGGAAAAGGGAGCAATGTTTGCCAAGCCTTTGAACCTTACCACACCAAGCCGGAAGACGGGCTCCTTGACGGAGTTGGGCAGGAGCACAGAGGCCTCAATCTCCATCTGGGCAGCTGAGGACAGATTCCCAGGGCTGAAGTTCAGGAATGGGGCAGAGACCATCGTGCCTTGGAGCGTTAAGTTCATGTTGGGGTACAGTCTGGCTAACTGAGGGCAGAATGAAGAAATTATGTCAAGAGGAGGAAACATGCAGGTTTGCCGGGAGAACCTTGAGGGAGTCAGATCAAGCTGAGGACACTTCTTGGTTGGTTTAATTTCCACAAAATGCTCTGTGCCTTTTTCTCTTGAAGGTATAACTGGACATCCTTCCACGTCAGACATACGGAGTCTGTGTCACTTATCTCATGGATGCATTGTATTCCACTGTGCATGGGTACTGCAATTGATCTAACATTATTGCACATCAAGTTGTCTCCAAGGTTTTGCCATTTTAAAGACCACTCTCCTGTGTACCCTTGGCTATTATTTTGGGGGATACATTCCTAGACATGGAATTGCTGAGTCCAAGGGCAGGGATTTTTTTTTTTTTTTTTTGGCGGTACACGGGCCTCTCACTGTTGTGGCCTCTCCCGTTGCGGAGCACAGGCTCCGGACGCGCAGGCTCAGTGGCCATGGCTCACGGGCCCAGCTGCTCCGCGGCATGTGGGATCTTCCCGGACCGGGGCACGAACCCGCGTCCCCTGCATCGGCAGGCGGACTCTCAACCACTGCGCCACCAGGGAAGCCCCAGGCAGGGATATTTTTAAAGCTTCTGCCAGTTATTGATTGCCAAGCTGTCCTCCAGAAAGATTAGGCTGATGTCTTTTTCACTCCACACCCCTCCCTGGGCAATGGGTGAGAGCTCTTTTTTTCTCTATACCCCCATCACACTCAGGTAACTGCACATGCAAAGCCCAGACACCCCTGTTTCTGAAGCACAGCACGCCTAGATCCCACCATTTCAAAGAGCTGGCAATTTTCCTTTTAATTAGAATTTATTTTGGGGTCAAGACTGTTCCTTTTACGGGGGAAGTTGGTGGAGGAACGACAGTCCCATGAGCCTTTTGGTTATGCAAATATAAAATCTACATTCAGTTGTAAAAGGGAGATCTTTAGAAGGTTGAGGAGGTAAACCACTTGACCAAGAAGGTGACCCGAGCTGCTTCTGTGTCAGGTTGATTATGATGTGAACAGGAAGGGAGAGGGAGAGTTTCCTCCTCTTTCTGGGCAAAAGGGATGTTGGAACCAGGATGAAGCCAAGGTCCCTCTAAAGCTAGCGCCGACAACATGGTGGCAGGTTGGGCTTTTGTGGGGCTCTAGGGAGGGAAAGGGCCTGCTGTGAGGGTATGTTATGGAAGGACGTGACCCAGGTACCGCAGTATTTAAAGTTCAACCATTTTCCCACCGTTATAATTCCTCTCAGCCATCATCAAGCCTTCTGCAAGGAACTTTAAACACTACAACGTGTCTGAGCTGTGTCTTGGGGGGACTCAGAAGGTAGGGGAGAGGCGACAGGACAGGTGGATTTCTGTGGGATTAAATGAGATATGGAACATGAAGAGCTTAGTCCAGCAAAGACCAAGCTACAGGGTTATTCACTGCAACACTGATGTAGCAAAAGACTGGAAACAACGTAAATGTCCTTCCATGGGGGACTGATTACCCAAACTATGGTCCATCCATAATACAATGGCAGACTGGATTCCCAAGAAAACAAGAGTGAGGAAGCTCTTTATCTACCTACATGGAATCATCTCCTGGTATACTAAGGGAAAAAGTAAGGTACAAAATGGAGTGTAAAATATACCTCCATTTGTGTAAGAAAATGGAGGAAAGACATACATTTGTTCACATATACTAGAATAGCCCCAGAAAGATGTGTACGATCTGACAATATTGATAGACTCAGCGTGTGAACTGGATGTTTAGGGGACAGGAGTGGATGGGACTTTCCACTCTATAACCTTCTATGTCTTCTGAATCTTGAACAGTGAGAATTTATTATCCATTCAAAAAATAATTTTTTCAAGCGCCAAGAACAGTGCCTGACCCCTAGTATGCCCTCTGTAACTGCTTGGTGTTATTAATTAGGATACATTTTGTGGGACATGTCGGCATTCCTTGGTATTGTCAGAGATCATCAACAAAAGACTGGGCAGCCTGTGGTCCCACGAGACACAGGGCTCAGGCCCCTGTTATCTGGGCCTTGAAGGGAAGGGAGTCCCCAAACCTGTAGCACCACGGCCTTCACTGGGGCCCCCACTGCTGGCCTTCTGACTCTTGGTCAAGCTGAGAGGAGTGTGGAGGTTTTAAAGAAAACCCCTGAAGTATTGGGGGCTCAGCCTGCACCCTGAGGGCTGAGGGAAGCCTTACCCGGGGGCAGAAGGCGCGGAAGGACTTGGTGGTCAGTCGGATGTGAGAAGTAGGCGGAACCTGCGGCAAAGGGACACAAAGAAGTTTTAGGTGCTCCGGCCGGAGCCGAAGGTCTGAAGAGAGTTGGGGAAGTGGGGAGATATTCAATCATGTAGCTTCTTTTTTTTTTTTTTTTGCGGTACGCGGGCCTCTCACTGTTGTGGCCTCTCCCGTTGCAGAGCACAGGCTCCAGAAGCGCAGGCTCAGCGGCCATGGCTCACGGGCCCAGCCACTCCGCGGCACGTGGGATCTTCCCGGACAGGGGCACGAACCCGTGTCCCCTACATCGGCAGGCGGACTCTCAACCACTGCGCCACCAGGGAAGCCCAATAATGTAGCTTCTTGACTGCTCCGGGTTACCATGGCAATGGCGAGATGCCTGTTCTGCATTCACATGAGCATACGAGTCCTTGGGATCCTGACTGCTCTCCTTGGGCCATAAGTGACACTCACGACTCAATCAGAGGATCCACAAGGGCGAGATTTTCAATCACGCAGATCTAGGTTTGACTCTTGGCTTCGTGACTATGTGATGTCAGGTGAGTGCCTTTACCTCTCTGAGCCCCAACTTCCTCACCTATAAGATGGAGATAATTATAGTCCCCACTTGTTGGGTCACTGTGAGGGCTAAGTGAAATGGTGGGTACAAAGCATCTAGCCCAAGGCTTAGCACATGGTGAGCGCTCAGTAAAACACAGCTACCGTGATCCCACCCACTGAAAGAAAGGACTGTACCACAGGTGGGAAGGGTGACTCGAACATGGCCATAGAAGTAAAAGGCCTGGGTGTGGGTGAGTCAAAGGACACATGTCACTCCATCCGTCACTGCTGGTCCTCAATGTATTACCAGGGTAGGCTGGACCATCCAGTTGGGACTGCACTGTGTTTTCCCCACCCTCCCTACATCGTTCACGAGGCCTCAGCTTTTACAAAGAGCTACAAGAAACATCCATCTAAACCCCAGAGATATTAAAGAGACTGAAAGAAATATTAACCACGTGATCCACTCTAAAATTCAGTAACCTTCATACAAAGCCACATCTCTTTATACATAGAGACAGTTATTTCAGAGCTAAGTGCTCGGAAGACTTTGTCTCTCCTTTTTGCTGTGAATCACTAAATCATGTACCCTTTCCATTTTGGCTACAGGAAGCTCCTGCAGAGATTCGTGATATTAAAAAAAATCAATTTTGGGGCCCAGTGTCTTTATAAAATTGTGCTTTACTTTTAACTTGGTCTTTATTTTCTATTCTATGTAACTTTTGCATTTATCAGTGTATCTATTGTCCTGCCCCATTCACTAAAATCTTTTTTAAAACCTCCACAGACCATCAGGATGAAAGAAAGTATGAATTAGAATAACAGATCGAGTCTGGAGGGAAAAGTAAAAGACAGACAAGCAAGCCACAAAGTCTTCCACAATTGTTCTAAGGGAGAAAGAACTTTGACTTTGAGCTTTCTGGCAGCCGAAGTGAAAAGGGAAATCATACTAACATATTTTCCTGCTCTTGATCTTTCTTCTTAGTCATGATTTACTATTTCACTGATGTAAATGTGTGGAAAGGAAAGAAGGAAGGAGACAGTGTCATTTGTGGGAGATATTGTGCTATGATTCTCACCATGTCATCTGTGATGGAAAAGTTCAGGTATCCCACTTTGTGATAAACTAGGCTGGCGGTGTTGAAGACATAATTAGAGATGGCAAAGTAGATCATTCGGCTGTGTTCTTCTGGAAGGCTCATGACAGGAGCAAGGAAGGCAACCGGGGAGCGGTGATCACGGCTAAAAATTTCACCCTGGAGAGAGAGATAGAATCCATTTGAACTTTTCTAAGTCTATCCCAGGGCTGGACATCTGAGCTAAGTAGTTGCCTATAGAGTCTGATGAGGGAACATGGACTGGAGGCACTGCCTGAAACTCCATTAAATAAGTTTTCCTTGGAATCTAAACAAACAGGGTACAAATGAACTTATTTACAAAACAGAAGTAGAGTCACAGATGTAGGAAACAAACTTATGGTTACCAGGGGATAAGGGAAGGAGGTATAAATTGAGAGATTGGGACTGACATGTACACACTACTATATATAAAGGAGATAACTAATAAGAACCTGCTGTATAGCACAGGGAACTCTACTCAATGCTCTGTAATGACCTATATGGGAAAAGAATCTTAAAAAAAGAAAAAAAAAGGGGGCTTCCCTGGTGGCGCAGTGGTTGAGAATCTGCCTGCTAATGCAGCGGACACGGGTTCGAGCCCTGGTCTGGGAAGATCACACATGCCGCAGAGCAACTGGGCCCGTGAGCCACAACTACTGAGCCTGCGCGTCTGGAGGCTGTGCTCCGCAACAAGAGGCCGTGATAGTGAGAGGCCCGCGCACCGCAATGAAGAGTGGCCCCCACTTAACACAACTAGAGAAAGCCCTCACACAGAAACGAAGACCCAACACAGCAAAAGTAAATAAATTAATTAATAAAACTCCTACCCCCCAACATAAAAAAAAAAGAGGATATATGTATATGTATAACTGATACACTTTGCTGTATACCTGAAACTAACACAACATTGTAAATCAACTATAATCCAATAAAAATTAAAAAATAAAAAGGATGTTTTCCTTTGGATCAAAGTGTGTATCCAGAATCTCTTAATGAAACGATCCGCAGAAGCTTTGGTCTATTAACCTATAGGACCTCCTGGCCAGCTCCTCTACACCACTGAGGGCCAGCTCTGATTGACCTCACCTGCTTGGTGGGAAAGGTGAAAGAGGGGAGGAAGGGGGAAGGGAAGTTTCAAGGCCTAAGTGATGTAAGACAGCGTGGGAGGGGCTTCCTTTGTAGCGCAGTGGTTAAGAATCCGCCTGCCAATGGAGGGGACACAGGTTCGAGCCCTGGTCCGGGAACATCCCACACGTCGCGGAGCAACTAAGCCCGTGCGCCACAGCTACAGGCACAGCCAAAAAAAAAAAAAAGCTTAAAAAAACAAAAAAAGACACCGTGGGAGGATCCTGGCTCTGGGAACACCCCGCAGCAATCCATATCGCCCTGCCCTTGACACAGTGGGAACCACGGGTAGATGAGGACAGATCTGAAGCCAGGAGAACAAGAGGCCCCAGGAAGGGCTGACCCTGAGGCGACCCCGCACTGGGCCTGGACCCGCCCAAGCCCCCCGCCCCAGACCCTTTTACCTTAAGCATCACGTCCAGTATTTCCGCTGTTGCCTGAGGGGCCTCCATTAAGCTGTAATCAATCCCAGCGAAAATGTCCATCTCCATGGTGACTGAACGGGGGAAGGGCAGAATTAGGAGGCAGACGAGGGAGAAGGGGTGAGGGCTCTGGCTGACCCACACTCTCTGTGACTTTCTTCAGAGCCCCCTGCCCCTCCACCTTAAGACCCTCCACCCAGCCCAGTGCTGGGGGCAAAGAACTCCTTTGCCGAGAAAGAGTTGACATGGGTTCCTCGGTTCCACTGGTGATTTAGCCACAAGGGGGCTGGTATGCTTAGCCCAGAGCCTGAGCAGTTTCCAGAGTCTCACATACTCAGACACACAGTCACACACACACACACAGACACAGACACACACACACACATACACACGCACACACACACACATACCCTGAGGGCAGGAGGAACTCAGGTCTGGCAGCCCTTCCACACCTAGGAAGCCACACAATAGGAAAAACTCTCCAGCCAAAGCTATTGCTCCCCAAGTTTACAACCGAGACCTTGATCTTCCAGGAAACCAGCCTCCTACCAGTACGAACCAAATAACCAGGAAGGCTGGGCCATGTCCAAAGGGCCCAGAGACTCCCCTCCAAGGCCCTGGAGGGACGGGAGTTTTCTGTCCCAAGCACTTGGGTGTCTGTGCCTGCCTGGGTCTCTGCTGAAGGGGAATGTCAACAGGTGAGTGTGGAGGACCTGGGGGCCAAGGCATGAGAGAACACCTCAACAATTTGCCAGGGCCTGTTTCTGCCAACTTTATGTGTGTAGCCGAGATCCGGGGCCTCCACTTGCTTCATTTGAAGGGGAAGAGGTGGTGTGAGGCGCTCCCTGCCCCACTGTTGGCAATAGCAAAGGATGGCAACAAACCTACCTATCCAGCAGCTGGGGACTTATTAAATAAATGGAGACATCCGTTAAGATAGAACACTGTACAGCTATTAAAATGAATTCCCCATGGTCCAGTAGTTAGGACTCCGTGCTTACACTGCAGTGGGCACAGGTTCAATCCCTGGTCAGGGAACTAAGATCCTGCAAGCCATGTGGCGTGGCCAAAGGAAAAAAAAAAAAAAAGAGGTCTATTAAAACCACTTTGGAAAACTGTTTGGCAGGATCTGCTAAGGCTGAACCTATGTGCACCACAAGAACCTGTAATTTCTCTCCTGGGTATATACCCAAAGACGTGCATCCACAGGAGGTAGAATGTTCACAGCACCTACCCACAATGGTCTAAAACTGAAACTACCCAAATGGGCTTCAATAGTACAATAGATAAATAAATGGAGAGACATGGACACGGTGGATTACACAGCAGGAGAATGAACTCACGATATGCAACAATATGGATTGACCTCATATTTTAAAGTCGAATAGGGCTTCCCTGGTGGCACAGTGGTTAAGAATCTGCCTGCCAGTGCAGAGGACATGGGTTCGATCCCTGGTCTGAGAAGATCCCACGGGCAGAGAAGATCCCACGGGCAGAGCAACTAAGCCCGTGCGGCACAACTGCTGAGCCCGCGTGCCACAACTACTGAAACCCACACGACTAGAGCCCGTGCTCCGCAACAAGAGGAGCCACCGAAATGAGAAACCCGCGCACCGCAACGAAGAGTAGCCCCTGCTCGCTGCAACTAGAGAAAGCCTGCGCGCAGCAGCAAAGATCCAACGCAGCCAAAAATAAATAAATAAAATAAATTAAAATAAATAAATAAATAAAATGTGTATCCTTTAAAAAAAAAGTTGAATAGAGAAAGCCTCCAGATTCTACTGTATGGTTCCATTGATGTACAAAGTGCAAAGCTAATCTTTGCTAGCAGAAGCTGGGTTAGTGGTCACCCTGAGGGGTGGGCAGTGTCAGAAGGAGACACGGGAGGACTCTGAAAGGCCAGTCGTGTTCTGTATATTGATCTGGAAGCTGGTACGTGCATGTGATCAGTTCGTGAAAAGTTTCTAAAAACTCTTCACTTATGATTTGAGCACTTTTCTCTCCGTATTAACTTCTACACAAAAGTTTTAAAAAATGAGATCAATTTATATGTGCTGATGTAGAAAGATCTCCAAAGTATACAAGTTACAAAAGAACAATGTCTCTATTATTATAGACTAACATATATATTCATAATTATGCATATTCACATATATTCATGAACAAAAGGAATACATACGTGAATGTATAGTCATATGCTTATGTATGTGTATATTTATATTTGAACATTCAAAGGAAATAGGTTACCTCTTGGAAGAAAATTTGGGGAGAAAAGGGGATTTTAATTTTAACTTTCAACACTTCTCTTCCATGTAAGGTTTTATAAGGTACATGTATGCACTTATAAAAATTAGTAAAAATCAAGTATCCCAGGGATGGGTGGGGTGTCCTACCTGGCAGAGTTTGGAGGTAAGGCTGTAGGTCAGAGGTCACCGAGTTCTGGATTATTTTGCAAATCTGAAAAATATGGGAAGAGAAAGCCTGAGTGAGTTCCCTGGCTTTGGTCTGGCCCTGTGCTAATTGCCTTAGTTCCATTATTTCACTTATTTGCTAACTGGTCATTGATTCTACAAAAATGTATAAGTGCTTATGATGTACTGAGAAAGTAGAAATGATCAAAAACATGTCGGCCCCCATGTCGACCCCAATAGGGTCCAGCTGGTCCTGTCAAAGTCCATCCCAGGACTGGAAATCGGAGCTAGGTAGTCACCTACGCAGCGGATGAGGGGACATGGCTAGAGGCACTGCCTGAAACTCCATCATGAAGGACCTTTGCCTTTGGGATGCCCTGGTCTCCCAGGGTCTAGAGTTGAAATAGCAGAACTAGACGATAAGTAGCAATGGCCACACAAATAAGTGTATACTTAATGCAGATACTTCTTAAATGTCATCACTTAACAGGTTAGCTGGATTGATCAATAGTCCCCACTTCCCCTGCTGCCCATGGAAGACTGAACCCTCCCATCCAGCGGACTACCGCACACACTAAGCACTCAGAATTTTTTGCCCCAGTTGAACGGCGTGCGTCTCAAGAAAAGGAAATGTGTGTTCTCTAACCTGTTTGCTTTCCTTGTTATTGCAATCTCTCAAATTATTTCTTATGTAAACCCATGAAATACGACTGAGACAAGAGTCGTGTCTATGAAAACCTACGTTTTCTTTCCTTCTTCTTCTCCTTTTTTTTTTTTTTTTTTTGGCCATGCCTCAGGGCTTGAGGAATCTTAGTGCCCTGACCAGGGATCAAATCTACACCCTCGGCAGTGAAAGCGCGGAGTTCTAACCACTGGACCACCAGGGAATTCCCAAAAACCTATGGTAAGTGTTTTGGAAAGGTGAGTTGCTTAAAGAAAATGCTGGTAAATTGGTGTGGACCAGAAAAGCTTACAAGGAAGACAATCATAAAAATCTAGAAGGATTCTGCATTGGGATTGCTTTGCAAATGTCTTTAGATTCTCATTGTGGTTAAAGAAATCTGAGCTGGAATTTGTAGCAGATGCCTGTTGAATGAAAGAAGGACAGTGCAATGCCAATCAAGAGACTGTTTGCAAAGAACAGTTCTGGGCCTGGGTCAACTGCATTTACATTTACTGTATCTTAAAACATTGGATTCATATGTAAATATTTTCTTTGTTCAGGTGTGTATGAGTGAGTCCTCACTTTAAACAGCTTTTTTGATTAACCAGCTATCACCTGTGGTGCAAACGGATGCACAGATACAGTGGAGGGAGGGGCACGTGGGCAGGGGGGTCCAAGAGCATGGATGGGGCCCTGGCCTAGTGAGGGAGTCACCGACGGCTCCCTTGAAGAGGTGGCATTTTAAGGGCAAGCTAAAGGGTGAGCAGACATAAACCAGGCACAGGGTTGTGGGGAAGGACTAGGCTGGGGGTTGGGCAGACAAGGGGTGAAATCTTTACCTCCCTTTGCAGCTGACCTAGTTTCTGGGAGAAGAGTTTGGTAGTGGGGAGCTGCCAGAAATAAAGGAAAGAGGTGGTGAGGAACCTTCATGGTTGGTTTCAAAGGAGCCAAGAAACTCTGTCGACCTCACCCAATGGGGGAAGGGAGGCCTTCAGGCGCTTCGGCTCCAGACACGCAGTAAGGTCTCCCAGAGAGGCAGGTTGGGGCAGTGGTTAAGGGTGTAGTAGGGAAGTCTGAAAACCTGGGTTCAAATCCTGCTAAGTCTCCACTGGCTGTGTGACCTTTGCAGAATCTCTCTCTGCTTTGGGGTCCTCACCTCAGGATACAGTGACAAGGCCCAGTGCTTTCCAGGGTGTTTGGCGGGGGTGGGGTGATTATAAGAAGATGAGCGTGTATGGCCCAGAGAGTAAGCACTCAACAAGGACTCATTATTCTTAGCCCTGCTAGTCAGATACCACATCCCTCCCTGAATGAGGAAGCTGAACGGTCCTGCACCAGGCTCTTAGTTGCCCCGGGAGAAGGAGATTTCTGAAGCCCTGTAAAGATCAGGGGTCAGGACTTCCCTGGTGGCACAGTGGTTAAGAATCTGCCTGCCAATGCAGGGGACACGGGTTTGAGCCCTGGTCCGGGAAGATCCCACATGCGGCTGAGCAACTAAGCTCGTGTGCCACAACTTCTGAGCCTGCGCTCTAGAGCCCGCGAGCCACAACTAGTGAGCCCACGTGCCACAACTACTGAAGCCCGTGCGCCTAGAGCCCGTGCTCTGCAACAAGTGAAACCACTGCAACGAGAAGCCCGCGCACCACAACAAAGAGTAGCTCCCGCTCACCGCAACTAGAGAAAGCCCACGCACAGCAACAAAGACCCAACGCAGCCAAAATAAATAACTAAATAAATTTAAGAAAAAAAGATCAGGGGTCAGGGGAGAGAGATCTCCATCTTTCCTGAGACACCAGCCCCCACAAGGCCTTTGGTACAAGCTGCTCCCAGCTCCAGGAAATTCAAATCCTGACCTAGCCTCCTGTCAACAAGGTGACCACTGAACAAGTTACTCCACACTCAGAGCCTTCTCCCTCAAACGTGGGAAACGGTATCTCCTTCAGAGGCTGTGGTTAAGATCCAGCGGCATTGCCTATGTGAAGTGATTAGTACATTACTCTTAGCCAAACCACAGGCTCAACAAATAACCACCATTATTATTATAAATAAGAATAGTTATATAGAGTGACACATTCTGTATAACATTAATTATATTAATTTATCAAAATAATAATTATCAGGGTAACTTATTACCCTGATAATTATTATATTATTATTAATTGTAATATGGTACTATTTTTATATATTATTATTATTAATCATTATTATCTCCATCATCAACAGGGGAGTATAAATCCAAACCACTGAAGAATATTATGTCCCACTCAGAAAGGCATGGCAACATGGCAATGGGGTGCTTGAGAAGGAGGCTGGCATATTTCCCAAGCTCACCTAGACCCCAGGACACCAGGATAAGACAGGGAACAGAAGGCAGCTTGCTACATCCAATCTGTGGGGTCTGCATGCTATTCTCTCTTCAACCACCAGGAGGCACTCAAAGCCAAACCAGATGTTGTACCAAGAGCGGTGTGTGCGCCTGTTTTTTCCTCTGTTACTTTCTCCTTCCCAAGCACAGTCATTGCTACAGACATAGCTCCAGGTATATGATACCCCAGAAGTGGGATTTTGGGGTGAAGTGAGTGAGTGCGAGAACTGAAAGTTAACATGAAACCTCTTTCTTTGAGCCAGAGATTCCAAAATTTGGAGATTTCACATAATTTTTTTAACGGGAAGAACTGACACTCTGTTGCTGCTTCCGCGTACAAAGCAGGTGCTCATCGCCCAGGTAGGAACCAGAACTCCCACCTGGTCCACACACTCCCAAAGGTTCCTGCTTGGTCTCTGAAGCCACCTAAGTGTTGATCTTCTTTTTTGCGTTTGTGGCCTGCAGGGCCGGGGCGGGCAGTGAGCAAAGCCAAGCAGCCCCATTTGGCCCCTTGGCCAAGCATCTAACCCTTTTCTGTCTAACTGGATAGACTCGGAGTCCAGAGGCCTACATTTTGCCCCCAGCTTTGCCGCACACCAGCTTCATGACCTTGATTTGTCCTCTCTGGGCCTTGAGCCCAAGTGTGCCTGGGCCAGCCCCTAGGGCTGTTCAAGGCCAGAGCCCATGAAGGACTTGGGCCCAGCCCCTTGAGTGGCCCGGCAGCGCCAGCCGCTTGGACGTTCTTACCTTGCTCTCCAATACTCTTCGGAACTTGGACTCGATCTGATGGTGGAAGAGATTCAGCAGCCACCTGGGGAGAGAAGCACAGTGTGTGCCACTGAACGCAGGGACAGTGGGGCAGGAGGGAGAGCCAGGCCAGTCCCCGAGGGAGCCCTCCCCACCCCATTCTGGTCCCCTGCTGTGTCCCAGAACCCTGGATGGGATGAATATGCAGAGTCCCAGTTCCCAGCACACTCACTGATTCAGTGCATCTGGCATCCCAGCCCCCTGCTGTGCCCCAAAGTCAGTAGATTTGGGGGAGGGGCTGGAGAACCCATGTTTTTCTAATCAACAAAACTGAGACTTGAAGAGACTTGCTCAAGGGTTTATATATTTTCCACAAACTCTCCTTTGGCCAAAAGCCTTCGTGTTTCTTCAGTAGCCAAATTGCACTTGCCTGTTGGTGGTGAAGTTTGTCTTTTGGTGGCAATGGCACACCAGTACTCCGAGCTTAAATCTGCTTCTGTTAATTTCAGCAGGTCCCCCAAAGAATTACCTCCAAGTGCACGTGATATACCCATGCATTACGCCTGGACCCTCATGCTTATGGGTGACCAGGCCTTGGGCTAAATGGGCCTGTGGCTGCAGCCAGGGGTCAAGCTGGTGAGTGTCCCGATGGTGACCTACCCCAAATCTCCCGACACGTGCACGTCCACATCACGGATGTCGCTGCTGCAGCTAGAAACAGCAACCTTGGGTCTCCCAGAGGGGTCGCTGCCCAAGAGAAGATTGACTGAAATGGTGATGCCCTTGACTGTCACATCAAAGGAGCCATCTAGTTTCCTAGAGGAGATAAGAGAAGTAGTAATTGATTCCTAGACTAGGGTCGGCCACCATTTGGGGGGAAAATATAAATCTCAATTCTTACCCCCAAATAAGTGAAGCTGCAGTAAAAATTTAATTACAAAAATTATTACAAATATTTATTACAAAGCAAAGATTTATTACAAATAAGACCATAAAAGATCAAGAAGAAAGCTTGGGTTCATTTACTTATGGTCAGGGATGGGCAAAAGCCTTTCTAGGTTAGATCTAAGTCTCAGCAGCCCTAAAGGAAATGGTGGATAAACTTGCCAGCACTGAAAATTAAAACTTTAGTGAAAAAAAAAAAAAAAAAAAAACTTTAGTGAACAGCAACAAAAAATTCCATACGCAAAGTAAAAAAAAAAAATTCCTTCTTGATCCAGGCAAAGAGCTAATTTCCATGACATGTGAGCTAATATATGAGTTAATTTCCTTAATACACAAAGAACAAGCCTATACAAAGAAATAAGGAAAGGACAAAAGGAAAAACAAGGGATCAAAGATATGAACAGGAAGTTCAATTGCAAATAAGCACATGAGAAGTTATTAAAAGTGAAAATAACAATGATGCCAGTTTTCACCTAACAGGTTGATAAAAAGTTTAGAAGTTTTCATACACAGTGCTTGTGAAGATATGGGAAAACAAAACACCGGTTGGGAAAGCACATCTAGAACACAAGCTGGTGGGATCTATCCTGATTTTAACCACAAACCTTTGGCCCAGTTATTTTACTTCTAAGTCTTTACTCTGTGGCTCGTCCAGTCAAGATGTATGTGTGGGGCAGCTCACTGAAGCATCATGGGTAATAGCAAGAAATGAGGAAACAACCTTAAATGTCAACTAGTTGGGATAGGTTCAATAAGTTGTGGGCATCTATGCTATGCAGCCTTTAAAAAGAATGAAGCCAAATGTGGTCTAGTTATACAGTGAAATATTACCCATCCATACAAAAGAATAAAGCCCTGATGCATGCGGTAGTGTGGATAAACCTCAAAAATATTATGCTACACGACAAAAGTCAGAAACAAAATGTCACATACTATACGATTTCATTTATATGTCCTGGATTGGCAAATCCATAGAGACAGAGGTGGGTTGGTGGTGGCCCAGGACTGGGGGAGGGGGAAATGGGGAGTTAGTGCTTAATAGGTGTGGAGCATCTTTTGGGGTGATGGAAATATTGTGGGACTAGGTAGAGGTGGTGGTTGCACAACATGTGAATGTCCTAGATGCCACTGAATTGTATACTTTAAAATGGTTAATGTCATGTTATGTGAATTTCACGTGAATAAAAATACTACAGGGACTTCCCTGGTGGTCCAGTGGTTAAGACTTCCCGTTCCAATGCAGGGGGTGCTAGTTTGATCCCTGGTCAGGGAGCTAAGATCCCACATGCCTCGTGGCCAAAAAACCAAAACATAAAAGAGAAGCAGTATTGTAACAAATTCAATAAAGACTTTAAAAATGGCCCACATCAAAAAAAAAAAAACTTAAAAAAAAGTTAAAAAAAAGAATGAGGTAGATATTCGTATGCTCATATAAGAGATCTTGAAGAGTATGGCCTCATTCCTGTCATGGAAATTGAATAAATATGCAAATGTAGATGACGGATATACTGAGCATCTTTCTAAAGCAGTGCTGTGCAACAGAAATATAATGTGAACTACGTGGGTAATTTAAAACTTTCTAGCAGCCACATTAAAAAAAGGAAAAAGGTGAGAATCATTTTAATAGTATATGATTATCATTTCAACATGTGATCAATGTAAAACTTATTAATGAGATTTCTTATGTTCTTTTTTGTGCTGAATCTTCAAATATGGTGTTTCACACTTACGACAGATCCCCATTTGTTCCAGCCACTTTTCATGTATTCAGTAAGGACATGTGGCCAGAGGCTACTGTGTAGGACAGGGCAGGTCTCCAGTGTCTATATGGCCAGGTCACCCATAGTTGCCCTCCTGTTATGGGCTGAACTGTGTCCCCCCAGATTCAAATGTTGAAGGTACCTCAGTAACCAGAATGGGACTGTATTTGAGACAGTGATTCAGTTAAAATGAGACCATTAGGGTGGGCTAGAGTCCAATCCGTCTGCCCCAGAGACGTCATTCTAAGAAGAGGAGATTTGGACACACAGAGAAGCACCAGGGGTGCTGGCTCATGGAGGGATGACCACGTGCGGACATGGCAACAGAGCAGGCATCTGCAAGCCCAGGAAAGAAGTCTCAGAAGAAACTAAACCTGCCCACATCTTGATCTTGGACTTGCAGCCTCCAGAAGTGTGAGAAAATAAATTTCTGTTGGTTGAACCCCCTAGTCTGTGACATTTCATTATGGCAGCCCAAGGAGACTCACCCACCTTCCATCCAAGGACCTCAGAGGTCAGAGAACAGTTCAAAGTGCTGGAGAGGTCGTGCCCCTGAGAGCTACCCTTGACCAATGGCAAACAGGAGGTTGGGGAACCTCAGAGGTGTGCTCTGCCTACACTGTCCCCAGGGGTCCCTGGGAGGGTTGAGCTCCGGTAGCTGCCAAGCTGACCTCCTTCTTCCCCACCTCACTTCTGCACACCCCCTCTATGTTTCCTTAGGTCGCTCCCCAGATAAAGTACTTGCACTTGAATTCTTGCCTTGGGGTCTGCTATGGGGGAAGCTAGGAACACCTTGGACCCAGGAAGGGTGGAATGAAAGCCAAAGCCAAGGTTCCGAGGGCCTGGAAGCAGAGTCAACTTACAGTATCCGCTTGCGCACCTTCCACTTGCCCTTGACTCTGATGAAGGAGTCGGAGATGGAGAAATGCAGGCCGTGGCTGGGGAGGGGCTTCAGAGCAGAGCCGAGCAGCTCACAGCTGTGGATGTTCAGGCTGGAGAGAGACCCACAGAAGCGGCATCAGCCCGGAGGCAGAGGCAGGTCCAGCCTCAGCAGGGGTCTTGCTCTCGCCCCCATCCTACGGGGACTAGACCAGCTGAGCCTGCATCAGACAGGCTTCTGGCTCCCCACACGTACCTGCTGTGTGCCCTGCGCTGACCAGGCGGCCATGCCAAGTACTTTACATGCATTATGTCAGTTTGTCTCACAGGTGGGTTCAGCACTGTTCAGGTTCCCTTTTTACAGAGGGGGACATAGAACCTCTCAGAAGGGATGCATTTGCCCAAAGCTGCACAGTCAGGATCAGAGCTCATGTGCCCCTGGCTGGGATCCTGAGCAGGGTGCATAGATGCACCCCATCATCACTTTCCTCCACACCTCCAGGTGGGGGAATCGGATTCAGAAGAGGCCGAAGGCAGCCTCAAGAAGAGACAAAAAAGGGCTGAGAGAAGCAAACCAAGATGACGTGGATTGTGGAGCCAACAGTGGGAAGAGAATGGTCAAGTTCCATCTTCTTTGCCCGGTACACAGGTGCCCAATAGATGTTTACTGATGGACTGAATAAAAAAAGGACTGAATGGAACCATCAGTGGCGAGCAGAGAGGTGCGTGATGAGCTGTGGGCTCAATTGCCCCCGTTCCATTGTCAATCCTTCAAAAAGTGTTTGATGCCCTTTTTTAAAAAAGCATCAGCTGCTCAGGTCTAAATATCCTTTGAAGACTCAGCTCAAATGCCACTGCATCCAGGAAACTTTAGCTGACTCCTCCAGATGTGCCAACCTCAGGGCTAAGAGGGCTACTACATCTAAAATTTAAGGTTTATTTAAAACAATGTTTAAGGTCTAGCTTCTCTTCCAGGCTACATCCAGTGGCCAGGCCAGAGCCTGGATTATCACTCCAAAGAGGCAGCAAATTATCCCCATTTTACAGATAAGGAAGCTGAGGCTCAGGTCACACAGCTAGCGGGTCTTCATTAATATTTGTTGTATGAATGAATGAAGGGGCCCAAGTTCCTCCCAAAACTTCCCTCTGAATTCTGCGAGGAACCATCCCACCGTCTGCCCCAGAGACGTCCCGAGCCAGTCCTGGGGCTCTCCCTCCCTTCCTCTCTGGACCCTCTGGCCCCTGCCCAGTCACCTCAGAGCCCCACCTGTGGAATTCATAGTGCGCATTGCCGAGGTATTTGATCTTGGCGTCCCCGCTGAAGTCGGGCAGTGTGACATCATGCAGTTTACTCTGCAGAGCCACCAGCTCCTCTTGGGCCACTGTGGATGGGAAAAAGCTGGGAGTCAGCGTAGTCAGCCTGCCTCCCTCCCTCTAAACACTTCAGTGGCTCCCACCTGCCCTGGGGAAAGAGGTCTACTTCCTGATTAGCATTAATTGCAGTTGCAGGTTATTGAGCCCCTCTAGAGCACCAAGTAGCAAGAGAAACACACAGGGGCATCACTGCATTTCTGGTGGGGTAGTTATGTTCATGCCCATGTTATGGATGAGGACACAATGTCTTTGTCAGCAGCTCTGAGAGGGAGGAGTGCTGTGTGCTTGGAGGGTGGCCCTCTTTCCTGTCCTTCATGGCATCTAGCCTGTGTAGAATAGACTGTAAGGATTTTAGGGCTAGGATTCTGGTGTTGGCACCTTTCTAGGTGGGTGACCTTGAGCAAGTTTTCAACCTCGGTGTTCTCTGTCGGTCAAATAGCAATGATAATAATACTTTCCTCATTGGGATGGCATGAGGGTTAAAAGAGATCATTGCAAAGCAAAAAGGGGCTGACAGGATAAAAAGCACCCTTGTTTATCCTTTTTGACCCACCTCCTAGAGAAATGGAAATAAAAACAAAAATAAACAAATGGGACCTAATGAAACTTAAAAGCTTCTGCACAGCAAAGGAAACCATAAACAAGATGAAAAGACAACCCTCAGAATGGGAGAAAATATTTGCAAATGAAGCAATGGACAAAGGATTAATCTCTGGAATATACAAGCATCTCATGCAGCTCAATATCAAAAAAACAAACAACCAGTCCAAAAATGGGCAGAAGACCTAAACAGACAGTTCTCCAAAGCAGATATAGGGATTGCCAACAAACACATGAAAGGATGCTCAACATCACTAATCATTAGAGAAATGCAAATCAAAACTACAATGAGGTATCACCTCACACTGGTCAGAATGGCCATCATCAAAAAAAAATCTACACACAATAAATGCTGGAGAGGGTGTGGAGAAAAGGGAACACTCCTGCACTGTTGGTGGGAATGTGAATTGATACAGCCACTATAGAGAACAGTATGGAGGTTCCTTAAAAAACTAAAAATAGAACTACCATATGACCCAGCAATCCCACTACTGGGCATATACCCTGAGAAAACCATAATTTGAAAAGAGTCATGTACCACAATGTTCATTGCAGCTCTATTTACAATACCCAGGACATGGAAGCAACCTAAGTGTCCACTGACAGATGAATGGATAAAGATGTGGCACGTATACACTCTGAAATATTACTCAGCCATAAAAAGAAACGAAATTGAGTTATTTGCAGTGAGGTGGATGGACCTAGAGTCTGTCATACAGAGTGAAGTAAGTCAGAAAGAGAAAAACAAAGAACACACATATGTGGAATCTAAAAAAATGGTGCTGATGAACCTAGTTGCAGGGCAGGAATAAAGACACAGACATAGAGGACGGACTTGAGGACACAGGGGGCGAAGGGGAAGCTCTGACGAAGTGCGAGAGTAGCAGTGACATATATACACTACCAAATGTAAAATAGCTAGCTAGTGGGAAGCAGCCGCATAGCGCAGGGAGATCAGCTCGTGCTTTGTGTCCACCTGGAGGGGTGGGATAGGGAGGGTGGGAGGGAGGGAGACACAAGAGAGAGGGGATGTGGGGATATATGTATATGTATAGCTGATTCACTTTGTTATACAGCAGAAATTAACACAGCAATGTAAAGCAACTATACTCCAATAAAGATGTTAAAAAATAAATTAATTAATTAAATTTAATTTATTTAAAAAAGCACCCTTGCTTGGTGCCTGACACATCAGGTACTCTGTAAATGCAGCGTTTGTGTCATTAAAAGTATGGAAAGGGGCTTCCCTGGTGGGGCAGCGGTTCGTGCCCCGGTCCGGGAAGATCCCACATGCCGCGGAGCGGCTGGGCCTGTGAGCCATGGCCGCTGAGCCTGCGCGTCCAGAGCCTGTGCTCCACAACGGGAGAGGCCACAACAGTGAGAGGCCTGCGTACTGAAAAAAAAAAATATATATATATATATATAGAAAGGACCAAAATGTCCAACTCTGGAGGACTGGTTACATTTACACAGTGGAAAGGAGCAAAAGGCAAATTTTGCCTGATCTAGCGTTTCAATATAAACAGCATTCAGCAGGACCTTCTGTTTATCTGAGGTATGTGAGACCCAGGATTCTGCCCTCAGGGAGGGTGTGTATACACAGATGACCAGGGGTCTCCCCGACTCCGCCTCATACCACTTTGCAGTCCTCCCTCCAGCAAATGCATGAGCCGGTCTCTCTGCCAAAATGCTATCTCTTGTCCCTGGTTAATGTATCTTTTCTACCTCACCTCCTCCAAGAACCCTTCCTTGATTTCCCTCTCTCTGTCCCCAGCCAATCTGGGCTCCCAACAGCTCTACCTGAGGGAATGTTATGACCCCAGTGAACAGATAAGGCAATTGAGCCTCCATAAATTTGAGGAGCAGCCCTCCATCCAGTGCTGAGGGGAGCGGTACATAAACACCCTAGATCCCTTGCCCCTTGGACAGTTTATTTCTGAGGCTTGTTTTAGCATCTTTTAAAAAAATACTACAAATGAATCTATATACAAAACAGAAACAAACAGACATAGAAAACAGCATGGTGATGAAAGGTGTGGGGGAGGGACAAATTAGGAGTATGGGATTAACAGGTACAAACTGCTGCACATAACATAGATACACAAGGATCTACTGTATAGCACAGGGACCTATATTCAGTATCTTGTAATAACCTATAATGGAATATAATCTGCCAAAAAAAAAAAAAGCCTGAATCAGTTTGCTGTATCCCTGAAACTAACACAATATTGTAAATCAACTATATTCCAATTCTTTAAAACTGAGGTATAACATCCATAGAGGTGTAACCTAAAGGGCACTAATCTTAAAGGTATTGCCAGGTAATTTTTACATGTTTATGCACCCATGTAGCCACCGCCCAGAGTAAGATGCAGGGCATTCATTCCCAGCACCCCTGCAGGCTCCCTGTGCCCCTTCCGGGTGGTAACCACCATCTGACATCAATTTTTAAAATTTATTTATTTATTGGCTGCGTTGGGTCTTCGTTGCTGCACTTGGGCTTTCTCTAGTTGCCGCGATCGGGGGCTACTCTTCGTTTCAGTAGGCGGGCTTCTCACTGCGGTGGCTTCTCTTGCTGCGGAGCACGGGCTCTAGGCGTGCGGGCTTCAGTAGTTGTGGCACACGGGCTCAGTAGTTGTGGCTCGCCGGCTCTGGAGCACAGGCTCAGTAGTTGTGGCACACAGGCTTAGTTGCTCCGCAGCATGTGGGATCTTCCTGGACCAGGGCTCGAACCCATGTCCCTGCATTGGCAGGCGGATTCTTAACCACTGCTCCCCCAGGGAAGTCCCTAGTTTTGTTTTTTTTTTTAATATATATTTTTTTGTTTTTTGTTTATTTTTTGGCTGTGCTGCACAGCATGTGGGATCTTAGTTCCCCGACCAGGGATCAAACCTGTGCCCCCTGCACTGGAAGTGCAGAGTCTTAACCACTGGACTGCCAGGGAAGTCCCTGACGTCTAGTTTTAAGGCATATGTTTTCAAACTCGAGCAAAAATTTTCCAGCGGAACTGTTCCCATCACTGAGGCGGTAGCTGGTTTAACGATACGCCTCTCCTGGCCACCTTGCCTTTCTCATCTCACATCACTACTCTCTTACAGTGTTTCCCGGAATCAATCTCCCAAATCAACTACTCGCACCCAAATCTTTATCTCTGTTGGCTAGTGGGGAACCCAGCTAAGACAAGTAACGTGCCCAAGTGGCCCAGGGGTTGGGTGACGAGGCCAGAACCCGAGCCAGGTTTGCCTGGCCGGGAAGGCTGCACCACCCCAAGGGAGAGAGTCCGCTCTGTGTCCCCTGCCGTACCCAGCGCCGCCTGGGGCCAAGCGGGTCAGCCAAGTCCAGCCAACAACCAGAGCTCCTTACCATACTCCAAGCCCTTGTCGGTGATCCTGGCGACCAGGCCAGGGTTGGCACCCAGGGCCCCCGGGGTGGACGTGAGCAGTATTCCCAGCAGGAGGGAGGACAGGGCCCCAGCCGAGGTCCCCATCCTGGGCTCCCAGAGGGCTGGGCCAGGTCTGTCGCAGCCTCAGGCTGGGCCCAGCTCCCTTAAGTAACTGAGGCCTGAGCCCTGGGGCAGCTCCTGAGTGGGGCGGGTTCCTGGAATCAGGAAGGGGAGGCCTAGTGACTGGAACCTGCTTGCAACACTGTTGGGGTCATGGGTCATACTTAAAAGCCTGTTGTCGCCGCCCCGGGTGAGAGGATGGGTTGGCCTGGGCCCAGGTGACACTGTTTGTGCCCTCTTCCCACAAAAAGACCCCACGTTCATTTCCAGGAAGGCCCGGTTTTATAGAGGCTCAGAGGGGCCAGGTCACCGGCTCAAGCTCACACCCCCGGCAGGTGGCAGAGCTGGGAGTCCAAGCCAGCTGAGTTATATACTCACCTGTTTATGTGAAAAAGAAATCTCCGCCCCACACCCCTGCTTCCCATCCCCTATGGGAAAACAGGCTTCTCAAGCCTTGCTAGTGGTAAATCTTCTGGAAGGCAACTTGGCAAATCCTTAAACACCTGCATGCCCAGTGACCCAGTAATTCTACTGCTGGAACTTGACTCTAAGTACATAATTAAGTCAGTGTGGAAATATGTCACAGCAGTAGGATGCCCTTTGCTGCTCCGTGTGACATCGGCAAGGTCAGAGTGGGACCCTAAGGCGTTCAACAAAAGCGCACTGGGTATACTAACTCTCATACATTTAAAGTGAGACTGTAGAAATAAATGTATTTCTTGATACTTCAGAAAGATGCTTATGAGGGGCCCATTGCCAATGGCATCATAGGGTGAGGTTCCATTTCTTTGTTCTATTCTCACGTTTGCCAATCTGGAAAATTCTTAGCAAGGAGTTACGAGGGATTGTTTCTGGTTGGATGGGCAGGATTATGAGTGTTTTGAAAAACTTTTTGTTTGCTGTTATTTCAATTTTTATTTTCTTGGGATATATTGTATTTGCAGTAAGTAGAGAAAATAAAATTTTATTTTGGGAAACAAAATTTATAGTAGGGATTGTGCTTAATTTGTAGGGATCTCTAGCCTCCCAAGAACTCCCTATATTCGTGAGTTTTGTTTTGCCCCCACCTCCAGGAAGCCTTCCCCGATCACCTCAATATTTCCCTGGATTAGAGGAAGGTCCTCCTCTGAGATCCCAGAAACCTTTGTACTTTCTCCATCATAGCATTAAACCACTCTCTGCTTTTCTGTAATTGTGGTACTTTAAAAATATGCCCACAAATTCTTTGATACTCTTTCCATCAAAAGGTGGGGTCTCTGTGTCTTCATCTTGAAATTGGGTGGGTCTTTGGACTGCCTCAATACACTGACTGTGGCAGGAGGGACAGGGTTTCTTCCCAGTGGGTCATAAAAGGCACTGGATTTGGGGTTGGGATCAGAACTTCCCACGCTGAACACAGGGAAGCCCACACTGGGGCCTCTCTGCTCCTCTGTGTCCGTTTGTTTCTGTCCATCAGGCTGAGGTTCTGGGCTCCTGTGTCCCACCCCCCAATCCCCCTGCAAGAGGCCTAAGTGCTCCTGAGGGCAGGGCTGAGCCTTGTGAATCCTGTGATCCTTCCAGCTCCGGGTGGGAACTGGCAGGAAAGCAGCATTTATTGAGCGCCTACGATGTGCGGGCCACCATGCTGGTTATGCCACACAGCCCCTCTCGGCCCTGCAGCAGCCCATTACGGTGAGTGTTGAAGTTTCGTTTTGAGCTGAAAAAACTGAGGCTCAGAGGGGTGAAGTGATTAAGCCATAGTCACCCAGCAGGGGTTTGAACCCGGATCAGTGGAATGCCATTGCAAAGAGATGGTCAGAGAAGGCTTCTCTGAGGTGACATGCTGAGCTGGGACCCTAAGGATGAGGACGATGTGACCTTTGGAAGAGCCATTCCAGGCCAGCAAAGAACAAGGACAAAAGCCTGGCAGCAATGTGCCTGGGGGCATCTGCTCCCTGGACTCTGACTGTGGAGGTAGGGAGGGGCGCTGGGCTGGGAGCCGGGAAACCAAGGTTCGGATCTGGCTTCTGCCTGGCCATGGGGCCCTCGGCAAGCCTTGTCTCCTTCTGTGCCCAAGTTTCCCTCTGTAAAATGAGGGGGACAGAGCAGGTGACTCCCATGGGCCCTTCCAGCTTGGAGACGAGGGAGGACATTCTAGAGAATGAGGACCTCATGGGGACACAGATGTCACTCTTCCTCTGGCAGAGGTCTGAGAACGTCCAGGCTGGGGGCTGTTTGCAGGGCCGGGAGTTCCCATAGCAGTGAGCTTTGGACCTTAGAACTCCCCGGCTGGCCAGCGTGCCCCACGGGCCCAGGCCCGGCCTCCACCGCCACAGGTGCCCACCCCCAGGTCAAGGTCCCTGCTGGTGACCCAGGACCCAGCAGAGGCCCCTGGGAGCAGCATGAATCCAACACTGGTCAGAACCCCTGGACTTTTCTCCTACCAGTCTGTCCATCCACCTCCACGAAAGCCAAAGCCGCTGTCACTCCCCCACCATCAAGTCCTACAGCAGAGAAAACGCTCTCCCTTTTAACAGGAACGGTGTTTAGTGTGTTCTGATTACAAAAGTCTCGAAAAGAATTTGGAAAACCCAGAATTTGGAAACCACAGTGCCTGGAATACTGAGCAGCACATGGTAGATAATTGAGTGAATGAACGTAAACGGGAAAAGTGAAAGGTTAAGGGCATGGATGCTGGGACCAGGTGGCCTGGCTTTGAATCCTGGCTCACCCACCGGGTGACCTTGGGCACGCTGACTCACTTTTCTCATCTGTAGCTGGGCTCAGACAAAGGCCAGCACGGCAGGAGGTCGGAGGTTAGGAAGACAGCAGGGTCAGGCCCTTCTCCCTGCTTCCTCCTTGCTTTGGATTTTAAGTCTGGCCGCGGTTGCATCACTCTTGACACTCCTCTCACCCTTGGCTCCAGCCTCCCCATCTCCCCCCAAGGCTGGGACTCCCCTACTGCTTTCTTTGCTGCTTCAAGCCTAGGGAGGCTAGTTCCTGGGGGCCTCCCATCCTTCACAGGTTTCCTTAAGCCTGTCCCCCAGCTCTGTAAATAGCCCCTTCATTCGAATCCCGAGAACCATCTGAGCTGGATTCTGATTTCCTGCCTAGACCCTGATGGACACAGTTGGTACACTGAGTATTTCTTCTGTTATTGACCTTTTGTAGCAAATGCCTTCCTCTCGTGGAGAGCTCTGAGTTCTTTTCCAAAGTCTGAACAGGTCTTGTGCGGGAACAGTAGCCTGTGAGACAGAACTAAAAGTACAGAGCAACCCTCACTCTGCCACCAAGGATGTCTCTGGGGGCCAGCTTCCATGGGGAGGTGAGATCCTCTTGGGTCTTGTAGGTCACACGTGGTTTTGCAGAGGAGAGAGCCGAGAGCGTCCAAGAGAAGGAAGCAGGGTGTGTCGAAACACAGAGCCAGAACACGTGACGCACTGGCAGCAAGGAAGCCTGGGTCCCTGTCTAGGCTCTGCTCCTGATGTGCTGTGTGACACAGGGTAAACCATGCCCCTCTCTGATCCTCACTTTGCCTCCAAATGCAGATGAAGGTGTTGGACTAGGACAGTGTTCCTCGGATCCCAGGGATCTCATTTATTTATTTTATTTTAAAATTTATTTTCATTGACATATAATTGACAGGTAAGTTTAAGCTGTACAACATGTTGACTTGATGTATTTATATATTGTAGTATGATCACCACTGTAGCGTTAGCTGACACCTCTATCACAGCACACAATTATCATTTCTTTTTTGTGGTGGGAATAAGTAAGATCTAGTTTCTTAGCAACTTTGAAGTTTATGATACAGTATTGTTGTCTGTAATCACGATGCTGTGCATTAGACCTACAGGACTTATTTATCTACTAGTTCCAAGTTTGGACCCTTAAATATCATCTCCCCAGTTCCCCCCTGCCCCAGGCTCCCAGTAATCACCATTCTACTCTCATTTTTACGAGCTCAGCTCTTTTAGACTCCACCTATAAATGATATCATACAATATTTATCTTTTTTTTTGCTTAGCATAATGCCCTCAAGGGCCATGTCGTTGCAAATGACAGGATTCCCTCCTTTTTCATGGCTGAATAATAGTCCATTGCGTATAGATATACAAATTCCAGATGTGGAGATAAGGGAATGCTTGTAGACTGTTGGTGGGAATGTAAATTGGTACAGCCACTAGGGAAAGAGTATGGAAGTCCCTCAAAAGATTAAAAATAGAACTGCTGTATGATCCAGCAATTCCACTTCTGGATATATATGCAAAGGAAATGAAAACAGGATGTTGAAGAGATATCCGCACCCCAGTGTTTATTGCAGCATTATTCACAGTAGCCAAGACATGGAAACAACCCAAGAGTCCGTCAACGGATGAATGGATAAGGAAGTTGTGGTATGTATATATACACCAGGGATCTTGTTAAATACAAATTCTGATTCATCACGTTCCTTTGGTAGCTGAGACTCTGCTTGTCTCACAAGCTCCAGGTGGTGGCAATCCTGGACTGTACTTTGAGAACAATGGACTAAGTGGGCCTCAAGTTCCCTCCAAGCTCAGTGATTTTCTACCTCTGTTCACTCTTATTTTCGGCACAGTTTTCTATGATGGTGCCTGCACTCCTGAGCACATTGGCTCTAGTTGAAGAGAAGGATGTCGTGAAGACCTGCCTTTTTGGAGCTCTGTAGGCACTCTGGAGTTTGATGTCTATGGCTGCCCCCTCTCTCAACCCAGTCACCTTCAGATCTGTGATGTGTGTGCATGAACACACACACACACACACACACACACACACACACACACATGCATGAGCCCTGAGGCATGTGGATTTACAGAAAAAAACCATAGTACTGTCAGTGCCGATCCAATGTGGTTTGAGATTGTGTCACCTACTTGGGATGCCAGGAGATGTCACCTGCTGAAGCAGGGCTGGCCATGAGGACACACAGCCTCTCACCCCGGGGAAACTCTAAGGAACTTGAAAACCCTCCCATGTCTCCCTCCACCCCTTCTCCGCCTCTGCAATTGGCAGCATCTAAAATTGGAGCCATAGCCTCATTTCAACAGGTCTTAATAGCTTTCGGGACCCTAAGGAGCTTCTGTTAAAATGAAAATGTCTCAGCAAGAAAAGATTCTTTAATAGTTGCCAGAGTTCACTTTATTGGATTCCTTTCCTGGAAGTCCAGAGGGCCCTTGCTTTTACAGAAGGGGAGGCTGAGACCGAGGTGGGGAAGACCAGCCACACGGTGAATCCATCACTGAACCCAGATTTCTAGCCAGGCAGTGGTTCTGTTTCTTGGGGTCAGGCCCATCCTGGCAGGCAGCCCTGGATCATACTTTGAAAATCATGACAAAGTGGTTTTGGATTCAAATCCCAGATCATTTAAAAACTAAATATTTATTGAGTGTCACCTGTACGGCAGGCATTGGGAAGAGAACTGTGGCAAGCCAGATATAGTCCTTACAGTAGAGTGAGGATTAGTGAGTTTTTGATTTGATTCTCATAACCACGCTTTGAGATGGGTATTATTATGATCCTAATTTTACAGATGAGAAGATTGAAGGCCAGAGGCTTAATTGCTCAAGGTCACACAGCTGGTAAACAGCAGAGCAGGGATTTGAATCCACGGTGTCTGGGACCACAGCTTCTGCTTTTAACCACCATGGCATGAGCTCATCAATGGTACCACTCATTCCTCACAACACCCTCACGCCACAGGGGAGGGCCAGGTTCTACCTCTACTTTTCAGAGGAGGAAATAGAGGATTAGAGAGGTTAAGTGCCATTCGCAAAGTTGTGCAGCCCAAGAGGGATTGGGTTGACACCTCTTCTTCTCTCCCCCTGTAGGGTGCCCCTCCTTCATATTTAAGTCAGCACTGCCAAAAGGAGCCCCAAGTGGGCAATGCTTAACCAGAAGTGAAACTGCTCTGATGATGAGCTTTTAGGCAGTCCACAGTGGACAGCTCAATTCTTTTTTTTTTAAACACCTTTATCAACATATTTCACATACCATAACATCCACCCACTTCAAGTGTACAGTTCAATGGGTTTTAGTATAGGGTTGGCCAAAAAATTCGCTAGGGTTTTTAACGGAAAGAGCCGAACGAACTTCTTGGCCAGCCCTATATATTCACAGGGTTGTGCAACTCTCACCGTAATCTAATTTTAGAAGATTTTTTGCACCTCCCCCCCAAAGAAACCCTGTACCCATTAGCCATCATTTGGAGTGAGCAGTGCTTAGCCTGAAGGGAGAAGCCGCTCTAACAGTGGTTTTGTAGGCAGCGTGGCAGATAATTTGGAGTGTGTTGGGGGGATGCCCCTCACATCAGACCTCCAAACAACTGCCTATTTCTCAGCCACTAGTAAGAGGTCTCCAGGGCACACTGTGTTCCACTCACTAGTCTTTTTTTTTTTTTTCCGTTGCTGTGCATGGGTTTTCTCTAGTTGCAGCGAGTGGGGGCTACTCTTTGTTGTGGTGCGCAGGCTTTTCATTGCGGTGGCTTCTCTTTGTTGTGGAACACAGGCTCGAGGCACGTGGGATGCAGTAGTTGTGGCGCACGGGCCCAGCCGCTCCGCGGCATGTGGGATCTTCCCGGACCTGGGCTTGAACCCGTGTCCCCTATATTGGCAGGTGGATTCTTAACCACTGAGCCACCAGGGAAGTCCCACTCACAGGTCTTTAGATCCAAGAAATAATTGTACTTTTTTCTATAGAAAGTGGGGCACGGGCTGCCTGAATGTTTTGGAAAGTAGAGGGTAGGCGTGGGAAGGGGCCGACCATCTCCAAAGAGAATGATGGGAGATGAAGTGAGGGTGGGAAAAGGCAGGGTTATGTCCCCTTACTTATCTGTTATGCTCCCACCCCAGCCAGAGGGGTCTTTAAAAAATGAGAATTAGATTGTGTCCTTCTCCTGCTCAAAACTCTCCAATGGTTTCCCTTATTTTTTGGAACAAAATCCAGAGTCCTTAACAGTCTTCAAGGCCTTCCAGCCTCATCCCATGCTGTGCTCAATTCACCCTCTTCCAGCCTAACAAGTTGCTTTTCTCTGTTCCTATTCAGTGCCTCCATTAGTCTTTGGCCAACAGAAAAAGTGCACCCTCTTGGAGGACAAATTAGAGAAAGGGTTTTGTTCCCTCAGCCTGGTGCCTTTTTTTTTTTTTTTTTTTTTTTGCGGTACGCGGGGCTCTCACTGTTGTGGCCTCTCCCGTTGCAGAGCACAGGCCCAGGACGTGCAGGCTCAGCGGCCATGGCTCACGGGCGCAGCCGCTCCGTGGCATGTGGGATCTTCCCGGACCAGGGCACGAACCCGTGTCCCCTGCAACGGCAGGCGGACTCTCAACCACTGCGCCACCAGGGAAGCCCCAGCCTGGTACCTTTTTACAGTGCACCGCCTAGGCAACTGAAACCAGTAGTCCTGCCTTCAATATGCCAAGCCCCAAACAGGCAAGATTTGGACATCTGGGAGGAGCGGAAAGAGCATGGGCTCTGATGACATAAAAGGCAGGAATCCCAGCTCAGCCACTTACCAGATGTGTAATCCAGGGAGTGACTCAATCTACAAGGACTGAACAAATCTCACCCTGGGGGATGGAAAGTGCTGTGAGGATTAAATGAAATCATTAGTGTACTGTGCTTGATCAATGTCCCTCCCTTCGTGGCCCCAGAGTTGCTACCTCCATTTAACAGAGAATCAATGATGTTAGCAGAAGCATGTACATTTTTCTTTTAAAATTAAAAAATGTCTTTTATCTGCTTTTCCTCACTGCAGTGTTTCTCTTCATTTTTACTAGCACCAGCCTGGATGAATTCTGAAGGACAACAGACTCCTAATTTGTGCCCACCCTCTTCCACTCTTGCCCCTCTAATGCTTTCAGAAGTCACACACAAAAAAACATTTTTAAAACGAAATCTGGTCATGTCATCCATACACCACTGCCTGCTTCAAACTCTTCTTCATTTTTCTGGTCTCAGACCAAATGTCAACATCTAAGGAGGCTTTCCAGGAATGTTCCACCAGTTTCAAGTACAGTGCTGTTAGGCTCTATCTAATGGCCTGAGATAGCCACACCTGATGTTCCATGATAGGAAATGGCCCAAAGTCCCCAGGGAAACTCACCAAGAGTTCAACAACAGTCTGGGCTGGTGATCGGGCTTCCATACCAGCCTGCAGAGTCATGGGGAAGTGTTAACTGCAGCTGAGAATGTGACTGACTAAAAACTCCAAAGGGCTCTGTCCCCTGACTCAGTGTTCTGCTTTGGGCCCAATGGCTGGGCAGGAAAGCATGGACTAAGAGAGCCATCAAGGTGGAGCCCAAGTGTGGGGCAGAGAAAACGGGCTGTGCAGGATAAGCGCCCGACAGCGACCCCGCGTGGTAGTGACAGGAGCAACAGCCGCGGTAGATGACTGCACAGGAAGACAATGGGCGGTGCGGAATCACTGTTCAACAGCGACACCATGTGGCAGTAGCAGGAACAACATCCCAATGGACAGAGCCACTCTACAGACCTCTGCCTGACATTAGGAAGCAAGACCCACTCCCTTTGGACTAAGTAAACCCCAATTATTCTTGGGGATTGTTGAATGAGGGATGCCCTCAAAAAGGGACAGTGGGAGTTTCTGCTAAGGAAAGCATGTGGGGGGCTCAAGAAATGAATTAGAGAACTAAAAAGAGGTGATTGTATCTTGGCCACACTGCGTACAGCCAATGAACGAATGAATGGACATAAAACAAGAAGAAACCATACCATCACACAGAATTCCACAGAAGAAACAGGATTTTTGTTATTTTTCTTTTTTAATGTTGTGGGAAGCACAAAGAGAAATATTGTGATTACAATTGAAATGCAATTCCTGGAGGAAATGTCCATGCAGCCTTAGCCCTTGAAAGAAATTCATAATCCCTAAAATACACACCACACACTTTTCCAAGGAACAAGGTTCCCATGTTTAGATCATTTCTGAATCTGAGTTCAGAGACGTTTGCAAGAGTCTCCGAGTCAAGAGCTAGAGAGGGAAGCCTGGAGGGAGGCAGCCCGTGCTCCATGGGGCCTGTCAGGGTTAGGGTGCTGACAGCCCCTCACCTCCCGATGTGATTGACAGCCCCCAGCACCCATGGGAACTTCAGCTGTACTGGACATCTGCACCGAACAGGAGGAAATCCTGGGGGAGAGACGAGAAGGCTGTCATCAGCCGGAAGTGTACCCCTCATCTGTGAATATGGGGATGCTGGGTTTTTAGAAGGAAACTCTGGGAGCCTGTCTGTCGGGAAGGAGAGAGTGGTGCAGGCCTGTCTGCTGACAGAAAGGCAGGAGTGAGTGGGGCAGGGGGCACCTGGCATCCCACCCCTGGGGTCTGCACATCCGTGGCTGCCACGGCCCGTGAATCTGTCAGCAGCTTCTCTGCCAGCTGTTTTCTTCTCAGACGTGGAGACCCCTGGGCTGCTGGGAAGGCCTTCACTTGTCATCCCTGCCTCTTGGCAGCTCCAGGGAGCCCTCCTTGCAATCACAGTTGCAAAACCACTTCTCTTTTGCTCCTTCCTGCCCTTCACTCAGAATTTTCAGAAATGAAGGAATTAAATTGTGCCTATGGGGTCATTTTTTTATTTTAAGGATGAACTTGGTAACATGTGGGGAACATGGGGAATGTGTTTCCTCTGCTCGCTCAGCTATTTCTCTACTGTCTCTTAGCCCTGGTAGTTCTCTCATTAAGTTGAAAGAATCAGGGATTGATGGGATGGATGTTGGGGGTGAGGGAGAGGGAGGAAGCTGGGCGGAGGTTTCCCAGGAGGGCCACCAGGTCATCAGGAAGCCATGGACAGCAGTAAGGAATGTAAGAGTGGGTGATGGTTTCCTTGCAGAGTTAACAGCTTTGTTGGGACACGGTGGGTTTAAGGATGGAGGCACGAGGAAACCAGCATATGTACACTTCGGGAACGTAGAAGAGACTGGAAGCACGGCCGGGTCACTGGGCGGCACAAAGGTAGCTGTTGAGCCTGAGTTGATGAAAGTGACCAGGGAAAGCAATAGCGGGGGAAGGGCGGAGGCCAGGGCAGGAACCCTGGAGAACTCCCACTGGTAGGGGAAGGAGGAACCAGCAAAGGAGACCAAACAGCCCAGTGAGAGGTGGCTGGAAAACCGGGAGAGGGAATCTTCAAAGCTAGGAGAAGAAAGATTCCATGGATGGGGAAAATAGTGTCACAGGCTGTCAGGGGGTCAGGGTGAGGGAAAGGAAAGAGGAGGCCGTCCATTACCGTATCTAATCTGCCAGGCCCTGCGCTTTATACCCCAGGGCCTAGAAGGATGCTGGATGCAAAGGAAGGCACGTGACACCTACCTGTCAAGTATTTAAGTGCATCCACCTTATAAAAGAGGCTTTGGGGCCACCACGTGAGTTCCATTTTTACCAAGGGGAGGGTGGGAGTGGTGCAGCCTATGGTTAAAAGCAGGGACCTGGCTTTGACTTTGGACTTCATGTGATGGCCATGTGGCTTTTCTGAGTCTTAGCCTCTGTTCTCTGTTTAGTAACAGCGCCCACCCTCTGGGATTGTTGAAAGGGTAGAAAGCGCTTGATCCAGAGCTGACATGGAGGAAGGTGGCTATTGTGATGGGAGATTTGGCGAAGGAGAGCTTGGGGACTCACCTGGTGAGGCTGAAACACCAGGTTGAAGAGCTGGATGGAGGCGGGCAGCGGGAGAGGGAAGCCTTTCTGCAGCTTCTCTGCATTGGAGGTTAAGGTAGAGGTTAAGGTTAAGGTACTTCCTCTGTAGGGAAGAGGGAGGTAGAGGGAGCGGCAAGGATCTGAGACAGACAGCCCGGCCGCCCTGGCCCGGCTCTGGGAAGAAACCTGTGAAGAGGCTGCCTGGAATCTCCCACTCTCTCCTCCACCGTGCTCTGAGCACCCAGGACTGGTGAATGCCCGCCCCCTCAGCCCGAAGACCACCCTCCTGAGGGTGCCGGCGCTGCTGGTGCACACCCAGCCCGAGTGACAGCCGGAGCGGCTGCTTGCTGGGCTGTGCAGGCCCCCCGGGGACATGTGATGGATAGGCACACGAAGCCCGTCCATGTTTAGGATGAAACTGGAAATGGGCTGTGGTCCAGCTCCCCCATCCCGCCGCATTCTGCTGTGAAACTCTGGAGAATTCTAAACTCCAACCTGGTCCCTCAGGTCATTACGAAGCTGCATTTGTCAAGGTAGGAGGAGAAGCCAGAGACTATATGTAATAATTGGTTGTCTTCATTTACAATTTCCAAGTGTTCTAGTTACACAGCATGGGGGCCTCTATTTGTGCCCTTGCCCCTGGCTCTGCAAAGGCCAGGGGTTTCACCAGTGAGTGAGCTGAGTGGAAGCGTTAGCCCAGGTTCGCCCTTCTTCCTTGGTCCTTCTCTCTCAGAGGTGGAAAAAGACCTAGGGCTCTGGCTTCAGGGCTGGGATCAAAACCCAGTTCCATCTCTCACCTTCTCTGTGACCTGGAACAATCACTTAACTTCTCTGATCTCCCATTTCCTCCTATGAAAACTGACGCCGTTGCCATCCCCTGTCTTAGGGGCTGTCTCAAAGGCTGGATGGGCACATGGGAGGAACTCAACCGTTTTTCCCATCCCTTTTCTGGGTCAGATGCCATTTGAGGCTCATCTGAGGGCACCACCTCCAGCTACCACAGCTGGGGCTGGGTATTGGGTGGTTTCAGGACCGAACCCCACCCCCACCCCGCCTCTTCCCCAGGACTGAAAATCAATCCTTTCTCCAAAACTCCTTACCGTTAATCTTGGGAATCATGACAGTGGGCACAACGTAGTTCATGATAGTCTGCAGCAATTCAACCTGGGGGTCACGAGGACGATGGGACACACATCAGGGCACTGTAGCATCAGCTGTCCTCCGTCACCCTCCCTCCCACCCAGGGCAACCTCACAGCTGGGAAAACCGCTGAGAGATGGACCCAGGGGTGACGCGAAAACTCTGCAGCTCGATCAAGGTCACCAAAGTGACCCCGTTTGCTTTAAAGGTTCCAGATACAAATCACATTCTAGACTGTAGGGGGCAAGGCTGAGGTAAGGAAGGTCGTCACAGAGTATTTAAATGTGAAAAACTTTGCATAAGAAAATGCACCTGCTCTGACACTGGGCTAGAGAGCAAACTAGTTCAAACTTTTGGAGGGCTATTCGGCAATGTTCATCCAAAGCTTTAAAAATGTGTGTGCGTGGTGGGCCAGCAAACATGCCTCTAAGGCATTGTGATAGATAGAACCAAAACAATAAATTAACAGCAACCTACATGTCCAACAATTGGGGAATCATCTGGGGAACATGGTGGTACTTTGATACTAAGAGATACTATGCACCTATTAAAAATGATACTGTAGAAATGTAATTATCAGCACAAATTTTTCGTGCTATATTTTTGAGTAGGAAAAAGCAGGCTAATGTATAACTGATTCACTTTGCTGTACAGCAGAAACTAATACAGCATTGTAAACCAACTATACTCCAATAAACCTGTAAAAATAAGGAAAAAGTAGGCTACAGAAACCATGTAATTCCATTCTGTTATTGAATATGCATAGAAAAAAGTCAGGAAGGATGTACTCCAAATCATTAATTAAGTGGTGAAACCAGGAATGGTTTTTAGTTTTTGTTTGTGTGTTTTGCAAACCTGTAGGTTCTGACTCTTCTATAATGTATATGCTTTGCTTTTGCTATAATTTAAAAAATTCAAAAATAATGTAACACCCTCACGATGATCGCCTGTAGTGGTGACATTCACACCTTGTAAATATGTACATTTTTGTTTCTAGAACAATTGAGTTTCCTTCCCCAGACTGTAGTTCCCTGGGTTCATCAAATGTGGTGCCCTTCTTCTCAGGAATCTGGGAACTTTAAATTTTTATTTTCTGCGGAAGCAGAAGTTAGTGACCGACTGAGTCCAGCTGCCACCATGAGAGCCTTGGCACCAGTAAATCCATGAAAATGCAATGAGGTCGCTTTGGGTCCTTCTGTTTGTTGTAATCTTATGAGATGGAAATGGCTGGCTGGATTTCCATTGGATTTGGAGGGGATGTTGGGACTGACTTCAGGGCTGGGTGGTTTATAAGGTACCCACTCAGCAGAAATCTTGGGGGGCATCTCAGAGATCTAAGGAAATGTTCTCCAGAGGTTCAGCAAGAGGCTCTCTGGAAGATTCGGGCCATGTGCAGTAAAGTGCTGTGGACAGAATCAGCACACTGTGGCTTCTAATGGAAGCCACAAGAGTGATGCTCCTTCAGGTCGGCTGTGGAAGTACACTTGACCTGCTATCTACACGGGCAACTCTCCACCAGTGCCAGAGGGTGGTGATGGGGGAGCAGCAGGGGTGAGTCTATTTGATGACAGTCTGTGATTCCGGGTAGTGGAATCATCTACTTGGGCTGGCAAGACACCTGTCGTCTCCCTCCCACCTGCCCTACTCAGTCTCTAAGTGACTCTGCCATTCATTCGCCCAGCTGCTCAAGCCAAACATCTAGGAGTCATTCTTCATTGCCTTTTCCCCCACCACACACATCAAATCTCTCACCAAGTTCTAATTCTACTTCCAAAGTGTGTCTCCAATCCACCATCTTTCTCCTTCTTCCTGGCCTAGACCCAGCGTCCATCATCTCTCACATGGGCAAATGCACCTGCCTCCCCAACGATCCACATGGTCTGATTCTCGTCCCCCGTAATCCATTCCCCCCATCCCAGCCAGAGGCATCTTTTATAAGGTATACGTCAGATCATGTCACTCCATGCATGAAACGTTCACCAGCTTCTCGCTGCCCTTTGAACACAACCTGTTCTAGTCCAGAAAGCTCAGGCGAGCCAGCCCCTGCCTGCCTCTCTACAGCCCCTACTTGCTTTTTCCAGCCACACTGCTTCTCTGCATTCCCCAAACATGCCAAGCTTGTTTGACCACAGGGCCTTTTCTGCTGCTATTCCCTCTGCCTGCAACAGATCTTCACCTTGCGGGCTCCTTCAGCCCAAATATCACCTCCCCAGAGAAGCTTTCCCTGATCACACGGTCTAACCCTTAACCTCCCCCATCACTTTCTACCCCACCTCCACTTAGTTTTTCCTAGCATTGATCTTGACTGAAATGATCTTCTTCATTTCTTATTGTCTGTTTCTCTACTACAATGTAGGTTCTAGAAGAAGTCACTTCTTATCTAATTCATCAGCACATTCCCACACCTGGGGAACAGTGCCTGCCACATAGTAGGTACTCAATAAGGTAATTAACTCGTTTATTCAACAAACATCTGTTGAGCAGATTTTCTGTACCTGACTGTGCACATTTAATCCCATTTAAAACTCACCACACTAACTCAGGTGGAAAGGATTATCCCTGATTTGTGGGGAAGATATGAAGTTCACAGAGGGGAAGGGACTTGCCCAAGGCCCACAGTTAGTAAGCTTGGAGCAGCAATTCCAGCTCGGGTCTCTGTGCCCACAAAGCTCCCTGCATCATTACTTCACAGGCAAATTATATGCAAATGAACCAGTGGTCTGTTGAAATGATGCTATGAGCCCAGGTGCCCTCAGGACAGTTATCTCAAGATCAGAGGAAGGAAGGAGCCACCAATGGCCTCAGACTCACCGGGAAGGGGCCGATGTCCGAGTGCTTCAGTTCCAGGAGCAGCCTGTGAGAAGGGGAGGGGGAAGTGGAGACCACCATTAGCCTGACTCATATTAGAGTTCAGTTGCTGGGGAGAAGGGGCCCACTCTGATAGATGCTGTCTGGTTTTCCCATCCTGTATCCATTCCCCCTTTCTATGGTGACAGCCCCCTGCTTTCCTTTTGGACGGTCACCCATTCCCTACATTATTCATGCTGGGTTCTGGGGTGGGCTGGCCAAAGGGCAGTCTATCTCCCCTGCCAAGGTGATTGCTTTAAGGATTGACTTCTAGCCCGTGCTGGTCCAATGAGAGTTGGTCCCAGGACTTCTGCTGGAAATATTGGAAGTGAGGTATTCTCTTTTCTCCAGCAAATTACAGAGATGCTGGTAACAATTTTTGCCATCACTTGGTGACAGCCTGCTGGGAAATGAAGCCAGCATAAGGGATAGTAAAGCCAAGAGATCAAGAGAGTCAGAGTTGTAAGGATATCATTTGAGCACTTGGATACACCCTTGCCTGAAACCCTTGGACTTTTCAATTATTTGAGCCAATAAACAATCCCATATTTGCAGACTTTATGGCATCTTAACAATGATCTAGGAAATAGGTAAATAAATGGCTATTTATTGAACCCCTATCATTCGCTATGTTGGTTGCTTTATCCGATTGAATTCCCGTAATACCCAAGAGCCAAGGGCCATCACACTCCCATTTTACAGGTGAGGTCCTTGACGCTCAGAGAAGTCAAGCAATCTGCCCAAGGTCACACAGCTAACATTCAGCCAAGTAGAATTTCAAACAGGTCTCCCTGATGTCAAAGCTTTTGTTGTCTCCAGTACCCTACAAAGTTTGAAAACTCTTGCCTATGGACTCTCACCACCCCCATCCCTGCATTTTAGAAAGTCTGTGTTCAGCCGTCACCCAGCTCTATTTTCCCCGGCTCCTCTACTTGAGCGGCCCATGGGTGTTTCCAGGAAAATTAAATCCACATGTTTCTAAAGCAGTAACACTTGTCAAAATGATGCCAGGAGAAATAAGCAGCACGTAATCCTCAGGAGCCAAACTCAAGGTTAAGAAGGACAGCTCTGAGCCAGAGAGAAGGCAGAACTGGGGAGGAATGTGGGTCGACTCAGTTTAAACAGTGTGAAAGTGATGAAGATGTAGATGCCAGGTTGGAATGCGGGGGTCACCGCATGGACTCTGTGCGTCTCCCTCACTCTTGATCTCTGTGTATCTGCTTGTCTCTCTCCTTTCCACCTTTTGTGTCTCTCTATCTCTCCTGTTAATGTGTCTCTCCATCTGTCTTGCTCTCACTCTCTTTCTCTGCGTCTCTCCCTCCCTTCCCTTGTCTCTCTCTGTCTGTCTCTTTCTGACTCTCCCTCATTTCTGATTTTTTTTTCTTTTTCTGTGTGCCCCTCTGTCTTTCTCTTTTCCTCTTGCTTATTGTATCCCTCGAAGTGTTCTAAGCACTGCAACACATATTAATACCTCATTTCACCCTCAAAATGATGCTGTTGGCAAAGAACAATTATTGGGCTTATTTTACCAGCCGGGGAAACTGACTGAAGTTTGGAGAGTTCAGTGCTTGCCAAAGGTGAGCTGCGCTTCCAAGGCAACAGGCTCAACCTCAGAGCCCACATCCCTAACCACAACCTCCTCTGCTGGGATTCCAACCCAGGCACGGATTCCAGAGTCTCCCAGCAGGAGTTGGCTGACGAAGTCCCAAGGAAGGGTGTGAAGAAGTTGAAGTGTTTTCCAAGTGCCAAGGAAGGCCAGGGATGTGGAGTGGCTGGGGGCTGGAGCAGATCCATCAGCTGGCACTGCCCAGCCATGAGTGGGCCTAGGATGGGGTGGGGGGTGACCTGGGCTGCGGGGCTTTCGGTGCTAAAACTGGGACACTGCAGACAAACCGAGATGGTTGGTCACCCTACACTGTGTGGTCTCAGGTCACTTCATCTCTGAGCATCAGTTTCACTGTCTGCAAAATGCGGATACGGTGCCCACCATGCGCTGTTTGAGGCTTAAATGTGACGGACGAACAGGAAAGCTTGGCACGTTGTAAGGTCATTGCTAGCCCATGGGCACCAAGAACAGATGGGCAGTCCCCTCCTCGCGTGCCCACAGGCCCACTTACTTGTTCAACTTGAGCTCTCCAACAAGCCTGTCTGACCTGGCACCAATATCCGCAGAAACGTTCACGTACTGCAAAGAGACAATCCAGGAAGTGAAGGCCCCTGACCCAGGGGCTGGGGACTCTGCGAACCTCCAAGACCGGAAGGTAAGCTTCACAAAGGCTCGGCAGAGGAGCCCGCCTGCGGGACCCACGGAGGAGAGGACTCTTCCTTTTGCAAACCTTGTGCTTGTTGATGAGTCCTGGCTTGTCAACCAATTACCATTTTCTCCCCCTGCTTCTGAGACCATTTCAGCGTTCCCAGGCCACTCCCGTGGACTGTGGGAGACAGGCTGTGGGGCTGGAGTCCAGACCAGCCCTATTCCCACACACATTCATTCATTCGTTCACACAACGAATGTTTACTGAGTCAGGAAACCAAGATTCCCAACCTCAGCTTTCCTGCCCACTGTCTGTGCGGCCTTGGGCAACCCCCTCAGAACCCACTGGATCTGCAAAGTGGGGAAAATGGGCCTAGCCTGAGACTGGGCAGACCTGAGTACCTCCTGGTGGGGAGAATCTGGCCCTCGCCTTCAACTGCCAGAGTGGGTACCACCAAATGTTTGCGGTGTGACAGAGCGAACAAATGAATGAATGCACAAGTCAATCATGGAATAAATACTTGAATAAGTGGAGGATTAAACTGACAAAGGACAGAATAAAGATATGCATGGGTGAATAAATGATAAAGGAATGAATGAACAAATATACAAATGAATGATCAATTGAACAAAGGTATAAGTAAATGAATAACGGAATAGATGAATGTATGTATGAACCAGCAAAGATATAGTCTATTTCAAGATAGCAGTCAAGTGAATAAATGAATGAATAAATGAATGAACAAATCCACAAATACATAATTGAATGACCAAAGATACAAGTGAATGAATTGGAAATACTACGCATATTTCAAGCCAACGACGGAACGAACAACGGAATGAATGAATGCCGGTAGGAGTCAGAAGCAGTAGGACAGTGGCTCCAGTCTCAGGCCCTGGAAACACACAGTCCAGGTTTGAGTCTGGGCAGGATTCACACTGGTCCCTCTGACTCCGAGGGCCATGCTCTTGGCCCTGTCCAGGGCTCCCCATCTGTTCTCACCCGGGAGCAGCTTACCATCTCAAGCAGGAAGAGGCGGGCCAAAGAGGAGTCTGGGAGGACAGCAACAGCCTGGGTATCCAGGGCAAAGGTGAGGTCAAGGCCGGTGGGGCACACGGCAATGTTCGGTGGGGAGGAGGCCCAGATGAGGAGTTGCATCTTCATGTCAGGGAACATCTTAGCCACCTGCAGCCCCCAGCAGGGACAACCAACACAAGGGGCAATTTTATTAAAATGTTTCTAAATCCAATCTTGTCCTGGTCCTGCATAAACACCACCAATGTCTTCCCATTGCTTTTGGAATAAATCCTAAAGACTGCATAATTCAGCACTTGGTACCCTGCCAACCTCACGCCCCATGCTTCTACCCCTCGCCCTTTAACTCCAGCCACAAGGGACTTCTCTTCCTCAAATATGACCTGCTCTCTTCCCATCTAAAACCCTTTGCACTCTCTGTTCCCTCTCCCTGAATCCTTGTCCTGTATTCTTCCCTAGCTTCGCTCTTTTCCTTCCTTCAAGTCTAGAGAGCAGTGGTGGCTTCAAGGGGGAACAGAGGAGAGCTTTGGCAATACCCCCATCTCAGCTAGCCTCCAATCCTCCCCCAGGTAAATTCACAGTCTGAGTAAAAAGAATGCTATCGTTATGCAAATGAAGCCTCAAGACAATTCCCCTGGCCCCCTACCAGTCACACCTCTTCTACACCAGTACCTCCTGTATAAAAATTTCTGGAAGTACCACCCCTGAAGAGGCCATTATGGACTGAAAGTTTGTGTCTCCCTGCCCCCCACCATCCCCCGCAAATTCATATACTGAAGCCCTAACCCACAGTGTGGCTGTATTTGGAGGTGGGGCCCTAAGGAAGTAATTAAGATTAAATGAGGTCATCAGACTGGGGCCTGGTCCAACAGGATTACTGTCCTAATAAGAAGAGACACCAGAACTTTCTTGCTCTTTCTCCATGAGCTCAGAGGAAAGGCCATCTGAGGACACAGCAAGAAGGCAGCCATCTACAAGCCAGGAAGAGAGCCCTCACCAGACACTGAATCTGCTGGCACCTTGATCTTGGACTTCTTGGCCTCCAAAACTGTGAGAAATAAATTTCTGTTGTTTAAGCCAGCTGGTCTGTGGCATTTCCTTATGGCCGCCCAAGCAGACTGAGAGGCCTTCCCCCGCTGCCTTGTCTGAAGTGACCTCATCAACTTCAGCCAATTAGTGTTGGCTTCACTTATCACAGTCTGCATTTCCTTTTTGATTGTTTTGGGTTTCTAACAATAATTTTCTCTCTCCACTGGACTGGAGCTCCAGGAGGGCAGGGATACGGTCTGTTTTGCTAGATGCCCGGCACAGGGCCCCAGAAAGGTGGTGGGCACTCAATGGATATTTGTTGAACGGATGAGCCCTCAGCATCTACCCTCACACCTGATCACGTGGGTGCCTGGAGCCTTTCTCTGTACCAGGGATGGGCTGCACAAAGCTCTTTCCATACTCTCGAGCTGGGCTGCCTCTGGATCTGGAGAGGGGCGCTCTCGGCAGGCCGCTCAGCAGAGCCCTGTCCTACTTAGCTCCCCCAGGCCTCCTCACCGAGCTGCCTAAAGGGGAGCAGATCCTTTCTCACCTGGGGTAGGAGGGTTCCAAAGGATTTTGTTGTCAGGAGGAACTTGGATTCCTTTGGTAACTGTAGTGAGAGAAGAAGAGAAAAGGATCTTGGAAGATTATGTTATAGATTGGGTGGCAAATTCCATATGAGGGGTGAGAGGCTGAACATACAAACAGACCATGGCCAGACCACATATGACAACAGAATGCCGACCCAGAAGGGTCAGGGCATGATCAGTGACCGCCAGCTTCCCTATTTTTTGCATTGAAAAAGTCAAATATGCTGCTCAAACCAATCCCATAGGCTGCCCGGCCCATGCGCACGTTAGCCCACCTCCAGCTTCCCCGCACCGACGACCTCCATAAGAGCCTACCTGAAGCCCTCCCTTTTTTTCACTACAAAGCTTTCCTGCCCCCTGTCTGCCTTCGATTCTCTGCCAAACGCAAATGATAGAGGTTGACTCCCTTGCCCTGAAGAGTTCTCATTCGGGTGGCCGTTCTTTATTTCCACAGGGGGACATGTGGGGGTCAGCATCCCTTTGGTGCCTCTACAGAGAGGGAGGATGTGGCATCTCTTCAGGGAGCAGCGTAGGAGGAACCCTGTGCGGGTGGTGACCAGGGTGGGATCAGGTTGCCCCTAGACTCTGGAGAAGATGGTCGTTTCCTCATTTTACAGATGGGTAAACTGAGGCCCAGAGCAGGACTCAGCCACAAATATACAATGAGGATGATGACGATAACGGTGAAATGATGATAAGGCTGGATTACAGACCAACACATGGCAAGTACTCAGTCAACGTTGGCTGTTACTGTTAGTATTCAGAGGACTTCCTCCGTGCTGATAAACCCGTGCTGGGGCTGCACAAGCATTCATATCTCATTTAACCCTCATTACACCCTTTGGAGGAAATAGAGGAAACCGAGCTTCTGAGAGGCTGAATAACCACCTAAGGTCACCCAGCTGGAAAAGAAGGGGAGCCGGGATTTGAACTCAGGTCTGGTTGACTCTAGAGTCCAGACCTTGATCTCCCCAACTGTGAACCAAGACTCAGATCCAGACCGTCAACTGCACTCTGAGCCCACCTGGCCTTACCGTGTCCTCGCTGAGGGTGAAATTCAGGACTCCAGCCTCTTGATACACGAGCCCGGCCGTGTTGAAAAGATATTCGGAGATGCCCAGGTACACCATGCGGTTGTGGTCGTTGGGAAGGGTCAGCGCCGGCGGGGCAAAGGGAGGGGGCCTGCGGTGGGCCAGCCTGAAAAACTCCCCCTGGGGGAGGAGGCGGCAGAGTGAGCCTGGGCATCCTTCAGGAATTACAATTTGATGTCTCCAGTCCAAGAAAAACTGAGCTAAGGATACCAATCACGTATTCACAGAGGAGAAAGCCATGGCCAGAAACTAACAATAGCATCTCCTCCTGGGGCTACGTTCTAAGTGCTTTTCCCACCAACATGGTGAGGTAGGTGAGATTATACTCATTTTACAGGAGAGGACACTCAGGGAGGTGAAGTGACTTGCCCAGGGTCACTCAGAAGGGTAAGTGGCAGAGTCAGGAACTGAACCTGGGCAGCCAGAGTCCGGCAAGCACACGCCCAACCACGCCGTTGCCTCTGCCTCAACCTCGCAAAGAAACGCAGAAATTCTCCTAAGAGAACAAGGAGGTTCTGTTTGTTTGTTTTCATCTATCAAATTAGCAAAATTTTCCAGAGAGCGGTAAACTGATTTAAGTGTGTGTGTATTTTAAGCTCATACTACCCAGTTTTTGGTGAAAGCATTCACATGCTGCTGGGGATTATACGTTTATGTTTCTGAAGAGCAATTTGGCAACACGTTGCAAAAACAGATCACTTATTGAGCTAAAGAAACAAGAATGTTGAGTTATAAAAAAGCAAATTGTAGATGGATACATATGTTAGAATGCCATTTATGTAAAATTTAAAGGCCTATAAAACATACTATATACGCATTATTGACACACACAGGCAAGAAGGACACACAGGGACGTCATCCGTGTGATTCCCTGGAGGGTAGAGGGTCCCCAAGGGGGCCTCAGCTATTTATTTCTACAATGTTTCATTTCAAAAAAATCAGAGGTGACTATGACAAAATATGTAACATGTCTGAAATCTGGGTTGTGGGTACGTGAGAAGGTGCAATATCCTCTGTACTTTTGGATCATTTCATTATTTACAATTAATGACTGTGACACTCATATTATAGAATAAATACCATATGCAACTCTTAAACATATCAGGTGTAAAAAAAAGACAAAAAAAGAAAACATAAAAGACAAAAATTAAAAAAAACAGGTGGACCTATGTACCAAAGAGGAACCGGCTCTACTGTATATCATTAGGTGAGAAAAGCAAGTGAAGAACAGTGTGTATTCCTACGTGCAAACAGATTCTCAGCAAAACTAGATGGGCTTTCACATACGTGCTCAGGACCAGGGGACCGGAGGGCTAATACCCTCCACGGCTGACAGCCATTACCTCTGGGCAGGAGCCCCGAGTGGGGATAGGGGGCAATAAACAGGACATTCTCATTTGCTAGGGATAAATAGAATTGTTTTAATCTTTTATTCCATCGTATCACTTAGATTTTTTTAAAAACTATACTACTTGGTCCAGCAATTTCACTTCTAGGAAATAGTCAAAGATGGGCAGAGATCCAGCTATAAGGATATTCGAGGCAGCTCTGGTTAAACTTGTGGGAGAAATGGAGAGAGCACAGACACCCCAGGAGGGGGCACTGTCCACGTACCTTACCACAAGCTGTCCACTGAGAGACCCAAGAGCCAGTAAAAGGGCTACGGGAGGACATTTCATTGATAGATGTTCACATTATACTGTTCTGGTTTTAAAAGTTGTAAAACAGAATGTAAAACATGACGTATACATGCATGTGCGCGTATGTGCTTCTACGTCTATATATGTGGTTTTTATGTGTATTTGTTTCTGCCTCTGTTACACATGTCTGTGTGTGTGTGTGTGTGTGTGTGTGTGTGTGTGTGTGTGTGTGTGTAATTTCTTGTGTCTCAGCAGAGACAAGGACTGGAGGGTTGGGAGACTGTAACTTGTGTGTCAACAGTGCATATCTCTGAGTTGTAATATTAGGGCAATCTCTCTTTCCTTCTTCCCTTCCTTCCCTCCTATTTATTTCTCTGCTCTTTTGTGTTTTCTACATTTTCTTTTTGACATCAAATGTGTTTTAGAACAAACAAGTAAATAGTAAACAAACAAGCCAGTCACCGATTGTGGAGGGACTGAGGTACATCCGGAGGGGATTCAGGGAGTGGGACTTATTCCAGCTGAGGAGGTCCGAGAAGGCTGCTCGGGGAGCGACAACCCAGCCCACATCCACTGGAGGATAAGAAGAAGCCAGTGGGGTAGAGGAGGGCATGGGAAAGAGGGGAGTCCAGGCAGAGGGAATGGACAGGACGAAGGCCCTGAGGTGGGAACTAGCTGGATATGTTGAGGAAGTGCAAGGCCAGTGAGTTTGGTTGGAGGCTGGGGAATGAGGGGGAAAGTGGCATGAAATGAAACTAACTCCATCTATCCATCCATCCATCCATCCATCCATCCATCCAATACATATTTACTGAGCACCTATTATATGCCAAGCATAGTTTTAGGTGCTACACATACAGTAAAGAATAAAGCGGGCTTCCCTGGTGGCACAGTGGTTAAGAATCCGCCTGCCAATGCAGGAGACACAGGTTCGAGCCTTGGCCCGGGAAGATCCCACATGCCGCGGAGCAATTAAGCCCATGTGCCACAACTACTGAGCCTGCGCTCTAGAGCCCACGAGCCACAACTACTGAGCCTGCATGCCACAACTACTGAAGCCCACGTGCCTAGAGCCCGTGCTCTGCAACGAGAGAAGCCACCGCAATGAGAAGCCTGCGCACTGCAATGAAGAATAGCCCCCGCTCGCCGCAGCTAGAGAAAGCCCGTGTGCAGCGACAAAGACCCAACACAGCCAAAACTAAATGAAAAAAAAGAACAAAGCAATCACAGCCCCTTTTCTTTCATCACATTGAGGGAGACAAGCTTGCGACCGTGTGTACTAAGTGCTGCTGAGAAAAATAAAGCAGGATATAGGGGAAGAGGAGGGCGCTATTTTAGCAACAGTGGTCTGGGAGGGCCTCTTTAGGGAGAAGATATTTGAGCAAAGACTTGAAGGAGGAAAGGGAGAGTTTCTGTGGATATCTGGGCCAGAGCCTCCTGTTTAGAAGGGGCAGCAAGTGCAAAGGCCCTGGGGAGGGAGCAGTCGCAGCGCATTTCAGGAATAGCCGGCGGGCCAGTGGGACTGGAACCGGGAGAAGATGAGGAGAGTGGACTGGGGAGAGCAGTGAGGATGGATAGGAAAGGGGTGGAGTCATGAGATCTGTCTCCAAGGATGATGGGGAGTCGGGGGGGGGGGGGAGGTGGTGTGAGGCAAAGGTGTGAGGGTGTATGATTCTTGGTGTAAGTCTTACCTTCAACAGCACATCCAGGTTATCAGCTGTGGCTTTGGGAGGTGCAACTAGAGAGTAATCGATCCCAGCCACGTTGTCTATTTTGCTTGTCACTAGGGGGAAAGAAGATGGACCATGAACTGGCTCCCCATGGCATCTTTGGGGCCTGGGATGCAGGGGCAGCATCCCCTAAAGTTGAATCAAGACCTGCAGTGCTAATTCCATTCCTACCTCCTCCAGGGAGCCCTCCCTGAGGTCTCCTTAAAGGAAAATGAGCCCACACCCCACATTCACAGATATCATCTCTCTCCCTTCTTCCAACAGCCCGGAGACATGGCTAAAACACAGAGTCAAGGAGCAGAAAGACCTGAGCTTGAATTGAAATCTATGTGACCTTGGACAAGTCCTTTCATTTCTCTGAGCCACATTTTTTCATTTGTAAAATGGGGTATTACTAGTGACCTTGACAATGCCCTGTACATGGTAGGAACTCAAACGCCAGAAGGAATCATTATTAGCAGTGATAATATCCCAGGCTGAGCCCAGACTGGCTTTAGGTCTGAGTGGTTTCTCTGTTTCCCAGCAGTAATCAATGAGGATTAAATAAATATTGGTTTCTCCTTTAGCCCTTCCTTCCCATGTTAGTGGGGAATAAACCGAGTCTCAGAAAAGGTAACTCGTCTAAGATGGCAAAGCTGGTGAGTGACAAGGCTGGGACTCAAGCCAAAATCTTTTTCCTGCCTGGTGAGGCCAAACCCTGGACACTGCAACTGCACTGAACACGCCCAGGAGGGGCCCTGTGCCTGGAGGGGCTGGGGCGATGCCTGGGGGAAGGGAACGTATCTGAAATGGACATGTGCCATGTGCCAGCCAAACCAGGCTCCACAGGGAGGCAGCCCAGGCAGCAGTTTGGGGCATAGGCTTGGGATCCTGTTTCTGCTTCTTACTGCCTCTTGACCTCAGGTAAGTCTCGGCTCCTTTCTGAGCCTCCGTTTCCTGGTGGTAAAATTGGGACAAAACAGTGATCTCAGCGGGGTGTTAGGAGGCCGAGAGGAAACCATTCTGCTGGGTACATGACACATGGTGAGCACTTGGCCATACGGGTCCTCCCCCACTTACTGCAGCCCTTCACCATTTACCAAGCATTTGGGGAAAGAGAAGATTGTCCCCATTTTAAAGATACGGAAACTGAGGCTCTGAGAGGGGAAGCGATCAGCCTCAGATCTCAGGCCAGCTATGTATCTCTGGCTCCAGAGAGCTGCAGGTATTTGTTGTTTGGCCCCTGCAGAGCTGCTTTTCCATTAAACTTCTGGACCTGCCACAAGGACCTGGCCCAATAGGGGATCTGATGCCAATTGCCATTTGGAAATAATCTGTGCTACCCATTCCCACCCAAGCCCAGGCCTGCCTAGGAAAATTGCTGGCTCCATCACACTCTCCCTGTGTCCCTCACCCCCTCCCCCTTCTACCCCAGCCTCCTTACCTGGCAGTGTCTGGAAATAAGGTTGCAGCTTGGAGGATACGGTACTGGTCACTACCTCGCAGATCTGGGGAGAACAAAAGAACTGATCAGCAAAGTTTTCCTATAGTGGAAAATGTCCTCTGAGAATAATTATCCAGACATGTTTTGCTCTTCTTGAATGTTTCCTTGAAAATCATATAACTACTCAAGTTTCCCTTTTCTCTTTGGCCACCAGGAAGCTCAGAGTTCAACATGTAACTTGGAAATAGTAACTTTATATGACTGTATGACCTGCACATCTGCATTTTACTTCCTACTCTGGCATGGAGCTTTCCTGATGGGTATTTATGTTTTCTGTTTTTTAATGTGAGATTTTGTTTGTTTGTTTGTTTTTGTTTGCACTCAGACCCTTTGTGGAATGAGGTGGTGAAAAAACGAACAGGAGGTGGTCAGATGTCGGCCTTCCCCTGTGTGTGCTTCTAGGAGCAGGGGGCAGGTCCTCTGCTCAAGCCTGGGTGGGCACCCTCATCTTTGCTTTGTGTGGCCAGAGAAGACTTCTCAGCCGTCCCCCTCCCATAACTCATAGGGGAACAAGCACTGGTCTGAGAAGCCCTGGGTCACATGCTGATTTTGCCACTGAGGAAGTTACTCCATTTCTATGAGAAAAGAGACCCTTATTTTCTCATCTGTAAAATGGAGCCCTGCGGGTTATAGTTTCCATTCCATTTGCTCTTCTGGAATGTGGCCCTGTCACACCCATTTAGAGGTGGAGTCTGTGAACTCTCCCCTACAATCTGGGTGGGCGGGGTGGCTACTTGCTTCTAACCAATAGAAAACAGCGCAAGTCACACTGTGTAACTTCCCAGGTGAGGTCATAAAAGGCTGTGCAGCTTCCACTTCGGTCTCTTGAGATGCTCCCTCTGGAACCCATTGATGAGCTGTGCAAAGCCCCAGCCCCATGGAGGGGACACGGGTAGATGCTCCACTCAACAGCCCCGGCTGAGCCGAGCATCCAGTCTTCCCAGCTCAGGCACCACGGACATGAGAGGAGATCCCACCGGATGACTCTAGCCCCAGGCTTTGGAGTCTTCCCAGATGAGGTACAGACATCATGGAGCAGAGACAAGCTACGCTGGTCCCGTTGTGCCTGCTGATTTCCTGATCCACAGAACCCGTGAACATTATCGAATGGTCGTTGCTGGATGACGCTGTATGTGGGGCTATTTGTTTCGAAGCAACAGCTGGAATAGAGGATTAAAATCACAGGCTTCCTTAATTTGACCCATTGGGGCTGATGGGGTAGGTGGTGCAGTAGGTGGCGGTGGTCAGATAAGCCCCGCCTTCACGACGTTGCTCCCCCCACGTCTTGAATGACCTCATTCATCCAACGGAGTCTCTCCAGTCCTTGCATTTCTTGACTGTTGGGCAGCCCCGGGCATGGTGGGCCACTGTCTCTGACTGAGGACCCTCCCCGCTCTCCGCCTGGCCCGCTACTTCCTCTTCCTCGGACACCCTGTGAGCTCCTTTTCCCTCGTGAAGATGTTGATCTCCTTGGACTGCCCGCTCCTTCCACCCAGGAGCCCCTCTGGAGCTTGCCATACATGCCCATGGCCCCTGTGGGACATTGTTGGTCCACCCCGGGGGTCCCCTGCGCTTGGCATGACAGCTCCCTACACACCCAGCAACTCTCCCTGCCTGAGGACTTTAATCCCTGGACCTTGCTCCCAAGTGCCAAGGAGTTACAGCAGCCAGAAAGAGGGGTGAGAGTTGATGGATAAATACCCATCTTCCCCACCCCTTTGGGACAGTTCTGAGGTGTGTGCCCCGAAGTCCCGCAGCACTGAGCCCCAGCTGTCCAGAGTGGTAGCCCACTCAATAATGTTCCTGTTCCCAGCTCTCTTCCCCACCCCTCGCCTGGGATCCCCGCCCAATAAAACACTCGCACCTGAATCTTTGTCTCAGCCATGCCTGGGGGGACCCTGATTGGGTCCCCCGCTCCACGTTCCCAACCTGCGGCCAGCACCCAGACCTTGGTTTGCAGCCAGACATCTCCCCTGAGCTCCAGCCTGAGAGTCCAGCTGCCTTCCTGGACCAAGTCCCTGGATGTCCCACAGGCCCCCAAGGCCAGCACATCTCAACCAAACCCATCAGGTTCCCACTCCTCCACAGTACTGGTCCCCCTATCTGCCCACAGGGCAGATAGGGCACCTCCACACTTCCCTCCCGCCTTCCCCATTGTCAATCAAGTTATTTTATCTGGGGGGGTGGGAGGGAGGAAGGAAAGGAAGGAAGGAGGGAGAAATTTTGGTTTTCGTGGAGTGTGTTTCTATCACATAAAACTCTGGATGTCCCAAGGAGACTAAGAATGTCACTGTCGGAGAAACCCGTGCCTCTGCTCCAAGTGGCCCAAAGGTGAGAGCAGGCGGCACATCTGGCAGCGAAGGGCCAGCTGGACACCTGGGCTGCCTGCCCTCAGCTACTGCCCTCCAATGCCAGTTACTAATGAGGGCCACCAGGGGGCTCCAAATCACAGCAAATCACACGGCAGCCTGGCGCCTGCCTGTCTGCTGCCACCCTCCTCCGCCCCCACCCCCATCCACACCCTATATAGACCCTTCCTTCCCTCAGACGCCCACTCTTCTCTCTGAATTCCTGGGGAGTGGACTCCCAAACTCATTCCTTGCCATTTCCAGGCCTTCGTAACATCATGGACACCCTGACACTTCATTTATTCATCCATCCATCCATTCATTCATTCAGGCCCATACTCTCTTCTAAACAATATCTTAGACTAATTAAGAGCTTCACCTCTGAGGTGGGGCGGCATGGGTTTGAAGCCCAGCCCTATCACTTCCTCTATCTGTGTCTCAGTGTTATTATTGTTCAGCTTGGCTGCTCTCAAGGGGTCACTCTTAAGGCGTTAACAAGAAATAATCTGTTTCAATAGTTCTTTACGTTAAATACATGCTAACACTCCCCTCATACTATTACTTAATTACAAAGATGGTTGAGTTACGGTTGAGCCAGGCTGGTGGGGAGCCTTCACTATTTTAGTAATCCTTACAACGGCTTGGTGAAGAAGGTATCAATGTCCCCATTTTACAGATGGTGAAACTGAGGTTTAGAAAAGTCAAGTGATTTGCTCAACATCACACAGCTAAGCCCTGGAGCCAGAATCAAAACCCAGAGACTCTGACTCTAAAACCTGTTTTATAATCTCCTCTGTTATGCATTTTGACCACCAGGCATGGATTTTTTTTTTTTTTAACTTTTGACAGAGTGCCTTCAGATAGATGATCTCATTTGATGGATGTCTCCCTACCCATGTTGTCAGTGCCTTTCACTGGGAGACCAAGGTCTCCCACCTGGAAGACTGCACAAGCCTCCTCAGTGTCCCCGAGACTCCTGGTCTCTCCAGCCGTTCTCACGGCAGCCAAAGAAGTTGTTCTAAAGCACAGATCTGGCCAGGTCACCCCTTTGCCTAAAACCTTCAGTGGCTCCCCATTGCCCTTTGAGAAAACTCAAGCTCACTTGTCTTGGGAGACAGGCTCAGGGATTTCCTGGAGACTGACAATTTATTAATGGAAAACTAGCCCAAGGAATGGCCCTTTTTCTCAGCTGAAGAGGTTGGCTTGTGTGGGGCGGGGGTTAGGGTGAAGGTAGGCTTGGGAAGCTCTGGTCCGTGTCTGTCTTTCGTACCAGTTCCAGCCTCAGGACATAGTTTGACCACACTCTAGTCTAGCAGCTTCATCAGCTGCACGTTTTCTGGGTGGGTATCGCTACCAAGGGGGTTTGGGGTTGGGGGATGGGGAAGGAGGCTGGAGGGCTATGAGGAGAGGGGCTCAGTGCAAGAGAATGGTAGTTTCTCTGCAGGGAAGAATGATGGGAGAAGAGCAGAGGTGGTCCAAGCATGGGGGAATTTGCCGTGTGTGTGTCACATGACCCTTTCTTAGTTTCTCACTGGATCCCCAGGAAAATTGACATGACTGATTTTTAGAGCTGGACATGTGCTTTCCAAGGGCCGTGGGGGACTGCTGAAGAGGTCTGGGTGAGAGCAGAGATAAACCCACGCACATATGGTCACCTTATCTTTGACAAAGGAGGCAAGAATATACAATAGAGAAAAGACAGCCTCTTCAATAAGTGGTGCTGGGAAAACTGGACAGCTACATGTAAAAGAATGAAATTAGAACACTTCCTAATACCATACACAAAAATAAACTCAAAATGGTTTAAAGACTAAATGTAAGGCCAGACACTATAAAACCTTTAGAGGAAAAAATAGGCAGGACACTCTATGACATAAATCACAGCAAGATCCTTTTTGACCCACCTCCTAGAGGAATGGAAATAAAAACAAAAAAAAACAAATGGGACCTAATGAAACTTAAATGCTTTTGCACAGCAAAGGAAACCATAAACAAGACAAAAAGACAGCCCTCAGAATGGGAGAAAATATTTGCAAATGAAGCAACTGACAAAGGATTAATCTCCAAAATATACAAGCAGCTCATGTAGCTCAATATCAAAAAACCAAACAACCCAATCCAAAAATGGGCAGAAGACCTAAACAGACATTTCTCCAAAGTATACATACAGATTGCCAACAAACACATGAAAAGATTCTCAACATCATTAATCATTAGAGAAATGCAAATCAAAACCACGATGAGGTATCACCTCACACCAGTCAGAATGGCCATCAACAAAAAAATCTAGAAACAACAAATGCTGGAGAGGGTGTGGAGAAAAGGAACCCTCCTGCACTGCTGGTAGAAATGTAAATTGATACGGCCATTATGGAGAACAGTATGGAGGTTCCTTAAAAAACTAAAAATAGAACTACCATATGACCTAGCAATCCCACTACTGGGCATATACCCTGAGAAAACCATAATTCAAAAAGATAAATGTACCACAATATTCACTGCAGCACTATTTACAATAGCCAGGACATGGAAGCAACCTAAATGTCCATCGACAGATGAATGGATAAAGATGTGGCACGTATATACAAGGGAACTCAGCCATAAAAAGGAACAAAATTGAGTTATTTGTAGTGAGGTGGATGGACCTAGAGTCTGTCATACAGAGTGAAGTAAGTCAGAAAGAGAAAAACAAATAACACACATATGTGGAATCTAAAAAAATGGTGCTGATGAACCCAGCTGCAGGGCAGGAATAAAGACACAGACATAGAGAACGGACTTGAGGAAGGGGGCGAAGGGGAAGCTCTGACGAAGTGCGAGAGTAGCAGTGACATATATACACTACCAAATGTAAAATAGATAGCTAGTGGGAAGCTGCTTCATAGCACAGGGAGACCAGCTCCATGCTTTGTGACGACCTAGAGGGGTGGGATAGGGAGGCTGGGAGGGAGGCTTAAGAGGGAGGGGATATGGGGACACATGTATACATATAGCTGATTCACTTTGTTGTACAACAGAAACTAACACAACACTGTAAAGCAATTATACACCAATAAAGATATATATATATATATATATATATAAAAAGAGGTCTGGGTGAGAGCAGAAGTGTCCAGCGATGCGTGAGGTATGTGGACACAGAAGGCCCCACCCGCTCTGACAGGAGGTGAGATTCTGAGCCCCTCGTACCTTGCGGTTCATGCGGTTTCGGAGCGAAGACTCGATTTTTTTACGGAAGAGTTGCATCAGCCACCTGGAGATTGACACGTGGGGACATGCATGAGGCTTCCCAGGTGGCCCTGGGATGCATTCCGAAGGCTTCCTCATCTGGGAAGCCTTCCTCCCTTTTCCAAATAAACCTAAACTCCCTCATCCCTGGGCTCCAACTCTGTGCACCCCCATCAGACACTTCTTCCCCTGTGTGCGACCTGTTTCTGAGGTTATTTCTTCAACAGGTGCACGGCTGGACCCCCATCCCATCTCAGCCTCAGTCCTCACCACTCCCTCTCTCTGTACTCCAGCCACACTGCTTTGCTGTATCCTCCTGTGTCCTGTGCTTCCCCTCACCATAGGGCCTTTGCACATGCTGTTCGCTCTGCTTAAAACACCCCTTGTCCCCAAGTTAATTAACTCCTACTTATTCTTTTCATCTCAATTGAAATGTCATTTCATCAAAGAAAATGAAATGACCAGCCCCCAGACTAGGTCAGATCCTCCAGTTCTATGTGTTCATTGCACTTTGTACCTCTTTTTCTCAGTTCTTATTGTGAGCCATTCATTAATGCAATGATTTGATTAATGTTTGTCTTCCCCACAGGCTGGAAGCTTCAAAAGAGCAGGGACTGTGTAGCTAAGACTCTGGGGCCAGCAAGTCCTGGGCTGAATCCCAATCCCTTCTCAATACTCAATAGGGATGAAAACTCAGGTTATTTCCTATTCTTTCTGTGTCTTGTCTCCTCTGAATATGGGGTAATAATTGACGAACTGCACAGAGCCATTGTGTGGATTGAATGAGATAAGGAACATGCTTGAAACAGTGCCAGGCATGCAGTAAGTCTCCAATCGCTGTTAGCAAGGCCAAATTTTTAGTGACCACTGCTACTTCCTGAGCACGATGCATAAGCCTGGTGCATAGCAGATTCTTAGTCGATGTTCGTTGGATGGATGGAGAGATGAATGCTTGCAGGCTTGTGGTAAGGATTGTATAACTTGGTGCACTTAAAGTGTTTAGTGCACAGCCCGGAGCATAAGTGCTCAGTAAAGTTTGCTGAATGAATATTGAATGAGTGAGTGACTCTTCAAGGCAGGGATGTTGTGTGTTCCATCTGTAGACCCCTGTCCCCTTACACCTGAGGCCTGGCATAGAAGTGGCATTTGGGATGTGTTTTCTGAATACAAGAATAATCAGGACAGGGACTGCCCTGGTGGCGCAGTGGTTAAGAATCCACCTGCCAATGCAGGGGACACGGGTTTGAGCCCTGGTCCGGGAAGATCCCACATGCCGCGGAGCAAGTGAGCCCGTGCGCCACAGCTAGTGAAGTCCGCGCGCCTAGAGCCCGTGCTCTGCAACAAGAGAAGCCACCGCAATGAGAAGCCTGTGCACCGCAGCTGAGTAGACCCGCTCGCCACAACTAGAGAAAGCCCATGCGCAGCAACGAAGACCCAACACAGCCAAAAATAAATAAATAAATTTATAAAAAAAGAAAGAATAACTAGGACAATCCTGTCCCTCCTCCCATCCACAGCCCCAGGAGATCATACCCCAGGCTGCTGCGCGAGATGCGTACGCGGACACTGTTGACGTGGCTGCTGCAGCGGGAGCAGGTGACTGTGGGGTGGCCCGAGGTGGGGTCATAACCCAGCTTGAGACCAGCCAAAATGGAGATGCCATCCACACTCAGGTCAAAGTTGCCGCTGACTTTGCTGAAGGGAAACAGAAAGAAAAGACTTGGAGCAAGCATTTTCTTCTCGCTGCCATTCAGACTTCACACCAATGCTGGAAGGCAGGTTTTGCTATTATCTCCACTCTGGGTGAGGAGATGGAGTTCAGAGAGGGAAGGCAGCTTGCCCAAGATCACACAGCAGCTGAGTGAAAGAGCCAGGATTCCAACTCGAAGTCTGAACCCATGTCTACCTGGCAGAACCCTGCTCTTACTGCCTCAGCCTCTGCCTGTGTGCTGTGTGGCACTGAGAGTGTTTCTCAACCTCTCTGAGCTTCAGTTTCCTTACCCAGACCCTGGACCAGCAGTGGGACACCAGCTTTGCCACTAGAAAGCTCAGTTTGGGGGACCAATGACTTTAATTAATGACCTCATTCATTAAATGGGGTTAATAACTCCTCCCTCAGGGATGAAATGAGTTTGGGATAAGACAGTGAGTGTGAATGTAGTTTGTCAACTCTTCTATAATGTGAGGAAGTATTGTTATCATTTTGTGTGTGTGTGTGTGATCAGTAGTGAAATGATAGATGTGAAACAGCCCAAGTGAAGAAGTAAGCAATTCTTGTTGTGGGGAATGGACACACCCAGCAGTCCTTGTAACAGAAGGCAGACTCACGCCCCTCTCCTCACCAAAGTGTCTGTTTTCTCCCTGGATTCACCACAAAGGAGAAGCTGATAAACTGACAGGTCAGTCTGAACCACTGTCACTGCTGCACAGAGTCACTGCAGGGAGGGCCCAATATTTAGATTCAGAGCTGTTGTTTGGGTGATCTGCCCCAATTTTCACCCCTCCCTGCACCCATACCCTCACCATTGCCTACCTTGGGGGGATATGTGTGTATTTCCATGCTCCTGACCTTGGACTTGATCACATGACTTGCTTTGGCCAATGGCATACGAATAGAAGTGACCATGGGCCAGTTCAATCCCCCCCAGGCCTTAAGGGGACCTGCATGTTTCTGGTTGCCCTTTTTGCACCTCCGCCATCACTAAATCTGCTCTGGGTAGCCCACTGGTCCAGGGAGGAGGAGATACCTGTGTAGCACGGCTACCTCAGCTGAGGGCAACCTACATCAGGGAACCCCAGTCAACACATAGATAGGTAAGTGATGATATATGACTTGTTTGAGGTCACTGAGTTTCGGTCACTGATGGTTTGTTACAGAGCGATAGCTAACTGATAAAGGGGTAAACTAAAGGTCCCACTTAGCCTTCCATCCTAAGCCACATGCACCAGCTCAGCCTTGCCCGTGCCCTGCACTGAGATGTGGGAAAATTCTCAGCTATTAACCAAGGGTTATGTTGAAAATTCTTCTGTGAAAAGTTCCCCCAGGAACTCTGAGGGGCCAAATGGTAATGGGCCAGGCAAAGATTGGGCATTCTCGAGACCTTGGCTCTCATCTCCTCCAAATATCACCAAGAGCTCACTCACACACTCAACAAACACTGAGCTTGGACACGCACATGAAATTCTTTCGTGCCTTCCATTTTCCACTCATCTTGATACTGGCATCTTTGATGGAGAGATCAAGGTCTTGATCAGGCAACGGTCTTATCTGGGAATTGGGAAGCTTGAATTCACGAATAACCAAGCTGCAAAGAAGAAATGATCAGTTAGTCTCTAAGTGTCCCCACAAGGACTCAGTCAGTGGTCAGTGCAGACGCATTCCCCTCCATCCCGGCCCTTTACCCCAGTTATTCCAAAAGAACCCAGAAGCTATGAGAGCAGCCTGGGGAGCTCTGTGGTTAGGCTTTGAAGTCAGACAAATCTGCATTTGAACCCTGCTCTTCAGTTTACTGCTGTGTGACCCCGGGCACATCACTTAATCATGCTGAGCCTGTTTCCTCATGTTGTAAAATGAGCACAGTAACCTCTGTCTTGCAGGGTGTGTGATGATCAGTGAAGATTATCCCAGTGACTACAATTTCTGTAAAGGGTGGAATGTGTCTGCCTTTTTTTCACTACTGTAGCATAGCCTGGTGAGTCAGACACACAGTAGGTGCTCAAAAATATCTGTTGAATGAGTGAGTGCCTAAAATTCTTTAGAGGACATTTATGGATTTCTCTCCCCAGCACCCATTCCCCTCTCTCGTGATGACAGAAGTGCCATTTACTTTGGAGGAACCCTTCCCCACATCTAGTCCGTGACGCTCCAAAGAAAGTTGACTTCACCGCCATCTTCAGGGGGTGGAGCTTGAGACTTCAGCACAAGCTCCTTCGTGTCTGCTATCCCCCTGGCCACAGTGATTGGTCCAGGAGTGTGTACATAACCTAAGACGGACCAATCAGAGTGAATCTTAGGAGTTTTGCTTGAGCTGTAAGGAGAAGGTGCCCTCCTCCCACAGGGCTGGGAGTGCTGAGAAGGTGCCGGCGAGTGCTTCGCGGGGAGGCCCTACCCAAGGATTAGCCCTCCCGAGGGAAGCGGTGCTGAGAGGTGGCAGGAGAGAAACAGGGTCCAGTGACATTTGAGCCTTCCTCAAGCTGAACCCGAAGACAGACAATTCCAGGGACCTGTGAGCCAATACCTTCTGGTTTAGGCCATTTTGGACTAGGTTTTCTGTCCTTGAAACCTCACCCCCACCCCTAATCCTAATTAACATGTGGGCTTGGCACAGAGTTTGGGGGTCCGTGACATCCCCGTAGGAGTCACGGCGAGTGCCTGAAAGACCGTTTGTGTGGTTTTCTCCACATGCAGCTTGGGGGATTGGATCCCCTTGGGATGGTGTAAACATTAGCTTGGGGATCCTAATGTCTCTGAGTTTAGGAGTCGGTGGCTCTGTGAGTCTAGGTCTTGGTGGCCCCAACAAACTACAGTCCTGCACACGGAGGACTGAGCTTGACGGACCTTACCTGTAGAAGCTATACTTCCCTTTCCCAAGGTACTTCATCTTAAAGCTTCCTGAGAAAGTGGGAATTGTGACCTTCTCCAACTCCTTCTGCAGAGTAGCCACTCCCTGCTGGCAGGCTGAGGGGAAAGAGCGGGGTCAGTGGTCAGAGGTGTGCAGCCTGTTCATGGCAGGGACGTTGGGATTGGAAAGATCTAAAGCAGGGCTCAAGTTAAGGTTTTTGTCAAGGGCCCCAGAGCAAATATTTTCTGCTCTGTGGGTCTTACTGTCTCTGTCACAACCACTCAGCTTTGCTTTTATTGCACAAAAGCAGCCGTAGACAATACGTCAATGAGTAGGTACGGTTGTGTTCCAATAAAACTTTATTGATGGACACTGGAATTTGAATTTCATATCATTTTCACATGGTGTGAGATAGGATTCTTCTTTTGATTTTTTCCAACTGTAAAAGCCATGCTTAGTTCCTGGGCCATGCAAAAACACGTGTTGGTCCAGATTTGGCCTATGGGCTGTCATTTGCCAACCCCTAGTTTAAAATATCACCCCCTCCAAATACCCAGTCATGCATCCTACGGGTGTTATTGAACATCTGCTCTGTGCTCTGCCCTCACAGATACTCTATCTCTCTGGCTTTCGGACTCTGTCGCCACAGGACCTTTGCATGTACCATTCCTGTTGCCTAGGAAGCCCCTTCCTCTCATCTTCACCTGGTCGTTCTAGTCATCACTTCCTCTAGGAACTTTCTCTGACTCATCAGATGAGAGCGATCCCCCTTGTTATCATTCTCATGATGCTGTGGGCATCTCTTTTGGAGCTCCCATTACCGTTTGTAATTATGCATTTATTCATGTGATTTTTTTTACTACTATCTCTCTTCCCTACTAGATGTAAGCCCCCCAAGGTCAGTGGTAGACGTCACGGACATCCCCTATCTTTACCACAGTGACTGGAACTTAATACCTGTTGGAGGAATGAATGAATGAATGTTCCAGGGTCAGGAATTCTGCCATCTGTTATTAGGTGGTTAACAGCATCGAAAAACCAGTTAAAAGGCAAACACGTTAAATGAGAAGAGTAAGTAGTAGGATGAGGGATCCCAGGAGCCAGTTAGGAAGTAGTAAGAATAATAATAGTAATAATAATAATAACAGTTATCAAGCTCTTACTCTGTTCCAGACACAGTTCTGGGCTCTATACACGTATTAAGTTACTGAATCTGAACAATCCTGGGTAGTAGGTCCTGTTACGACTCCCAGTTCACAGATGAGGAAGCTGAGACTCAGAAAGGTGACCGCACAGCTGGCAGGTGATGGAGGCAGGACTGGAATCCAGGCCTTCTGGTCCCAGAGCCTGTGCCCTGGGATAGGCCTTCTGGGGGTTCAAAAGTAAACAATGCCTAGATTGTCACTGCCCGGAGGGAAAAGAAAATGTGGGATGGCCACGATCTGTGGGTCTGCAGCGGCCAGGTCTTGAAGGGTCTCTAATGCCAAGCCCAAGACATCCACTGAGGGCACTAGGGAACCACTGAACAGTGTAAGTAAAGAGGGGGAATGGGCAGCTTTCCTGTATTTCACAACTGTCACTGGTTGCCGCATGGGGTGCGAGTAGAAGGGGGCACCGAGGCTGCTGTGACAGGACATGAAGACTTCTGGGCTTAAAGGCCGAGCCCAAGCCTCTGCTCTCTGGAAGACTTCAGAACCACCCCAGCTCTGGGTATAGAGCAGGGACATAATCCTTTCTCCTAGCTCATGGGGAACCTTCCGTCTGCACCCCTGGGATTCAGAGGTGTCCTGCCTGGGCTGGGGTAGGAATTCAGGGGTGGGATACCAGGTCCCTTTGGTCCTGTCCTGATTCCCCAGGGGTCCACCGCGGCTGTAGTTCTGCCTTCCGGATCTGATTTCTCCGGCACTGGCTGTCCCCCACTGTTCTGCAGTTCATCTCTCTGCCACCAAGAGGCAGCATTGAGCAGCCCCACCCTGGTACATCTGACAAGACCAGAGCTCAGCTCCAGGCCGCCCACTTCCCAGTCCCTCCTCCAAGTTTGTCTGCTCATCTGTAAAGGTCGCTAGTAACAGTACGTCCTTTTAGCACAGTGCCTGGCACCGATCTGAGCAGGTCAGGGGGCTGCTTCATGCCAGTCTCTCCTCTGTCTGGGCCTGGATGCATGGCCTGGGGGACCCTCTCTGGGTCACCCAGATGGCTAGTGTGCACAATATGGCTGCCAGCCCCTGCCCTGGGGGAGGGCCTCCCCGCCCTGAAGACTGAGCCAGGGACCTTGAGACAAAAATCAGGGCTGAGAACCAGCTTGGAAGGAAGTGAAAGGCCTAGAAGCCCGAGTTGGGTATTGCGTAGAGGGAGGGGACCATGAGGCACCTGAGCACTGGACTCAAGAGTCCTCCAGGCCAGGGCTCCAATCCCGGTGCTGCCGCTTCCAGCCCTGTGACCTTGGGTAGCTCACCTTATCTCAGCTTCTTCATATGTAACACAGGGGTAAGAGGGCCTCCTTGGAGGAGCTGTGAGCAGGCCGTACACTGGATGTAAAGGGCTGCACACAGCAGGTGCTCAATCAGTGCTCCTCAGGGGTTGGAGGGGAGAAAAGGAAGGCATCCAGTTACCGTAGTCCAGGCCCTTCTGGGTGATCCTGGCCACGACGCCGGGGCTGGTGGTCGCTGTCACAGCTGTGCCCAGGGCGGCCAGCACCACCAGGGTCGCCCACCTCCACGTGTCATCAGGGCCCCTGGCCATGTCTTCGTCCTGCAGAGCTGCCAAAACCTCGAGGCCTTGGAGGGGACCCAGGGACCTATAAATGAGGCAGCTGGGGATGTGCAAGTCAGTGGAATGTAGAAAAGAGGAAGGAACACAGCAGGGGCGGGAGAAGGGATGGACGGCTGCCTGCCTGCGGTCCCCCACCATGGTCAGGGCCACAGCCCCAGAGCAGCCAGCAGTGGAGCCTGGGAGCCCTGTGTCTGTGTGTGTGGTGTGTGTGTGGTGTGCTATGCTGTGTGTGTTTGTATGTGTGGTGTGTGGTGTGTGTAGGTTGAGACTTCTGGCTCTGGGCATCATTCTCCTCCCTAAGCACCCCTTCTCCCTCCCTGAACCCCCACCCAATCCCTTTATCTAAGGACTTCCTGGAAGCTGGGTGGTAGGTACATCAGTGCTCATTATATTTTTCTTTTCTTTTTTTTAATGCTTTACTGAGGTACAGTCAAGAAATAAAATTGGATACAGTTGGCCCTCGAACAACACAAGCTTGAACTGTGCAGGTGCACTTATATGGGGATTTTCTTCAATAAATACATGCTACGGTACTACACCATCTGTGGTTGGTTGAATCCACAGGTGTGGAACCTCGGATATGGTGGAACCGCATATATGGGGGGCCGACTCTTAAGTTATACGTGGATTTTCGGCTGCTGTCGGGGGGGTCAGTGCCCCAACCTCTGCATTGTTCAAGGGTCTAGTGTATATTTAAAGTGTACAAGGTGATAATTCGATAAATGTGTACATTGTCAAATGACTTTCCCAGCCACGCTAGTTAACTCATCCATCACCTCACATAGTTATCATTCTGTGTATGTAGTGAGAAGGTTGAAGATTTACTCTCTTAGCAAATCCCAAGTGTACAATAGAGTACTCTTAGCTATAGTCACCTTGCTGTGCATTAGATCCCCAAAACTCATTCATTTTATAACTGAAAATTATATTTGTCTTTCTATTTTTGATTCCCTCGATGTTTTCCACAGTAAAACATTTAAGGAAACAGAACATTTATTATTTTCTTATCCTGAGAGGCAAAAATGGTAATAATTAAATGCTTGAATTTTGGAGTCTGGTATCTTAACTGTGGTTTTAAATCTCAACTCTGCCACTCTGTGGTGGTTTGACCTTGGTCAAGCCCCTTAACCTCTCTGAACCTCAATTTCCTCTCTGTAAAGTGGGGATAAACAGAATACCCTCCCTCTCTGGGTTTTTGTGAAGACATAAAGGGCTTTAAACCACGTAAAGCACCTAGCACAACACCCCTGCATAATAAGCCCACAAATGGTAGCTACTAATGTCACTCTGGCTTTAAAAGTAATCCATATTCATTGACCAAAATTTGAGAAAGAACCAAAAAAAATAAAAATTACCTGCAATCCCTAATTCCAGAGAGGACAAGCAGAAGTGTATTTTAGAGCATTTCTCTCCCCTCTCCCCCCTTTTGGTAAGTGTAGATAGAGTGTGTTTTTCAACGAAGAAATATGGGATCACACTGATCAGTTCTGCAAAGTTCCCTTTCTTCAATGAACAGTATGTAGGGTTCCGTCTCCTTCTACCTGCACTGCACGGTATTTCATTGCTTCCTCATCCCACAGTTTTCTTCACCAAGCTTTTGTTTTTATTCTTTTTACCGCTTCTTTTGACAGATGCGGAACCTGAGGGTTCGAGAGGGGAAGTGTTCTTCCCACTGTCAGACAGCTAGCTGCTAGCAGAGCTGGGATTCAAACGCAGACGCATCCCACACCATCCTGAGTCCTTCAGTGTTTTGGGGGTTGAGGGGGGCGGTGACCAGCACATACTCCCCATCTCCACACCAGCTTCCCCGAAGGATCTCTGTCTGCTCTGCCCCTGCCCCTCCCTTTGCAGCAGCCTCAGGCCCGGTGTGGGCGGGAATCCCGCTGGGCAGCCAGCACCATCTCCATGGTGATTAGAGGAGGGGCGGGGCTGCAGAGGGGGAGGATGGCTTCTCTTCCGCTGAGTCCTCATCAGCCCCCTGGCGCCCTGTCTCCCCGACTCTGATTTGATGAAAGCCTAATGAAGCCCATTGAGCCAGGAGGACATGAGACCTCCTGAGTTTTCTTTTTTTTTTTTTTCTTTCTTCTCTTCCTCTGTATCTAAAAGGGTCTCCCTTCCTGCCCCAACCTGCCACAACAAGAATCCTTCTGGCTTACTTAAGAATGAAAACAGTGACCATGCGCCGAGCATCTAGTATGTGGCAGACACTTTACATATATTGTCTCCAAGCCTAAAAACAACCTGTGAGGGTGGGATGATTATTCTTCATTTTGGAGTTGAGGAAACTGAGTCACAGAGCGATTATGTCCCTATCAAGGTCACACTGCCTTTCATGGAGAGAATTCTCCCCTCTAGCTTTCCAAGAGGACTTGTCACCCTGGGTCCTCACCCTAGCTCTACCTTCCTGGGCCCCCAGACTCACATGTCTGTATCTGTACAAGGAAGATAGATGCCAAAACACATAGATCCATGACTTGTCAGACAATTAGATTTTTGAAGAGTTATCTTACACAGTTTTGAACACCTGCAGCTCTAACTGCCCCAAATTCCTGAGTGCCCTGAGTCCAGGCAGATGTTGCATCTGTGAGGGTGTCAGACAGGAAAGAAGTATTAAGAGGAAACTCACATGATGATGACTTACACCACCACTACATCAGAATCTTAAAACCAACGGGCAAGTTTTTGAAGCAGCCAGCCCCACTGGCTTCCCTCTGATCAGTCAGATCCAGATGAGTCCATCAGCGACCCTCTGGCCTCCTTTTCAGCTCTGCCACTGGCCATGGAGCTGTCCTACTGCTTCAGGCCTGACTCTCTACTCGGTTTGAGTGAAAATGTCTTCAACCCAAGGAATAGAAATCCCCAGCTCACGTTGGCTTCAACAATAAACACATATAATATCTCAGAGACAAAGTCCAGAGAGAGGGCAGGTTTGAGGTTCTGATTAATTCAACAGCTAACAGGACTTCCCAGAGGTCCAGTGGTTAAGACTCTGTGCTTCCACTGAAGTGGGTGTGGGTTTGATCCCTGGTTGGGGAACTAAGATCCCACATGCCGTGCAGCCAAGAAAAACAAAAACAAACAAATTTGCAATAAAAATGGGAATTAAAAAAGAAACTCAACAGCTAACAGACATTTACCATCTCTCCACACCTGACTGCCCTCCTAGTGTCTCAGATTTACCCTCACACTGGCTTCTTTCATGGTTGTGTGAAATCAAATTCACATTTAATGGCAAGACAAGAAAATTTAAATGTAAAAAAATTTCTCTGGGGGCTTCCCTGGTGGCGCAGTGGTTGAGAGTCCGCCTGCCGATGCAGGGGACACGGGTTCGTGCCCCGGTCCGGGAGGATCCCACATGCCGCGGAGCGGCTGGGCCCGTGAGCCATGGCCGCTGAGCCTGCGCGTCGGAGCCTGCGCTCCGCAACGGGAGAGGCCACAGCAGTGAGAGGCCCGCGTACCGCAAAAAAAAAAAAAAAATTTCTCTGCCCTTTGGCCTCCTCTCTCCCCTCTGCCGTGCATTGCGTTAGGCATTGACCGAAACTTCCCTGTTGGCAGAAATACCTGCTCAACCCTAAAGAGCCACATTCTCCTAGCGTCACCAAGAGAACTCCTTAAAGATAACATTCCTTCCTGATCTTGTAAGGGGATCACATGGCCCATCACCTTGTACTTGCATATCTGAATTGTGTAAAATGTCAATAATACGTCATCTAACGTACAGCCCTCTGTCTCAAAAAACTTCTGTAACTGTGTTTTGACTTCTAATGGGTGGAACAGTTCTCAGAGCTTTCTGAGATGCTGTTCCTGGGTTTTGTTTTTTTTTTTTTCGTTTTTTCATTTTGTTTTGTTTTGTTTTAGATTGAAACAATACAAGCTTTATTCAGTGGCCAGAGAATGGAGAAGCAGGAACTAAGTTCACAGATTAACTTCTCCAGTTCCTGGGCTATAATCCTCAACTTGGCGTGAATGAAATTTTTCATTTTTCTTAGATCTACTGATGAATCTTTCATTGACAGTTGCAAGATGGTTGCAGCAGCTCCAGCCATTGCGTCTAAACAGGCTTATTCCAATGTCTCCTCCTCCTTTTCCTCCTCTTCTTCTTCTTCCTCCTCTTTTTTGGTCTTTTTATCATTACTGTAAAATACTTCAAACATATAGATAAGAATAGACTACCCAGGTTTACAAAATCTTAATATTATGCCATATTTACTTCTTATAGTTTCTTTTAGTTCTATGAATTGTAATGCCTATATAGCTATGTGTACGTAACCAGGATCACAATAAGGATATAGAAAAATTCTGTCATCCACTCAAATTCTCTCCTGTTATCCCAACTCAACATGGCTTAAATCATAGGAAAATATATTACCTCAGCAGGAGTTTAGAGGTGGGATGGGTCAAGAGTGGTTAATTCGGGGGCTGGCTCTCTCCATCTTTCTAATCCGTGCTCCTTAGGATGTCGAGTTTTTCCAGAGGAAATTTCATTGGGCTTGGAGCCCTGGGTTCATAGTTCCAGCCAGGCTACCTGCTCTGGTCAAGTTATTTGACCCTTCTGAAATTGGGGTTCCTCATTTAAATATGGGGAAACAATGCCCATCATGGGGGTTGTTCTGAGGATTAAATGAGATAACAGGTGTGGATCAATTTGCATAGAGAAGGTGCTCAACAAATAGTCATAACTTAACCTTCATGGCTAGCTGGCTGGAGAGTCCTGGAGCCCCCAGGAAAACACACCAGGGGCACAACATACTGAGCGCTCGGTCCTCGGGTCTTTGTGTTTGGGCTGGACATGCGCAGAGGGAGAGGAATCCAGGGCTCCCACGGCCTCTGTGAGCCGCCACTCCTCGGCCAGGCGTTCTGCAGAGGAACACCCGCTCCCAGCACAGCAAGGCAGTTAGGAGTGGAAGCTGAAACCTCACTGATCTGGGGGCAGATTCCAGCTTGCCACTTACTCACTCTGTGAGTTTGACCTTGTCACTTAACCTTGCTGAACCTGTTTCCTCATTTGTCCCCACACTCCATCTTCAGGGGCAGCTCTTCATCAGGCCTCGATGCTCAGCTGTGACCATGAGGTCATCCTTGCGGTCAGTGGAGGCCCCATAAACTTCTCCCTCCCCCTCAGCCCCTGGTCCTCCTGTTCTTTCCCTCCTGGTTCCAACTTCTCTGTGTGTCTGGCTTCTGGTGTATGTTGTCAGTTATTTTCTGATCGTGGATTGGGGATGCAGGAACAGGAAGGGTCTCGTGGTGGGTCCGAGGGGTGGAGGGGAGGAGAAGAATAGGACCTCATGGACATCAGGCCTCAAGGTATGTAGTATCTAAAAGGCAATCAGACGTTTTGTACCGTGGAGAAAACCTCTTGAGAGGGTGTCTCCCCTACCTTGTTATGTTTTTAAAAAAAAATCTCTTTCTGAGCCTTAAATCTCAGAAAAAGACCCCTTTGGGTACCCTGGTCTTGGACGTGAGGGCAGGTCTTTCTCATGGTGCTGTTATTGTTATTATTATTTTTATTATTACTAGTGCAGTCCTGGAGTAGATCACAATGAATACAACAAACTAGTGAATATAATATAAAAGAAGCAGACTCATGAGAACAAACTAGTGGTTACCAGTGCGGGGTGGGGAGACAATATAGGGGTGGGTGAGTGGGAGGTACAAACTATTGGGTGTAATGTAGGCTCAAGGATGTACTGTGCAGCACAGGGAATATAGCCAATATTTTATAATAATTGTAAACGGAAAGTAACCTTTAAAATTTTATAAAAATTAAACATTTCATAAAACCAATGAATAAATGAAAGAAGGGTCAGAACCCAGAGCATAAATTCCAGACAATAAATGTATGGAGACTGAGAAGGACAAGCTCAGCCTGACAATCCCCAGAGGCTTCCAGGAGGAGGTGAGAATTGACCTGGGCCCTGGGGTGGCAGCCTTGGGGTTGAGAGGAGGAGGGCCACTTCTGAGTCTGAAGGCATTAGCTTTGCAGGAAGGACAGTTTCTGGGGAGAGCTGAAGGCCGAGGGAAAGGGAAATAGAAAGCAATGTTGTTCTCCCAGGGGGCAGAGGGGAGAGAGAGTGTCGCTCTTGCTTCTCCACTCGCTCTGGAAGCTGAGAGTGTTGGCTCTAGCAGGCTGGGCCTCCTCCAGCCCCACAGCGGATCACAGGAAGTAAAGCGACACACAGTTGCCAAATGTCCAAGGAGCAACCAGAACCATTTCGCCTCAGCCACATTGGGAAATAGGTGTGTGCTCAGCCAGCCCCGGGGGACTGTGGCCGGTAAAGAGCAAACCGCTGCCGGCCTGGCCCTGCCCAACAGTGGTAAGAGCACGGAGATGGAGACACAGGCGGGCTGGGACCACAGAGGGCCAGTGAGGAACGGCCTGGCTTTGAGCCCTGGCTTGCCTCTACGCGGCTATGTGAACTTGGACGAGTCTTTGCTCCTCTCTGGGCCCAGGGTCCTCATCCGTAAGAGCAGCCCCCTCTTTGGAGGGTTTAAACCACACTGGCAACCATGTCAAACCCTTGGCTAACATTCCCCCCTTTTTTTTTTTTGAATTTTATTTTATGGTACGCGGGCCTCTCACTGTTGTGGCCTCTCCCGCTGTGGAGCACAGGCTCCGGACGCACAGGCTCAGCGGCCATGGCTCACGGGCCCAGCCGCTCCGCGGCATGTGGGATCTTCCCGAACCGGGGCACGAACCCGTGTCCCCTGCACCGGCAGGCAGACTCTCAAGCACTGTGCCACCAGGGAAACCCTAACATTCCCTTTTAATAATCCTCACCCATCCCTGAAAGTAGGTATCACTGGCTCCATTTCACAGGTGAGAAAATTGAGGCTCAGAGAAGTTAAGTAGCTTGCCTGAGGCCACACAACTGAGGAATGGCACATGGGTGTTGAGGGCCTCAAAAAGAGGGGAGGGTGCACTTCCTGTTGGGTTGCATGATGAAGTTGACTCTGCAATGTCAGGACTCCCTGAGAAACACATCCCCTTAGCCCCCTGAGCATTTTCCATGGACCGTGGGGGGAGGCCAGGTGGAGGGAACAGGTAAGCCAAGGCACATTGTGGTCTTGTTCTGAAAGCCCACTGACTCCCAAGTTTTTCAAGTATGAAGGTCCTCCATGATGATAGTTAATGTTTGCAACCAGGAGGTTGAGGAAAACCACTAAAGATTTAGCCACTCTATTTTTTTATATTTTTTTATTGTTTAAAGGCACCAATGTTGCATCTCTTGCCTTTATTCAGTAGTCAGGACTTCCTCTGACCACAGCCGGGAAATGTTCTCTCTGATTTTTATTTATTTATTTGGGGCTGTGTTGGATCTTCATTTCTGTGCGAGGGCTTTCTCTAGTTGTGGCAAGTGGGGGCCACTAGCCACTCTTTTAAATGAATTTTCATTTTTCGAGCTCAGGGTTTAGACATTTGAGATGAGGAGCCAGGGGCATGTTCAGGTGATAGTTGATAGTTTGGCAAAGGGACCTCTAAACGCCTAAAACTTGTGCTGCCGGTTCCCTGCCGCCTGGCCCCCACTACACCTGGGGAGCTGAACTCAGAGACTGTCAAGCTCAGAAACCAAGTACTGATTCATTGTCAGCTGGACCAGTGGCCAGTGGCTTAGCCTGGCCAGGAGCACAGACGCCAGGGGGACGGGTCTCTTCCCATGGCTCATCCCGTCCCCTCCCAGACTTTGACTGACTGCCTGGTGGAGAAATCCCAACAATGGCTGGCTTGCGTGGAGAGAGAGTGGAGGGGGGGCGGCGGGGGGAGAAAGCCAGAGTGAGCTTGGGTTTGGCTTACTGGTCACAAGGCACAGAGCAAAAGAACAGAGAAAGGGCACCTGGGTGTGTGGCCCTTTAGCCCCAGAGACTCCTGCCCACCAGCAAACCAGAACCCATCAGCGTCCTGGAATCCAGCCAATTGGAGTAGCAATTCCAAATTCCTAGGGGAGGGGGAAAGGTGGCGAGAGCAGGGAAGCAGGTGGGGTTGAGAGCATTTCTTACCCTCCTTGGGGATGGGAGCTGGCTTCCAGACAACGCTTCCTGACTATCTGTGTTCACAGATCCTTTGAAAGAATTCAGATCCTCCATCCCCACCTGCACCACAGCCCGAGGCCAGGACTACCTTGGTGACAGTAGGAGCCATTAAAGGATTTTGAGCAGAGGTGTAGCATAAGGTAATTCTTAGCTTAGATAACATTTATGGAGCACTAACTCTGCGAAAGGCACAATGTTATGTGTGCCTCTCAATTCATTTTAATGAAGTTCACTCTGCCTTCAGACTAAAGGCCTGGAGATTCCTGTGATTCTGTGAAGCAATTTTTTATCCTTTCCATACATTTCTTTTCCTGCTCAAATCAGCCACAGTTGCCTTCTGTTGCTTGCAGTTAAGATCCCTGGTTAGAATATCCGTAATTGCCGTGTGTGTGTGTGTGTGCGCGCGCGCGCGTGTGTGTGTGTGGTGTACACAAGCTCGCATGTATGAATCTGCAGTGACCACGGTGATAAGAACCATGAGAAGCCGTGTACTGGGTTCTGTTCCCGGGTGTCTGATAGTCTGAAGGTGGAGGATTTTTCTGAGAGAAAAGGGCAGACAAACATTAACAAAATGCTTCTGTGTACCACCTTTCATTGAATCCTCTCCACCCAGGAAGGGGTTAACATTTGTATTTTTTATAGAAGATGACACTGAGGGTCAGGAAGGTTGTCAAGGCTTCAGCACTACTAAGCGTGCAGCTGAGGACAAGTCCAAACCCTGGCCTCCTCCCACCGTACCCACTGTCTGTCCCCTGGAGCTCATGGGTGTATCTTGAGGACTAAACATGTGGCAGACTGGCCAGGTGGGGTCTTCAAAAGGGGCAGAGTGCTCTGCCAGCGTGGGGCACTGTGATTTCTGTAAGTGCACAGAAAACCCTGGCTGGGCTGGTGAGTCCCACCCCCTGCCCCACACACCTCCCCAGCATATCAGTGGATTCTGACGTGAGCCATCCATGGTCTCTGAAAGAGATCTGTCCATGGGGCGCCCTACAGGGCCCCGTTGGCCACCAAGAGCCTACTGCACGCCTTGCCCCATGGTGTACCTTCCCCGAGGAGTGAACAACAGTGGGCTCTGTCCTGGAAGTTGCTGCCAGTACAACTGGGGTTGAGATGACCACTGTAAAATGAGGCCACCATGGCTAAGCCTTTCCTGTGTGCCCGGCCAGAGCTGGAAATCTCCATCTGTAATGGACATGGCTGTTGATGACCGGAGGTGCCCAGGCTCTGCTTGAGCCCTGCCTGCTAAAGAGAGGCTGGCTCAGCTTCTTCCTGTCCTCCGCCCTCTGAAGAGGGAGCTGCAGGGATCTGGGGGTTCTGAGTGGCAAAATGATGAAGCAGGGGTGGGGGAAGAAAGAGGGAAAAGACCAGGTTCCAGGGCTAGCTCTGGGGGATGGCTCTGTAATCTACATATGGATAAAAGGATTCTTACCTGTTTTGCTCCTAAGTAGCTAGACTGGCTTCCGGCACACCGTAGGCGCCTGTTGGCTGAATTAAGGGAGACCTCCAGAGAGATGATAGTGATGGTGGTGAGGGATGTGAACTGTTGAGAGGGAAATATTAAGAAGGATCTCAGGAGATTGTGCCTATTCCTTTCTGGGTGCTCTAAATCACAATGAGTTGTTTAAAAATTATTTGGGGGATGTCAGGACAGTGACCCTGTGAGCACCACATGCCCTGAGATGGGACCAGTAGGCTCATACACATACATCTATCAGCGGGATTTTCACAGCAATCCTCCTAGTCATTTGCCGAGCACTTATGTGGTGCCAGGCATCGTTCAAAACCCTTTGCACATGTGTGCGTGCTCATATACACGCACGACATCCTGATGAAGGAGGTACCATCTTTATCCTCATGCTACAGAGGAGGACAGAGAAGTTGACTTCCTGGCCCAGGGACACACAGTTGATATGTGATTAATTGCGAGTCGATCCAGGGGACACCAGAGCCCACCCTCTTGACCTTATCCTCATGTACTAGAGCCCAGGGTGTAGGGCCCCTGCCTGGGAGACGGCCAGGCTGCCTTGTGGCAACTGAAGGGGGCTTCAGGGTCTGAAGTTCTGCCCCCCTGTCCCAGTCTCCTGCCTTGTCTGTTCAGGGAGGAAAAATAAACATTGACAGGACGGGGCTCAGGGTTCATGTGAGGGCTGCTGTTTTCCCAGCTGTGGAATGGCCGTGTCCTCCCAGCCTCCTGGACTCCAGTGGTTCCAAGGAGCCAGGACAAAGCGTGGTCATCGTGGGAAAATCAGCAAAAAGAGGGGCAGGGCTTCCCTGGTGGCGTAGCGGTTGAGAGTCTGCCTGCCGATGCAGGGGATACGGTTCGTGCCCCGGTCCGGGAAGATCCCACATGCCGCGGAGCGGCTGGGCCCGTGAGCCATGGCCGCTGAGCCTGCGCGTCCGGAGCCTGTTGCTCCGCAACAGGAAAGGCCACAACAGTGAGAGGCCCGCATACCGCAAAAAAAAAAAAAAAAAGAGGGGCAAAAGAGAATAAAGATCAGCTGTGACCCCTCCACTAGGAGAGACGTGGACACCATTTCTGGTGTTGAGCCAGCAGTGTGTCTTCCTACCAGTGTGTGCGTGTATGTGTGCGTTTGTGTATATACACACAAGCAGATGGAAGTCTGTTACTTAGTTGTGTGCCATGGATATTCATTTGACAATGTTGGGAATGTTTTTCCATATCATTAGATGTTCTTACACAGCGTATTTTTTCTAGCTTTCATGTGGTTGGCTTGTTTTAATTTATAAAGGTATTATACGCATCACCTTTTATACTTAGCACTTTTTTAATTGAGGTGTAATTTGCATACAGTAAGTCACCCTTTTTAGTGTTTATGTCTGAGTTTTGACAAACCCATAGTTGTCTAATCACCACATAATCAACATACAGAACAGTTCCTTCCCCCCCAAAAGTTTCTTTGTACCTTTTTGCAGTCAGCCCCTCCCCCCAGCCCTACCCTGGCAACCCCTGATATTTTCTTTTTCTATACATTTGCCTTTTCCCAAATGTCATAAATGGAGCGTATAGCCTTTTGAGCCTCGCTTCTTTTACAGAACGGAGCATGGAGGTATATCCATCTAATAGTAGTGTTTTGTTTTTTTTTTAATTTCTGAGTAATATTCCATTGTATGGATTATTACAGTTTGTCCATTCACCAGATGAAGGAATCTGTTTGTAGTTTTTGGTGATTATGAGTGGATCTGCTATAAACATTCACATACAGGCTTTTGTGTTTAATTTTTTATTTCTCTTGGATAAGAACCTAGGAGTAGGATTTCTGGGTCCTACTAACATAAGCAACATTATGTTTTAACATAGGAAAAGCTAATTGTGTGTTATTTACGTGCACTGTGAAAAACTCGAACAATACACATAAACTGCCGGTATTTTAACAGAAATTCTTCCCCTTCTTTGAAATGTATCTATGAACAGATTATATAAAGAGAATTATACTATATATGTGGTTCTACAGTCCGCTTTTCTCAGTATTTCTTTCCATGTGTGAACGAAAAATGTCACCTGCCGTATCAGTGAACAAAGGAGGTTGTGGCCAGCAAGCCATCAGCCACTGCAGAGCCCCCAGCATGTACCCTGAGGGGCTTCAGGATGGAGAAAAAGCGGATACTGGCCCTAGATAGTTAAGGTGCGTATCAAAGGAATGATTTCAATGAACCCAGACTCTTGCATCTTCCCATACATACAAAAGCACTAAATTCATTAAGTTGAGATGTTTGTTTTTTCTTTAATTAACAGTAATCTTTTGATGTTCTGACTACCTGGTTTTTGTTGCAAAATCTCCTATATATCCTGGCTTCTCCCTTCCCTCTTCAGAGCAGTCCCTCAGAGCTGAGAGGCTGCCTCCCGGGCTTAAGTCCTCAGCAAGTCTGCCAAATAAAACATAATTCTCAACTTTCAGGTGGTGCATTTTTTTTTTCAGTCAACATATGTCACCACATTGAAACCTACCACATCTTTTTAGATTACTATACAGTGTTCCAATGCATGGATGTACCATAATATATTTAAACAATCCCCTCTTGTTGGATATGCAAGTAGATAGTTTCCTTTTTTTTTTTTTTTTTTAGGTCTTATGAACAACATCCTTGAGCTAAGTGTTCTTTTGCATTTATAGTTATTCCTTTAGGATAAATTCCTAGACGTGGACTTGCTGGGATGAAGACTTGCACGCCACTTTATTCCATTCTACTTTTTCCTTAACACTTTTTTTTCCTCTTGCATATATGAAAAGTTGGTATACAACACAACCTGCCTTGCAAATGCAGAAGGAAATATTGGTCTTTCCAGTAAAGTGCCAGAATAATCGGCTCTTCATAACAAAGAAAATGAAAATGATTCCCTACCTCACGCCATATACGAAAAACCCATTCCAGATGAATTAGGAATTTAAATGTAGTGGTAACGCTTACAACTTTAGAATAAAATGTAGGAGAGCATCTTTATGGAAAGATTCTTTAACCAAAGCTTTTAAAAACAAGATACAAAAAAAAAAAAAAAAAAAAACAAGATACAAAAGGTTGAAACCGTAAAGGAAATATATGATAAGTTTGACTACATGAAAATTGAGAACTTCCATTCATCAAAAGACCCCATTAAGAGAATGAAAAGACAAGTCACAATCTGCTATATTTGCAACACACATAACTAACCAAAGAGTAGCAACTATAATATGTAAAAACACCTATGAATCAATAAGAAAGAGACTAATAAATAACACAATAGAAAATGAGCAAAAATATGAACAGAAATTTCAAAAAAGAAGCAGAAATGATCCATAAACATGAGAAAAGACACTCCACCTGTTTTGTGCTCATCTCAGTCCATCAATAAGCAATGTGGTTGGACCGGCCTTTGTGGTTCTTATTATGATTACAAGATGTCCTTCAGAAATAACCATCAGGAAACTGAGAAAATAAAGGTTTATTACTTACAGGATCTGAAAGTACACAGCACACCTGGATCCACACAGCAAGGCTGCAAGTGGCAAGAGAGAACACATGTGAGGGCCTGGGGTTCTGCTTTTATTGGGGTAGAGGGTGGGGGCTTCAGGTTTCCTGGGCTCTCTCTCTATTGGTGAATTTAAAACATAAGAGCAGGAATGTAAAGTGCAGGAAGAGAAAAAACAAGTGGTCCATATGGTCAATTATTGAAATTAACCAGGATCTCTAAAACAAAGGAGTCTCAGTGGGGGATGTGGGCCTTGCTGTTTACCTAGTTGTTTATTCAAGATAGCCCTCTTTGAAGTGGAGGCTCGGGCACTTCCATTACAAAAGGAAAAGCCAGCTGTCAAGGTTTACACTACAATCTACCCTGTGATGTGGAGGCAGCAGAGTCAACAATGAGTCTACTAACTGCCTGGATAGCTGGATGCTAAAAGTCAGGGGTAGGGCACGTTTCAACCCAGAAATGACACACCTAAATAGGATTATAGTAGCAAATTCTACAATAATTATACAGCCAATAGTCTGAAATCCAGTTCGTGGCCATTTTCTCAAACTTGAAGGGCCTCGTGATGGAACTAACTCAGTGATCTGGGAGCCCTAGCAGTCTGTTCAAAGATTTGAGTAGTTTTATGAAATATTTTAACATCTTGGGCCATTTGCTATAAGTAGGTTTGAACCTGTCCTGATTTGGTAGATTGCTCCATTATCTAATTGAATCAGTCTCTTAGTCCTGACAATAGGTTGCTTCAGTTAAAGGGTTGTGTCTTCAGTTGGCTGTGATGCAGGTGAGTTCTCCAAGTTAGGCCAACATGGTGCAAGTACTTGCATGAGAGGCATTTCTATGGAAACGAAAGATTCTGAGTTTTGAAGGCAACCAGTAGAGAAGATTTCTAGATGCTGAGCTTGAAGCATCTTCAGATGGAATGAGGGCAGGCGGTGGTGATCTGACAGATTTTCCTGGTTTGCAGTTTGAATGCCTCTGGTGATCGTTCTGAGGGGCCCACATAGCAACAGACATGAAGATCAACCGTATATGAGCTGGTGTGGTGATTTCTCTGAAGTTTATTTCAAGTTGTTCCACTTTAGCTTTTGCGACTTTGGGAAAGGGCAGTTTTAGTTCTCAGTGGTTCCAAGTCAGAAAGGGGGAGAAAAATTGGAAACATTAGTTTGGAGAGTTGGAGCCAGATATCAGAGGAAATGAAAAGGGTTCAGTATCCATTCCAGTTTACAGGTAGAAAACAAAACCACAAAGACCACTAACAGAACTAGAATCTAGTATCCACAAGCGTGTATTATAGTTTCTACTGAAACATCATTTTTTTCTCTACGGTCACCTCTTTTTCTATCAGAGACAATCAAAGTAAGACTAATTTGTTCACAAAAGAAATCTAGTCTCATTAAACTTGGCCTTATTATTCACATAAGTGCAGCAAGAATAGTGATGGACCATACAGACCATACAGACTCTTTTATGTCTGAGGAATCTCAGATTGCACTTTTAAAGGCTAGGAGGCCAAGCCAAACATTTACCATCAGACTTTGCCTGCAATACCTATAGATTTAGATGAATTCCTCTCTTCTCGAGGTCTCCCAAATATCCTGAGGTTCCTGGGCCTGCCAGGAAGTGACCTTTCTTACCCACTTGGTAAGGCTGCCAGAAACCCTATAAGAAAGGTGCCAGGCTGATTTTCCAAGGGGCTGTTACTGGGCAAGGGCTCATGTGCCCCTGGTGCAGAAAGCCAAACTCTTAACAGTGAGTGTTTGCAACAAAATAAGGGTTTATTTGTCAGGCACCAAGCAAGGGAGCGGGAGACAAGTCTCAGATCCACTCCAACTTGGTCTTTGAGTTAGGGATGTATTAAAGGGGAAGAACAAAGAAACTGGGATTAAACATCATGTTGGGACATTTCTGTAACATTTCTTAATCATAGTTTTGGAAGTCAGGATGTCTTTGGTTTACAATTCTCAGGTCAGGTGGTCCATGGCTTGGGGGTCTGTTAGTTCATCTTGCCCTGGAGAAACAAACCGAATTTGTATATTAATGATGATACTATAATGGCAAGTTTAGTACATTAACGATGTTATTGACCACAGCAATCTTAGTCATCTGACCCTTGTTGATTAGTGTTTGGTTAGCACCGGATTGAAATCAGGGGGGACGAAAAAGGGATTGAGGTCAAAGGAGACAAGGAGGGGAATAAAGTTTTGGATAGAGAGATTAATCATACACTCAGTAAGGGCGCTCAATTTTAGGGAGACTTGGTGTTGGGCTTTACTGGCTCAATATAGTCAGCCTTAGTTCCTTCAACCTGGTCATGTGTATTTTTTTTTTTTTTTTTTTTTTTTTTTTTTTTGCAGTACGCGGGCCTCTCACTGCTGTGGCCTCTCCCGTTGCGGAGCACAGGCTCCGGACGCGCAGGCTCAGCGGCCATGGCTCACGGGCCCAGCCGCTCCGCGGCATGTGGGATCTTCCCGGACCGGGGCACGAACCCGTGTCCCCTGCATCGGCAGGCGGACTCTCAACCACTGAGCCACCAGGGAAGCCCTGGTCATGTGTATTTTTATGCACATTCTCAAATACGATGTTCCAGCCAAAGCCTTGGTAATATAACCAATGATTCAAATTGTATCCTGTCACAAGGAGAACAGATTCTTATTGAACGAATGCAAATAACTATACTGCTATGAATGTAAGAATACTCGATGAGAGTTTCTAAATGCTGGAGGGATCAGGTAGTGAGAAAAAAAAAAGTACAGTTGACCCTTGAACAACACGGGTTTGAACTGTGTCGATCCACTTCTGATCTTAAATTACCTCTTGGGGTTTTAAATTTCAAAGACATGGGGAGATTTATATCTTCAAGAGACAGAGAAAGAATGTAAGTTTTCTTCTAGAAGTTTTAGTGTCCTTTGGATGGTTTTGACAGTCCCAATAAAATGTAGTAGCATTGCCCTGCAATTAGGGAAGGCCCCTGTAAAAATAATTCCTTCGATTCAAGGTCAGATGGGGCCTCTTCAGGGTTGGAAGTGAAGAGGGGGTCTTTTGCCTCACAGTGGTCACGGAAATGATAAACCCATTGGACCAGGTCAACTTTGTGCACCAGGAGATAGGTCTCATCTTAATGTTTTTCATTCACTGTGAGCCTTAGCAGTGATCCTCACTGGAGGCCTCAGTAACCCTGCCAGCTTTTCCCTTGGGGGCAGGGACTCCTGGCGAGGTGTGTGTTTTAGTTTTGCCCCATTCAAGGGAAAGCCGAGGGGACTTAGGTTCTGTGGTATCTTGAAGACAATGAGCGTGTAGCCCGGACGGATCTTTAAGAAGATTATGGAATTTAGGGTCCTCAGAGATACAAGCCAGTTGATGCATGTTGGCAGCCATGAAAAATAATCTGGAGCCCATTTCGGACAAACAAATAAAAACCTACAATAGCCAATTAGATCCTCTCCCTCCTTCTTGTTGCGTCAAATCTTTAAGAAAGGTTTGAAGTTTGATTAAGGTACAGCTTCTGATCTCAGTTTCTACCTCTTGATTTCTCCTGTTACCTTAATCTTGTGTGTTGTTACTGGCAAGTTTTGGATGATATCACTGTGAGCCCTTTCACTTCTTTTTTTCCCCCTAGGGTATCCCAAGAGACCTCTTAGGGATTGGCTTTTGCCAGCAACATCACGCCAGGGATTGAGTCCATAGTAAACTGAAGAGCAACAGTTGTGAGTGAAATGGTGACACAGAGACCATAGGCCTCTGTTGTAACTTCCCTCTGGTGTTCCCATTGGTTTCCGGTTGCAAGGCTATTTGACTCCTGGGGTAGGACACGTAGTCCAGGCACAACCCACTGGCTCAGTGGTTGCAGGCTGAGGTCTCCCACCCTCTTTGTCCTCCTTACTTTTTCTTGGTGCCTTTAGCCCAGAGCCTCTCCCTGGGCAGTGACAATAGCCTTGTGATCCAATCCACCCTCCTTAGCTCCCCTTAGTCTTGAGACGTGGAGGACCCTTATGCACATTTATAGTCAATTTAAGCCTTTATAATCAGTTGTCTAATTGTCTCTTTAAACCATATGTCCTTGATCACGCTGCTCTGGGGAGATTGTTGGATTATTATGGCGGCCGTTACCTTTTGGGTTGGATACTGCAGGCAACACACCACAGAAGCAATATGCAAAAGCACACAGCAGGGCTTCCCTGGTGGCGCAGCGGTTGAGGGTCCGCCTGCCGATGCAGGGGGCGCGGATTCGTGCCCTGGTCCGGGAGGATCCCACATGCCACGGAGCGGCTGGGCCCGTGAGCCATGGCCGCTGAGCCTGCGCGTCCGGAGCCTGTGCTCCGCGGCGGGAGAGGCCGTGGCAGTGAGAGGCCCGCGTACCGCAAAAAAAAGAAAGCACATAGCAGTGCACAAGCCCAGCAAGCGGTGCTCTTTCCCAGGTGGAGTCCCCACCTGAGTCAGGTGGTTAGTAAGAAGGTTGCAGGTAAAAGGGGCATTCCCCTTGATTAATCGCAAGGGCAATCATAGAATCCAGCCAACTTTACTAATTGTTGTGTGCTGGTCTCAGCCCATCAGTAAACAGTGCTTGGGATGGACCGGCCCTTGTGGTTCATATGATTGCAAGATGCCCTTCAGCATGAAAAAATAAAGGTTTATTACTTACAGGAACCAGAAGTTACACAGCACACCTGGGGCCACACAGCAAGGTTCGAGCAGAGAGAGAGGGTGAGGGCCTGGGGTCCTGCTTTAATTGGGGTCAAGGGTGGGGACCTAGGGTTTCTCAGACTCTCTCTTTATTGGAAAATTTGAAGCATAGGAGTGGGAATTTAAAGCACAGGAAGAGGAAACAACCAAAAACAAGTAGCCCAAAAGGTCAATTACTGAAATCAACCAAGATCTCTAAAACAAAAGAGCCTCAGTTGGGGTAGGTGGCCTAGTTCTGTGGCCAGCAATGTGTTTATCTGAGATAGCCCTCTTGGAAGTGGATGCCCGGGCAATCAAAGCTTAAGTCAGCCACCTCCATTACAAAAAGAAAAGCCAACAGTCAGGACTGACACCCGATTATCAATCAAAGAAGTCGAGATTAAGACCCAATCCGATACCCTTACATACCCACTAGATTGGCAAAATTTTGAAAGTCAGATGGTACCAAGAGACGATGAGGGTCTGAGGGGAGCTGGCAGGCATGTAAACTTCGGAAAACAGTTTTCCGTTATCCTCAGTAACGCTGAAGATGCTGTGCTTTGACGTGAATGTATTTGTACGTGCCCTTCCACTGCTAGGTTTACCCAAAAGAAGCACATCTGTATGTCAGCAATATCTGCAGGGATACTCAGAAAAATGTTGTTCACAACAGAAAAACAACCGCCGCGAAAACCTGGAGAAGATGCAAGTATCCATCCACAATAGAACAAACTTACATTGTAATTTGCATTGTACAATACACATTGTAATATGCAGACAATGAAGTACTATACAGCAGTGAAGGCAAATGAAACTGTCTGCTGCTTGTGTTCACATGGATGAATCTTAAATGCAGGTTTCGGGAGGATTGGGAGGAAGCAACTCGCAGAGGAATGTATTCAGTATGACTCCATTTATATAAAGTTTGAAAACAGACAAAGCAAAAGACTATTTTGTTTAGGAAATTATATATAAAGAGTAAAACTATAGCGAAAAACAAGGGAATGGGTTTTCCGAGGTGAGGCAGCAGGAGCATGGAGGGAGGGGGGGCATATTAATCGTTTTGTTTTCGTTTTGTTTTGGCCACGCGGCGCGGCACAGCTTGCGGCTTGTGGGGTCTCAGTTCCCGACCAGGGAATTGAACCTGGGCCACAGCAGAGAAAGCCCAGAATCCTAACCACTAGACCACCAGGGAACTCCCTTAATTGTGGTTTTTATTTTCTGTTATCTTATGGTGTTTTGACATTTTGAAAATCTTGCTGGCCCAAGAGAGATGGCACTGCAGGGTAGCCAATTCTTAGAGATAGCAAAGGGTTTCTCCAGGAGTGTGCTTTTTACATGCAAACCAACGAATCCAGAGTCCATACCCACTACTACCCACTTCATCTAACTCTCACACACCAAACCAATACTTCCCTGCCCTAAATCATCCAGCTAACCAGGCAACTAGAGACCACCCCTACAGCCATGGAAACCCCTGTAAAGGAACTTAAGCTCCCTACATCCTTGCTTCTGCCTGCTAATCACCCAGGTGTCTTTCTCATGTGACCCTGAGTGGCCTGGGGCAACCCCCTTCCCTTGGAAAGTGTAAGTAATCAATTCTTTTTTCAGTGACGTTAGCCTCTCTGAGTTGTCACTCAGTCACCTCCATAAATTAAAATCTGTGGGTACAATAATTGAGACCGGGGGAATTGATCGGGGAGGGGCGTACAGAGATCTTCAAGGTAACAGTAAGGTTCTATTTCTTAAATGGACTGGTGGGTTCAAGGGCACTATCATTATTCTTCAAACTGCACATATATGCCTTTGTATTTGTGGTAATTCCACAATAAAAATGAAAAATCCATAAGCATTTTTATTTATTATAAAAGTAACGCATCGTTGCACCAACGTTAATTTCTTAGTTTTGATAAATGTACTATAGTGAGCTAGGATGGCAACATTAGGGGAACCTAGGCAAAGGGTATGTTGGAATTCTTTATATTGTCTTCGCAAGTCTTCTGCAAACCTGAAATTACTTCAAAACGAAAAAGTTTTTTAAAAGTACTACAGAGGGACTTTCCTGGTGGTCCAGTGGTTAAGACTCTGCACTTTAGGGACTTCCCTGGTGGCGCAGTGGTTAAGAATCTGCCTGCCAATGCCGGGGACACAGGTTCGAGCCCTGGTCCAGGAAGATCCCACATGCTGCGGAGCAGCTAAGCCCGTGCGCCACAACTACTGAGCCTGCGCTCTAGAGCCCGTGTACCACAACTCTGAACCCACGTGCCTAGAGCCTGTGCTCCACAATGAGAGAAGCCACCGCAATGAGAAGCCCACGCACTGCAACAAAGAGTAGCCATCACTCGCCGCAACTAGAGAAAGCCCGCGCGCAGCAACGAAAACCCAACACAGCCAAAAATCAATAAATAAAATAAATAAATTAAAAAAAAAAAGACTCTGCGCTTCCATTTCAGGAGACGTGGGTTCGATCCCTGGTCGTGGAATTAAGATCCCGCATGCGCGATGTGGAAAAAAAAAAAAAAAGTACTGAAGAAGCCAAACCATGCAGGGCCTTCCTTGGAGGCCACTCTGAAGTGTTTGGATTCTGTCCTCTGAGCAACAGGGCATCACTGGAAGGTTTTCAAAAGGTGGGGCAGAGTCCAATGGGTGTGAAAAGACAAAACACAGCTTCTCATAAAAATTGAAGACAAAAAAACCCCAAAACAAACCATTGCACAGCTTTTTTTTCTTTATAAGCAGATATTCATTTTTAATTATTATTTATTTATTTTTGGCTGTGTTGGGTCTTTGTTTCTGTGCGAGGGCTTTCTCCAGTTGTGGCAAGTGGGGGCCACTCTTCATCGCGGTGCGCGGGCCTCTCACTATCGCGGCCTCTCTTGTTGCGGAGCACAGGCTCCAGACGCGCAGGCTCAGTAATTGTGGCTCACGGGCCTAGTTGCTCCGCGGCATGTGGGATCCTTCCAGACCAGGGCTAGAACCCGTGTCCCCTGCATCGGCAGGCAGACCCTCAACCACTGCGCCACCAGGAAAGCCCCGCACAGCTTCTTAAGAATTTCCGAATTGTCATAACGTGGAGGCAGAGCTTCCCTGCCGCCAGATGGAGATGGCCTTGACTGACCCCAGGCCATGTGGTCCCTGTGACGGTGGACACATGGTGGGGGGAACGTCAGAGAGAACACAGCATCCATTGATGGAGTGGACAGAGGTGGGGAGGGAGTGTCCCACAGCCGTGTCATAGGAGGGTCCTGGGGGAGACAGGGAGGAAATGGGAAGGACAGAGGCTGCTGGGGCTGGTGGGGGATTGGGAGGGAGGCCTGTGGGCAGAGAGGGCTGGGGAGCCACCACCCTCAAGCTTCCTGTGTCCCTCAGCCAAGCCCTCAGCCTTCTCCTCATACCCACCCTGCAGCTCCATCAGCAAGTCTCCTGCTTCAGCTCCCTCCCTCCCCTCCCTGACACTCATGCTGATATCTCCGCCTCTTCACTCCCTCCCTCACTTCCTCATAGCTCCCAGAAGAGGCCCAGCTCTCCACCTGGGGTCTTGCCCCACTTTCCTGAATTTTTTTTTTGGCGGTACGCGGGCCACTCACTGCTGTGGCCTCTCCCGTTGCGGAGCACAGGCTCCGGACGCGCAGACTCAGCGGCCATGGCTCACGGGCCCAGCCACTCCGCGGCATGTGGGATCTTCCCGGACCGGGGCACGTACGCGCGTCCCCTGCATCGGCAGGTGGACTCTCAACCACTGCGCCACCAGGGAAGCCCTCCTGAATATTTCTGAGTCTTCTCAGCTCATGAAATTCTTCCTCGTAAAATTAGATGAAACTTCCCTTTGATCTCAGTCCTCCCTCCAGCTATCATCCTCCACCCTCTCCTCAGCTAAACCTCCACAAAGCCCCATTTGTCTCCTTGGCCCAGACTCCCACTTCCTGCCCTCAGGCCACCCCTCCCCACCCAGCCCCTGGAACCTTCCATCCCACAGATAAGAGCCACACCTTTCCCTTGGCCTACTCATCCCTAGTGCTGCTGTCTCTCTCTCCATTACACCCCTCACCTCCTGAGGAATCATATGCTTATTGGCTTATCATCTGTCTCTCTCACTAGATCATAAGGTGATGCTATGAGCTGAATAGTGTTCCCTCCAAATTCATACGTTGGAGTTCTGTCTCCCAGTACCTCGCAATGTGGCCTTATTTGGCGATACAGTCTTTAGAGAGGTAATCACGTTAAAATAAAGTCATGAGAGGGGGCCCTAATCCAATATGATGGGTGTCCTTATAAAAAGGGGGAAATCTGGACACACATAAACACAGGGAAAAGGCTTTGGAACATGAAGATGGCCATTCATAAACCAGGGAGAGAGGCCTGCAATGGATTCTTCTCTCAGAGCCCTTGGGAGGAACCAACCTTGCTGACACCTTGATTTTTCAGAGCTGTGAGAAAATAAATTTCTGTTTTTTTAGCTCTGCAGTCTGTAATGGTTCGTTATGGTGGCCTAGCAAACAAATCAGCTGACAACAAGAACTTTGTTTTGCTCACTTCACTGTTTCCAATGCCTGACACGCAGTAGGAACTCAGTACAAGTGTCTGTTGTTTGAAGGAATGAAAGAACTCCTTTCCAAACTCAATGGACACTTCTTCCAGTCACCTGATAATTATTGTTTAAAATGTATTTATTAGAATAGGGGAAACATGTAAAATATACAAAGGGATTAAACAGTGAAAAGCATATCTGCCCAGAAATATTCTATGAAATAAGCATCACATGCTTATGTAGACGGGTGGCCTTTGAAAGACTTCCACAAATCATCGTGTACCCAACGTGCTGCTGGGCACTTGATGGTCTTACTGTCTTCATCTTGTGGAGCCAGCCTCGAAGATGACCCCCAGTGACCCCTGCCTTTATGTAGAGTCCCCTCCCACACTGAATAGGACTGACTACGATAGGATATTGTGGAAATAACAGTGTGTGACTTCTGAGGTGAGGTCATAAGATATTGTGGCTTCCACGTGCTCTCTTGGATCACTTGCTGGGGGAGGAAGCAGTCGCCACGTTGTGAGGCTGCTCAAGCAGCCCCGTGGAGAGGCCCGCTGGGTGAGGAACAGAGGCCTCCTGACAGCAGGCAGCACCAACTCATCAGCCATGTAAGTGCGCCATCTTGGAAGCAGGTCTGTCAGCCCCAGTCGAGCCTTCAGATAACTGTAGCCCTGGCCGCCATCTTGACTGCAACCTCGTGAGAGACTCTGAGCCAGAACAGGGCAGCTAAACCTTCCCAAATTCCTGATCCGCAGCAACTGTGAGACACCATAAATGTTCACTGTTGCTTTAAGCTGCTGAGTTGTCAGTCATTTGTTACCCAGCAGTAGGTAATGAATACAGTCTTGAAGACAGCTCCGCATCAGCCCATTGAGAGGAGCGCCATTCTGTTTAATGCCTGACAAAGATCCCATGGGCATATTTTAGTCCCTGATTGAATGTGTCTCTGAGAGCCCTTAACACAGCCTGTCTTTCTCCCGTTGAAGCATCCCCTGGCTTCACCCAAAAGACTCTCTCCTCACTTCCTTGGGTCCCAGCTCCCTGGTTCTTATTCCCTGTGGGTGTCTGTTCCACTCCTTCAACGCTGGGGCTTCCTGGGGTTCTGTTCTAGGCCCCCTTTCCTTCCCATTCAACGTTCATGAACCATCTCAAATGACCCATCTGTCCAGCCTCTCCCCAGCCCCTCGTTATGCTGCCAACTCCCCAACCCCCATCTCTGTCTCAGATCCCTCTAGAGCCCTACATCATCCTCCCTCTGGACAGGGGCATCCCACAGGAACCCCAGGCTCAGGAGTTAAAAATTAAATGTATCTTTTTCCCCAGTCCTGCTCGTCCAGGTCCAAGTATGCCTCCAACTAAGAGATGGTCATGCCTCCCACCTATAACCTGATGCCATCCTGGACACCTCCTTCTCTCCCTACAATAGCAACCAATCCAGCCTTGTGGATTTTGCTTGTTGGAGACTTAGTTCAGCATTTCTTTTCTCTTCCTCATCAACCCCCTCAGTCCAGGCCACCATCTCCTCCCACCTTGACAGCCATAGCAGCCTCCTCACTGGTCTTCCTGCTGCCATCTGCTCCATTCTCTAAATGACAGTCAGAAGGACCTTTAAAGTCCACATTTGACTTTGTCCCCTCCTCTGCTTAAATCTTTTGCTGACTTATACTTTCCATAATGAAGAAAAACAAAATTCTTAACATGTTGCATAAGTTCCTCCTTGAATTGACGCCCACCAACATTTCTCCATCTCACTCCTGCCTCAGGACATTTGCACTTGCTACTCCCTCTTCTTAGAACACATTCCACTCAGATACTTTATGACTCACTGCCTCATTTCCTTTAAGTCTCCACTAATGGCCATTTTCTCCAGGAGGCCTTCCTGTCTGCCCCTCATGAAACAGGAAACCCCAGCCTCTTACCTTACTTTATATTCCTCCTCAGCACTTATCACCTCTTGCATGTTATTTGCTTGTTTGCTTACCAGTTTGTGTTTTTCTCTCCTTCCCACTAGAATGTAAGTCCCACGAGGGCAAAGATTTTGTCCACTTTGTTCACTGTGCCCAAACCCAGTGCCTGAAAAAGGTCCAGCATACAGCAAGCACTCAATAGATAGAAGCAGTGAGTGAAATTCTACTTCTTCCTCCCTCAGATTTTGGGCTTCAGCAACACTGAACTGCTTTTGGCTGCCCAAGCACAACATGCTGTTTATCACCTCCAAGCCTTTACTCATGCTGATCCACCTTCCTGGAGGGCCTTTCCTCCGCTACATAGATATTTCATAGGATTCCTTGAAGAGTCTGCTTGGGTTATCACCTCCTCCAGGCAGCCTTCCCTGATTACTGCTCCTTTGCCTGGTTAAGTACCCTTTCCTGGGCTCCTGCAGTATCTTGGACATCTCAATGGTCAGACTTATCATTGTGCTTTTGAAGGACCCGTTTGTTGCTTGTTTGCTTATTGTGAGCATCTTGTTAGCAAACCTTCTTTCTGGTAAATCCTTAACATATAGTCTGGTAGAGTCAGCGCTGAGTGAATGCTTTTTTTTTTTTTTTGCTGTATGCGGGCCTCTCACTGCTGTGGCCTCTCCCGTTGCGGAGCACAGGCTCCGGATGCGCAGGCTCAGCGGCCATGGCTCATGGGCCCGGCTGCTCCGCGGCATGTGGGATCTTCCCGGACCGGGGCACAAACCCGCGTCCCCTGCATCAGCAGGCGGACTCTCAACGACTGCGCCACCAGGGAAGCCCATGAATGCTTTTATGACTGACTGAATGAGTGAGTTGGCTTGGGTCTAGCCATAAAAATCACTCTGTGACTGTGAGCAAGTCCACAACTCTCTGTGGACCTCAGTTTTTCTCAATCTGTGAAACCAGGTGTCTCACCAACCAGCTGTGTTTGTGAAAATATACAATTTCCAGTCCCAGCCCTGGAGGTCCCGATTCCGGAGAAGAAAGGGACTTCTACGTGTAATATACCCCATGGGTCATTCTGATGTGGCGACAGCTGGACACCATGGCTTCTGAAACCCCCTTCTCACTCTGCAGACATGAGGCTCTGCTTTGACAAGAAACCAGAAAGGGAAAGCGGCACTTGATAGCCCTTGTAGAATAGTCCTGGGGGATTCCCTGGGGGTGGGGGGTAGAACACAGGCAGGAAGAAAGAGACCTTCCCCCCTCTCCTATCAGCCTTGCAGATTGAAAGAGGAGGAAAAAACAAGCACAGCTGCACAGGACAATTTAGCCCTTTCATTAGGAGCTAAGTTCTTGGCTGGCTGGTGGGTAGAGGCCGCAGGATGACCCTGGCCCCCTCCCTGTGGCCATTGCCATGGCGCCATCTGCCCAGTTTTTTCGCACTGCCCAGGCCTTTTCACCCCAGCGAGAGGCCTGGGGTGTCCTTGGGTGGCCCTAAAGCCTTGAAGTGGGGCCACAAGGGGAAGGGGCGTTCTCATGAGAAAAGATGGGGAAAGAGCCAGAGATTTGGGGAAGGAGACATTTTAGGGCTGAGAATTCCACGGATGAAGGTAAATCAGGCCAAGCTGTGGCTGTTGGGGCATACGTAACTTGGGAAGCCCCACATCCTATTTTTTTGCAGCTCTGCCACTCCAAGGTGATGTGGGAGAAATTCTACCAGCCCCTCGAGCCCCACTTACCTTCTCTGTGAAATGGGCGTCCCCATAGTGGCAGCTTGGGTAATATTGTAAATAGGCCTGTTGTGTGCCTCCCATTTCCAGCACTCTGGAATTTGGGGGTAGATTCCTGGGCTAGAGGTCAGGGTAGAGGGTTTGAATCTTGATCTGCCATGGACACTCTGTGTGTCCTTGGAGAAGACTATTGCCCTCTCTGGGTATTTTTGCAAGGTAGGTGGGAACAGAATCGAGGCGGTCTAAGGCAGTTTGTACCTCAATTACCTTACCTTGCCCACATACGAAGAGTATTTACTACCGACAGGATTTATCACTGTTTTTGTCGACCTTGATCCCCTGGCTGAGGTAGTGTTTGTCAGGTTTCTCCATGTAAAGTTACTCTTTTTTTTCCTTTCCATCCTGTGCTCTTTGGAAGGAAGTCACCATGTGCAGCCCGTACTTTAGGAGGGACAAGTTATGCTCCATCTCCTTGGAGGTGATGTATCTACGTAAATTATTTGGAATTCTTCTGCAAGGAGACTTATCTATTTTCTCCCACTTATTTATCCACTCATTTATTTATATCAGTATAATGCTTTATTTTCTTGCTCAAATTGTCCCAGCTTTGGTCATTAGAAGCTCTTTCAGTTGGTTCCTGTGACCCTTTTTTTTTTTTTTCTTTTGCAGTACGCAGGCCTCTCACTGTTGTGGCCTCTCCCGTTGCGGAGCACAGGCTCCGGACACGCAGGCTCAGCGGCCATGGCTCACGGGCCCAGCCGCTCCGTGGCATGTGGGATCTTCCCGGACCGGGGCACGAACCCGTGTCCCCTGCATCGGCAGGCGGACTCTCAACCACTGCGCCACCAGGGAAGCCCTCCTGTGTCCCTTTGACATGCTGCCATCATTGTGGGTTTTGTTTGTTCGTTAGCACTTCCTTACTTTCTGGCACTGCAAGATGATCCAGGCTCATCTTGTGTATTCCTATCCCAGTCCTAGAATAAGCCACTTTTCCCAGGAGCCCTGGTTCTTTTATTGGAGAATGGTATTAGAAACCAAGTTGTGGATGCTAGGTGGGGTCATTGCTACTGGGGTGTTGTTGTTTCTAAGCCCTCTCAGCTGATGGAGCAAAGAAATAAGTGTGTATAGGCTGACTTCTGTGTACACACATATCCGTACATATTTTTATATGTATCTATCAATCTACCAATCTATCTACATCTGTATCTACGTTAAGCTAAGCATGATGAGTTCACACGGTCTCCAGCTCTAATCCATTACCACATGGATCAGTCTAGTCCCTTGCTTGTCTGTAACTTCTCACTCCAATAGTGAGAAACCCACACCATTCTTCTTCTGATGATCAAATTGTCTGAACTTTGGCTGATGGAAGTCCTTTTAAGCCGGCTCCTTTCACTTGGTTTCACCATTCTTTGAAGACTTCCTTGCTTCCCGACACAAGACATTTCAGGTTCACCTAGCACCTTCCCTGCACAATCCTGGAATCAGCCATTCCTCTAAGAATGTGGGTCTCCTTTAGTGGGGAATGGTATTTAGGAGCCAAGATCTGAGCACTGGGTATGCTAATTGCTATGGCAGTGTTCCCTAGCCCTCTCAGTGGGCAGAGCTAGAGAATATGTGTGTGTGTGTAAAGCAGGAGCTCACACCGATGTCTCCAAATAAAACTCATAGCCACAGACCCTTCCTCTGTTCCATATTTTAAACTTTCATTCCCATAGTGAGAACCCAGGTTGCCAAATCATCAATATATTTACTCATTTCTTCTATCAGACAACAGAGAGTAGTTTCACAATTATAACACCAATATCTTTGCCAAGTACTGTTAATTAAAGTTTCTTTGTAGTTCTCTTTGTTCTTAGAATATATCCCACTAATAATCTAGGAATAAGAGTTCTGTGGCCAAACTTACTTAAATTAATTGTTTTCTTTGTGTGGTTATATTATGAATTTTTTTGTGTGTGTGTGATACGTGGGCCTCTCACTGTTGTGGCCTCTCCCATTGCGGAGCACAGGCTCCGGACCCACAGGCTCAGTGGCCTTGGCTCACAAGCCCAGCCGCTCCGCAGCATGTGGGATCTTCCCAGACCGGGGCACGAACCCGTGTCCCCTGCATCGGCAGGCGGACTCTCAACCACTGCGCTACCAGGGAAGCCCCTATATTATGAATTTGACATACAATTAAGCCCATTTTTTTCCTCTTTCTTTTAAGCTTAGGGTCTAGGTTTTCATCTTCTCATTTATTTTTGAAAATGTAAAATGTTTACATGGTTAAAAAATCAAAACTGTATAAAAATATATTCAGAGAAGTCTCACTCCCATCTCTTTATTCTCTACTGCATTGCCACAAACTCCTTATGAGTAACAATTTGGGGTTGGCCAAAAAGTTTGTTTGGCTTTTTCCAAAAAACCCAAATGAACTTTTTGGCCCACCCAATAATAAGTTTCTGATTTATCCTTCCTGGGTTTCTTTTGTGTGATCAAATAAATAAATACATGCGGAAATATATAATTAAAATTTTTTTTCTTACATGAAATGTAGCATACTATACATAATCCTTTACACTTGCTTTTATTTTATCTTTTTGTTTAACAATGTATGTTTTAAATCACTCCCTACAGGTTCACAGAGATCTTCCTCCCAGCTTTTATGGCCGCATAACATTCGTTGTATGGTACCAAAATTCATTTTGCTATTACAAATAACACCTCAGTGAATAATCTTGTATGTAAGTTTTAAAATATTTGTGTAATTATAGCTTTAGAATAAATCCTAGAAGTAAGAATCCTGGGTCAGAGGGTACAGCGTGTCATTCTGCTGATATTACCAAATTCCCACCAGGATATATGAGAGTGCTTATATGCTCAAAGGCTCATCAACACGTGTTGTCAAGCTTTTGAACTTTTGCCAGTTGGATGGATGAGAAATGGTATCTCAGTGCAGTCTGATTTGCATTTAAACTTCTCATATGTGTCAGTCCCATTCGTATATACATTTCCCCAGAAGTGCTGGGCCATTTCAAACAACCCCAGTAGACTGGATTTCAGGGTTGACCTAACCCCATGTTTGGTTGGTGGTCATGGCTCCCATCACGCCCAGGGCCAGTGGGGTCTCCACAGAGGATCGCAACCCCTCACTCCCCCTCTCTGGTTCCTGAAGGCCACTGACCCTACCCTCAGCCCCCCACCAGGCAAGGGAGAAACTGCTTCCTCCACACAAAGAAGACTCTGAGTGAAGAGCATATGACTAGGCCTCTGAGAAATGCTGAAGCCTTGACCTCCTCCACAAATCAGAGGGCCAGCTGGGGCCGAGGAATGACGAAGCCAGGACCTCAGGGTGCAAAAGACTGGGGTGGGATTGCTTTCCGAGGAAGTTGGATTTGGAGACACAGGGCACCCAGTCTCCCCAGGATGATGGACACAGCCTCTTGCTTACCTCTCAGACTTAAGGCTCTTCCACTCCATCCTCCCCTACCTGGCTGCCTGTGTGACACGCCTAAAACTTGGAGATGACTATGGCACTCCTGCGTTACGAACTTTTTTTGGCTTTCTAGTTCGGATCTCACCTCTACTCACTTTCTGAATAGCATCTCCCTCCCTCCCTACATACCTTATATCCATCCATCCTCTCATCCATCCATCCATCCATCCATCCATTTATCCCTTCATTCGTTCATCCATCCATCCATCTATATTAGGTAGGTGCACAACAAATTACCTCCAGCTCAGCATTTGAAACAAAAATTTATTTTCTTACATAGTTTCTGTGGATCAGGAGTTTGGAAGCAGCTTAGCTGGGTAGTTCTAGCTCAGGGTCTCTCATGAGCTTGCAATCAAGTTGTCAGCTGGGGCTGCAGCCACCCAAAGGCTTGTCGGGCTGGAAGGTCCACTTCCAAGATGGCTTGCTTGCATAGCTGCTAAGTTGAGCAACATGGTTATTGACAGAAGTCCTCAGTCCCTCGACACATGGGTGTTTCTGTAGAGCCTCTTGAGTGTCCCAACAACATGGTGGCTGGCTTCCCCCACAGCAAATGATCCAAGAGACAGCAAGGTGGAAGCCACAATGTCTTTTATGACCTAGTCTCAGAAGTCACACACCGTCACTTCCTCCACATTTGATTCTTTCAGGGTAAGTCTCTAGATCCAGCCCACACTGAAGGGGGCTCTACTTTGTGAAAGGAGGAGTGTTAAGAAATTCGTGGAGACTTTCCTGGTGGCTCAGTGGTTAAGAATCCGCCTGCCAATGCAGGGGAAACAGGCTCGAGCCCTGGTCCAGGAAGATCCCACATGCAGCAGAGCAACTAAGGCTGTGCACAACTACTGTGCCTGCACCCTAGAGTCCGCGAGCCGCAACTACTGAGCCCACGTGCCACAACTACTGAAGCCCGCACGCCTAGAGCCCATGCTCTGTGACAAGAGAAGCCACCGCAATGAGAAGCCCACGCACAACAACGAAGAGTAGTCCCCGCTTGCCACAACTAGAGAAAGCCCGGGCACAGCAATGAAGACCCAATGCAGCCAAAAATAAATAAATAATTTTTTTTTAAAAAGAAAGAAGTTCGTGGGCATGTTTTAGAATCACCATGCTATCCATCCACCTAGCTAACAAACATTAATTGAGCACCTGTTGTGTGCCTGGCCTTGTGAGCAACTCATAGTCCAGAACCTTGAAAAAAGCATATTATCTGGATCAGGGGTGCAAACTCAGAAGTCTGCAGGGTCCAGGAAGTAGCATGAACAAGTAAAGTGAACCAGGTGAGGGCTCTGGTGAGCTGCCTACCAAGTGCCTTAGCGAAGGGAGAGGTTGCTGCCCAGCTTCAGAAGTTTATGTAAAGCCTCCTTATTTTTAAACACTGACAACTGATTTGCTTTGGTTTTTTTTAAACCTTCTGTTTGCCTGGTTTGGCTCATATGCCACCAGTTTGCAGCCACATTGAATTTTCTCAATGTTCTTCCCAAACATTCATTTATTCATCACAAACATTTGAATGCACGGGGCCCCTTTCACACATTATAGATACTACCTGCCATCAGCCCCTGCACACCCTATTTATTTCTTTCTCCCCACAGTGAACTCCTATTCTTCCTTCACAACCCCGGTGCCAGTGTCCCTCCTCTGGGAAAACTCCTTGGACCCCACCTCTAGGGGGTGTTACTGGTTCCCTCCTCTAGGCTCCTAGCATATTTGTGTCCACAGCTCCATTCCAGCACTTTCCTGCTTCCTTTACCAGAAAGTGAGCTCCTGAGGGATGAATGAAAAGACAGGTGCTGCTGAGAAGAGCGGGGAAGATCGTCTGGGGCCACCAGGCAGGACTTCCCAGAGGAGGTGGTCCTGGGAGGCCTTGGACCTCCCCTCAGCTGGGGGGCTCTTGGCTGCCTCCCCAGATGGTGAGGGGCGAGGTCTGCAGGGCCTGAGGAGCTCCAAGTGGCCAGGGACGGGGACATGGCTGGAACGAGAAAGCCAACTCCTGGATGAGTCATCCATGGAGTCAATCCTACAATAACAAGCAAGGGCTGGACTAGGAGGAAAAGAGATGGGGGGTGGGGGGCTAATGGATGGACTGAGGGAAGCAGGATGGCCCTCAGTGTCCCCTGCCTTGGGGTCTCCAGCCCCAAGATCCCCTGAGGCCTTGGCTCCTGGTTTCCACTGCCCTTGGAGCTAGACACTTCTCCAGCCCTCCATAGCCCCCTTGCTGGTGGGTCTCCCTTCAGCCCCTGCCTTCCTTCTACTGTGTTCTCTACCCAGCAGCTAGAGGAATCTTGATTAAAAAAATCTGATCACATTACTCCCGCCTTAATTCTCTCCATGGCTTTTCAGGGGTCTAAGGAGACAATTCAAACTCTCTGTGATCTGCAGAACCCTGCCCACCTCTCCCACTTCTCATGTCCCTGTCCCTCTCACTCTGCCTCTTTTGTGCCTTCAACCTGCTCTCCTGCCACAGGACTTCTGCATGTGCTGTTCCCTCTGACTGTAATGCTCCTCCCTGCCTTCTTTCACTAGTTAATGCTTCCTCTCTTGTCAGATCTCAGCTTAAGCCTTCATGGCAGCTCTCCCAGATCCCTAGAATCTACTGGGTTCCTTGGATATGTACTCTTTTTTTCCCTTTAACAACCATACCCCCATTTGTATGAAGTGTTCATTATTAAGATTTGATCCCTTACCACACTGTGTGCTACACGAGGGCAGGGACCCTCTGTTATGTTCACCCTGCTACTCCAGCTCCCAGTACACACGCTGTCCCTGGAATAGAGTGGGCAATCAATCAGTGCATCGCAGGAACCACTATCCCATGCAGGGCATGAAAAGTGCTTGTGGCTATTGCCTCCCAACAGGCAAGGGAGGGAGCCAGAGCAGAGGCTACTGGTTCCATTGTACGGCCAAGAAAACCGAGGTTCAGAGAATTTAGGCAAACACCCATGATCCCCCAGGGAGGTAGTGGGCAGCCAGGGACTTGAACTCAGGGCCCTTACATATATATCATGGGCTCCTCTACCATGAAGCCGTTTTAAGAGCTGACCAAGTAAGAAAGATAGTAGTCCTGGCTGGGCAGTGTGACACTGCGTGAGTCACCCCTCTCTGGGTGGATCTCCCTGCTGTAAATTAGGACAGTTAAACAAGTTAAGTTTTAAGTTTCATGGGCCCTGAGAGGTTTTGTTCTCATGGGTTTCCTTCTCTGTCCCTGCTACCAGATTGTGGGCATCCTAGGAGAAGTTGGGACAGTGTCTAAAGCACCTGTGTGTCCACAGGCGTCCTCCACTCCCAACCCAAGACCTGGTATCGGGGAGCTCACTTAAACATCATGTTTCCCCTGCAAGAAGAGAAGGTCACTGAGGAAGAAAACCATGTCTTTTCTGTCTTTTTTCTTCCTACTATTTATGAAGTGGACAATGATCATCAAAGCTTTTGTTGGCTTAACCTGCATTTCCATCTCCCTCCTTCTGGTTTCTTCGAGAAGTTCTCCCCACTCCATGCAGTCCTGGTAGAGCTACCACTATGTGTTCCCACCTGAGGGGTGGGCACAAAATCTATTCTGCCAATCAGATTATCCTTGGTACCCTGACCATAGTGGTTGGTTCAGGAATAGACATGTGACCCAAGCAAGGCCAATCAGGATCTTCCCTAGAATTAGTATATAGATGTAGGGGGAAAAACTTGTTGTCATTGTACTAGGACCTGAGTAAGCCTGGAGTTCCTGGAGGCCTTCTTCCTTGGCCACAGGGAAAAAACCACCAGAAGAATGATGACAGAGCTCTGGCACCAGTTCTCACTTTTAAGACCCTAAATCCCTTTTTTATTTAAGCTAGGTTGAGTTGAACTTCTGTCATTTACAATCAAGAGTCCTTGGTGGGTAAGGCCAGTTTCATCCAGGGGAGGCCATGGGTTATGTTACTGTGCCCTTCAGCCTCCCTGATCTGAGTCGCTCTTGGCCCCCAGCCCTCACAATCATCTCTGTGCCACCCCCGACTGTCACCATCAGAGAAGAGGAGCAAACCACTCCTTTCCAGCCCAGACTTATGCAGCTCAGTGTTGTGTTAGTTGCAGCCTCTGAGAAACAGAAGCCAGAGACAGAGTTAGAAGTGCACGAGATTCATTGGGGGTGATGCTTGTGAGGAGGATAAAGGGGAGAGGGAGCAGGGAGAGTCAAGGAAGAGCCTTCAAACCATGCCACAGGTTCGACATCTGTGAAAGGAAAGGGGGAGGAAAGGAGGATTGGGTAGGAAGAACTTCAGCCTGTGCTAGAGCACTGAGGACGTCTCAGCCAGCCCGATGGGGGCTCTGGCACAGGCTGCTTATAGAAGAGTCCCATATCAGGCAGAAGGGGCAACGCTTGTACACAGTGTGCTCAACCAGGGGCTGCCCAGGAAGCACGTGGCCTCAGCCACAAGCTGTATCCTGAGTCATCCACAGCTTTCTGTTGAAGGGACATGTGAGAGGCACACTCCATGGCTGATACAATACCTTGGAACTTACTCATTTTAATAAGGGTGTGTAGGGGGCAAGACTCAAACCCAAGCCTTCTGTCTGCAGAGCCTGTGTCTTCTCCAGTGTCAATCTTCCTCGTACATTAGGGACCACAAGGTAAATAAGCCTTGTCTGTAATGCCAGCTCATATTGATTGGTAGCAGCTGCCTGGGCTCTGTGTTGAGGAGGATTCTGAGGCTGCTTTTAGGTTCAGCAGGAAGTTCCATGATTGATTAATGATGTCTACTGTGGGTAGGAGAGGGGTGAATGTACACACGTGTGCCAAGTATTTGCTATCCTGATAGCAGGAACAAATAAGTATTTATTGAATGAATAAATTCTGAACCCCATGACTTTTTTTTTTTTTTTTTTTTTTTTTGCAGTATGTGGGCCTCTCACTGTTGTGGCCTCTCTCGTTGCGGAGCACAGGCTCCGGACGCGCAGGCTCAGCAGCCGTGGCTCACAGACCCAGCCGCTCCACGGCATGTGGGATCTTCCCGGACCGGGGCACAAACCCGTGTCCCCTGCATCGGCAGGCGGACTCTCAACCACTGCGCCACCAGGGAAGCACACCCCCCCCATGACATTTTTAAAAAATTAGGCAACTGTCTTCCCCCAAGTAAGACTGTCCCCTGATGAGATGTCCTGGCATCTGGCCCTGGGAATCTCAGAATCATAGTTAAGAGATGCCACTTGCCAGGGACCTATTATACGCCAGGCACTGTGTGAAGCCCTTTCAATGCATTATCTCATGGATTCTCACTAAAATCTCATGAGGAGAGGATTATAACCTCCATTTTATGCTGAGGACACCGTGGCCTCAATCTGTGCAAGGCTACTCAGCACATCGATAGCAGAGCCCGTTTCCACATCCCTTCCCGGTGTTCTCCACTCTACCATACGTAAGACCGGCGATGGATTTTGTTATTTCTCCAAATTCAGTGTAGCAATTGGAGCAAGATTCAGTTATTCATTTACCAAAGAGAGAGGAAATGAATACTTGAATAGTCCTTGGAAATTTCCTGAGAGATGAACCAAATCCAATCCAGCAGTTAAGTCCGTGTATTTAGAGGCTGATTTCAAAACCATTCATCCCTACCACAAACACCACCATTTTATGTGTTGTATATTAATTCTGCTGTGTACCAGACACAGTGCAAAGCACCTTACACTCATTAATTTACTTAATCCCCACCATGATCCTATGAGAAAGTAAATATTATTCTCTCTGGCTTACAAAGGATGAAGCTGAGGCTCAGGAAGGTGAACTTTTTTGAGGTCACACACAATACGAGGCCAAGGGTGTAGGGAGATGTATGTGTGTGTACAGTTTTGGTTGGATGTGGAATTGAGCCATCTAAGTAGAAAGTATTTTTGGAAGAACATGTGATAGTAATAAAGTTGCAAAGAATGTCAAGAGACCCAAGGAATGGACTTTATAATGAGAACTTGTGGTTTATATGCAATTTCAGATCCATTCCCACCCTTCATATGCAACCTAATTTCCTTTTGGATGACCAGCTGTTCCTGATATGTTCAGGGTTAGTGGAACCTTGGGCACATGGCCCAATGAGCATCTCTCTTTTAAGTCTTTGAACCTGTCAAGGAGAGACGCATAGCTTGGGATTCATTGTGGTAGCACAGGAAGGTAGTTTGTTCCATCATTTCTAGAAATGGATAGGCTTGTTCAATTTTGGACTCCACAGTTAACTCCTATCCAACTTTAGGCAAGCTACATAACCTCTCTGTGCCTCAGTTTTTTTTCTTCATCTGCAAAATGAGGACAATAATAGAATCTTCATCATAACTCTGCATTACACACTTAGAGAAGTACCTGACACAAGGAAAGTTCTACTTTGGTGTGTTTGTCTGTCTTGATGTAATTCCATCGGTCATCAAGGGTTTGCAACTCATTCCTGCCAATGAGACTCCTGGAGCCTCTCACTTATCTTGCGTTTTTCAGAGGACGGACCCGAGCCTTCTCACTGATTCTGTGAGCACCCGATACTCCACCAGTCCTTCATTTCTCTGCCTAACTAACTCACAGTCAGTCCTGCTGCCTGCAAACCCAGAACACTAGATGTCATGTCAATTCTGTCTCACTGCAAAGCTGGAAATCTAGAACCTCCAAGTTACGATCCCCCCAACTCCCAGCGGAATTCTGCACCTGACATCGACAAGTCTGTTCTCTGGAAAACTCGGGTCTGGAGTAGTGATACCAAAACCATCCAGACCGGCTCTTGCAGCTTGGAGACGGTTTATTTGATTTCTGAATACATACCATCGACGGATTCCCCCAGGCTGAATGGCACGGTGGAGCTAGTGGGGATTCTTAGTCCCGAATTAACAATGAACAAATGGAGGTCCAGGGATGCGAAGGGACTTGTTAAAAGTTACATAGCAAGATGGAATGGCTCCTAGCTCGGGTTCTATCTGCTAAAAGACTGGTTAACCTGTGTGGGTTGGGAGATGGGCTGTGAATGTTGCTTGGACTCTGAACTTAAACCCTTACTACTGTACTCTGTTTTCAGTTCTTCACTTACTCCCAATTTTTTTTAAGCTTAGTACCACCTCAGGGTCTTTGTACATGCTTTTTTTTTTTTTTTTTTTTTTTTGCCTGGAACTCTGATTCTCCTCCCCACCCCTTCCCTCACTCTTCACCTAATTCCTTCCTCCTTTAGATCTAGGCTTCTCTCCTCCTTCCTAGACCACCAGCTCTAGACTGAGGCCCCTACTGTGCCCAGTGCTAACATTTGTCTGTTTCCTTATTAGCAGTTCCCACACTCAGGTATTACTTTTTTCTGTTTTTCTGTTTCTTGACAATCTTCCCCACTAGGTTGTACATTACCTGAGGGCAGGGGCTCTGTCTTGCCCTGGCTCAGTGCTTGGTACGATGTTTGATAAAGTAATGGGTGAATCCGAGTGTCATCCAACCAGAAATAACTTTAGTTACCGTCTAGTTTCCCAGTCTCCCTCCAAAGCTGAGGCCTAGCAGGGAACAATGGCTTGGCCACAATCACACAGCCAGTCACTATTTGAAAGAAACAAGACCAGAACCCACAAACAGCCTCCATCATCTCTAAGCCACGAGTTGGGTGGTCATGGTGGGGTGTAGGTGGGCTTCACAGGGGAAGGGCGTTGGGACATATGCTTACTCCTCGCCACCAAATCTAAGAGGCAGGTACTATCATTACCATCACCATCATCATCAGCATCTCCATCTTACAGATGAGGAAACTGAGACTTACGAGAGTTCGAGACTTGCTGGAATGGCCCAACGGGCAAATGCATGAGGAAGAGATTCGACCCCTGCTCTGAATCCGAAGTCAGTACGCGCTTCACCCAGTGTCTGGACTGGGCTGGAGCCTCGCTCTGTGAAATGGGCGCTTCCCAGGGATGGGCGGGCTGCGAGACAAGGGAGGCGGGAGCGCGGGGAAGGAGAGAGGAGCAGCGCCGGCTCGAGTTCCCCTTGGCAGCCGCGCGTCCCTGGGCAGGGAGGGGGGCGTCTGGTTCTCATCACACGCCGCGGCGGGTGGGGTGGGGGAAAGGCGCCGGCTCCGAGGGGCGGCCATTGGCCGCCGCCGGGTCCCACGAGGGGAGCAGCCCCCGCCCCGCCCGCCCCGCCCCTGCGGCCGCCCTCGGTGATGGCCCGGCCGGCGCCGCCCGCGGCTCTTCCAGTCTCTCCCTGTTCCCAGTCTCGGTCTCCGCGCGTCTCTCCCGCACCCCTTCTCTCTCTCTCTCACAGTCTCCCCAGCTCCTTTCGGAGATGAGGCAGGGGTCGGCGCCCAGGGCCAGCCCGCTCCGCCCGCTCCAGGGCTAGGCGGGGGGTCGGGGGCTGCACCGGACAGACCGACGCGCGGACCGGACCCAGTGAGCCGTCGCCCAGGAAAGGAGCAGCCGCCGCCGCCGCCGCCGCCACCGCTTGTACCCCGTCACCATGGTAACGCCTGCCAAGGCCTGGACCACCTTGCTCTGTCCCCTTTTGATGGGGCACAGCCCTCGAGGGGATGTCCAGGGCAGACCCCCTACCTTTGACACTGAGACAACCCTCAATTCCTGGCTAGGGGTCTGTGCTTAACTGCCTCCACCAGCAGGGGAAGGGTGGAGGGTGCAGGAATCCATCTCTGGCAACGATGTCCTCGCCATCTGTCCACGCGTGAAGTGGATGGAATAAGATTGGATGTCTGGTAAACTTTGATACGGCCCCATCCCATAGCACAGATCGGAGCTGGAAACCTACCTCTGGGCCTTGGACAAACTTGGGGTGGTGATGCATTTCAGACTTGGGGCTGAGGGTCAGATATGCCCACTGTTGCCACACGAGTTTGGATGGAGTTGGGGGTTAAAGTCCCCTCTCAGCCCAGTCAGGCAGCACAGGGCAAGGAGGGTTAGGGTACAGAGTGGAGAGGAGGGAATTGCTCACCAAAACTTGGGGTGGTGTTGATCCTTTAGACTCAGGGCAACAGTGTCAGATCTGCACATTGGCCCGGCATGAGGTGCTCCCATGGGAATTGGGTGGGGAGGTAGGCCTAGGGGAGGGGGAGGACAGAGGGCAATACCCCACACCGTGTCTTCCTGGGCTGGCACCTCAAGAAGGTCGCGGTGTTGTGTGTTTGTGTTTGTGTCAATATCTGGTAAAAGAAAATGAAAGAAAAGCCTGTTAGCAGGGAATCTCAGCCCAGCTCCAGCCAGGCCGAGGAGCCCCAGGCCGGTTCACAGGAGCAATAGGGATTTGGAAAAGGGCTGTGGGGACAGGTCGTGGCTTTAGCCCCTTGACTGTGATCGACCAGGTTGAATTTGTGTCGGTTGAACTTGTGCACACGCAGAATTCTCTACAGACGTGTTCACACGTACACACAGAGAGCATCCAAACACTCACCCGGCTGACTACACGTGCCCTCTCACACACGAGCCGTGTCCACCTGCTCTCCCAGATCGCTGGAATATGAGCATACGCCTGCATACATACTACAGACATACTACAACACCAGGCTCCTAAATCCGTGTACTGCAGGGCAGGTGTACACACACGTCACTCTTGGAGCTCTTTGGCAGTAATCATCATAAGCTAATGGTTATTCACCTCTCACCACAGGCAAGGCGCTGAGCTGGGCAATTTACACGCGGGAGATCACGTAACTCACACCTGCTCTAACAGTAAACCTGCTGGTGTCTCCACCCAACAGATGGAGACCCAAGGCTCTGGGAACTTAACTGACTGCCCAAGGTCACTCTACCAGGAGGTGGCAGTTAGGACAGCCTGAATTCTGAGCCTGACTCGGCTGTCACGGCCACCCCAGAGCCACCTGCCCCAAGTGGTGTTTGCCAAACTTTGCCTGGCTTCAGACTTAACCCAATTATTAGTTTTCGAATGCAGAAATTCCTCGCTGAACCCCAGACCCCTCAGATCAAGGGTCAGGCACTGGGTGGCTCCTCTCAAAGGGTGAACAATTCTTTTCTGAATGAGAGTGAGACAAGTTTTCCTCCCACCTTTGTCTTTAAATATATTAAAGGTAGTCACCTGCCCATCTCTCTGGCATCACCTCTATACTCCAGCCACTCTGACTTTGGTTCAGAGCCTCTTGTGTTTCGTGCTCCCTCCTGCCACAGGACCTTTGCACATCCTGTTCCTGCTAAGTGGAGCACCTTCCCCTAATGAATTCCTATTCATCCTGTGAATCTCCACCCAAATGTCACCTCCTCAGGAAAGCCTTTCCCGATTCCCCTGACTTTCACTCTAGCATGCTGTATATCTTTCCTTCGTGGTACCCATCAGTTGTAATGTTTGTGGGGCAATTTGATTAATGGCTATTTAGTGTTCTGGGGCAGTCCAAGGTCAGAGCATCTTATGACAGGGATGTAGGGTTTATCCCATCCCACATTTCTGAAGTTTCAGTATCGTCATAACAAATTTTGCATATCCACTTACTGGATAAGGTATTATAAAAAAATTATAAAATTTACTACTTATTATTTGCTTAATATTTTTCTTTAAATCAACTTACTTTATAAACTGAAAAATATATTTAAATAGGAAATTTTATATCATGACCATGAAAAATCAGTATTCATTGTCATAAATAGAAAGTAACTGTAAAAATACATACAATGAAGGCAAATATATGTTAGAAAATTCTAGCTCGATCAAGTTGGCCATGGATGATTCTAAGCCTGAGGACGATTTTCTTTTTCTTAAAAGGAGTAATAACTAAGTGTCTGAGAGGTGTTCAAGATATACTGGCACTGGGGCTTCCCTGGTGGCGCAGTGGTTGAGAGTCCGCCTGCCGATGCAGGGGACGCGGGTTCATGCCCCGGTCCGGGAAGATCCCACATGCCACGGAGCGGCTGGGCCCGTGAGCCATGGCCGCTGAGCCTGCGCGTCCGGAGCCTGTGCTCCGCAACGGGAGAGGCCACAACAGTGAGAGGCCCGCGTACCGCAAAAAAAAAAAAAAAGATATACTGGCACTGAACTTTCTCTTTGGTGTCATCAAGAGAACTGGGAGAGAATTGGAGTAACTTTCTTACTGTGATTTCATGTCAAGTTCGTGTCCTCCCCACATCGTCTTGTGGGCCACCTGTGATCCCATCGCATGCTTTGAGAAAAACTGATTGAGTCCAATTCATTTCATTCAACATTGCCGAAGTACTTACCTCATGGTGGTCCCCCAAAGTACCTACTGTGTGCCAGGCCCCGTGTAAGGATCAGGGCCTGGAGATAAGTCAGCCCTGCTCCCTGCCTGGGGGGCTTGCAGTCGCTGGTGAAGGCAGACCATTCACTGAGAATTCTGTGCTGTATGATGGGTAGTGGGAGTCCGTCCCTTTGCCTAGAAGCACATGTATCATGAAAAAGAGATGCGGGTCGAGCAGGGCTCTGAAGGGTGGGAAAGAGCTCACCCAGTCTGGGGAGGGGTGAGTGGGAGTTCAGGCAGTGCTTCCCAAAGTGAGGAACCCACCATGGGTCCCAGGAGGGGAGACTTTTGCTGGCGCTTAGATGAACATTTTTTATATAGCTTTTCATCTTAATGGGTGCTAGGAAGTGATTTAAACAGCACAGTCACATGATAATAAATACAAATAAATTTAAGTTGAAAATGAAGTGACAAAAAGACTAACATGAAGTAAATAATTAATATTAAGGAAACAATAAATTAGGTTAGGTGAACAGCGAGAAAAACTCATGAATGCAACGCATGGGTCTTTGGGAAGCCCCGAGCTACAGTGTTGTGTGTATTAGACGTAGGAAGGGTATGCTGGGTGTAGATTGATGGGCCACTGATGCCAGGCTGAGTTGCTCAGGCAATGGGGAGCCACTCAAGATCGTTGAGCAGTAGAGGGTCACGGTTGGATCTGTGTGTTAGAAAGGCTATTGTTGTGGCCAAAGGGGAGCCTGGCCTGGTGGCAGGGAGCCTGGGGAAGAGGCAGAGGAACTGGGAGTTATGTGGGCAGGTTCATACTCCAGCTCTACCATTTACTTGGGCTCAGTTTCTTAACCTGTAAAATGGGAATAAATATACCCATCCCATAGAGTTGTTGGGAAGATGAAATAGAAGAATGTACAAAAGGTTCTTAGGATAAGGCATGCCACAGAAGCCTTGCTCAGTAAGAAGCAGTTCTAGTAAAATTGTTATTACCCTTATGTGGTTTAGGTGGGGGATGGTGAACCCCAGGGCAGAGGCAAAAGGGATAAGAGGGAAAGGAACAAACACAAAACTAAGGCCCAAAGAGGTGAACTGACTTGCTCAAGGTCACACGGATGATACATAACAAAGCTGGACTTGAATGTGGGTCTTCTAACGCCCACTTGCTTCTCAGTTCACTGCGTCTGGGTTGTTTTTCCAGTTTCTGAAAGGTTTTATTAAGGAGCCAGTTCTCACTCATACTTCCACCCACACAAAAAAGGATTTAAAGCAGGAGAAGCCTTAGTTGGATGTGAGCAATAACTTCCTGGCAGCCAGAGCAACAGAACGCTGGGTTTAGACTCTCCAGCCTGGAGAAGTTCAAGAGGAGGCCCCCTGGTAGTTGAGCCTTGTGGTCACAGCTTGACACCCACTGGGCTGCATCTGGCTTACAGATGTGTTTGGTTTGGCCAACCTTTAAAATTTGGGGAGGTTTTACTAAAATTTCAATAGACCTGGCAATGCTGGGCAAAGGCAACTCTCGGCTGGAGCTGATGAGATGCGGTGTGTGCCCCAGGCCCCACCACTCCCTATTGTTTCCCTGACACTGAGGCCGACTGTCAGGGGCCACTGACCAAGGGGCTAGAGGGGTTATTTTCTCACACTTGGACCAACTCCGTCTTCCATGTCAACTCTCAGGCCCCTGTAGGCATTTGTATTTGTGGCTGCTGGTTTAGACCCTCCCTGGACCCGAGTAGGGAGATGGATGAGACAGACCTTTGTAAACTTTCTCACCAACGGTGGGTTAACTGATCCCATTTGGGAACCATCCCAGTTCCAAACCTTCCTGAACCTGATTGTACCTTGAATTCTAGAAAGGCCCCACTTGGAAGGGCCCTTAGAGATAGATAAGCCCAATGGTCCCATTTTACAGATGGGGAAACTGAGGCTAAGATAACTCAGTGAGTCAAGGGTGGAATCTCACCTTTCCTAGGCGTTTCTGCCACGGAGGAGAGCAGGGGTTGAAGGTAGTAGCCCTAGGACACTGCCTACCTCAGCTTTTCTCAGTTCTCTCTCTTCCCAAGCTAGGAGGTGTCGATGCTAAGTGATGCTAAAATCTTTGCCTGTTGGAGTAAATGGATAAATCTGGACCTTTAAGAAGAGTTCAGCCCACCTCTCAGAAGGCCCAACTAACAACATCTGGTGAGACCATTTAAAAAGGGAACCAGACTTAAAAACACACACACACAATCACACTTTTATATCCCCACCCCCAATTATAAAAGCCCTACAGTCTGGTAACAGAACGTTTGGAAAATCCAGCAACTATGAGGAAAATTAAAACTGTGACTTACGAGGCCCCCGTCCCTCACAGCCCTCAGGGGTAACTGCAGTTAACACTTTATTTCATGGCCTCTCGGCTTACACACACTTTTACACAGTGGAGATCACACTGCATGGGAATTTTTTTTTCAATTCCAATGGTCAGAAGAGTAGTTACTGCTGGACTGGGGGCTTGGCCTGGGAGGGGGCTTCTTTCTGGGGTGGTGGAAATCTTGTCTGTCCATCCGGGTAGTGGTTCCAACGGTACATACAGAGGTAAAAATGCATCAACCTATGCACTTCATACTTGTTTATTTTACTTGATAAGACTTAAGATGGCAATAATAATAGAGGCTCATTGCAAAGACATTGATCAGAAATTTACAAACACCTGTACTCCGACTCCTCCCCTGCCCAGACAGGACTGCTGGGAACAGACACTCTTCTGTGCCCTTTGGCACCATACAAGGTTCCTTGGGTCAGTCCAGAAGGTCTGTGAGCATCATATAGGTGCCAGCCCCCTTGGTGGGCTCCATCTCTGGCCCTGAGTCGCAGGGGAGGGGGCTGAAGGGCTTCAGACTGGCTCTGGCCTGTGACACCCACTTCTTTCTCAGCTTCACACCATCTCCTGCCTCAGCTCCTGTCGAGGAACAGTTAAAGGCCCGGCTGGGCTGCGCTCATGGGGGAGGAATGGAAACATGTCGATTAAGTTTCACGGAAATCATTTTAGGGGCCCACGTCTGGCCGATGGTGTTTGGGTTCCTGTGGTCCTGGGCTGGGCTGCCCGTTTGATTTTGAGTGGAGAGTAGCCAGCTTTCCTCCCTGCAGCCGCCTGGGCCTCGTCACCGTGTGCTTCCCCCAATACTTGGACCGCTTATGAGCCCCTGGGGCTCAGGCCTGTAGCAGGTAATGCTCTGGCCAAGAGCTCGGAGTCCCGTTGACTTGGAATGTTCTTCCTTTTTACTGGCTGCCCCTTATATGGTTACAGTGTGCGGCCAGCTGAGCCAGTGTGCGAAAGCCAAGGCGTTCCAGGCTGCAAGCCTTGGTCTGTGAGAGGTAAACATCATTATTGGGCCCCACTTGAAACAGTGCAGGATAGACAGCTGGGAAGGCCGCCTCCAAGGCTGGTGGCTGGTGGTGGCCCCAAGGCAGACACCCAGGGACAGAGGCAGAGGGTAGACTTGACCCGTCCAGACCTGCGTTGGGATCCTGGCTCTGTCTTTCTCCCCTTCTCTGTGATCTTGGACCAGATAAAGAGTCTTAGTTTCTTTATCTGTAGAATGGGATGTTCCTACTTTGCCCCTAGGATGGTTGTGTGGCCAAGAAAGAGAATGTGAGTAGAGGGCCTGGTGAATAGCAGACACCCCGAAACTGTCATTATTATGGGGGTCACCCTTGTGTCTGGGCTTACCAATGACGGTGCCAGGACCCTCTTTCCTTCAGAATGGGGGCTGTAGACATTCCTTCATTCCTTCATTCATATATTCATTCTATAGATAGCGATGCAGGGCCTACTCGTGCTCAGCTCTGTGTGGGTGCTGGGGACACAGCAGTGACACCAACATTTGTCTAAATGCCCTGGGCCAGCGTCTCCGATTTTACAGCCGCCTGGCATTAGAATCTTTCTGGGATGGAGACAGGCTCTCTTCCTCTCCCTCCAAGTCTTTATTTTATTTCCCTGTCTCCAGGGACCTCATTTATAAAACGTGATTTTTCTGTTCTAAGTAAGCTCCCTTTATGCCGGATTCTTGTTTATTCTCATCTTCCTTTACATCCTTCAGCGATAGATAGACTCAGAACTTGCAGCCAGTCTGGGGCAACCAGAATGGCTTTCATCAGGCTTTTTTAAGAGTCGAAAATCACAACCCTTGGATCCTAGTACCACACCTGGTTGGGACCCTCTGGCCTTGTCCCACTTGCCTATTTTACAGATGGAAAAGGTGTGGTTCAGAGAGGGACACTTTATTTATCCCTCCACATCACTGAGCACCTATATCGTGCTAGGCACTGAAAACCCTAGAAGAATAGGAGTCCCTGCCGGCTGTGTTAGTTTCCATTGCTGCTGAAATTAATGACCACAAATGTAGTAGCTTACAGCAGCGTGAATGTGTCATCTTGCAGCTCTATAGACCAGCTGTCCAACGTGGGCCTCGCTGGGCTCAAATCAAGGTGCTGATGGGCTGCTTTCTTTTTTTTTTTTTTTTTTTAAATTTATTTATTTATTTTTGGTTGCGTTGGGTCTTTGTTTCTGTGCGAGGGCTTTCTCTAGTTGTGGCAAGCGAGGGCCACTCTTCATCGCGGTGCACGGGCCTCTCACTGTCGCGGCCTCTCTTGCTGTGGAGCACAGGCTCCAGACATGCAGGCTCAGTAGTTGTGGCTCACGGGCCCAGTTGTTCTGCGGCATGTGGGATCTTCCCGGACCAGGGCTCGAACCCGTGTCTGCTGCATCGGCAGGCAGACTCTCAACCACTGCGCCACCAGGGAAGCCCGGGCTGCTTTCTTTTCTGGAGGCTCTCAGTGAGAACCTGTTTGCCTTTCCCAGCTTCCAGGAGTCGCCCACATTCCTTGGCTTTGCCTTCGTTTTCAAAGCCAGCAGCATTGCCTCTCTCTGATGCTTCTTCCACAGTCACCTTTCCTTCTGACTCTCACCCCTTCTGCATTCTCTTCTCCTTTTGAGGACACTTGTGATTGGATTGGACTCACTTGGATAATCCAGAATCATCTCCCTACTTTAAGGCCAGCTGACTAGCCACTTTTATTCCATCTGCAACCTTAATTCCTCTTTGCCATGTAAGGTTCCAGAGATTAGGATGTGGGCATTGGGCGGGGGGGAGCATTATTCTGCTTACCACTCCTGTCCTCAGGGAGCCCGGGGTCCACCGAGGGAGACAAAAATCAGCGTGGGATTTGCCATGGGAGCCCAGAAATGAGGACACCTGACCCAGCTAGGGTGGGAGTGGGAGATCAGAGAAAGTCTCCTAGAAGAGACGAGGGGTGACCTGGATCTAGCAGAATGAGGAGTTAGCCTGGTGGGAATGGAAGTAGAAGGCATCCCTGGAGGAAGGAACAGCATGTACAAAGTCCTGGAGGCAAGGGAGGGAACGTGTGTGTCATAGTGGCAGAAGCCTAGGGAGAGCAGTGAGGCTGGAGGTGTGGCCAGGTGCTTTCTGAAGGCAGTGTCAAACCTTTGAGCAGGAGACTGACAAGGCCAGATTTGCATTTGAGAAAGATCACCCTGGGGTCCTGGTGGAGAAATGCTGGAGAGGAGGGAGACTAGAGAAGGGAAAACAGTGAGGAGGTGATTCAGTGGAAGAGGTGATGGGGGCCTGGATCTGGGCAGGGCAGGCGAACGGAGCAGAGAGAGTGGGCTGGTGAGCTGATGGAGGGGAGAAGACTGTTTAGGATGTGGTGAGGCTTGTCTGTGGGCAGTAGAGGCAGGAGGAAGGGGCAGGATGATGGGCAGATTTCTGCTTTAGGAGTCTGACTGGATGGGGAGGCAATCACTAAGGTAGGGATGTGGGGGGAAGGGTAAGCTTAGGAGGGTATTGAGTTAGATTTATGTATTGATGGTCTGTGCCCCGTAAACATCTAGAGGAGGCATCCTGGATGGATGAAGATGGAGCTCGCATCCATCATATCAACGTGTATCAGTTAGTTACTGCTGTGTAATAAACCACCCCAACTGACTGGTATAAAACAGCAATCACTCATTATCACTCATGTGTCTGCATGTGGACTGGGGCTTGTCTCATCTAGGCTGGGCTTTGCTGGTGGCTCAGCTTCAAACTGCAGGTGTGCAGGTCTGCAGGTCAGCCAGGTGGCGACATTTGGGGATGCTGACCTCTCCTTTCCCTCTGGCCCTGACCTGGGTGCCTTCCCCTGTTCCTCTACTCCACCTTGGATCAGCGGAGGACATTTGAGCAAAGATCTGCAGGAGGTGAGGGAGTGAGGATGTCTTAAGGAGGAGTATTCTAGGCAGAGGGAACAGCCAAAGGCTGCAAAGGCCCTGAGATGGGATTGTGCCTGGTATGTTTGAAGAAAAGGAAAGAAGGCCAATGTGGCTGAAGGGGGTGTGTGAGTGGGAGGGTGTAGCAGCGGAGTTCAGAGTTAGCAGGAGCCTTAGTTATCTGAGGTCAGGAAGGTCAGAGGAAGTGGCCGCTACCCTTATTATTATTGCTACTGTCACTTTTCATCCTCTCCTCCTGTCCCCCACAGGACCCCCCCTCCTTGGATGCCGCCATCCAGCATGCCCTGGCGGGCCTCTATCCCCCTTTTGAGGCCACAGCACCCACCATCCTGGGTCAGGTGTTCCGTCTCCTGGATTCTGACTTCCGGGGCGATGGACTGAACTTCCTCCTGGATTTCCTGATCCCTGCCAAGCGCCTGTGTGAACAAGTGCGCGAAGCAGCCTGTGTAAGTCAGAGGGATGTGGGAGCAGGGGACAAGCTCTCCCAGAAGGCCAGGGGCTGGAGGTGAGCAGAGAAGGAGGTGGGCTGGCGAGTGTGTTGTTGAAGGGCATGAACTGGGGACGTGGGATGGCTTTCAGGTGTCATTACTTTCTCCAAAAAACACTTCAGCCCCACAAATGGACAGGAAGGTCACTTGGCCCTTTACGCTCTGACATCTAGGAGTCAATCACGTTTGCACTTTGACTAACAGGGAGGGAGGCCAGCCTTGTGGGTTCTCTGGCCCCCAGGAACTGGCACTGTGGGCATCACCTGGCTGTATTGGCTGAAGTGCTGCAGCTCCAATGGAAATAGTAGAGAATGTCCTAGACCTTCCCTGGAGCCCTTGTGGCATCAGGACTCTCACTTTCTTCCCTGGAGACTCCTTCAACCCAGATCTCAGGGAGGCCTCTCCTGAGGCAAAGGGAAAAGAAAAGTGTTTTAGGCAGGACTCACTCGCTGCAAATGACAGATCCTTACTCAGACCAGGACAGGGTGATTCGGACCAAGGCCCGAGATGTTCCGCTGATCAAACTCCTCCAGGACTCTTTCTGTCTCTTGTCTCTGCTTCTACTGCTTGCCGATATCATTCTTACAGGCTAGGTGTTTCCCAAGGCTGGAGCCCAGGGCAGTACTAGGATCAAAATCCTACTCTGGAGAGGAAAATGAACTCCTCCGCATCGGCTGCAGATAGAAAAATCACAAGGAAGGATCCTGATTGGCCAGGCTCGGCTCCTGTGTCCCTGCTTGGACCAATCACTGTGGCAAGAGGAATGGGGTACCAGGATTGGCCAGGCTTGGATCCTGTGTCCATGCTTGGACCAATTATTGCAGCCAGAGGAATGGGATACCAGGATTGGCCACTCTTGAGTCATACGCCTACCTCTAAGCTCAGAGGGTGGAGACTGTTTTAAGAAAGGGTGGGGAGAGGCCTTTGGAGACCAAAGCCTCAGATGCCCACTGCTAGAACTTACCCACACCCTTCACAGAGTTGCTGACTCTGCCCTACTCTTCTGTTATTCAGTGCCCACCCCTACTGCCCCAGCGTCAAGAATCGCTAACAGCATCTTAGGTCCTACTAGCCTTTCCTGAGTTGCTCATGCCTGTCGGGGACCTGGCACATCGGGAGGACAGATAAGCAGAGGGACCGTGTGCGTCATTTCAGTGCTAGAAAGAAATTGAATGTAGCAGCTAAAAGTTCAGGCTTAGGAGCCAGAATTAGAGATGGTTGGTACTGGAAGGAAATAGATCATTCATTTAAGCTACTTAGCACAGTGCCTGACACACAGAAATAGCTCCATACACATTTGCTGTTCTTTTAGGAGAAGGAAGAGTCTCACTGAAACATTGCAGCCAATTTCCACATATCCATGTTGACATCATTTAAGCCATATCCTCCCCATCCTTATTTCTTCTCCCTGACAAGCTGTACAACTGCCTGCTTCCTTTATTTGGCCATTAAAACTGCATTTGCACTGCCTCTTTCCCCATTTCTTCTAGGGACAAGGGTCACAACATTTAGATTTCTTTATTTCCAATTATCTTTAACTTTAATCGTAGTTATAGGTGAATTCGTGTCGTCTCAGAGCAGGGGGTAGTAGCGTGGGCTTCATGTATGCCCTCAGGAGTCAGATGCCCCAAGTTCAAATCCAGTCTCCATCACTATGGAGTTGGGGGATCTATGTCACCTCTCTGAGCTTCAGTTTTCTTATGTAGGAAGTGGGAATGTTAATAACACAGGATGTATGTACCTCACCGAGATGATACACACAGCTTAGCCCAGAGCCTGGCATGAAGTAATTGCTCAGTAGCTGCTGGCTGTTACTTTCCCACTGTCTCCTTTCTCCCTCTGAAATAAGAATGGGCCAGCCTCAAAGTCTGCCTTTATAACCACCAGCACCCAGACAGACAGCCACCATCAATGAGGTCTGGAGGGACTAAGGACAGATACAGCCGACTCCAAATGTGGAAGTCTAGGCACAAGTCCTGCTTTCGCTACTTTTCAGCTGTGTGACCATGAGGCAATTCTTTAGCCTCGGTTTCCTCATCTGTAAAGTTGAGGAACTTTCCTGAACTGCCTGCACCACTGAGTTACTGAGTGTCAAATAAGATGATCGTAACAGTCATTTCTATGGTGCTTTGCTATTTGCAAAATACCTCTGGACTGTTTCGTCTCGTTCACTGAGAAGGTGACGGAAAGGATGTTGTAAACAGCAGAAGGCTATGTGGAAAGGCTGGAGTAACACAGACTCGTGGGGTTTATGGATATGAAACTTCTTGGAGATAGCCGAATCTGCAGTGTAACTGAAATGAACTGGTTTATCAACATGGTAGGTACAAGTATGGTCAGATCACATTATTTCCCCAATTAATAATTCCAGGAAGCACCTGCTTAATTAACAGGAAGTTTAGTGTCACCCCCTGGAGGTCTCCTATATACACATGCAAATTATATGAGATTATCCAGGGCTTATTCAATCTGTAGGAATCAGATCAGACTCTTTTCCAAAAGTCAGGTAGAGAAAGACCTGTTGGCAGTCTGGTGGAGCTGTCGTTTCTGTTGTTGCCACGTGGTGTCACTGTTGAACACTGGGTCTGCACAGCCCTGACAGCCCCCTGGAGAGGCCCCAGGATGACTTGCTGTGTCTACCTGTGTAGAGAATTGCTGGCACCCTCTGTTTAAATTTTTTTATTGTTTAGCCTCACCTGCCGTGTTGTTAACTGCTAATGGGAAATAAATAAATAATAAACAAACAGATAAATATTCTGGGTCTGACTTTCAGACCCAGAAGAGCGGAATGATTTTTCAGGGCCATCCAGCAAGTTCGTGGCAGGGTCAGATTTCCTAACTTCTCACTTAGTAGCGTTTCTACTTCACTCTGTAATCTCTCTACTTTACAAATTAGAGAATGGAATAAAGGCAGTAAGTAACGTTTTTTAAAGATTGAAAATCCTACAGTTTTTCAAAAGGTAAATATTGTCAAAGGGAGAGGGAAATAGTATTTATTGAACGTCTACTTATTATATGTTATGCATTGTGTTGGTTTTTAAAAAAACATAAATGTATTTATAATCTAACTCGATCCTCATACCAACCCAATAATACCACTATGTATCATTATTCCTATTTGCAAATAGGGAAATTGAGACTCAGAGAAGTTAAGTCATTTGCACAAATTAGTGATTCAGACCTCGGAAACCACGTCTCCCTGGCCCTAAAGGGGAGGGTTTAGCTTGAGCTGGCTTGAGAGAAGTTTTGATAGGTGGAGAGGAGAAGGGAGCCAGCAGGACGATCCTCGTGGGAAAGGTGCTTGCTAACTGGCGCCTGGCACTCAGAGCTTTTCTCCTTTGGCCCAGTAGGCTAGCAAGTATTTTCAAGGTCAGGGCCAGGACTAAGGTGAGCAAGAGGCGTGGGAGGCACAACATTGAAGGAGGCGCTGCCTCTTGGGGCTGTGTGACTTGCAGGATGCTGAGAGTGGAGCCTCCTTGGATGCTGTGTCCTAGGCACCTTTCTTGCCTCACCTGAGTCCCCGACCCGTTCAGGGTTCCTGCTGGGAGAGGGAAGGAAGCAAACCCGTGGGCGGGGTTTTCAGGGCCAGATTCTCTGATGCCAGCCCCTTCTCTTTGCAGACCCCCTACTCACACCACCTCTTCCTGCATGAAGGCTGGCCTCTGTGCCTGCGGGATGAGGTTGTGGTCCACCTGGCATCCCTCAATCCCCTCTTATTGCGCCAAGGTGACTTCTACCTCCAAGTTGAGCCCCGGGAGGAGCAGTCCGTCTGCATCATGATCAAGTGCCTCTCTGTGGACCTCCACACAGTGGACACGAAGCCTGTTCCTGAGTCATCCTACCCTATACTTTTCACCCAAGCCTGGCTGGAGGCCATCAACAGTGACCTTGAGGGCAGTCCCTTACACAACTGCCTGGTAGCTTCAGAAGATGGGATTGCCCCTGTGCCCTGGACCAAAATAACCAGCCCAGAGTTTGTGGATGACAGACCCCAAGCAGTAAATATCCTCTCCCCAGCCTGGAGATCCCTTCAATTAGAAGCACTGGATTTGAACAGCCCCCAAGAGCTGCACCAGGCCAGGTCCCCAGGCAGCCCGGTGCTGCTTGCCCAGAGTTTGGCCAAGGGCAAGGGCAGGACACATGGGGACAAGTATCCAGGACTCATCAAAGTGGAGCAAGCTGGGCCTGGGGAGGTGGGCTTCGGGGTGGACGAAGTGGCCAGCCAGGACTTGGAGGGAGATTATGTGGCTCTCCTGGACTTTTCCCAAGAGAACCGAGGAGGGTCTCCCAGTAAGGAGGTGGAGACATCCAGTGGGTTTCCTTTTGGCGCACAGGAGGAGCTATCTGGAACTAAGGAAATCCCTTTCTCTCAAAGGATACTGCCTCTCTCAGGGGCCAATGGGGGGCCTTCCTTGGAAAAATGGACTTGTGAGAAGCCAGCAAGTTCGGGGGAGAAACCCTGTGTTTGCGACTTGAGGAGAAAGGTTAATCATAAAGTTCCCACCCAAGACTCAGAACACCAGCCCCAAGAGCCCTACCTCAGCGTCCTTGTAAACCCACTGCATGGTGCCTCTGGCCTCGGGCCAGGTGTCTCAGAAGAGTCAGCTCCCTCCAAGACACAGGGACCTCTGGGAGACTCAGAGAATATAGTCCAGCTCAATCCGGGACCAAAACAAGCAACCTCTGCCCAGCTGCGCCCAGCTTCCCCTCCTGCTTCTCCAGCCCCTGCAACCAAGATGGAAGAGAGGACCCAACAGGAAAATGCGAGACTTCCCAAGCCTGTGGCCAGGCCCTGTCAAAACACTTCCCCCACTCCTGGGCTCAAATTCTCTTTCTTAAAGTGGCAGAGGCAAGGCCCTGTGACTCAGGAGAAAGCCTCGTTCCAGCATGATGGGCCCTGGAAAGTCTTGTGTTCACTCTACTCTCCCAAACCCAACCGAGGCAAGTGCTTGGGGAAAGGTAAGTTGCCCACTCACTCAGCTGAACAGGGGAACTGTTCTCTGCATGTGATCAGGTGACAAGGTGGCACAGGCTGTCAGGGGCAGAGACCCACCTGGGCTGGCTCAGTCTCAGGGATTTAGAGCATGAGGTGGCATGTCAAAAGGCTTGAGGTCTCATGGGCCTGGAATTGAGCAAGGTTCTGTGATTGTGTTGAGATGGCCTGAGTCTGCACCCCAGCTTGGCCACGCACTGGCTGGGTGACCTTGATCGAGGACGTAACCTCTCTAAGTCCAGGTCTCCCTGTCTATACAATGGGGATCTCGTCTGCCCCCTCAAGTTGTTTTGAGGGTCAAAGACACACCAGAAGTAAGGAGCTTAGCACAATGCCTGCCCCATAGAAGGAGATCAATATTGTAAGCCGTTACTATTAGAAAGTGAAAAAGAAAACATTTTCCCTGGGAAAATCCATCTTCTGCTTAACACTCTTTGTTGTTTTTTTTCTCCAGCTGGAACAACTCAGACCAAAACATCTGGCCCAGACGCTGACTCAGACCCACTGACCGAGGAAAAGGCTGGCTTCCCAGAAGCTTCTGAAGGCCCTCCAGAAAAAGGCCCCGCTCTGAATGAGGAGCCCCCAGGGCCCGAGCCCAGGTTTGGGGCTCTGAGCATGGACATCTTCCATTCCAGGATAGCATGCCTGCCAGGTCCTCAGGGATTGTAGGGGCAAGTGGAGGTGGAGGGGAGAGAGCTGTGGGGATGGGGAATGGGGCTGGGGTCCCTGAGTACCCTCAGATGCGGGTGGGTATAGGGGAGGCAGGGAAAGTCCTAGAGGCCTGTGTGCTGGATCAAGCCTCCCTGGGACTCAGATTCCATAAGTTTCCAATGAAGGAGGTTAAAGCACTTTCTAGCAATCCATCCATCCATCCATCCTTCCATCTTACTTTCAGCGAGGCCGTCAAGGTGGATGTCTTAGGTCAGGTTCCCTAGAAGCAGAGCCTAAGACAGGGATCTGTGAAAAAGTGATTTATTTTACTGAGGGTTGCTCTCAGGGGAAGGGGAGAAGGGAAGCAGGGCAGGGCAAGGGAGGAGCTAAGCCTGCATGTGGCCTGATTCCCCAGGGCGGGGGATGGGGGATGGGGGACCGGTTCCTGGAGCATGAATTCCATCACAGAGATGGTTCCATCTTAAGGTTCAGGGGCTGACTTTTGTACCCCTGGATCTGTCAGTCATCAACTGTAGCCTGATCCTGGGATGGGGATGCAGGTGAGCCCATGATCCAGTTCAACTGAGGGCAATTCTTCAGACAAGGGGGCATCTCTAAGCCAATTTACAGCCAATAATTACAGTCTCTGGGGGATGGGTGCTCTGGCCTGAGGAAGGGGTCCGGTTGGGCATTAACATCATCCAATACTGAGAGCATTATCACTCCTGTTTAATATTTATTCATCTTTGCAATTAATATTTATTGAGCACCACTGTGTGCCACGCCCTGGGCTTAGCACTGAGGATTCAGCAGGGAACCAAGCCTGCCCTCAGGAAGCCTATATTCTAGTGGTGGAGAAAATTCAACAGGTTATTACAATACAGTGTAAAGAAATTGTGACTGTGGGGCAGTACAGGGGGCTGTGGGAGGACAGATGAGGCCCCTGGCCCAGGCTTGGGGTGGAGGAAGTGATGTGAAGCTCAGTCCTGTAGTATGAGTAGGTGTTATCCATGTAAAGTGGTGGGAATGGTGTTCCAAGCTGAGGGAACAGCATGTGCAAAGTTCTGGCAGCAAGAGAAACCACTGTGCTTTCTGGGAACTGACTGTTCTGCAATTCTCTTTTACTTCATAGACTTCTAAATCTCTGCAGGACACGTCTGTGGGGACATTGCTCTGTCATTTCGAAGCTTTGGGGAGCATCGTCTGTCATCTTCTTGGTCATCGTTGTTGAAGCTCATGCTGTTTATTCCCATATTAATGTACACAGAATCTCACGATCCTTTTAGGGCTGTCATGTTACAGGAGCTCAGGTTTTATACGTCAAAGTCCCTGTTCTTAGAGGCTGGAGACCTTCATTCCAGTTCCAGCTCTACCCCTAGCTCCCTGTGTGACCTTGGAAGAGTCACTTGCCCTCTCTGAGCCTCATGCTCCTCCTTGTGTAAGAGGAGAAGGAGAGGAAGCAGATTGGACTTGACTCGCTGTCACTCTTTCCACAATTACTCTCTTGTAATTTGTTTGGCTTGCAACATATACTGATGGGTCCCAAGTGCCCGAACAGTGCCTGGCACATAGTCGATGCTCAAAAATATCGGAGTGAATGAACATTCTCCACATGGACGTTCTTTCCATTCCCTTCCTCGACCTCCTCTTCATCAGCGATCTTGTCCTCATTACCCCAGCTACTCCTCCCATGGCCGTCCCCCATAACTCACTGCTCCCTCCCTCATTACTATGTCTCTCTTCCCAGATCGCACATTACCTCAATTTTAATAGCCCTTTTGTCCCCCAGAACTCTCAACCCATTGATCCAACCACCTTTTCACTGTCCCTCCCCACCCTCCATCATGTCCCCACTTCCTCCTTCCCAGCCTGCATTCCATGGTTCATCAATGTGATCACTTCCTTTTAAACACTCTCATCTCCCTTGCCTTTCTCTTCTGCCTTCGTACTTTCCTGGAGAAATCCCAACCTCAGTTAAATCCAACTCTCTGCCTGCTTCCCCCCCTTGCACCTTTACAGCTGAACGAAGCCAGAAAGTCCGCATAACCACACCGACTGGTTGCCCATTTGATTCCTGATCACTGGCCTCCAGTGGGTACCACTGGTGCCCATGGATCCTGTTACTCTTCCAGAGTCTTGAAAGGTGCCCCCACTGTCCTTCCTGAATGATAATTTCACACCTGCTCCCTCCTCTGACCTTCACCACCATCTCCCTCAGCCTTCTGTCAGTTGATGACCTTCCTTCTTGTTTCACTGAGCAAGTAGAAACAATCAAAAGGAACGTCCACAAACTCCTGCCACCCCATTTAGCTACCTACCTGCATCGGTACCCACCCCCTCAGCATCCTATTCCAGATACGGGGAACAATCCCTCCACTGGTGCACTGCACCTCCCTAGCTACTCAAAGACATCCCTCTGGCAAGATTCTCCTCTCTTCTCTACGTAATCACCTTTCCTCCTCTCCATTGGACCATTTCCATCAGCACAGGAGCGTGCCCAGCTTGGAATGACCCATTCTAGGCCCCTATTCTCATCTTTCTTTTACATCAAAACCCCACATAGGAGTTGTCTGTGCTCCATATCTCAGTACCTCCTCTCCTCTTAGTCTCTCTTCAACTCACTCTAATCAGAGTATTTGCTCCACCTTGACATTGGAGCAGGTCTTTTCAAGGTCACCAATGACTTCCATGTTTCTAGATCCAATCGTCAATTCTCAGTCCTCATCATCCTTGACCCATCAGCAGCATTTGACACAGATGACTGCTCCCTCCTTACTGAAAGGCCTTCTCAACTTGTCTTTCAATCTTTACTCTCACCTGGGTTTCTTCCTATTTCACCGGCCACACCTTCTCAGCCTCCTTTGCTGCCTCCTCCTCAGGTCTCAACCTGGAAACATTGGAGGCTCCCCAAAGCTCAGTCCTTGGACCCCTTCTCCTCTACCCCTAGACTCACTTCCTTGGCAATCTCATCCCATCTCACTGGTGAATATTTGTTTTAAGTGTTGTCTCTACACTGATAACCCCCACATTTATTTTTCCAGCCTGGACTCTGCCCATGAACTCCATACTCATCTATCCATCCGTGTACTTGATGTTTCTACTTAGATGTCTAACAGGCATCTCTAACTTAACATGACCAAAGATGGACTCCTGATTTCACACCCCCTGCACCCTTCCCAGCCTTCTAATCTTTCCTAGAACACTAGATCCTGGAGGATTTTCTCTTACACCCTACATCCAATTTGTTAGCAAGTCCTGTCAACTCTTCCATCAAATTATATACAGAATTTGATGACTTCACACCACCCAGGGCCAAACCAGCATAGTTGCTTGCCTATTACAGTAGTATCCTCACTGGTCTCTTTGCTTCCATTGGAGTTTCCTTGTAGCGGAAACAGTCCCCAAAGTCTGTGCTCCAAGATCGAGATCTGCTCCAGGCGAGTCCGTGTGAAGCAGGCATCCCAGGCTCCCTATTAGGATCTTTCCCTCACCTCCTTGGCTCCTTTCTTCTCCTCAGGTCCCTTCAGCTCCAAACTTTCCACAAAGATCTGTTCTCCGGAAAGAGACTAATCAGCACTAAGGTGTGAATGACTGCTCCCATTCTGAGGGTGGGAGTTACATATTCCTTTCCAATTGTGGTCATAGCAAATTACCAGAAACTCAGTGGCTTTAAAAAACACAAATGTAATATCTTACAGCTCTATAGGTTAGAAAGCCCAGATCTCGCTGGGCTGAGATCAAGGTGTCAGTGGACTGTGTTCTTTTCTGGATACTCTAGGGGAGAATCCATACCTTGTCTTTTCCAGCTTTTAGAAGCTGCCTACCTTCCTTGGCTTGTGGTCCCTTCCTTCACCTTCACATCCAGCAACAGCACATCCCTCTGACCCTTCATCTGTCTTGATATCTTTCTCGGACTGGCTGAAGCCAGGAAAGGGCCTCTACTTTTAAGGATCATGTGATTCGATTGGGCCCACTTAGATAATCTAGGCCTAGATTATCTCCCCCATCTCAAGGTCCTACCTTAGTGACATCTGCGAAGTCCCTTTGCCAGGTAAGCTAGCACATCCACAGGCTCTGGGGATTCCAGAATGGACATCTCTGGAGCCATGAGTCTGCCAACCACAGGCACAGAGCCTCTGGAGAGGGCTTTTCACAAAAAGCCCCTGATGCAGAAGAGAGGGAACAGGGTCCCAGGGGTTGAGACCTCACCCTGAGCTTTCAGTTGCTCTGTACATATCTTTAAAATCTTTGTCTTTAAAATTTCTATACATTATTATAATTCTTATAATTAAGAATTATATTTGCACTTTCATATAAAAATGTATATTTCAATATTTTAAAATTGCTTGCCAGTTAAATTACTAGCATTCCCCCCACCCCAAGACTTGGAGGGAGTGCTTTAGAAGGTACAACAAGTTTTTCAGTGCCTTTGGGTAACACCACCCACCACCTCCCAACCTGCTGTCTCCATTTCTTCCTGAGATCATAACCCAATGTGAACAGCGCAGCTTCCAGCCAGGCTCTGAGGTGCTAACGATGGTATTCCTGGCACCAGCTGTCAGACGGGGTAGCATCTGGGGCAAGGGGGCCTTCCAGGTGTAAGCAGATCAGGTGGACAGCTGTCCATCACTGCAGTGCACTCAGACAGCATCTTGCGTGCTCAGCCGGCCCTGGCTGTGTGCAGAGCCCTGTGCCAGGCAGAGCTTGGCGGGGGGACCAGACACTTGAACTGGTCACTGTGTCCCAGTATGGAATGTCCTGAGTGCTTGAACCCTTTGCTACTCTAAGTGTGGTCTGGGGATCAGATACATCAGCATCACGTGGAGCTAGAGAGAGATGAAGAATCTCAGACTTGCTGGACCACAGTGTGCATTGTAGCAAGATCCCTAGCACAACAAAGTTTGAGAGGCCCCACTCTGACCATTTGTTCATTGGTCAATTCCTGACATTGATTATTGGCTCCTGTCCTGTGCTGAGCACTGGGATATAAAGAGTTTGAGCCAGTGAACACCCTTAAGGAGCCCTCAGTCTTGCAGGATCTAAAAGAGGCCTAGGTTTGCTGGGGGAACCTGGGGTGGGAGAAAGGTCTCTCTAGAGGGCAGGGAGGATGTCTTCCTGGAGGAGGTGGCATCTCAGCTGGACTTTGAAAGCTGAGGAGAGTTTCACCAGATGGAGAGGGGACAGGGAAGGGAACCTCTGGCAGAAGGAACAGTGTGAACAAAGGTGGGGAGGTGGGAAAGGGTCAGGCTAATTTACGCAGTGACAGATGACCCATTCCAGCTGAGCCATTGGTGACAAGGAGAGACATAGTGTATTAGTCTGCTAGAGCCGCCCTAACAAAGTGTCATAGACTGGGGGGCTTAAACAACAGGAATTTATTTTTTCACAGTTCTGGAGGCTAGAGGTCCAAGATCAAGGTGTTGGCAGGGCTGGTTTCTTCTGAGCCTCTCTCCTTGGCTTGTAGATGGCCATCTTCTCCCTGTGTCCTCACATGGTCTTCCCAATGTGTGTCTGTGTCCAAATTTCCTCTTCTTATAAGGACACCAGTCATATTAGATTAGGGCCCACCCTAATGGCCTCATTTTAACGTAATCACCTCTTTAAAAACCTTATCTCCAAATGCAGTCACATTTTGAGGTATTAGGGGGTTAAGATTTCGATATATGAATTTGGGGGGAGAGGACACAATTCAGGTCATAACCCAAAGTATATGAAATGAGGCTGGAAGAGTGTGCAGATCCTGGGGAGACTTAAGTGCCAGGTTGAGAAATTTGTGCTTTCTGCATGAGGCCATGAGAAGCCATGGAAGGTTCTAGAGCAGGGGAGTAGCACCACTGGAACTGTGATTGAGCTCCAATACAGCAGACAAAAGCTCATCTCTCGGTGTGGTCCAGGGTCAAGGACTGAATCAGGCATGACCCCCCACCTTAACTGGCAAGTTGGGTACTGTGGCAGACGGGGAAGCTGCTTCCTCTCTCCAGGCCTCAGTCTCCTCATCAATAAAATGGGCCCAGGGACATAATGTAGCATTTCCTGACCTGAGGGACCCAATGGCCCTGAGAGGATTTCAGAGGGATATGTACAAACATCTCTAACTTTGCAAGTTATGTAATTTTTTTCATGGTTTAATTATTTCACTTTTTAAAAACTTTCTTTTATGAATAAATTCAAACATAGAGAAAAGTAGAGACTATAGGATAATGAAAACCCACATACCCATTACTCAGATTTAATAAATCTTAACATTTTGGCATGTTTCATCTTTTTTTTTTCCTGAAGTATTTTAAAGTAAATTACAGATCTTCATAGTTTACCTGTAAATATTTTAATGTGCATCTCTTAACTACAAGGACATTTTGCCTAATAACCACAGTGTCATTAAGCACACCTAAAAAAATTTAAAATAATTCCTAATACTACTCAATACCCAGCTCATATTCAAATTTCCCGTATTGTCCCCAACAAAAAGTTTTCCTTTTGGAATTTAATATAAATGAATATTAGGAAAAATCAAACCCATGATATCAAGAGGATATAAAAATATATATATACATATATATGCACATATATGTACAAATATATATATTTGTGTGTATATACAAATGTATATATTAATGTATATATTTTTGCATAAAATGTATATACAAATGTAGATTTTTTAATTTTTAAATTTTAAAATTTTCAAACATGTGAAAGAAAGAATGCTCTAGATGGCTTCACCCCTGTGTAAGGCAGCACTTGTGAAGGTGGTTAAGTCTGTCCAAGGCTTCATGAGCTACATAGGGTCTCACACACTTACACACTGTGGAGGGTTGTACCCACATGCAGTAGATCCTGCTCATCGCAGGGTGGCCTTGAATGAGGTGACTCTGGGGGGCAGGGCTCCGAGCCCAGGGTGCAGGACAGGCTCAGTTTCCAGAGGCCTGGGACTCTTTCCCCCGTACTTCCCCTTCCCCGCAGCGTAGACAGGCTGTGCTGACCCCCTGGGACTCAGACTCTTGACCCCTGTGGGGAACACGGAGCACCCTGTCCTGATTCCTGGAACAGGAAATAGTCGGTGGAGAACTCATGGCTGGAAGTCAGCAAGAATAAATAGTGAGCTGGCAGCCACGGGCTGCACACGGGGGGCTGAGATGAGGACAGAAATGATGATCGTTGTAACAACTGCTTTTTATTAGGCCCTTGCCCTGTGTCAAGCGCTTCTCAGGAACTGTTTCATTTAGTCTTCAAAATACCTTCATAAGTTCAGTATTGTATCCTCCCCACTTAACAGATGACGAAACTGAGACTCAGAGACACACTGACTTGCCTAAGGGCACACAGCAAGTCAGTGTGTCCCTTAAACATGGGTTTAAGCTGGGACTTAAACCCATGTCTGTGTGACCCCAAAGCTCATTCCGTGAGCTTCGTTTCCCAGGTTGCCCAGTACAGAGGGTGACCAGAGGAGGGTGAGGCTGCCTCTGCATGGAGGAGTGTTTCAGGGATGACTTTTCTGAGGAAGTGGCTTTTGAGCTGGGTCTTGAGGGATGAATAAGAGTTCAGAGTTCACAGGGGGAGGGGAGAAAGGGTATTCCAGGCAGAAGGACCAGTACAGGCAAAGGCTTGGAGGTCACAGAGCAGGTTCCCGTAGAGGGGCTCCACCAAAATTCTCAGTGTTTGTGCTTTCTCCTGTAGGAGGTCGAGACAGGGCAGGGCGGCCCCTGCTTCTGGTGTCAACCACCAAGGGGCCCTGGGAGGCACCATGGTGCACGGCCTCAGAGGTCACCAAGCTGTTCTCCTACCTGTGCACCATCCCCAGGTAAGGGGCTGGGCTAGCCTGACCACCCCATCCCCCCTTGACCTCTCAGTCCAGAGCCCAGCACCAGGTAGCAGATGGAGAGATCCTTCCAGCCAGTCATCTGTTTCCAGAGCTGGTCCTGAGCCAGATGCTGGGGGGAAAGCAGGACAGACTTGGTCCCTGCCATCAGGGCGTTCACAGGCTGGCGGGGGAGGTGGATGGTGTGCAAGAAACAGACATGGACAAGCAGCTCTCAGGGGTGTTAATGTGGTGAAGAAAACAGGGATGTTGTAGATCAGTGGTTCTCAAAGTCAACAGGCATCAGAATCATCCAGAGGTCTGTAAAAACAGATGGCTGGGCCCTACCCCCAGAGTTTCTGATTCACTAAGTCTGGATAAGGACTGAGAACATGTATTTCTAACAAGTTTCCTGATGCTGATGCTGCTGGGCTGAGGACACATTTTGAGAGCCACTGTTGTAGAGTGAGAAGAGGGTGGGGGGGGGCAACTAATTTCAATTGAGAAATCAGGGAAGGCTTCTCTGAGGAGGTGATAATTGAGCTGGCATATGAATTATAAATATTTTTGAACAAATGAAGGAAAAGGTGAATGGATAAATGAATGAATAAGTGAGAGAGTAAAAGAATGAATGAGTGATGAGTGACCAGGCTGATTTCTAACACCTCGCCTTCCCTCCACCCCCCCCATTCGGACTTTATGTTTCACTGGCTGGGGAAGAGGCACCATCTTTCCTCTGAGTCCCAGCCCCCAGCCAGAGCGGTCTCAGAGGTGGTGTTTGCTTGGGACTGTGGATATAGATCCCAACCTAGAGGTTCTGCTGCTGGGGTAGGGGGTGGAGGGACTGATGGAACCCTTTGGAACCTTCTCCACCCCATAGGAGCCATCACCACCACCTGCTGGTCACTGAGATTTTTCTTCTTGTCCAAAGTGGAGTGGCTTTTCTGGTCTGAGGAGGAGATGGAAACCCCCATTCTGTGCTAAGTGTCATGGTAGACAGAATGCTGGAATCCCACCAACTTGCTGTGTTACCTGTAGGAGGTAACCTCCCCTCTCTGAGGCTTCCCTGAAAAAGGGGGATGACTAAGTGGGCTCTGAGGACCAAGCGTGGTCACAAGAGGTGGGGGTGAGGTGCAGCGTGAACTGTGCATGGGGTTCTCGTATGCTGGGCTGGCTTCTCCACTCCATTGCTGGGCACCTGCCCTGGGCCAGACTTCATGCTGGGCCATACTAGGGACCCAGATACTCCTATATTGGGCCTTGACCTCTAGGGGCATCCAGGCTGGTAGTGGAGGTAGGTGGAGAAATAAACCTCTCTCCCAGCATGGGCATAGCGAGAGGCAGGTGAGGTGTGGAGCACGAAGTCGGAGCCCTGGCCTCACCTCCGAGAGCCTCCTCTCACTGTCTGCTATAGCACCGCCGTGTACCTCAGTTTCCCCCCCAGGATAGGGATGACAGCAGACATTGACATGCCTGTTACTCTGCGCAGTCCCTGAGTACTTTACAGTAATGAATCCATCAGTCCTCAGCACAGCCTCCTGAAGCCCGCACGATTATTATCCTCCCAGACAGGTGAAACAGCGTGCCCGGGTGACTGCCATAGCTCCACTCCCGCACTGGCCACCTCTGGTTTCGTCTGTGAACTGGGTGGTTGTAAGGCTTGAAGGCCGTTGGGGGTTATTTTCCCAACTTGGCTGAATGGTCAGGGCACTTGGAAGCATAGACTCCCTGGCTCCACCCCCAGCCTGCTGGACAGATTTCTTGGGGGGTGGAGCAGGGGTGGGGGTGAGGAATTGGTATTTTAACAAGTCCTGCAATTGGGCCACTTTGGAAAATCCTAAGGTAATCACCGAAAAGTGCACTGTGAACCTATGAGGGTGTTTTGGCTGCAAGTAACAAATCCAATTCAAAATGTCTTACCTGCTAAGGAAATGTATCAGTCTACGTCTCTGCCTTATATCTCTTTGTAAGAACTTTTTTACGGAGAGGATATCTTTCCCAAAAGCCCCCAGCAAACATCCCCTCACAGTTCATTGGCCAGAAAATGTCACATGTTCCCTATCTAAACCAATCATTGGCCAGGGGAATTGGGTCTACTGTGGGCCTCAACCAATCAGAAACCAGCCCCTGGCGGAGGGGGGACGTGATTATATGGAGGGAATTGGATTCTTGAACAAAGTGAACCTTCTGCCCACACAAAAGGGGTGGATGAAGGTTAGGTGACTCCTACTGCAACTGGGATAGTAACTTATAGTTCATGATTATTAGGGGGTAAGAGAGAGCTGTGTGAGGTACTGTGGGAGTGCTGAAGAGGGAATAACGGACTCTGCCTGGAGAAGAATCATGGAGGGCTTCCTGGAAGTGGTGTGTGTCAGGGGCACAGGGAGGCACTGGAACTTTGTCCCATGGGATGAAGAGTTCACCAGTAAATCCAGGCTTCTAGCAGCCAGTTTCCCTCACCTTCCACTAGGTCCTTCCCCCTCGAGGGCCCTAGTTCATCCAGCAAGACTGTCAATTCTGTTTACCACCCACAGGCCTGAAGATAAAACCAAGGGGCTGGCGGTCGTGATTGATGCCAGGAAACAGCCCCCACATCCCGGTCTGGTCAGTGCCTTGCAGGCCACCCAGGTGAGTGGGAGGTGGACAGCCTCAGCCTCGCAAGTCTTGCGAGCACCGGGGACCTTAGGATATTCACAGATCCTGAGAGGCTCAGAGCTGGGACCAGGAACCCAGGTAGGGTCTTAGCTGCACATAACAGAAACCCCAGCCCAGCCACACTTAAACACAAAGGTCATTCATTGGTTTATCTGACTCCACTGTCCGGGAGTTAAACCCAACTTCAAGTATGGCTTGATTCAGGGGCTCAAATATTGCCACCAAGATCGGGTTTCTATCTCCCTATTTCTGGCCCCATTCTCCTGGGAGAGTGCCCTTCTCAGCCAGGTCCCCCTCTTGGTGGCAGTGTGGTTCCCTGCAGCTCTAACTTCATATGGGCTTTCATTGAAGTCCGGTAGGAAAGAGTGATTCTTTTCCCAGAAGTCTCAGTTTCTTTGTGTCTCCTTAGCCCAGATTCGCTCAGCTGTCCATCCATCAGCCAATCTCCGTGTCAGGGGAATGTGACATACTGATTGGCTTAGGCTTAGCCAATGAACTGAGAATGGGGGAGGGAAGAGATTGCTAACTCACCAGTATGGGCAGCAGCATAAATGGAAGTTTGGCATATGCTCACCTCATGACCTCCACGCCCAAGTCCTTCTCCCTTTACAGATGGGGAAACTGAGACCCAGAGTGGGTGGGGCACCTGGGAAGTTTGCAGTCCAGCTTGGACCTGCTGTTCTCTTGACTTCCAGTGACTCCCAATAAGTCATTTGACTCACCCTCCAAATACGGATCCAAGCCCTCCATACTGCATAAGGGTCCCAGCCATGGGGAACCCTCACCCCATCCCTGTGGCCCATTTGCCTACGTCTTAGCCGGGAGGCTCAGTGAAAGCCTAGGCGGATCAGCTCTGAAATGATTCTCTCCAACAGACTCTGGTCCCAACCTCCATCCGTGCTGTGCTCTTCCTGGGGGAGCAGGAGGCCGCTCTCCAGCTGGAGGCATCTGACATCCAGGTGAGGGGGAGGCAGCATCGGCTGCGGCGGAGGGGAGGTGGGCTGGAGCTGAGCTGGGGTGAAGGATGGCAGAATTCACAAGCTAGGAGAGGCCCTGAAATAATCAAGGGTAGGTCCATTAGATACGAGTCCAGGATGCTACAACTCTACTGCCCAGCCCCCATGGCAAGCATTGCCAAATCAGCCCCAGAATTATTTCTCCCTGGCAACCCTAGCAGCTCCCGGTGGGCACGACCACGTGATTGAGAGCTGCGCGCAGCATGAAACCCACTTGAAAGCTTCATCTTGTCAACCCCTCCTCCCTTCTTCTCAGATGGGGAAACTGAGGTCCAAGGCCATACAGCAAGCTAGAGGGGCCGTTTCCACACCTCACCTGGCCCTTCCTGTATCTCTCTCCCTAGTTTCTCTCAGCATCTCCAACTTAGATGCTAAGTTGATTCAGGGCTTCACGGGAAAGAGCACTGCAGCTCCCTTTAATCAGTGCCATGTACCACGGTCACGAGCGTGGGCACCCTGCCCTCTGCCCTGTTTCAGGAAATGATTTTATTTTATTTATTTATATATATATTTTTTGCGGTACGCGGGCCTCTCACTGTTGTGGCCTCTCCCGTTGCGGAGCACAGGCTCCGGACACGCAGGCTCAGCCGCCATGGCTCATGGGCGCAGCCGCTCCGCGGCACGTGGGATCTTCCCGGACTGGGGCACGAACCCATGTCCGCTGCATCGGCAGGCGGACTCTCAACCACTGCGCCACCAGGGAAGCCCCAGGAAATGATTCTAAAGGTCTCCTTCTACCTCCTGGTTAACAAAGAGGCACATTGTAAACTAGAGATGTACTTTTCAAGCTTTTAGGTGCCTATGAATTTCTTGGGGATTGTCCAAGTGCAGGTCTGATTAAGTAGCTCTGGATGGGAGCTGGGATTCTGCATTCTAACGTGTTCCTAAGTCATGCTGGTGCTGCTGGTCCGTGGACCACACTTTAAATACCAGGCATGAAAAATGGGCTCCAAAACGCCACAGAATTCTCCCCATCCCAAGCTTAGGTATCTGGAGCCATTCATAGCATAAAGCCTCAAGCATCACTGCCTGGGGAGATGCAGTCACCTAGTCCCTGCTCCACGTCTTAGGGGATACTGTTAGGATTTGGTGACCTTTCTCAACAACCCCAAGAAGATAGTACCTTGATGGGTCTCCAGAGAACAGTACAATGATTACAAAGAAGTTACAAGACATGGGCCAGCTTCAGTCTGTTTGTTTGATTGCCTGGACACCTGTGCTGGGAAGGAGCCCAGCTCAGAAGGAAGGAGTTCCGTCATTGATTAATGTCTGCCTCGGGCACAGGCTAGGACAGTGGCAGTACGAATCCTGTTTATTTGCCATTTCTTACCCAGGGTGTGGTTCTCAATTTTGATTTGTCAGAGTTTCCGGAGAAGATTCCTTGCCCAGAAACCATCTCTTAAAGCCAAGACCAGTCTTACCCATGGGAAGTGGGGTGGTGCTGGGGCGTGGGTCTGGGCAGGACCTTCTCAAGCATCTGTCTCTACACTGAGTCCCCTGGTCCTTCTGACTTGCTTCTTTGTCTGCAGGTAGAGGTGCTGACCTCACTGAAGGCCCTCAGCCGCCACGTGGACCCCAGCCAGCTGCCCATGGCCCTGGAAGGCCCCTTCCCCTACTGCCACGGTGAATGGGTGCAATTCTTCCAGGTATCTACCATCACAGCCTTCACCCCCCACCCTCACCCCTTCTGTTTCTCCCTTCACCGTCCTGCCCCATGGATCCACTGAACTTATCAGGTTCAAAGACAGTCATTCAACAAGTGTTTACAATGAGGGTGCAGAGTGGAGTGACTAAGAGCTCAAGCTCTGGGGCCAGGAGTCCTGGGTTTCAATCCCAGCTCTGCTGTGTGACCTTGGGTAAGTTACACACCTTCTCGGAGCCCTCTTCCTCAGTGACGAAATGGGGCTGATGTGAGGCTTGAGTTCATGTGTGTAAAGAGCTTAGAAGAGTGTCTGGCACATGCTAAGAGTGATGTTAGTGTTAACTGCAAATACATTTACAGACATCTGCTTTGTGGACACACAAAACTCGGGAAGCTTGGGGTCTGGTGAGGGAGGCAGATGTGCTCCCTTCTGTAAGAGGGAGGAAGTAAGGAAACTTCCAGGGCTGGGCTCCTTTCCTGTGTGACCTCAATCCTTCCTCACCGCAACCCTGCGAGGGGGCACCTCATGCCCAGTTTAACACATGAGGATGCATAGGATAGGCACAACTTCCACAGCCACACACAGGAGCTTATGGGCTTGAACCGCACCAGGACCAGTGCCCATAGTTGCCCGCCCAGGGCTTTCTCTAGACCAGGGCAGCCCGACTTCAGCACTATTCACATTTGGGGTCAGATAATTCTTTTCTGGGGGAGCTGTTTGTGCACTGTCATGTGATTAGCACCATCCTTGGCCCCTACCCACTCTGACAACAGCATCCTCCAAATGATGACAACCAAAAGTGTCTCCAGACATTGCCAAATGTCCCCTGGGGTACACAACCATCATGCATGGAGAACCACTGGTCTATAGTCTAACGCGGCTGTTTGCTTATTTGCTTTCGGCCTGGTCCTCTTCTTTTTAAGATTGGGTCTATTTTTGAATAGACCCTGTGTTCAAAATTCAAATGGTACAAAAGGGTATATACTGAAAAAAATCTCTTTTCCTATTTGTCCCACAGGCCCCCAGTTCCCCTCTCCAGAGGCCTCCAATTAATCCAGGGGCCTTTGAACTATATTTTTGCTTTAAAACCTTCCCTTTAAATGAAATCTTACCTATAGAGCCAGCATATAAAACTGGTAATGAGGATGAGTATCGGTGCTATTCTAAGTGGCTGGCACAAATAAACCCATTTAGTCCTCCCACAAGCCTCTAAGGCAGGAAATGGGGAAATGATCCCATTTTGCAGAAGAGGAAGTAGAGGCACAGAGAGGTTAAGAAACTTGCCCGAGGCCTCAGAGCTAGTAAGTGGTGGAGCTGGGCTGAAGTGGGAGCCGGAGAGGATGTCCTCTACCCCTGCCCTCTCACCCCCTCCTACCATTCCCTCTCCCACAGGCCTGGGAGTAAGTCAGGCCTGTCTTCTCTTTTTCTCTCTCATTCCCAGCATGAGTGGTTCTCAAACTGTGGTCCCTGGACCAGCAGCATCAGGGCCACCTGGGAACCTGTTAGAAATGCACACTCTCAGGCCCCACCCCAGAGAAACTAAACCAGAAACTCAGGAGGAAGGCTCAGCAGCCTGCTTTATAACTGACTTTCCAGGGGATTCTGATGCAGCTGAAGTTTGAGAACCACCACCCCGCGTGTCCTCCTGGTGGGAGGAGGGGAGAGGCACCCTCTTCACTGGCCCAGGCTAACATCCCCACTCTGGCCTCCTTTCATGCAGAAGCTGGACCCTTTCCTTGCTGACCTCCGCCAGGCCTCCTCGCTGCTAAAGGCTTCCATCAGGGAGTTTGAGAAGGGTGACCCCCCTGGAGGGGTGCAGGTGAGACAAGAGCCTGAGGTGGGGAAACCACACCACATCCCTTATTTCATGGACCAAGGGCTCAGTGAAGGGGCTTTGTTTTCATTCATTCATTCAACCGATATTTACTGGGCAGTCACCATGTGTCACGGCCTGGAGACCCAGCCTGGGGCAAATCGACTTGTCCCTGCCCTCGTGGGGCTCATGGTACAGTGCGAAAGGTCATAATTTAAAAAATAAACAGAAATGGACATGTCATTACAAGTGATGCTGAATGCTGTGAAAGTAAGATTGAGAAAAATGGGGAAGGAGGGTATAGAAGTTGAGCCTTGAAGGATGGGACGGAGCCATGGGACTTGGTCTGTGCTTGGTCTGTTCAGGAAGAGCAAGGAGGCCAGTGTGGAACAGAGTGGGGGAGAGGAGGATAGAACGAGAGGATCTTCTGGATCCATGGGGCTGTATCAGGGAGGAGTTGGGTTGGGATTTGATTCTAAATGGGCAGAGAAGCCGCTGGAGAGTTCTAAGCAGCGGCACTGGGATGATCAGATTGGCACTTTGAGATCCATCTGGTTGTCATTCAGAGAACAGATTGCAGGGGGAGCCAGAGTGCCACAGAGAGATCAGTAAAGAGGCTGGGATGGGCGTCCCAGCAAGAGATGATGGTGCTTGGACCAGTGAGGTTGCCACGGTGATGAGAGGAAGCTCGGCTTGAGGAGATGTTTTAGAGATAGAAAGGAGAGACTTTCTGTAGAAACTTGAACGCCAAACTAGGGGAGTCAGGCGTGATTGGGGTGTGGGGAGCCCTGGAAGGTTATAGAAGGAAAGTGGGGATTGAGCCGCAGGCTACCTCCCTACCCTGGCAGGAGGCCTCCAGGTGTCTGAGCAAGTCCAAGGAGCTGATGGAGGCTGTGCTGAGGGACCCAGGCCTGTTGGGCCTCCAGCGGGAAGGCGGAGCCACCCTGGCCAGGCTGCGACAGGAAGGCAGCAGGCTGAACTTCAACCCAGACATCAGGTACGGACACCAGGCTTTTCCTTCCCCGCCCCATCCTATTCCCCAGACTGGGACTCAGGGCTGGGGTCACTTCGCTGAGAGGACACATAGGGTGGGCTCTGAAGATGCCCAGGATGGGGTGTTTGCCGGGCCCATATCCTGGACGGAGGCCTGATCACGGGCCCCCAGCCTATACCTTGGCAAGTCCCTTCTCTGCGGCCCCTCCTCAGTCCAGGCATCAGAGGACAGCACCCCCATTTCTGGTCACTGTCATGGACCAGGGATGCTCTCTGACCCAGACACTGGGCTGAGCCCCTTTAAGAGCCCACCTCTTATTCCTCAAAAGACCATGTGAGGCTCACATCCTCCTGTTTGGCTGATAAATACCTGAGGCTAAACGAAGGGAAGTAACAGCCAGACCAGCTGAACACTAACCCCTGCACTGCCCTACCCTTCGTGGCAGGGGCCAGGGGAACCTCGTGCTGTGCCAGGGTCACAGAACCACAGAGCAAGAAATACGCATTCCTAGAAAGAACCAATTTTCTTAAATTTAGGAGTGGGGTGGAGGAGAGGTGCAAGTCAGGAATTAAATCAGCCGGTAGTTGTATATATTTTATCTCTGTTAGAATGAACACTACTACAAAGTTTGCGTAATCCAAGAACATTTTATTTATTTAACCTCCTCCTCTCAACAGCACTTAGTATGAACACAGCATTGTTCTGAGGGCTTTAAGGATATTAATGTGGTTAATTCCCACCCACGAAGGGGCTCCGAGTATTACCCTCATTTTACAGTGGAGGAGCCTGAGGTTCAGGGAGAGGTTAAGTGACTTGCCCAGGGCCACACAGCTGGGATGTGGTGGGGCTGAGACTTGAACCCAGGCAGCCTAGCCCAGAATCTTGAACACACCACCCTGACCTCTGCCCACAGAGAGATTCATGCTGATGTGAGCGCTGGGCGGCAGTGGACCCTGGTGCTCGGTGTGGAGTTGTCCTCACTGCCCCTCACACAGCCTGGTGGGGCTGGCACTGCCTTTCCCAGCATGCCCCTGCCTCACTGACTGGGCCCCCAAGCCCCTTTGGTCCAACATAGGCCCCTCCAGACCGTTGGCCACCAGCAGCTCCACCAGGGAGCGCTGTGGTCCCGCGTGAGCCGCTGCGTGTTTCTTAGGCACCTCCTGCCTGCCCGGCCCGTTTCTCCCTCCCTTTGCCAGACAGACTGGCGTTTTCCATCCCGTTCACGCACCCTGGGTGCTCACCCCTTCCATGGAAGGGCAGTGACCTGTGGGAAGCTACAGTCAGATAAGGAGGCTTAGGGCAAGGCTCCCTCCAGGAAAACGGGCTCTCCTTCCATCTCCTCTTTTTCCTTTTCCTTCTAAAGGACCCCAAGGGCGGAGGAGGGTGGGGTGGGATTTGAGGGGTGTTGGGAAAGCCCTGAGATTCCTCCTTTCACCCAAGTTTTTCCTGAAATCCCATCTGCATCCCTTCATTTATGTCTTGCTGGCCTTGATCATTTTTTAAAATCATGTGCAGAAAAGGCCGTGGACTGAGTTCCAATTCAGACTGCCATGCGTGTGAGTGAGAACCTCTCTCTGGAGGATCAGTTTTCCTATGTGTAAATGTTTTCCTATCTGTAAAATAGAGGCCAGAGTGGAGAGGTGTGTTACAGCCACTTATCATCATTGCAATAGAAATAACAAGCGCTTTGTAAATAAGTTCATTTGTACCATTTTTTTAGATTCCACATATAAGCAAATGAACTTATTTACAAAACAGAAATAGAGTCACAGAAGTAGAAAATAAACCTGTGGTTACCAGGAGGAAGGGGGAGGGAGGGATAAATTGAGAGATCAGGCTTGACATATACACACTATTGTATATAAAATAGATAACTAATAAGGACCTACTCTATAGCACTCTGTAATGACCTATATGGGAAAAGAATCTAAAAAAGAGTGGATATACGTATATGTATAACTGATTCACTTTGCTGTTCAGCAGAAACGAATGCAACATTTTAAATCAACTATACTCCAATAAAAATTAATTAACAAAAATAAAAGAAATAACAAGCGCTAACAGCACCGTGGGCCAGGCACTGTGTTAAGTGTTTTGAGTGCGTGAGGGCGGGTTTGCCTGAGGCGCTTCGGGAAGCGCTGAGGTCCAGGCCACTCTCTGAGCAGGACTCCGGTGGGTTGGGGAGGGGCCTGGGCATTGAGATTTTTAAAGCTCCCAGAGCAGGTTCTAATTGTGTTGCCAGGGTTGAGAGCCAAGGGGTTAGATTCTTTAATTCTCACAACCCCCCTGTGAAATGGGTTCTGTTATCCCCATTTTTTATAGCTGAAGAAACGGAGACAGAAAGGTTGAGAAGTTTGTACAAGGTTCTGTTACTAGAAGGTAGCAGGGCTGGGATTTGAACCCAGACCTCTCCAGCTCGGTTCATACCCTCCTGGGGAAAGGCAGGGTCATTTGGTTTCTCGCTGTGTCCTCTGGTCCTCCCAGTCCCACGCAAGGCCAAGGCTGAGGCCCAGAGAGGTGTAGGGACCCGCCCAAGCTCACACAGCAAGTCAGCAGCTGAAATACCCAGGCCAGGGCCACAGAGCTGGTGGGAGCCGCGGAGGCATGCCTATGCTAGGCAGGAGTGCTGGGGCTCCGGGTCAGGGGGTCAGCATCTTGGGTTTTCTCTCACACTCCTCGGCCTCCCAGGAGCCATCTGGCCGAAGCTGCTGCCCTGTACAGCCTCGTGGATGAACAGCTGCATGTCCTCGTCACTGTGTCCAACCACCTCCTGAGGAGGCTGGAGCTCCGCGTCCGCCTGGGCCGCCTGGAAGCTGCCATCCACCAGGTGAGAGAGGAGGAAGCTGGCCCTGGGACGTGACGGGGTGGTGGGCGGCTCCTGCCTCTCCAGGCCCCACCCCAGCCAGGCGCTTTGCTCTCGTAAAACGACAGCAGGCAGGCATTCTTGGAGCACATGACATGCACTCCATAGTGCTTGATAGGTGAAGACATAACTCCAGAAGCTGCATTTTTTAAACACCGACTTTGCGCCAAGCCCTGGGCCAGAGCCTTTGTGTCCATCACCGCTTTCCAACCTCATCCCTTACCAGTGATGTGGGCAAGATGCTAGGATTTCTCCTACTCATCGATAAGGACACTGAGACTGGGAGACATTATGTCATCTGCCCGTGGCTGCACACCTAGGGGTCTGATCCTGGAGCCCACACCTGGCACCACTCTGTCCAACTGTTGATGCCTAGAACCAACGCATCCCTTCATGCTCTGGGCCGTGGAACAGAGTGTGCCTGGAACCAGACGGCCTGCTTCCAATGCTGGCTCTAGCACTTACTAGCGGTGTGACAAGGTATTTAACTATTCAGTGCCTCGGTTTCCTCACCTGTTAAATGGGGGATAGTATTAGTGCCTGCCACATGGGGCTTTGTGAGGATAAAGTGGGTGATGCTCTTTTAAGACACCCCAGAATACGAAGAAGGCTTCTGCTTATGGGATCGAGAGCCATTTTACCCCCTCTGTCCTTCCTTGAATCCTCACGTCTACCCCATTTTGCCACTGAATAAACTGAAACCCAGACAGGAGAAGTGACTTGCGCGGTTCACACAGGGAGTTCGTGGCAGGGCCGTGCACCTTCCTCTGGCACTGTTTGGATGGTGAGAACCACGCCCCACCCCCACCCCAAGCTGTCTCTTTTCCTCCCCAGAATTGGGAGGGTTTCAGTCCAGGCCGGTGGCATAGGCCCAGCCCCCAGATGACTGAGGACAAGACTTCAGCTTCCCAGGAAGGTGGCAAACTGGCCTAAGGATGTCTCCTCAGCAGCCCCTCATGTCCAACCTCCCTCCCCTGCCCCAGGTCAGCAACTGGATGGAGCAGGAAGGAAGCCAGTGCCTGCAAGTGCTGACCCCCAAGGACGGAAGCTTGGAGACAGTGGAGAAAGCCCACGCAGAGTTTGAGGACTTCTTCCTTCAGGCTGCGGTGTGTTTCTAAAACTGAGGGCGGGGTGGGGGGGGGAGCAGATAGAGAGGGCAGGAGATGGGGGTGGCACTGCTGGGGAAAAGTTGCGGAGGCGGGAAAGTGGAAGAAAGCTTCCCAAGACAGTGAGGAGAGCAACTTGGAACACAAAGCATTCAGCTTAGATATTGTCTCCTCCAGGAAGCCTTCCCTGACTACCAAGTACAAAGATGGCCCATCTCAGAATGCCTGGAGGGCTTCTTAAAATACACATTCCAGGGTCCTACCCTAGCCCTACTGAGTCAGCCTCAGAGCTGGGGTGGGGGGAGAGAATCTGCATCCTTGATGTGCTGGGTCCTGGGGCACAGGGTGATTCAGCCTCTGTTTCAGCCCTCGGGGAACTTCCAGGCCAGTGGAGGGCGGAGACAAGATGAGGGGCTGGGAGCAACAGGGAAATAGCCAGAAAAGGAGAACTGTGGGGACACAGGCGAGGAGCCTGTAACCCAGACTCTGGGGTTGGAGAATTTTGCCAGAAGAGGGTGACGCTAAGCAGAATCCCAGCAGGCAAAGTAAACCCTGGGTTCCCATTTTACAGATGAGGAAACTGAGGCTCAGGAAGTCTCATAACCCGGTAGTAAGGCTGGAGCTGAGTAGACACCCCTCCCCTCCCTGCTCAGGCCCAGTACCGCCGTGGCCTGGAGCTGTGCAAGCAGGCGGCCCAGCTGGGAGCTGCAGCCAGGGCCAGGGAGGCGGGAGGAACAGAGCTCCCGGAGCTGGCAGGCTTCACCTTCACCCAGCGGGCCTTCCAGGCTAAGCTGACCCACTTCTACATGGCAGCCGAGCGGCAACGCACAGACCTGGAGACGCTGCTCCACCTCCACCACTTCTGCAAGAAGGTGAGCCTGGCAGCCCACCTGCATAAACTCCCAGCTCCCCCAACACCTAGGACGTAGGGTGGGGGCAGGGAACAGCCTAGACACAGCACTAGGCTCTTTTCATTCCATAGTCCCGTGAGGGGGAAAACGCATTACCTGCATTTTCCAGAAGGGAAACAAGGTTTGCAAGGTTAAGTTACCCTCCTTAAACCAGGTCCAGCTAATCCCTGACCCCAGCTTGTCGCACTACACAGGCAGTCTCCCAGTGACCCAGATATCACCTCTCAAAGGAAATCACCTGCTTCTTAAACGTTGGGATTAGGGGAAGGATCCTGGGGATTTCTGAGAATCTGATCAAAGCCACAGACTTTCTCTCCACACATAGACCTCTGCAGGCAACTTCACAGGGTCAGGACCAGGCTCAGAACCTTGATCTCGTCCCACTCCTCTATTACAGTGTTAGGGAAACAGGATCAGAGAAGTACCATCACTTAGCCAAGGTCACACAGCAAGCCATGGCACCATTGTGCTCTTTCCCATGCCCCACCTTGCCCTGCACAGATGCGTTGGAGGAGACAGCTGGGGAAGGAAGGAAGGAAGGAAGGGACAGTTGGCTGAGGGCGGGCCCAGAGGCTGCTCTGAGCATCCTCAGAACAGAGGCCTCAGTCCTCACCAGGAACCCAGCGTTTGGCCAGGAGGGAGGAGGAGGGGGTAGGGCTACTGGGGCAAGGGTCGGGGGCCTGGGCAGAGGTGAGTTAGGAAGCAAGAATAACTCCATTACTTTGCATCTGTCATCTCTTGGAACCCAATGTGGCAAGGTTGACCAGCTCCATTGTACAGATGAGGAAACTGAGGGCCCAGAGAGGGGCAGCACCTTGCCCAAGGCCACACAGCTAGAGAAAAGAAGAGCTGGAATTTGAACCCAGATGTGTCCATGTGCTATGTTCTTCTGCAAAGGAGAGCGAAATGACAAGCAGTTCTTGTGTCCAAGCAGACATGATGACGATGGTGATGAGGGTTAGATGACTATTATGGGGTAGCCCACATTATTGACTGTGTTCACCACGCCAGACCCTCCTAAAAGCACTTTGCATACCTAGCCCGATTTAATTCTCATCCTATCTTTGTGAGGGAGGGGCACCGACATTGCTTCCATTTTACAGATGAGGAAAGTAAGGTCCAAAGAGGAAAGTGGCTTTCTCAGCATCCGCTAGCCCGGTTGGTCAAGCAGGATTTGACTTCAGAGTCTCTGCGCCTCTTAAATCCATTTAGCCAAATCCCTCGTTTTTCTGATGGGGAAACTGAGGCCTAGGGGGAGCAAGGGAGCAGCCTGAGAGAGCTGTAACCCAGATGAGACAAGAACCCACACCTCTGGCCTGGGCCCAGTGCCCTCAGCTGCCCCTCGCACTGGCCACTGACGATGGAGCATGGGAAGAGCCTGACCCTAGCCTCCCAGCTGTCAGGCCAGCCCAGCACACAGGGCACCAAGAACGCAGAGGCTTCGGGGGCAGCGGGAGGGACTTGGTCAACTCACACCTGGGGCACTGGGAGGACAGGCCGCTCTCTGTCTCCCTCAGGCAAGGGAGGTAGATGTGGGCAGAGGCAGCGAAGGGATTCCCCGTGCCCAGCTGTTCAGAAGTTAGAGAGCGAGACAGCAGGAGGATCTGAGACTTAGAGTCAGGGATATGCCTGCATGGGCTCTGTGACCTCAACAGTGGCCTTCACTGCTCTGGGCCTCAGCTTCTTGTCAAGAATAATGATGATAATAATAACAACCAATGCTTAGGTACGGAGTTCTTATTGTCTGCAGGCCCTGTTCTAGTCATTTCACATATGGTATTATGGTCACACCAACCCTGTGAGGCAGGAAGCCCAGAGAAATCAAGTCACTGACCCAGGGTCACACAGCTAGGAAGTGGCATAGTTGAGATTCGAACCCAGGTCATCTGGCTCTCGTGCAGAGAAGTGAGAATTAAATTAAATGTAAGTAACCCCTCCCCCTGCCCCTACACCCGACTTTGCTCAAATCTGGAATTATTATTTTTAACACCGATGTTAAATTATTGTTTTTAACACGGATGTACTGTTAATGTTGTCATTAGCAGTAGTGGTAGGAGGAGTAATGCCTCATAGATTAAGGGGATCTGGAAGCTTCTCTCTCTTGTTTACTAATTTTAGCGGATTTCAGCCCCATCGGCCTTCCCTGGAGAAAGCAAACTGGCTCCAGCACTGAGGCCTTTGCACTGGCTGTTCCCTCAGCCTGGAAAGCCCTTCCCCTCGACAGCACCTTCTCCTCTCTGGCCCTGAATTTTAATCCGCACAGCAAGGGGTGGGGCAAGATGATTTCTGAGTTGTTCTCCACCTCTGTCCAGCTTGGCCTGGAATATCTGGTTCCAGACAGACAGACGGACAGACAGTACGGCTCAGTGCTGAGCTCAGCCCCAGGTGGAGAGCAGGCATGCGGCAGCTTTAGCACTAAATAATAATAACATGACTGTGTCGCTAACGGAGATTTATGGAGCCCTTTCCCAGCCATGAGCTCAATGTGCTTCTGCAAATATGAAGCCATTTATCTAAAGACAAGTTCCCTTAATCCGCGGAAAGACAGTTTCCTCGGAGAAAATTGTTCTCCAATCCCCACTGCCTAACAGCTTGCTGTTGGCTTCTCAATTAATGGAGAGAAAGATTATGTTTTTCACGAGCTGCTGGGAACATGTTGGCTCCTTTGCAACCTGCAGACATTTTGTGGGTGAAGTGGGTACAGGCAGGATCCTAAAATGCGGCAGAGGCCCGGCCAGAGCGAGGGGGCCTCCGGGCCTGGGCTGGCTGACAGTCTCACTGTGTGACTGCAAGGGCAGGGCCCTGCCTGGGCCAGTTTCTCCTGTGCAAGGAGGTGCTTGGAAGATACCCTCTTGAGGGCTGGACAGGGCTGAGTTTGAATCCCAGCTCCTCCCTGACTTGCAGCGTGACCTGGGACAAGTGATTTCATGTGTGTGAGCCTCAGTTTCCTCCTCTGTAAAATGGGCTGCTGGTTCAGTGTGATCCTACATGAGATGCACAGAGCCTGGCAAACAGTCAGCGTTCAATAAATATTAGCCAGACTCCTCCCTCAGCACCACTTATGAGGGGTTCATACAATCCGAGAATCACTCAAATTTCCATGATTATCTATCACAACCTCTACTTTACTGAGGGGGAAACTGAGCCCCAGAGAGGGGTGAGTCCTTGCTGGCCCCTAAGTCTGTAAGACTGTGCCTGAAGATCCCAAGGGTGCTGGGGACTGTTTCCCGGTGGGTAACGGAGGGTGGTGTTCCCTGGGGAAGAAAGGGAAATATTGTCATCATCAGCGGTGGAGAAAATCACAGCTGTGCTAAGAGAGGCCCTAACACTGATTGGACATTTTTGTATTAATTCAGTCTAGCTGTATTTGTTCTTTAAGCCTCCTCTTGGCTCAGAGAGGCCTATCCCTGTCCTCACGGAACCCCCATCTCCCTCTCTTCTTGTCTCCCAGATGACCTGGTTCCACATGGACTGCCAGGACCTGATGGCCCAGCTCAGGCTGGGCAAGGCCCAAAGGGCCAGCCCTGGGGACCAGCGCCGCCTCCACCGCTACCTGCAGCGCCTGGCGTCCGAGTTCCCTGCCGAGAAGCTCACGGCCATGCGGCTGCAGGTGGCCTCTCTGAGCTGGGAGGGCCTGGGCCAGGACCTGTGGGAGGAGGCCCAGGAGAGGCACGAGGAGATCCAGACCCTCCTGAAGAAGGCACTGGGCCACTGTCCATGCCTGGCAGGTCCCCCTTCCCACCCGGCGGGCCGGGAACTCAGAGGGGCGGCCGCCAAGGGCCAGGACCTGAATGGAGAAGTCACTTACAAGGGAAGACGGGACCTGCCCCTCCAGGACTCACTGGGTCTGGATCGTTTGCCAAAATCCTGTTGGCCTCCTTGGGGCCCCAGACGTGTACAGAACAGAAGTTTCCAAGCAGCCCCTCCACCCCAGGAAGCTGGCCAGGCTTTTGAAGCTGATGACGGCAGAAGCCCGCATGGGCCCCTGGATCCTGCCCCTGAGCGTTATCTCACCACCTTCCTCTCCTGGCAGCAGCTCCCCAGGCAGAGTCAGATCCCACGGCCCACTGGGGGCAGCTTCTCCTCGGAGGGGACAGACTCACAGACGTCTCTGGAGGACTCACCCCACACAAGTCCCCCTGCATCCCTCTAGCTGGGAGTTCCCGTCAATCACACCAGGCTCCGGCAGGGATGGGTATGGTTCGGGTGGGGCCCAGCTAAAGACAGAGCTGGGGAGCCCTGGACCATCCAACAGGACGTGGCTACTGAGTTTGGCTCGTGCTCTGTAGACAAGAACTCACACCTGCTCCCGGCCCCAGGAAGCTCTGGGAAGACGCGACTCTCACACATTCGGAATAGTAAGAGTGGAGGGCAGGGCAGGACGCGGAAGAGCGTGAGATTGGCTCCAAAACCCTGGAGTCTCATCGTGGAAAGAGCTGTTGGTACAGATCCTTCCAGAGACCTCCGACTTAGGCAGAACCCCACCTGGGGTTCAGGGGTATGTAAGCTTCCCCTTGGGGCACAAGGGGCAAAGTTGCCCTCATAATAGAGCCCAGGGTGGGGAGATTAGGGGAGTGGCTTCTTGTCTTAGGGTCCTAGAAACAGACCACACAAGGATTGAAGTGCGGATTTACTTGGCGGAGGAGCAGGGGAGCGAGTCTGAGAAGGGAATAAAGGGGGTGCTGTCAAGTGAATTACCACATGTAATTTATCCACTGGCGCCACTGGCCTCGGACAAAGAGAATCACCTGCTGGAGGCCAGTTAGTGCGCAAGGAAGGGGTAAGGGAGGGGGACTGTCTGCTGCACCTCTACTCTGTCACTTGGCTTCTCCAACAGACATGAGCATCAGTCTCAAGTTCAAGGAACCCCAAAGAGGACCACCTCCCTCTCCCATGATCTCTGCCTTCTTCCCCTCCCCACCACAGCTCCTCAGACCCACCCCGAAGCCCGACCTCTCTTTAGGCACAGCCTCTGGTGCCTGGTGTCATCAGATTCTGCTATGGTTGGGGCTGGAGGGTAGGGAGCCTTGTCCCCATCCAGCAGGTGGTGCGGGAGGACAGTGGGAAGAGGCTTGAGATGCTCTGATTTCAGATAGAGCATCTAGAAGACAGCCCAGAGTGACCATGGCTATCGCCTCCCCTGAATGTCATTATCCTGAGAATGTGCGCCCATCTCTGCCCTAGGATGCATCACCAAGATGGCCTCTGGTAGCCCAGCTCTGGAATTTTCCTGGCTCCAGGAAGAGGGTAGGGTGTACATCCTCCCACAAGATGAGGCTGTGGAAGGAGAGGGAGGCAGGACTGGAGCGGGCCTGGGAGGACAAACAGGGTTTCTCAAGGGTAATCTCAGGCTTCCCTGGTGGCGCAGTGGTTAAGCATCCGCCTGCCAGTGCAGGGGACACGGGTTCAAGCCCTGGTCCGGGAAGATCCCACATGCCGTGGAGCAACTAAGCCTGTGCGCCACAACTACTGAGCCTGTGCTCTAGAGCCCATGAGCCACAACCACTGAGCCCACGTGCCACAACTACTGAAGCCCGTGCGCCTAGAGCCCGTGCTCCGCCACAAGAGAGGCCACCGCAATGAGAAGCCCGCGCACTGCAACAAAGAGTAGCAGCCCCCGTTCGCTGCAACTAGAGAAAGCCCGCGCGCAGCAACGAAGACCCAACGCAGCCAAAAATAAATAAAATAAGTAAATTTAAAAAAAATTATTAAAAAAAAGAGTAATCTCAGCAGAGAGATCCACACAAACCTCAATGCCCAAAATCTTCCAGGACTCAAGATTTCATCAAGAGTGGTCTGGGGCCTGTCTGCCTCAGAACCACGAGCAGAGCTGATCAAAGGCAGCGTCTTAGGGGATCTCACCCCAGATAGTTAAAACTAGACCCTTGGGGCAGTGGTGGCTGGAGTCTGCATGTGTAACCAAGTGCTCATGCAACACAGTGAGGTGGGGTGCTGTTGGGAAACCCTTGGGGCTAAGGCCTGAGCCGCCCCCAACCCCCACCCCAAGCCAGCTCTGATTCTTGCATTCCAGTCTCCTGCCTTCTGTCCAGACAGGCCTGAGGATGCAGGAGGCATTTGATCAGTCCAGCTCCATCCAGGCCTGTTGCCTCAGAGGGGGGCCGAAGGCTCTTAAAATGCTGTTGCCATAGCAACAGCATCCAGCCAGTAGGGACCACAGGCAGGGAGCCAGGGCACCCGGGGTGCAAGGATGAAAACTGACTTCTGAGAGACTACAGTTACGGCTAGTGCTCAGGGGGGCTGAGGAGGGGTATGGATAATCCAAGAATCCTTGGGAGGGAGGGGCCCCCAAAGCCATCTTGTGCATCCCTCTGTCTCCAGGAAGAGCCGAAAGCCCACAATTTGTCTACTCACAGCAGCCCAAAGGGGAGAAGGGGATGCAGAAATGAAATATAATAATGAATAATAATATTACTAGCCAACATTTATTCTGCATTTTCTTTGTGCCTGACTTGGTGCTAAGCCCTTTAAAAGCTTTGCGGGGCTTGTTGAAATGTTCACAACAATCCAATGAAGCCAATACTAGTTTCACCCCATTTTACTGAGGAGGAAACTGCTTTTCAAGCTCCAGGGGTTGGTGGGCAAGAGGTGATAGGAGGAGCATGGCCTGGGAGTCAGGGACCTCACCTGGCACTTCCGTCCTGCTGCCAGCTGCCTGTGTGACCCTGGGCAGGTTGCTTCCCCTTTCTGGCCCTTGGTTTACCCTATCTGTACAATCAGGTCATTGAATGGATAAGGATCTTTCTTGTCTTTGTAATCAGAGAACCCAGCCTTTGAATCCAGGCTTAATAGCCTGGTGACTCTGAGCAGATGGCCGCCTCTCAGTTTTCCCATCTGTCCAATGGGTTTTGTCAAGCCTGCTAGGCCAGGATAATAAGATCCTGGGATCTCTGAGCTCCACACTAGGCCTCTTCCTCTCCAGAGGGGTGACCATCTTGTAAAGTCTGAGAAACCCACTGGGGCAGTGGTAGGACTGAACCCAAATTGTAGTTTAGGCACTTTACAGTTTACGGTGTATTTTTTGTCCATCCATTTCTTCATCCAATATTCCCTACAACCCTGAGTGCACAAAAGTTACACTGTAGGATGTCTCCATTTTACAGATGAGAAGACTGAGGAGAGGGGAGGTGACTGGCCCAAGGTCACACAGCAAGGAAAGGAAGGACTAGAGAAGGGGAAACCTCAGAATCTGGACCTAGTTCTTGTCCATGCCTAATCCAGGAGAGCAAATGTCAGTCACTCTGAGGTGAGCACCCCACACCCTCATGCCTTCAAGTTACCCACATCAGACCCTGACAGGGTAGCAGGCAGCACAGGCTGCCCTCCTGAAACAGAGATGTTCTGTTCTCTGTGAACTGTGAACTGGCTTCCAGCCCAGGACAAACCCATCAGGCCCTAAACCCCACCCACTCCCAGCTGCAAAATAGCTGTCTGAGGCCAGAGCCAGTGGGCCTCCTGGAGAATAAACAAGCCCTCTGGCTGGGCGGCAGGATCCTTGGATCCCATCCCCTTCAGTCTGGGGCATGACAGGGACCTGGGTGAATCACCGCACTTCCTCAGGCCTCATTTTCTCCATCTGTGAAGTGGGGGGATTGGGCAAGACCAGGGATGGCAAACGGGTGTCGTCTGGCCGGTGGAACTCCTGATCTGCCCTCCGAAGCCTGCCTCCCTCTCTGTGTACTGACCATGCATCCAGGCACCCAGGCTGAAAACCTGCAAGATGTCCTTGAACTTCCCCAGAGGCCCCAGATCCACTCCCCTCATCTCTCTCTAATCTTCTTCTTTCTCCCTCCACCTTCCCATCCTCATCCCAGTCTCCATCCTCTCTCCCCCTGGACAGTTGTAACAGTATCCTCAGTGGTCCTCCTGCAGCCACTTGGGCCCTTTTATCCATCCTCCACAGAGAGGCTAGAGGGACCTTTGCAAAATGTAAAATAATGCCAGTCCCTGCTTAACAGAGCCCAGTGGCATCCCATGACTCTCCAGCTAACCCCCATCCTGCCCATCGCTGGAATCTACAAAGCTCTGTGGGGTCAGGCCTCTGCCCACCACTCTAGCCTCACCTTACTCCCCAGTCTCCATGTTCTCTGAGTTCCAACAACACTGACTTCCTTTTAGTTCCTCAGCCATTCCAAGCACTTTCAAGTTCCCCTAGAAGCACGCCTGGCCACAAGGATTCAGGTACAGGTGATTTGCTGAAGAAGAGATCATGAGAGAAACCACAGGAAGGGGAAACAGGACAGAGAAGGGAAGGAAACCAATGTACAATTTCAGATCAAGGCTCAGCCTCTGCCTGATCACGTGGGGAATGCTGGAGGGTATTTTTACACCTCCTGAGGCACTGCAGGCCTCTGCAAAAGCCTGCCACAAAAAGCAGGGTCCAGGAACCCTAGGGCAGTGCTTGCTTGGAGGAGGGTTGCTGGGGTGGGCCCACAGAAGATAATATTCTATATTACAAATATATAGAATGCTCTCACCACTAAATTATAAATTTTTAAAACTCCAACTTAGAAATAGGTAAAGGATCTGAATGAGCATTTCTCCAAATAAGATGCACAAAATTCTAATAAGGACATGAAAAAATGCTCAACCTCATTAGCCATCAAGGAAACACGAATCACAACCACAATGAGATCTCACTACACATTTACTAGGATGGCTAAAATTTAAAAGTCCAGGGGGCTTCCCTGGTGGCGCAGTGGTTGAGAGTCCGCCTGCCGATGCAGGGGACACGGGTTCGTGCCCCGGTCCGGGAAGATCCCACATGCCGCGGAGCGGCTGGGTCCGTGAGCCATGGCCGCTGAGCCTGCGCGTCCGGAGCCTGTGCTCCGCAACGGAAGAGGCCGCAGCAGTGAGAGGCCCGCGTACCGGAAAAAAAAAAAAAAATTAAAAGTCCAATAATAAACGTTGGCAGGATGTGGAGAAATTGGAACCCTCATACATTGCTGGGGGAATGTAAAACAACACAACTGCCTTGGGAAACAGTTGGGCAGGCCTTCAAATGGTTAAACATCCAGTTACGATATGACCCAGCAATTCCACTCCTAGATATACACCCCAAAGAAACAAAACCATATGTCCACACAAGAATTTCTACATAAATGCTTATAGCAGAATTATTCATCATAGTTAAAAGAAAGAAGCAACCCAAATATTGGTCAACCAATGAATGAATAAACAAAATGTAGTATATCCATACAGAAGGATGTGCTTCAGCCATAAAAAGGAATGAAGTCACTTCCTAACTTATTCTCTGAAGCAAGCATTATCTTGATACCAAAGCCAGATAAATATATCACAAGAAAAGAAAACTACAGGACAATATACCTTGTGAGTATAGATGTAAAAATCCTCAACAAGATACTAGGGAACCAAAGACAATAGCACATTAAAAGAATTATGCAGTGTGACCAAGTGGGATTTATCCCAGGTATGCAAGGGTAAAGATAAGAAAATCAATCAATGTAATATACCACATTAATAGCATGAAGGGAGAAAAACATGATCATCTCAGTTGTCTCAGAAAAGACATTTGACAAAATCCAACAGCTTTCATGATTAAAAACAAAACAAACAAACAAACAAAAAAAACAAGAACAACAAGAAAAAATACTACTCTGAAAACAAGGAATAAAAGGGAACTTATTCAACATGATAAATGGCATTCATGAAAAACCCACAACTAAGATCAAACTCAATGGTGAAATACTGAAAGCTTTCTCCCTAAGGTCAGGAGCAAAACAGGATGACTATTTTCACCACTGCTATTCAGCATTGTACTGGAAGTTCTAGACAAGAAAATTAGATAAGAAAAACAAATAAAAGGAATCCAATTAGTCAAGAAAAAGAGCAGTTACCCTGCAAAAGAAAGAAAAGGCATCCAAACTGGAAAGGAAGGAATAAAGTTGTTTCTATTCACAGATGGCACGATTCTGTGTAGAGAAAATAAGAAATAATCCCCAAGAAAGATACTAGAGCTAATAAACAAATTCAGCAAAGTTGTGGGTTACAAGATCAACACACAAAAATCTGTGTTTTTACACACCAGCAATGAACAATCTGAAAAGGAAATTAAGAAAGCAATTTCATTTCCAAAAGCATCTGAAAGAATAAAATACTTAGTAATAAATTTAACCAAGGAGGCGAAAGACATTGTATTCATAGGTAGGAAGACTTAACATTGTTAAAATGTCAATACTATCCAAAGGGATCCTCAGATTCAACATAATCCCTATCAAAATTCCAACAGCCTTTTTTTGGGGCAGAAATAGAAAAGCCGATCCTCAAATTCTTATAGAATTTCAAGAGGCCCCCCAAGTAGCCAAAACAACTTGAAAAAGAAAAACAAACTTGGAGGACTCTCAGTTTCCAATTTCAAAACTTACTACAAACCTACAGTAATCAAAAGAGTGTGGTACTGCCATGAGAATGGACATCTAGACACATGGAATCAAAATAAACCCATAGGTCTACAGTCAATTGATTTTCAACAAGGCTCCCAAGTCCATTCAATGGGGAAAGAGTAAGTTCTTAAACAAATGGTGCTGGAACAACCGGATTTCTTCAGGTAAAAGAATGAAGTTGGACCTCTGCTTCATGCCATATACAAAAATTAACTCAAAACGGATCAACAACCTAGATTTAAGAGATAAAACTATAAAACTCTTAGAAGAAAACATAAGGGTAGATCTTCATGAGCTTAGATTTGGCAGTGGGTTCTTAGATATGATACCAAAAGCATGAGCAACAAAAGTAAAAGTTGATAAATAGGACTTCATCAAAATTAAAAACTGTACATCAAAGGACATTATCAAGAAAATGAAAAGGCAACCTACAGAATGGGAGAAAATATTTACAGATCTTATATTTGATGAGGGTTTAATATCCAGAATATATAAAGCACGGCTACAACTCAGCAAAAAAAGACAAGCAACCCAATTTTAAAATGGGTAAAGAACTTGAATAGACATTGCCCCAAAGAAGATATACAAATGGCTAACAAGCACATAAAAAGATGCTCAACATAATTAGTCATTAGGGAAATGCAAGTCAAAACCACAATGAGACACCACCTCACACCTACTCACACCTACTAGGATGTGTATAATCAAAAAAGCAGAAACTAACAAATATTGGTGAGGATGTAGAGATTTGGAACCCTTGTACCTTGCTGGTGGGAATGTAAAATGGTGCAGCCCCTGTGGAAACGATTTTGGTGGTTCCTCAAAAAGGTAAACATAGAATGACCCAGCAATTCCACTCCTAGGTATATACCCAAAAGAATTGAAAACAGGGCCTCAAACAGATACTTGTACACCAATGTTCACAGGAGCATTATTCTTAATAGCCAAAAGGTGGAAATAATCCAAATGCCTATCAAAACGTGGTATATACATACAATGGAATATTTTCCAGCTGTAAAAAGAATGATGTTCTGGTACGTGCTACAGTATGGATGATCCTTGAAAACATTCTGCCAAATGAAATAAATCAGACAAAAAGGACCAATGTTGTATGATTCCATGAAATATCTAGAATAGGCAAATTCATAGAGACATAAAGTAGGTTAGAGTATATCAGGGGCTGGCAGGAGGAAGGAATAAAGAATTAGTATTTAATGGGTCCAGAACAGGCAAATCTATAGAAACAGAAATTAGATTAGTGGTTACTTAGGGCTGGGAGTGTGGAGTGGGAGGAGGTGAATCCCTAAAGAGCAAAGGGTTTCTTTTTGAGCTCATGAAAATGTTCCCAAATTGACTATGGTAGAGGTTGCACGTATCTGTGAATATAGTAAAACTATTGATTTGTATACTTTAAATGGGTGAATTGTATGGTATGTGAACTATATCTCAATAAAGCTTTTTCTTTTCTTTAAACAAACAAACGAACCAAAACAGATAGAAGCCAGAGGAGGGACGCACAGAAACAAAAAATGATCGTAGGGAATCTAGTATAGCCCTGACAACTTCTGCTTACAAGCTCTTTCCTGTCTCAATACCTGGAATGTCCTTCCCCTTTGTTTCCAATTAGTTAAGCCCTCTTTATCCTTCAGACATCAGCCACAGGGTCAGGCTTTCCTGGTCACTCTGAAGGAGTCAAAATTCCCTTTTATAAAGACCATGTAGTTCTCTTTCATAGCACTTATCTCAATTGCCATTTTGCAATATTTTGTCAATGCTCATATCCCCCACTAAACTGTGAGTTTCACAAGAGCAGGAACTGAACCTGCCTGTTCAATGTATCCTTGGCACAGGGAAGAAAATCAACAAAATTTGTTAGACGAATTGATGAATGAATGAATGAATGAAGGCCAACTTTGATTGATTAGTAGGGTCTGCCTAGAGCACCTGGTTGACTCAGTAAGAAGGAATTCTATGACTGATTAATGATGTCTGCCATGGAGGAGGGTCACTATAGAGATACTAGCTTTGTCCCAAATTTGCCATCCCTGAATTACAGAGGGCCATCCCTCAGGGTCCCCCAACAGAGGGCACTCTAGAAACAGTCTCATCTCCGCCAGCTCCCAGGAGGAGAGTGCAGTTGTCATCCCAGCTGGCCTTGATAATCAATCACACAGCCATGCGGTGCCATTAGGATTTGTCACTGAGCCACATCCAGGTGCACCAGGCAGGAGCAAGCAAGCTCATTTGCATTTCATCTGCATGGAAATTTGCATACGCCTCCACAGCTCTGTCTCCTTGCAATTTTCAAGTTAAAATGTCATTATTACTCCTGTGAAGCCTGTTATTTCTTGATTTCATTCTCCCTGCTCCTCTAACCTGACTCCCTCCTAAGCCTCAGACACTCAAGCCTGGGCTGGAGAAGGAAATGGTTTGAGCTTTGGTTCTGCTGCTGATTCACTTGTGAGTTCCCTCTGTGGGCCATGTCTGTGCCACTAGGCACAGGGACAGGGATGGTCCTATGGGAGCTGCCGTTTAAGCAGTCACAGGAGGGCTGCCACAAACTTAGCCACTCAGGACTGTCCCCATGAAGCCTCCAATTCCCCACCTCTAAGCCTTTGACCTTGCTGTGCCCTCCTCCTGGAAAAGCCTTCTCCCTTTCCTACAGGGTGAATGTCCAACATCCGCCCCTTTCGTTCTCTGCTTATACCGTGTCACAGCCCCTCAGTCGTAAACCGGTTGGATGAAAAGATAGACATGTGACCCAAGCTCACCAATAAGCTTCCTTTTCCAGGATTTGGATTTGGGAATCAGAGATGCTAGGCAGTTTCTGAACTGAGCATGTGTAAACTTGAGTTCAGAGGGCCACTGTGTCCAGCTGTGTACATAGAAAGCAGAAAAGTCGTCCTGGGGGTGGAGGACCAAAGCTGATGCACCCAGAGCCAGCCTCAAGAGACCGAGAGGTAGCAAAGGCCCTGGCTCCCGGTCTAGCCCCCATCCCTAAGCCCCAACCCTGAGGCCTGGCTGCCCTGCTCAGTACTGCTTCGAGCACTCACCACCTCTGCTCCCTGTCTCTTTTCATGCTTCAGCAAGCCCTAGGGCCCTGTGTTCCTTGAAACTGGGATGAAATAATAGAAGATGAAATGTGAGTTCAAGGATCCCAAAAGGAAGTTTTTTAAAAATAAATTTATTTATTTGTTTATTTAATAAATAAATTTTATTTATTTATTTATTAATTTAGCCTGCGCCAGGTCTTAGTTGTGGCACGCGGACTCTTAGTTGCCGCATGTGGGATCTAGTTTCCTGACCAGGGATCGAACCTGGGCCCTCTGCATTAAGAGCACAGAGTCTTACCCACTGGACTACCAGGGAAGTCCCCCAAAAGGAACTTTTGAGGGAAAAGAATTTGATACTTGACGTCTCAAAAAAAGAGCATAGAAGTTGTTGTGAAGATAGAGAGCAGAACTTAAATGACTTTCTTTTTTGGTGTTTATACCGAGAAAAGGGGGCATCATTAATTTCTTTAGAAACAGGAGCTATGACTTTTTCTTTCTTTTTAAAAAATTTTTATTGAGGTATCATTGATTTACAATATTATATGTTTCAGGTGTATAACATAGCTGTTCACAATTTTTAAAGATTGTACTCCATTTATAGTTAGTATAAAATATTGGTTATATACCCTGTGCTGTACAATATATCCTTGTAGCTTATTTATTTATACATAGTAGTTTGTACCTCTTAATCCTCTATGCCTATCTTGCCCCTCATTCCTTCCCTCTTCCCACTGGTAACTGCTTGTTCTCTACATCTGTGAGCCTGTTTCTTTTTTGTTATATCACTAGTTCGTACATCTTTTAGATTCCACTTCAATAATATCATACAGTATTTGTCCTCTGTCTGACTTATTTCACTTGCATAATACCCTCCAAGTCCGTCCACGTTGTTGCAAATGGCAAAATTTCATTTTATTTATGGCTGAGTAGTATTCCAGAGATGCATGTGTTGCTCAGCATCGGAGGGCTATAAATGGGAGGTGGCATCGTTATTGATGATCCATTTGCAAGGGACTCTGAACCCTGAGAGACCTCTGCTGGACCACCTCAGTGGAAGGAGATGGGGCCCCAGGTTCAAGTCCCAACTTGGCCACTGGTTTACCGTGAGACCCCAGGCAAATCCCTCCCATTCTCTGGGCCCCAGATTCTCCTCTGGTTACTGGGGAGAGTATCAGATGGTGGAGGAGGTGGAAGTCTGGAATCATCTGGATCAGGGAGCTGTTGCTAATCTACCTGGAGGCTGGCCTGGTTCTCACATCTTGCCCCTGAATCTCAGCAACCCTGATCTCAATGATTCTTCCTCTGAAATCTGTTCATGACCATGTAACCCAGGGGTGCCCTTGGCCTCTTAAAGGGGCCCTATTTCTACCATCTGCTCTCCAAGGGTCTCTGCTCTGTGGGTCCAGCCCAGGATCCCAGCTCCACCCTCCAGCCCTCAACACATAACCACATCCTGTGGCTCAAGGAAGCATTTCCCAGCTGGTTTTGTCTCAACATTTCCCTACCTGCTTGGCCAACCATCCTGCAAAGCTGGGGTCACCAGGGCTGTTGTGTGCGTGGAGGTGGTTGCTCTTGTTTCCTTCGTTGTTTGTAAGAAAAAGGCTTAGCAGCTCTGGCTGTTAATATGTTCCCGCTGAGGAAGAGACCCAGGATTAGCTCTGGAAGAAGATATAAGACTGAGCATGAGCTGGGTTTGACCAGAATAGGCATGATGTCTGAGGGAGGGGTCTGAGCCATATGGGTTCCCAGTGACCGCGCCGATGCTGCCTTGAACCAGGAGATCTTGGGCCCAGACCCCACTAGAGGGCCCTCACACCATGTGTATGGGGCGGGTTGCATTTCCCAAAGGCGGCTGCGAGAGCCTCTACCATCTCATATGCTTTTCTTTTCTTTCTTTTTTTTTTAAAAAAATATGGAAATTAAAAAAAAAATTTATTTACTTTTGGCTGCGTTGGGTCTTCGTTGCTGCGCGCAGGCTTTCTCTAGTTGCAGCGAGCGGGAGCTACTCTTCGTTGTGGTGCACGGGCTTCTCATTGCGGTGGCTTCTCTTGTTGTGGAGCACGGGCTCCAGGCAGGCAGGCTTCAGTAGTTGTGGCACGTGGGCTTCAGTAGTTGTGGCTCGCGGGCTCTAGAGTGCAGACTCAGTAGTTGTGGCTTGCGGACTTAGTTGCTCCACGGCATGTGGGATCTTCCCGGACCAGGGCTCGAACCCACATCCCCTGCATTGGCAGGCGGATTCTTAACCACTGCACCACCAGTGATGCAAGGTTCACTCTAGGTTGACAAAATCAAGGCACTTAGTTGAGTGAAATCACGAGGGTCAGCAAAGGTCAGTATCTTCATTCCTTAGGCTCCAGTTAGTCTGGTGGTTGAGTGCTCCAGGGGGTTGGATCCTGCAAAACAACTCAAAAATGTGCTTCAAGCTGATCTCTACCTTTGAAACAGAACTGGGAGTCTTCACGATTGACTTATTACCTTTGCTATAGTTACTTCTTTTGCCCGATCACTGTCATTTGTTCCTGCATTCTTTGTTCTTTTTAAAATCATTAATTACTGAGACCTATTCTTTGTTTCCACGTGAAGACCTATGGGAGGCTACAGTTCACCTTTCTCCCAATCATCAGTAAAGAGAACACAGAGGGGTTCTGAAATTCACACTCTGATTCTTAATTTAAGCTGTTTCAGCGCACGTTACACTTTCTCTTATTGCCTCGTATTCTACTTCTGCAAAATACCGTGTAGTCTGGTTTAACCCCATCCTTTCCTTATAACTGTCTTGCTAACGTCTTGGAACTCAGCCATCATACTGTAACGCAGTCCACGACTGTCCACATAGAAGGGACCACCGGGAGGGGCCCTATGTAGGTGCTTTGGCGACAGCCCCGCTGAGCCTCTAGCTGACAGCCAGCATCAACCTCCAGACGTGCAAGTGAGGATGCTTCCATGTGATTCCAGCCTCCAGCCACTGAATCAGCCTTCGAGTATTCCCAGCTGATAACATGGATGGGGACAAACTGTCCCTAATTGTGCCAAGTCCAAATTCCTGGCCCACAGAACGAGGGAGCATCGTAAAATGCTTGAATTAGACCATGAAGTTTTGGGTGGTTTGTAATGCTGAGAGTGTACGAGAGCAGTGGCCTTGCTAGAGGGTGCCCACCCAAAGTCCTGAGACCTCCCCCACCGTGTGGGTCTCATCTCCCTCTCCTTACTGAACCTCACCCAGAACATCCCCTCTTATTCAGGTGAAGAAACAGGTGCAGGGGGACCAGGGACTTGCCCAGGGTACCACAGACTTCAGTGGCTAGCTGCCCTGCTGCGGGGAAGCTCTGATTAAACAAGGTCTCTTAGAGCAATTGCAAATGACAGCCATGGGGTTGGTCCACTGCCTGTTTTTATAAATAAAGTTTTATTGTACCACAGCCACGTCCATTTATTTCCATATCTCCTGTGGCTGCTTTAACACTGCAAGGGCACAATCAAGTATGGGCCACAAAACCTGAAATATTGACTGAGCTCTGCCCACCAAAGCAAAAGCCAGCTGAACCCACCACCAGTCCCTCCCATCAGGAAACTTGCACAAGGCACATAGATAGCCTCATTCACCAGAGGGCAGACAGAAGAAGCAAGAAGAACTACCATCCTGCAGCCTGTGGAACAAAAACCACATTCATAGAAAGATAGACAAGATGAAAAGGCAGAGGGCTATGTACCAGATGAAGGAACAAGATAAAACCCCAGAAAAACAACTAAATGAAGTGGAGATAGGCAATCTTCCAGAAAAAGAATTCAGAATAATGATAGTGAAGATTATCCAGGACCTGGGAAAAGCAATGGAGACAAAGATCAAGAAGATGCAAGAAATGTTTAACAAAGACCTAGAAGAATTAAAGAACAAACAGAGATGAACAATACAATAACTGAAATGAAAAATACACTAGAAGGAATCAATAGCAGAATAACTGAGGCAGAAAAACAGATAAGTGACCTGGAAGACAGAATGGTGGAATTCACTGCCGTGGAACAGAATAAAGAAAAAATAATGAAAAAAAAGAAGACAGCCTAAGAGTCCTCTGGGACAGCATTAAATGCAACAACATTCGCATTATAGGGGTCCCAGAAGGAGGAGAGAGCGAGAAAGGACCCGAGAAAATAATTGAAGAGATTATAGTCAAAAACTTCCCTAACAGGGGAAAGAAGATAGCCACCCAAGTCCAGGAAGTGCAGAGAGTCCATACAGGATAAACCGAAGGAGAAACACACTGAGACACATAGCAATCAAATTAGCAAAAATTAAAGACAAAGAAAAATTATTGAAAGCAGCAAGGGAAAAACAACAAATAACATTCAAGGGAACTCCCATAACATTAACAGCTGATTTCTCAGAAGAAACTCTATAAGCCAGAAGGGAGTGGCATGATATACTTAAAGTGATGAAAGGGAAGAACCTACAGCCAAGAGTACTCTACCCGGCAAGGATCTCATTCTGATTCGACAGAGAAATCAAAAGCTTTACAGAGAAGCAAAAGCTAAGAGAATTCAGCACCACCAAACCAGCTCTACAACAAATGCTAAAGGAACTTCTCTAAGTGGGAGACACAAGAGAAGAAAAGGACCTACAAAAACAAACCAAAACAATTAAGAAAATGGTAATAGGAACATATATATCGATAACTACCTTAAACATGAATGGATTAAATGCTCCAACCAAAAGACACAGGCTCACTGAATGGATACAAAAACAAGACCCATATATATGCTGGCTACAAGACACCCACTTCAGACCTAGGGACACATTCAGACTGAAAATGAAGAGATGGAAAAAGGAAATCAAAAGAATGCAAATGGAAATCAAAAGAAAGCTGGAGTAGCAATAAAATACTCTCAGATAACATAGACTTAAAAATAAAGAATGTTACAAGAGACAAGGGAGGACACTACATAATGATCAAGGGATCAATCCAAGAAGAATATATAACAATTATAAATATATATGCACCCAACATAGGAGCACCTCAATACATAAGGCAACGGCTAACAGCGATAAAAGAGGAAATAGCAGCACAATAATAGTGGGGGACTTTAACACCTCACTTATACCAATGGACAGATCATCCAAACAGAAAAGTAATAAGGAAACACAAGCTTTAAATGACACAATAGGCCAGATAGATTTAATTGATATTTATAGAACATTTCACCCGAAAACAGCAGATTACACTTTCTTCTCAAGTGCGCACGGAACATTCTCCAGGATAGATCACATCTTGGGTCACAAATCAAGCCTCAGTAAATTTAAGAAAATTGAAATCATATCAAGCATCTATTCTGACCACAACAGTATGAGATTAGAAATCAATTACAGGGAAAAAAACGTAAAAACCACAAACACATGGAGGTTAAACAATACGTTACTGAATAACAAAGAGATGACTAAAGAAATCAAAGAGGAAATCAAAACATACCTAGAGACAAATTACAATGAAAACACGATGATCCAAAACCTATGGGATGCAGCAAAAGCAGCTGTAATAGGGAAGTCTTTAGCAATACAAGCCTACCTCAAGAAACAAGAAAAATCTCGAACAATCTAACTTTACACCTAAAGGAACTAGAGAAAGAAGAATAAACAAAACCCAAAGTTAGCAGAAGGAAAGAGATCATAAATATCAGAGCAGAAATAAATGAAATAGAAACAAAGAAAACAATAACAAAGATCAATAAAACTAAAAGCTGGTTCTTTGAGAAGATAAACAAAATTGATAAACCATTAGGCAGACTCATCAAGAAAAAGAGGGAGAGGACTCAAATCAAGAAAATTAGAAACAAAAAAGGAGAAGTTACAACAGACACTGCAGAAATACAAAGCATCCTAAGAGACTACTACAAGCAACTCCATGCCAATAAAATGGACAACCTGGAAGCAATGGACACATTCTTCCAAGACTGAACCAGGAAGAAATAGAAAATATGAACAGACCAATCACAAGTAATGAAATTGAAACTCTGATTAAAAATCTTCCAACAAACAAAAGTCTAGGACCAGATGGCTTGACAGGTAAATTCTATCAAACATTTAGAGAAGAGCTAACACTCATACTTCTCAAACTCTTCCAAAAAATTGCAGAGGAAGGAACACTGCCAAACTCATTCTATGAGGCCACCATCACCCTGATACCAAAACCAGACAAAGATACTACAAAAAACCAAAATTACAGACCAATATCACTGATGAATAGAGATGCAAAAATCCTCAACAAAATACTAACAAACAGAATCCAACAACACATTAAAAGGATCATACACTATGATCAAGTGGGATTTATCGCAAGGATGCCAGCATTCTTCAATATACACAAATCAATCAATGTGATACACCATATTAACAAACTGAAGAATAAAAACCATATGATCACCTCAATAGATGCAGAAAATGCTTTTGACATAATTCAACACCTATTTATGATAAAAACTCTCCAGAAAGTGGGCATAGAGGGAACCTACCTCAACATAATAAAGGCCATATACGACAAACCCACAGCAAACATCATTCTCAGTGGTGAAAAACTGAAAGCATTTCCTCTAAGATCAGGAACAAGACAAGATGTCCACTCTCGCCACTCTTATTCAACATAGTTTAGGAAGTCCTAGCCATGGCAATCAGAGAAGAAAAAGAAATAAAAGGAATACAATTTGGAAAAGAAGAAGTAAAACTGTCACTGTTTGCAGATGACATGATACTATACATAGAGAATCCTAAAGATGCCACCAGAAAACTACTAGAGCTAATCAATGAATTTGGTAAAGTTGCAGGATACAAAATTAATGCATAGAAATCTCTTGCATTCCTATACACTAATGATGAAAAATCTGAAAGAGGAATTAAGGAAACACTCCCATTTACCACTGCAACAAAAAAAATAAAATACCTAGGAATAAACCTGCCTAGGGAGACAAAAGACCTGTATGCAGAAAACTATAAGACACTGATGAAAGAAATTAAAGATGATACCAATAGATGGAGAGATATACCATGTTCTTGGATTGGAAGAATCAATATTGTGAAAACAACTGTACTATCCAAAGCAATCTACACATTCAATGCAATCCCTATCAAACTACCAATGGCATTTTTCACAGAACTAGAACAAAAAATCTTAACATTTGTTTGGAGACACAAAAGACCCTGAACTGCAAAGCAGTCTTGAGGGAAAAAATGGAGCTGGAGGAATCAGACTCCCTGACTTCAGACTATACTACAAAGCTACAGTAATCAAGACAGTATGGTACTGGTACAAAAACAGAAATATAGATCAATGGAAGAGGATAGAAAGCCCAGAGATAAACCCACGCGCCTTAGGTCAACTAATCTATGACAAAAGATGCAAGGATATACAATGGAGAAAAGACAGTCTCTTCAATAAGTGATGCTGGGGAAACTGGACAGCTACATGTAAAAGAATGAAATTAGAGCACTCCCTAACACCATACACAAAAATAAATTCAAAATGGATTAGAGACCTAAATGTAAGACCAGAACTATAAAACTCTTAGAGGAAAACATAGGAAGAACACCCTTTGACATAAATCACAGCAAGATCTTTTTTGATCCACCTCCTAGAGTAATGGAAATAAAAACAAAAATGAACAAATAGGACCTAATGAAACTTAAAAGCTTTTGCAAAGCAAAGGTAACTACAAACAAGACGAAAAGATAGCCCTCAGAATGGGAAAAAATATTTGCAAACGAATCAACGGACAAAGGATTAATCTCCAAAATACATAAACAGCTCATGCAGCTCAATATTAAAAAAACAAAGAACCCAATCCAAAAATGGGCAGAAGACCTAAATAGACATTTCTCCAAAGAAGACATACAGATGGCCAAGAAACACATGAAAAGCTGCTCAACATCACTAATTATTAGAGAAATGCAAATCAAAACTACAATGAAGTATCACCTCACACCAGTTAGAATGGCCATCATCAGAAAGTCTACAAACAACAAATGCTGGAGAGGGTGTGGAGAAAAGGGAACCCTCTTGCACTGTTGGTGGGAATGTAAATTGATACAGCCACTATGGAGAACAGTATGGAGGTTCCTTAAAAAACTAGAAAGAGAATTACCATATAACCCAGCAATCCCACTACTGGGCATATACCCAGAGGAAACCATAATTCAAAAAGACACATGCACCCCAATGTTCATTGCAGCACTATTTACAATAGCCAGGTCATGGAAGCAACCTAAATGCCCATTGACAGGCGAATGGATAAAGAAGATATGGTACATATATTACAATGGAATATTACTCAGCCGTAAAAAGGAACGAAATTGGGTCATTTGTAGAGACATGGATGAATCTAGTGACTCTCATACGGAGTGAAGTAAGTCAGAAAGTGAAAAACAAATATCGCATATTAACACATATATGTGGAACCTAGAAAAATGGTACAGATGAACCGGTTTGCAGGGCAGAAATTGAGACACAGATGTAGAGAACAAACGTATAGTCACCAAGGGGGGAAAGCGGCGGGGGGTCGTGGTGGTGGTGGTGTGATGAATTGGGAGATTGGGATTGACATGTATATACTGATGTGTATAAAATGGAGGACAAATAAGAAACTGCTGTACAAAAAATAAATAAAATAAGATTCAAAAATTCAAAAAAAATACCAAAGAATCTGAAATATTTACTAACTGGTCCTTCACTGAACGTTTGCCTTCCTTAAAGGCCTGAGGAAACTGCAGTCCCTCCCAGAAGCTCAAACCTCCCCAAGGGATGAAACGGAAGATTTTCAGCCAAAAGCTCTAAGTTTAACCCCAGCAGACCTGGGTTCTAATCTCCTCCTTCTCTGCAGACCTCACTTTTTTCTTTTACAACATAGAGCAATAACTGTCCCTGCTCCTGACAGATGCAGGGAGGATGGAGGAAAAAGGAGGGTAAAGACCCTTTGCCTACAAGCCCAGCACACGGCGCACGGCAGGCCCTCAGTCCTGTGAGCGACTGCCCATCCTCTTCCCTTCCACCCTGAGAAGTTTCTGGCTTGCAGGGAGGGGCAAGAATGGAGTTGGAGCTCCCAGAGAAATTAGTTCCTTGGCCCCCGTGGCTTCACCTCATTTGTGATGTTAATTGCATAGATTTGCATAATGTGCTCACTGAGGTGTTATTTTACTTGCATATTTAAATCATTTAATCATCTGTCTTTTCCCCCCTCTTAATCTTGAGATGCCAAGATGAAGAGGGAGGTGAAAGAAAGACAGGAGACTGTGAGTCTCTAGGTTTCTCTTTCTCTGACTGCATCTCTGTCTCTGTCTCTGTCTCTGTCTCTCTCTCTCACACACACACACAGACAGACAAAGTGAACTCCCAGATGCAACCCTGATGTTTTAACATTTTCTGTCTCCATCACTGGACTCCAGCCACACTGCCTCTTGCCCTTCCTCATACACTAAGTACATTCCAGCCTCAGGACCTTTGCACTTGCCTTCTCCTCTGCTTGGAGGAGATATCCTTTCTCCAGATAGCCGCACAGTTCTCTCTCTCACTTTATTCACATCTTGCCGCTTCAGGTAATACTTCCTTGACCTCCTTGTCTTATTTAGTAGCTTCTATTCTTTTTGCATTTTTCTGCAAAGCACTTGTCGCCACTCAACATTGTGGTCCATTTTTTGTCAACTCCTTTAACAGAATGTGAGCTTCACAAGGGCAAGGGTTTTATTTGTTTGTTTTGGCCCTGCAGCAAGGCATGTGGGATCCTAGTTCCCTGACCAGAGATCGAACCCATGCCCCCTGCAGTGGAAGCATGGAATCTTAACCACTGGACCGCCAGGGAAGTCCCAGGGCAAGGGTTTTGTTTTTGTTTTTCTGCCTGGTTTTTGTTTACTGCCGTCTCTCCAAGTGCCTAGGACAGTGCCTGGCACATAGTAGGTACGCAGTAAATATTTGTCAAATTAAGAAACATACACTGAAGGTTTAAAAGCCCTAAAAGGATAAGATGTGATGACTGTACAGTCACAGGCTTCCAGGCCATTGTCGGCTCTGAGTCCAGGACCCAGGTTTGCTAACACTGAGGCCAGGCTTTCTCCAGAAATGGAGCTGTTTCTGGAAGGTCCCTTAAAGCAATGACCCCAGGTCAGCCTCCCCTGGGGGCTGACATTTCCTGGGAAGTAAGAACAGCTGTCTGGGGTCTGGGCAGAGTGAGTCTGAACTGGCAGCCTTCCAGAGAACTGGGCAGTTGTTTCACAACTCCAGGCGTCATATGTGGCAGAACTCAGCGGTCAGACTGATAAGTCCAGAGCTCACGGTCTAACCATAGCGGGCACAGGGAGGAAGGCTGAGGGTCACAGGGAGAGAGGTCACTGAGAGTCCTGAGAAGACTGCTGTTCCCACTTCGCAGTGGATGTTTTGAGTCAAGGATCAGAGCTGGATATCCAAGCCTCCTCTGCACCATTGTACAGATGAGGAAACTGAGGCTCAGCCTAGGGAATTGGCTTGTCCAAGTGTCCTGAGCAGGGCCCATCTCCCACAGGAGCTCCTGCGTGGAAAGGCCCTGATCTGGGAAGTGCCAGGCACGGTTCCCAGCGCCTGTGTTGTGCCCCTTTCTCCTCCAGATCCTCCTCAGTGTCACTTCCTCCAGAAAGCCCTCACTGATACCCTCCGTTTAGGTCAAGTTCCTCTGTTCTCAGAGAGTCACACACTCTCCCTTCAGAGCCCACATCTATTTGCAGTGACAGTCTGGTGTCTGTGTCCCCAGCCAGGCTCTAACCTCCACCAGGCAGGGACCATGAGGTGCTCTTCCAGTCACCTCCGTTTTCAGAGCCTAGCACACGGTGGGTATGTTACAGGGACTCGATGCCCATTGGTTGACTGAACACACACAACACGTGCAGACACTTAGTGCAGGAGCATATTATAGATGACAAGGCGGCCACAGGGGCTGGCCCAGGGACTAGGACCGTGGCTCTGCTCCCTCAGAAGCTCTCGGGCTGTGCTCTGCCCACATCCTTGGATCTCTTTCCTGTTTCCTGCACGCCAGCTTCTGGTGTGCGCTCATTTCCACAGCCTGCTCCTGGGTCTGTGTCCTGGGCTGCCTCGGGCTGCCAGAAGTTCCATCGCCTATGCCGGGGTTGGGACGGGGGGAGCTGGGAGTACCTGGGAACTGAGGCCCCCTGCGCACTCCTGGGGTGTGCCTCCTGCGTGCAGGGTAATAAAGACTCCAGCTCTTCGCCCCACCTGCCCGGCAGGGCACTTACCTGGCTGATACCCATTTACTTGACCTCCTGCCTTGCCCTGTCCCACTTCCCCACTCAGCCTCTGGTGTTTCCTGGAGACACTCCCTAATAAACCACCTGCACGCAATCCTGTCCCGGGCTCTGCTTCATCTCCCTCAGGACCCTGTTCACACCTGGCAGAAGCTCGAGTCAGACACTCCTGGGTCCAGCCCCGACTCTGCTTCTGACCAACTGTGCAGCCCCGGGCACCTTCATCCGCCTCCCCAGCCTCCTCTGTAATACGCAGCAGCAAGAATTAGAAATGGTGTTTGTGGGATGCCTGATCCAGGCCAAGTCCGTCCTGGGTCTCAGTGACAGTAAGTGTTCATCTCTGTCACCAGCAAGTTCTAACTCTAAACATCCTGGATCCCACCACCTGTTGAAGCCTCAAATGGGATATACAAGTTCAGAAAAGCAGCCACCCTGGCCCTGAGCTGTGCATGTGTCAGGAGCTCAGGGGTGTGTTCTATAAATTTCCAAAGAAACTGCCTGGCCTGCAGCTTCCTGTCTCTGCTGAGTGTCATTGGCTTAGTCTCCAGCACACCCACAACATCCTCCTGCCCCTTGTCTAGGTCAGAGCAGGTCTTGAAGTACTCAGAGACCTAAGCATCAGGGATCTGCATGGGTTCCCCAAGCCTCACTTCAGGATGCCTGGCCTCCTACCTGTTCTTTAAAAAGCTGCAATCTCCTGCTCCTCCAGGTCTTTGCACCTACTGTTATCATTTGCCTGTCCAGTGAACTCCTACACATCCTTTAAAGCCCAGCTCTGATGTCACCTCCTGCAGGAAGCCTTCCCTGACCATGCGGTTCCCCAGGTGGGGTTTAACGTCTTCTCTGGGCACCCACATCTCCCGTTCCTGACCCAATACAGAGCTGGCCGCATATGTGCCTTTTTGTAAATGCCTCTTGACTTGTCTGCCTCCAGGAGAATTGGGACTGGTTTGCTCATTACTGAATCCCAAACGCCCAGCACAGGGCCTGGAATACAGTAGGTAGTCAAACAAATGTTTGGTGAATGAATGAATGAATGAAGACATCAAGCCACCCCCAGATTTATCATCTAAGTTTGTAGCTCAAATGTCAGGGCTGGGGGTGGGTCTAACAGCTCATTGTGGGTTTGTCTGGTTTTGGATTTCATTTCATTTAACTTTTGGTTTTTCCTTTTCTAAGGAAACGGTTTCAGTCCCGAGCGGCCCTCTCTTAACTCTCTCATTTCCAGGAAATCGTGGGCCCTGGCATCACGGGAGCATCTGGCAAGTAGCTACTAACACCTTCCCCTTTGGGGGTGCCCACACACACTGTACCCGCCCAGCCTCTTCCCACCTCCTCTGGGAGGTCCTGCGGTGTGTGGAGAGCTGGACTGGAGGGTCAGACAGACAGATGTCTGGCTCCTTTGCTAGCTAACTGACCTTGGGGAAGTCACTTCCACACTCACTGCCTCAATCTCCCGTTGTAGTAGTCCTTGTGGGCGTTCTGGGGCTCCTCTCCCTGTCTCTTGGCCCTGGGGAAAATGAAGGGCCAAAACATGAGCTCAGGGAGAGAACAGGAGTCTGTTTTCAGAAGAAGAAGCCGGAGCTCAGGGCAGGGCTGGGAGCCTCAAACTCTTGGGGCTGAAAGTCCCGCCAAGCGCAGCCTCAGCCCAGGGGAGGGCAGCTTTGCCACCAGGCCCCCAGCGGGGCTCGGCAGGCTGAGCCGGCAGAGGGAGGAGCCTTGTTTTTCAGGGCCTGGCCTTCCCTGGGGGCGGCCTGTCCTTAGCCTCAGGGCTCAGCCCAGCCCCTGGCACGGCCAGGCCTCAACTGGGCGGGAGGTACTAGGGGGCAACGCTGGACTGGCCCCACATCAGCATTTCCTGCTTTTCAGCCTGGGCATATCTCCCCTGGAAGCCACCTTCAGGGGCCTGGCTCTCCCACACCAGAGGCCAGCAACAGTGAGGGCCAAGGGGGCTGCCTGTAGCAGTGATCATAGGGCTCGACCATGGTGAGATTTCTGGACAAGCATAGCATAGTGGTTAAGGGCCTGATGGTTGCTTTTTAAAATCCTAGCTCTGGGCTTCCCTGGTGGCACAGTGGTTGAGAGTCCGCCTGCCGATGCAGGGGATGAGGGTTCGTGTCCCGGTCTGGGAAGATCCCACAGGCCGCGGAGCGGCTGGGCCCGTGAGCCATGGCCACTGAGCCTGCGCGTCCGGAGTCTGTGCTCTGCAACGGGAGAGGCCACAACAGTGAGAGGTCCGTGTACCGCAGAAAAATAAAAAATAAAAATAAAATAAAATAAAATCCCAGCTCTGCCTTCTGACTTTGCTGGCCTCAGTTTACTCATCTGTAAAATGGGACTAAGAATAGTTTCCATCTCTTGGTGTTGCTAAGAAGATTGGATAAGCGATATTATATTCGCTTGACACACACCATAATAAGTTTGTACTTAGATTCAGGGACCTGAGGGAGACCCGAAGTTCAGACCCTTCCCTGAAAGTCTAGTTCCTGGAGACCTGAGCAATGCCAAACAGATGGGCAGCAGGACAGACAGGAAGAGTGTCAAGGGAGGGAGGGAGAAGAGAGGGAGGCTCCAGGGCAAGGTAGAATGTGTGGCAGGTGGAGCTCATCTTTCTTTGACTGGGAGGATGGACTGCTTTACTTTAGGTTAGGAGACCCCGAGCGTGTGTGCATATGGAGTGGTGGGGGTGGGGGGTAGGCTGGGGTAAGGGCAATGCCCTGGACTGGGGTCAGGAGAGCCGGGGTCCCAGCTCCAGTTCAGGCCTGTGCTGCTGAGTGACATAAGAAAGCCACTTCCCATTTGTAGGTCCTAGATTTCTTAGAGGCTGGGAGCTAGAACCACATGGTCTTGAGGGGTTGCTCCCAGTGCAATTGACGGTTGGGGCTGAATCCCAGAATCCTAGCTCAGGAGGCTGTCTAACTCTGAGCCAGTGACAGGAAGACACGGTTCTGAACCTCACTGTGATTATTTCTTCCCTTCCACCCAGGAAAGGACATTATGGCCATTTTACAGATGAGGAAACAGGCTCAGAGACTCAGCAGCTCACTAATAATTCCTCACCTTTCACCAGCAGGAATGGGTTCCAGAGCCCTTCTGCATGCACTACAGCCCACTTAAATAAATTGTCTGTTACCATATCACACGAAAACAACTGAGTGGATTTTCACACACCAGGGAGGGTATGTTTGGGACAATCTGATGTTAAATATAGGCCACACTAGAGTATTCAGAACTCACGTTGGGGTTTCCAGGTCTGCTTGGGGCATCTCAGGGAGAAAGCAGCTACCATCTAGCGGGGCTGGACCTGCGGCACGGGAAGAGACTGGTGGGAATTAAGGCAAGTGTATCCAGACGCCAAGCAAAGAGAGCAAACAAGCAGGGGTGGAGGGGTGAACGCTCCACATACAGACACCAATTTTTGACCAAGCTACCATCACAAAATCAAGGGCACACTGTCAGAGTCAAGTGCCTCTCTGGGAGAAGCATCAGGGCTTACTTATATAATGGTGATCAACTTGATATTCCCACTCGAAGCCACTCAAACTTCCCACGTCCCAAATCAAACTTCTGGCCAGCTCCTCCCACAGCCGTCCCATCGCAGACAGTGAAAACTTCCTCCTTCCTTAGGTCAGAACCCTTGGAATCATCTTTTCTTTTCTTTTTTTTTTTGGCTGCACTACGCGGCATGTAGAATTTTAGCTCCCTCCAACCAGCGATCAAACCCGTGCCCCCTGCAGTGGAAGCATCTTAACCACTGGACCGCCAGGGAAGTCCCCCTTGGAATCATCTTTGATGCCTGTCTCTCACAATCTGTTAGCAAATCCTACTGGCACTACTTCAAGTTATAACCAGATAGGGACTTCCCTGGTGGTCCAGTGGTTAGGACGCCACGCTTCCATTGCAGGGGTCACAGGTTCAATCCCGGGTCAGGGAAATAAGATCCTGTAAGCCGCGTGGTGCGGCCAAAAAAAAAAAAAAAAAAGATATATCCGAATATATCCAAGATATATCCAGATATATCACCACCTCCCGGACTACCGCCATCACTTCTCACCCAGATGTTGTGGCAGCCCCCTCACGTATCTATCGACTTCAAACTTTCACCCCTGCAGAATCCAGAGCACCTGTTAAAACCTAAGTCAGATCACTTGTCTCCTCTGCTCAAATCCCTTCAATGGCTCCCATCAAACCCAGAGTAAAAGACAATGTCTTTGGAATGTTCTAGAAGGCCTAAACAGTCTGGTCCTCCTTGTTGGCTCTTTATAATACCCCTGGGAGGTAAGCAAGGGAGGAGGGATTGCTCTCACTTTACAGATAGGGAAATAAAGGACTGGAGGACGGAGCCTCTGCTTGGATCACCTGTCCTGGGACTCTGTCCACCACTCTGTCCCGGATGCCTGAGCAGGCGGCTGCTGGTGTCTGTAATCTGATGAGTGCTCACCCCACACTCTCCATGGAACACTGGCTCCCTGCCCATTCTCCAGAGATGCCAAAATACACTTGTGGACACGGTGCTCTTGGCTGGGAGAGGCCCCTGGATTCCACCCCTTTTTAGGCCAGATCAGAGCAGTGCACAGTCCACTCTGGGCTGCTTAGTAGACATTAGAGGAATGTAGATCTTCTGGAGCCTGGAGTGGGGCAGCCCTGGGGCAGCCAGCTGTACGCCGGCTCTGACCCTCATTCGCCAAGTGACCTTGGGCAAGTCAATTCTCTGTTGTGAGTTGTGCTCTTTCCACTCCTACGAAGTTGTAAAATTTAAACATTCTAAGAAGAAACTGATGCAATGTGGGTTGCATCCTGTGAGACCACAAATAACCAGCAGCCAGAAGATGTCAAATATCAGCTCACCGCTGGCCCGAGGAGAGGATTAGAGTAGATTGTCACAGGGCTCTGTCCCAGCCCCATCCCGTTCAACTATCTATCCATCATTTTAAGATGGAAAGGTGGCCCTTTACAGTGTGGCTGGGAAGGGCAATAGGACATTGAGTATCAGAACCAGAGTGTCCAAAGACCTTGACAAGCAGGACCAACGGGCTGAATATAAGAAGATGAAGGGCTTCCCTGGTGGCGCAGTGGTTGAGAGTCCGCCTGCCGATGCAGGGGACACGGGTTCTTGCCCCGGCCCGGGAAGATCCCACATGCCGTGGAGCGGCTGGGCCCGTGAGCCATGGCCGCTGAGCCTGCGCGTCCGGAGCCTATGCTCCGCAACGGGAGGGGCCACAACAGTGAGAGGCCCGCGTACCGCCACAAAAAAAAAAGAAGATGAAATATAATAAGGGTGAATGTCAAACCCTGTACTTGAACCCAAATACCAACAAATGAGTTTGGGATGAAGAGGACAGGATTGAGAGGAAGCAGATTTAAGCCAGTAGTTCTCTAGGGGGCATTTTACAAATTCATGGGGTCATTTGGGGCTGCCACTAACAATTGGGGGGCCCTTGTGACTTTTAGGGGCAAGGTCCAGGGATCCTGGGCATCTCACAACGCACAGAACAGTCTCACCCTGTTGATAATTGCCCTGCATCCTTCACAACTTTCAAATGTCCACCCGATGAAAACTCAAGACAAATATAAATAGGTCAGGCTTTAGTGCATCACAATACTGAAAGGTTTTCACGAGACATCATGTGAAAAACTCAGTAACGTAGGAGAAGGTTGTTATTGACAGGGAAGCATAAATGGAATAAGGACAGTAACCCAATTATTGAATAATTTTCTCTTTCTGCAGTCTGTCTAGTCAATGTATTAGACTATCACCAATTACATATTGAGAGGAAAATTTTCCAGGGCATGGATGCAATTACAGCAAAGACAGTGAAACCAACTGTAAATATTGAATAGAAGAGATATGTAGCTCTTTTTTTTTTTTTTTACAGGTTTAGAGCCAAATATTAATAAACTAGAGATGCAAGAAACCTGGGTTTCTTTAGGGACGGTTGCTTTGAATCTATGTTGTGAAAATTACACATTGAGATGATTTATTTGGGGGTCACCTGTTGGTTTTCAGTCTTACTCAGAAACTGTCCCCATGGCTGCACCACATGGTTTCTTGATAGCATTGAATGGAAAGCTTCCTCTTGTGATCCATCTGCTAATCTTTAATGAGGGATGTGGTAGTAAAAGGCTTTTTTTTTTTAAGTTTTTTTTAAAATCTTACTCCTCTGTTGAGGAGTGAGATTCTAAGGAAGATGTGTTTTCTGCGTGGTCACACCACTCACCTGTCGTATGCCATAAAATGGGAATTATTTATCACTACACTCAGATGCTCACCCTCCTTTTTCTCTCCACCTGACAGGTTGCGATGTGTCTTGGTGTGTTCTCCCTACTTCAATTAAGGTTATTTCTCTCTTTCTCTTATCGTATACAAATGAGTTGGGTCTGTTGTGTCTTGCCCTAACAACCGTTTTTATTTTAATTTTCACCTGCACCTCCTGCCCTGTCGTTTTCCTGCACTTCTTGCGTTTATGGATGTCTGATCTGCTTACATCTTTGGAATCCAAACTTACTCATTATGAATAGATATGGGTTATTATGTCGTTTTGGGTAGTTGTGCCCAAGAACATATGGAGATACACATGATTTTATTATAAATGACTTCCCTTTTATACCTCCTTTATATTACAGACTGGGCATCGTATTGATATATATGTGTTTCGGTAGATTATCCCTTGTGAATTTCATTGCAGAAAACTAAAATG